>NC_135793.1:11210000-11812500 GCF_051106095.1 Pogona vitticeps | reverse complement strand
CAATAGAACATGGTCTGAAGGTTCTTGTACTGAGATAAGCATGTACTATGACAAAAGTAAAATGATAGAGGATGTGAGGAATATTTCATCAAAATTCCCCTTTGGGAGTTACCATGTTTGATGAGTTATCTTTATTAGAGTTAAAAAAATGAATTTATGGGGTGCAAAGGTGTTGCTCTAAAATTGAAGTTATCTTAAAATGTGCCTTGGGGAGATGCATTAAAAGTGAATGTATTATTGAAAAATTACAACTGGGAACAGTTTACCAAAACAAACCAGTTGTATTCAGTACAAAAAGAACTGATGAGATAACAAGGCAGAAATAGCTCATTCAGTTTTGTGCTAGTTTTCATGGTGAAAAAAGTAAACCATAGAATGCTTATATTATGAGAAACAAAAATAACAGAAAAAGAAAAAAATGCATTTTAAACTGCTGCTTGAGTTGTGTTTTGCCTATAAATTAACAAAGAAATATCACAGTAGATGTGGAAACCTGTATTAAATAAATGAGAATAATAATGTATTGCTTTTACAGAATAATGTAAAAAGAGAAAAGGATGCATGTTATATTAAGCAATTTGTTTAATAATTAGCAGGTAAGGAAGGGAAAGAAAGGTGCAATTTGTTTTATAAGGGTTTAGCCTCATAATTAATAGTAACTGAAAACTGTATAAATTAATTATATTGTATAAATGAAATATGCATATAAATTCTACTGTCCCCAGCGCAATGAATTACGTCAGTCTAGCCAGTACTGCTAAAGGGAGGGGGATTTTACTCCAACCTTGACAGCCAGGAGTTTGGCAGGCAAAGCCTTGGAGATGCAAGAAGCTGGGCTTTGAAAGCCCTCGGAGTAGAAGGCCTTGTGACCTTCAATATCTGGGCTTTTATTGGCTAAAAATATTTATACTCCAATATGGCACTATGCTACATAAATAAAACTCTAATGGTCTTACAATCCAATGTCTTTTTAAATTCCCCAAATCCCTAATGAGCAAATCTTGTCCAAGTTGTCAAAGCTAATGTTACACACCCTCCAGTGGCTGTTCTAAAAAAGAAAAGAAATAAAAAAGAATAAAAAATTGAAAAGATGGCAAGATGCATCTCCTTAACCATAGAACCTCACCCAAATAGAGTGTGACACTATGCACAGCCTCAGAAACATATGCAACATATTCATTGAAGAGGCAGATAAGGGGGTCCTGTGCTTGTCATGGACAAATCAAGTTACGTACAAGAAACAGAGAGACAATTGTATAACTCTACATTTTACCTGCCTGTAACCATAGACCCAATCACAAATATCAAAAGGAATTACAAAACCTTCTGAAAAACCTTCCTAAAAACATATATGAACAAATCCTGGCAAATACACCACAACAAGTTCTAACAGCCACCTTCTACCTCCTACCTAAAATACATAAACTAGGAAACCCCAGAAGACCCATTGTATCAAGCATCAGTACTGTGACAGTTGGAGTATCATGATATTTGGGTTCTGTCTTCAAACCATATGTCACCAATGCACCTACATAGCTATGTGAGAAACACCACAGACTTTCTAAGGAAACCTCTGTCTACACACAACCTCCCAAACGACACGATTCTAGCTACAATGGATGTAGAAGCACTCTACACTAACATCCCACACAGATACGAACTACAGGCTGTCATGAGTACCATTCAAAACAAGAAGTACTCACAACTATTTCACCTTTGACAACAAAACCTACTTCCAGATCAAAAGAACTGTGATGTGCAATCAGATGGCCTTACAATATGCAAACATATTTATGATTGACCTAGAACAACACCTTCTGAACTGTTGCAACCAAAAGCCACTCCTCTCTTTGAGATACATTGATGACATTTTTCTGATCTGGACCCATGGAAAGGAATCCTTAAATAAATTCCATGAGGATTTCATCCAAACATCAGACTCATCCTGGAACAATTTATACAACAGGTCATTTTTAGGTACCACTGTAAAATTGCAACATAGATATCTCTGGACCACTCTGTACTAAAAACTCATTGATCAGTAATGTATTTGCATACTTCCAGCTTCCATGAACACACATCAAAATCCATTGTTTACAGCCAAGCCCTCAGGTACAACCACATCTGCCACAAGATAGACTCCAAACTCAAAGATCTTTTTTAAAAAAAGCATTCCTCAAATTACAATACCCACCCAATATGGTTAAAGAAAAAAAATTAACAAATCAAGACAGAAGAAACCTACTACAGCATAGATCCAGAAGGGAAAAATAAGCAAAGACCACTAGTTGTCACTTTCAGTCCACAACTAAGTCCACTCATATGCATCATAAGTGATTCAGAATGTTATTGTTAAAAGGTTGGATGCAGTCCTCCTTTCTACAACAAAAATATGGGTTTCTAGCTCATCATCTAGCTCATTCCAGAAGGCTTTTAATTGAAATAACTTTGACTGTGGGTCTTTATGATGGCAATTTTAATTGTATTTTAATTGTATTTTAATCATTTTATATTTTATTGTATTGAATTTTAATTGTTGCAAGCCGCCCAGAGACCTTTGGGTAGAGTGGGCGGCATATAAATTAAATAAATAAATAAATAAATAAATATCTAACCCACCTTTGACACTCCACTCTCCAAAACCCTTGGTGGCAAACCTATAATTGCTTACAGAAAACCCTCCAATTGCAAAACAACTACTGACACACAATGAGCTACACAACACTGAGACAGAAATGGGAATAAAACCCTACTACAAACCCAGATGCCAGCTCTGCCCATACATTTATTCTAGCAGCACACTTACTGGACCTAACAATGTCACACACAATGTTAAAGGTACTTTTATCAGTTCCTCTACCAATGTTATTTATGCCATCTTTTGCAAACAGTGCGAATCTGCACTCTACATAGGACAGATGGGACAATCTCTATGCAAAATTAAATGCACACAAATTGGACATCAAGAATGACAGCACACATAACCCAGTTTCACATCATTTTAATTTACCAGGACATTCCACACATGATTTGAAAGTGACCATCCTAGAAAAGAGAAATTACAGGAAAGAATCCAGAGAGAAACAGCTGAGATAAAATATATACACGTGCTAGACACACACATCAATGGATTTAATATAAGTCAAGGCTTTTTAGGGTACTGCCAGATATAAACACCACAATTATTGTACAACACTGGAATATTTCCCTCCCTAACAGATCCACCTCATAAACTTCAAAAGTAAAACAGATTCTTTACTCTGCGCTTGTGCTCATCCATTGCTCTGCCATTGTTATATTATGACAGAGACTCTCATATCCTTTATAGCAGGGGTCTCCAACCTTGGGCCTCCAGATGTTCTTGGACTTCAGCTCCCAGAAATCCTGGCCAGCAGAGGTTGTGGTGAAGGCTCCTGGGATTTGTAGTCCAAGAACATCTGGAGGCCCAAGGTTGGGGACCACTGCATAGCACAAATTTCAGTGAAATACAGTAGTGCCTCGCTTAGCGATCGCTCCGTTGAGCGACGAAATTGCTTAGCGATGGAGTTTAAGCGATCGCAAAAGCAATCGCTTAGCGATGGTCCCTATGGGGAAAATTTGCTTTGCAATGATCGCGGGGAAGCGATCATCGCAAAGCCCCCATTTTTGGCCAGCTGATTGGCGGTTTCAAAATGGCCGCCGGGTAAACAAAATGGCCGCCCGCTGTGTGTCCTCGCTTTAGAGGCACCAAAAATGGCCGCCCCTATGGAGGATTTTTGCTTAAGGTTAGTTTTGAGACCCATAGGTTTTAATGCGTTTCTATGGGCTTTTTAATTCCGTTTAGCGATGAAATCACTTAGCAACATTTTTTTCTGCATGGATTAACGTCGCTAAGCAAGGCACCACTTACTTGCATATCAAAGACACTATCAATACAATGTTATACACCCACGGACGTTCTTACCAACCAACCATGAACTCCGTATTTTGATATCTATATTTTAATGCTATATATGAATATTTCCTATGTTGTATCTCTTTCTCTTATGTCTGATGAAGTGGACTTGTCCACGAAAGCTTAGTTTAAAAAACGTAAAATTTAGTCTTTAAGGTGCCACAATATTTATATTCTTTTTATTTGTTCCAAAAATATGTATTATTATATATTTTTATTTTGGTTTTACATATAAATAAATAAATTCAAAATATAGATAAAATCTGAGGTATGAATGTATTTTCCTGGTTAAAAAAAACTAGATATGAATTTTCTTTGTTCAAAATAAATTTTCTTTTGGAGCCATTATTTTAAAGCTCCATAACACCAAAATAGTACCCAGTGTGGTGCAGTGGGTAGTGTGAAAGCCCTGTCAGGATTGTTCTAAGTCAGTTTTGACTTGATGGCACATAAGAACGACAACAACAAATTATTAGATATTGATACACATTTCTTGTGGAGACAGTTGTTTTTTTTTCCTTGTTTTTTAAAAAGTCCTATAATGAACCTGATTGAAAACTGTACTTTCTCTTTTGCAGTCTCTCAGGTCACCTTACCTATCTCAGCCACAGACTATTAATAATAATACTTAAAATATTACTTGACTGTTTCCCGTTTGTATGGTAGATAAATTTTTGCAAATAATTTCAGCAAGTATGATACATATAATTTTATATATAATTCCAATAACAAATTACAAAGTACTCAGAACAATTGCACAACATTAGAGAAAAAAATTCTTACACGCTCCTTAGAAAGCATTTGAAGTTCCTAGTCTTCCTCAAATGTAGATAATACAAAAGTAACTATCGTTAATGAATCTCCAGTGATGGCAACCATTTCTTTTGATCATTACTTGTCTCTGGGCTAGGTTTTAAAAGGAAACCTAAAAATATGGAATGCTAATTCTTTCATCTTTCAACCTGTTGACCTACCATGATGCCTCTATGTGTGTGCTATTATGCCAAGAGAACATTTACTTTTGGGAAAAAAGAATATTATGTAAAAGAAAGCTAAAGTATTTAAAAAGTTTTAGTTCCATCATATCAGCCGTAAGATTTTCCTCATTACTCAAATGTTGCTTCATATAGAAAATGAAGAGCTGAGGTATTTAACCTAATTCTCCATTCATGTCACTTATGGGTACACTAAAGATTATTGTGAATTCCGCTGTATTAAAAATGCACTGTGCAAAGGCCAACAACATATTATGCTAGATTTAAATACTGTCTTTTACTTATGTAAGCTGCCTTGGGTTTTTTTTTTAAGGAGAAAGGTGGGTAAAATATTTTAAATAAACAAATAAAAATAAATTTATTAAGTTTGTATTTAGCTCATTGAATATTGAAGTATCTGCTGAATTCCATTTTGCATCTTCTGCAACAGTTATCTGCTAACTGTTGCAGAAAGTGTAAAATGGAAGAGCAATTCAGCAATTCAATTTATCAAAGTACCTTGACAGGAATCACAATCCTTGATTCCTGTCAAGCCAAACTTTTGTGATAAATTCAGTAGGGACATCTCTTAGAAGTTTCATATCAGACTTGATGCTTTTGAATCAGCCACAATGTTGAGTATGAACAGGATCTTTTTCTTTTCTTACACCCACCCACAGAGATGCATACAGCTTTTCTGCTGCTTTGTGAGGGTTTTGGGTTGTTGTTGTTATTTGTTTGACTGATTGATTGATTGCTTGTTTGGTTGCTTGCTTGTCATCAGAACAAGAAAACTATTTTAATTTGTCAGGAGGTAATAGAACTTCTAGCTGCAAAGGGAGATAAATAAGTTTATTACCTTAGACTTGCAGGAAAAGTAGGTGAACCAGGTATTAGAAATTTTAAACCCTGACTCTCAGTATGTTGTGCATAACATCCCATTAAACAAGAATTCACTGGGTAATCCATTAAATGGAGATATCTCTTCCCCTCTTTATACACCTTCAGAACTTGTTAGTACATTTGTCTGTATCTGAACATGCAGATGTTAGGGAAACATAACAGGAAAAGTTTAGGAACCACAATCATTTTTCTTTTAGTTACTTGGTTGCTTTCTCAGATCAGATAAACTGATGCCTTAAACCTTCTCTAAGAGTCCTACAGAACTGTGCAAGACCCCAAGATATATATATTTTAAAAAAAGCATGTGTTCCACACAGCTGGTACTATCTCACATGGTATTAGATTGTTTTCAGCTTTCTGAATGTTTATCTATTACAGAAGCAGCTGTCTGAAGCATTAAAGGAAAGGCTTCTTATATTTTAAGCATTTGTCCCTACAATTCTACATAGCTGTAATACTTCTTTATTTTTACAACTTTCTTAGCCTCTAAGCATATTATGGACACACACAGAAAAATTATGTTATGTGCTCAGCCAGCCAAACCAGCCTGAAGCCAAGTTGCATCTATGGAGGAAAATCCATTATCATTGTTGTTGCTGCCGTGCTGCTAACAGGTGCTATTCTCCTGAAGCCTCTGTAATTTGTTACTGGAATTATATATAAAATTGCATCTGTCATACTTGCTGAAATTTTTTACATCTTTTCATTGTTGCATCTACATTGTTTTTACAGTATATTCCAGAAACTAATCTTATGTTACAGGCAAATACTTAAATCAAAATTCAGTCCAAAGTACAGGAACAAAAGTAAAATGGAATATTGATTAGATATGAAATATTTAAAAGAATGTTACATTTGAAAAATCCAAGAGCATATAGCCTAGAATGGCGCATTTAAAAGCTGGAAATACATCTTTTAAAATGTTACTTTTCTTAAAATATATTTCTATTTCTGATGTCTGATGATGAAAGTGGCATGGATGTGATGAATTCCTGAATATTTGTATGTGACCTATCTCCCTATATTTATAATTCATTCAGTTGGTCACAGCTCCCCCTCATATTTAAATGATCTCTTTCCAAGAGCCTGAAGATCCAGGATTCTTAAGCTTCAGGAATAATATTTCAATGAAAAATTGTATTTTTCCTGCACTTTCTGTTATTCCAAAGGTTTTGTAACTTGAAATCTGGCAAATTACCGCTATGCTGATAACGTTATTGTTATGACTGAAGTTTTACATAGATTGGAGGAATAAAAGTAGCATAAAAGATGTAGACACCCCCAAACCTGGAAAACCAGAAAATTATAATTTCAAAGAATGCATGCCTGCATCCTTCATTTCTATTTTGTTATCATTTGCAAAACAAGTTCAACTGGTGGGATTGTTAGGATACAGGGGTCTTGCTCAACTAGCGCGAGGCAATTATTCTGAAATGATCATAGTAAAGTATAGTTCAGCCCTCAATTTTAAAAGCACTTTCATTTTCAGGGCTGCTGCTTCTCTACTTCCTCAATCATTCTGACACTCTGTACATGCAGACTTTACATTATTAATATCCAAGAAGATGGGCACATTATATTTTTAGTAATTTATCTCAAAGATTCTCTTCATAGTTGTATGTGTGGAAAAATCTGTTTATCAAATCTGCAAGAGATCTGCAGTATAATAAACTCATCCTTCTTCAGGCTGAATACCAAAAACATGTATGTTGACCGTGAGCGATACATTTGTGTGAAATCTCTTAGTATAAGCAAAGAGAACATGGCCTTGCCTTCCACTTCAAACAGCGCCTTCTGTAATAGATAAACATTCAGAAAGTTGATAAATATCTAATACCTTGTGAGGTTGTTGCCTCATTTGGACGTCAAATGCTCTTTCCTCATCAATTACTTTGTAGTGTTTTTGATCCCTTCTCAACCTTACCAGGTTATGCGTATATATTCGGCAATGTTGCAGCCATAGCAACCTTGCTTATATAATAGTTCTGTTCTTACATTCACTATTTTCCTCTATGCAAAAAAAATGATTAAGATATACTTTAAAGTTGTTAGAACTGTTTTATCTTTTATCCTCCATCGTATACTGCTTTTCCCTAGCACCCTGGTTAAAGAAGTTGATTCCCCCCCACAAGACAGACTTTATATACATTGATTACCTTTTTTTCATGTAATCCCACAGAATATTATATCAAACATAATGGGCATTTGGGTAAACAAAGGTGTTTCTGGGAAATTGGTTATTCCTTTTAATTAGCAAAGTATAAGGCAGCAAAAATACATAAATTTGGAAATCATCCCAGTATCATCAAATGTCATGACTAATTTTCACACAACTTTGGCACATGGTATGGTAGAAATCACACTGTGTACCATCAAGTCAATTCTGACTTATGGTAAACATTTTTCGGACTGTTTAGGTAGAATTGGCTTACCATTCCCTTCTTCTGGGGACATCTTGGGACCATATAGCTTGTCCAGAATACTCACTGAGCTTCTAGAAGAATTTAAAGTTGAAAAAAAGTAATTTTAGTTAAAGTAACGATCTGTAGTTACAATCAGAGTGGAAAAATGTGTATGTGGGGAGAAATAGAATCCCCAGCGTGGAGGAGTCCCTGCTTGATTGCTGCTTGGAGGATGGTTAGAGGAATCAGAGAGCTATCAACAAAATGGGAGCAAAAACAAACAGGAAGATGGCCAGAGGCTTACCTCAAATGCCAGAGGAAGGGAAAGAACTTTGTTGGTCACAAAGAAATCACATTAGGCTGTAAAGCCACTCCTGCCCATACCCAGTGTTAGTGCATGCAGGACTGCTATTATCCCAACAAAACATGCTTACCTGATTCCACACTAGTATCTGTATTTCACACTTCTACTATTTATGTAATGTAATTCATTATATTATTTCAATGTGATTTCTTAGGAAAAGAAATGTTAGTTCAAACTGCAGCTGTGCCCACTACCCTGCCTGGTCTTTCTCCCTTGGAAGCCAACGGAGGAACGTCTTTGACATTCCCATGGCAGAGAAATCTTTAATAGGATATAGCACAGGTCCAGCTTATTTTTCTGATTGTTTAGGACCATTACCTGCATAGCTGAGCCAGCTGCTGCTAGGGCCTGCATGGGAGACAAGGACAGTCAATGGCAATAATATAACAGATACCTCTGTCACCCCATGTATAAAAATGTTGCTGAAGCTAACCATGGCAGTCTGAAGCTAACCATGCTTTCCTGTCATCTCCAAATTAGGACAAACTAATTAGTTGAACTGTAGTTTGTCTGAACAAGCCAGCTTTAAACTGGTTTGTGGTCATTATATATTCAAGGAAAGCACAGATACTATTAATTTCAATTCTTAATTCAGAAAGGAGGGCAAAGCAAAATATCAGCAACATTGTTTTTATATTGCTTTCTGGGCTGGACTGTAGATTTCAAGATAGGTAGATCTGAGAACTTGTTAGCCTTTTAAAGTTAGCATCTCAGAAGAAATCTAGGTTAAGGCCTTCTCCCTGAGGGATATCAACAGTCTGTAGATTTGCAGCTTTTGTATTCGAAGTAGTTCCCTGAAGTAAAAGAAGAACGTCATCTATTTTTCTACAAAAAATATCAGGAGCTGAATTCATCAACTGTACATTAAATTTAAGTAAGCAGAAAATATATAGTAGCTGTGTTTTGGTAAGCGGTTTATCACTGGTAAGTGATAAAGTCATCATAGTCTTTATCGGTTAAGTGCAGAGGAGCTATATTTTCTAATGAAAGGATTTGTTGCCCTTGCTTCTTACCCTACTATGACTGTAAACAAACAAACAAAAAAGCAAAGCAAAGAA
This sequence comes from Pogona vitticeps, assembly GCF_051106095.1. Classification (NCBI taxonomy): domain Eukaryota; kingdom Metazoa; phylum Chordata; class Lepidosauria; order Squamata; family Agamidae; genus Pogona; species Pogona vitticeps. Next base: position 11,802,865 of record NC_135793.1, on the reverse strand, counting down.
TCCAAACCAGACCTTGAGTGGGCACCGGAAAAAAAAATTGCATTTACCCTTGAGAGGAAAAAAATAATAATTTAAGCAAAACATGTGAGTAATTTTTGAAGGAAAAGCTTAGCATTGTTGTAAATTTATATGTGCTGAATCATCTCCTGTAACTTCATACTCATATCTTTATTTTATTATTCAGTAGTATAGTTAACAACAGTTTATTCCATTCACTTTATGGAGTCAGACAGTGTCCATTGGTGTGTAAAGAACAAAGGAATGCAAATATTTGAAAAACCACTGAAGGAACAACACAGAAGTTCAAACAAGATGGACATGCAACATATTGCAGTTTTGTAGATTACACAGGCAATAACCCTGTGGCACTGAAGATAAATTTATTTATTTATTTATTTATTTGCCCCTTTCTCCCCATAGTGGATTGAAGATGACTCACAACAGTTAAATTATCTAGCAGTCAAATTTGTAAATACTATATTAAAAATAATTAAACATATTTCAAGATTAAAATTAAGATTAAAAACAATTTTAAAACACTAAAAACATGTAAAAATCTCTTACTTAATAAACAATGTATTCCTGAGACCGTTATTGCTTAAAAATATGCTTGAAAAGGAACTTCTTTGCCTAACAACGGAAGGACAAGTAGGAGGGGAGCAGTCTTGCTTCTCGGGGCAAATTGGGAGGACATTTACTATGTCACTGGGCTGTTTATGAACGCACACAGCATCCTAAATCTTTCTCTAGTTTTTAACTGTATGAGTCTGAATTAGATTTCCTGTTCCAGTCTCATGCACTATGTTTCATTACTATTTTAAAATATTATATAATTCCTAGCTATTTTAGTTGATTAGTGATGAAAAGTTTTTCATGAGATGTTTTGGGAAGTGTAGGTTCCAAAATGTGGTCCAGAGTGTCATCCATTACTAATTTTACCAATTTTTGGGAAGGTGGTTTCACATTTTGTTGTGTTTACTGATCCTATGAGAAGCAATTGTGTGTGTGTGTGTGTGCACGCATCATTTCAAAGCCACCTATTCATAAAATACCTAGAGTGATGTATGGGCAGAATGATAGGTTAGGACTCATGAAGCCTGGGTTTGACTCCCTGCTAGCCCATGGAAACTGATGGCAAGAGGTGGAACTGGTAACACCACTCCTTAAATATATCACTTACTAAAGCTTTATTTGAGTCTCTATAGGTGAGTTCTGACTTGATGGCACATACCACATAACTGTTCAACTGTGAGACTAACCACACTCTCCCTGATCATTTGTTTTGTTGTTTATAGCTTTGTAGACCACATGTAACAATTGCTTGTTAAAACCCTATTGTGTTGCTATGGTAACACATAGTTAACCATGTCAGCAATACCGTATCAAAGATACGTTATTTTATTTATAATCTTCTGTGTATATATTACATGCTGAGTTATTAACACTGAAACACGTACATTAACTGTGGAGATGAATATTAGATTCATTTGTTTTTCCTGTTTATGTTTTAGTAGGGTTGTATTTGGATTATTAATGGAGATCATCCAAAGAAAACTAGGATGCATGATTGATGATCCATAGGGTCCCTTCCAGCTTTGCAGTTCTAAAGTGATGATAAAGATTATAATGAGATATAAACTCTCATTAAAACAATGAACTAAGAAGTGATCTGCCTGTCCCCTGACCCATCTCTAGGTTCTTTGGATTGTATGTACCTATAGAAGAAACACAGTGTGATGCAACCCTTTGTTCCCAGGGAACAATTTTTATTTCAAAATTTTGTGCTGTAGAAGTTGGCAGCTTTTGAACGTGTTCTGTGTACATGGTGCAACTGAAGTTGCACTGTAGAATAGGTGAACTGTATGTATAAACTTTGAAATGCCTACTAATAATCTTTGAATTTGTTGGTGCTTTCTTGAGCTGAGATCCAGTTGGAAGGGTCCCTCTGGATCATCAAGTCAAGCCCCTGTCTTGGGGGATCCCTAACAGAACCATATTTGAAATATTGCTTGGTTCATCTGAAAGCTTGGGCAGCTCTGCTGTGGGGACAGAATTCCATCATTCCTACAATAACATTCTGGTTGGCTATGAATTTTTACTGTCTCATTAAAGGGTACCCTTGATACTCGTTTTATCTTATTAATTAGGAGATTGGCAGCAAATGCTGGAGCTGATCCAAGCTTACAGCTTGAAAAAACATAGAGTTCATCTCTGTGCATAGAGACCATCATCCCTAAGTCAATCCCCAGGGCCCAGCTCAGATTAGCCCTTACATAGTGCCTTTGCCAACAGATATTGGGATTCCTAAATGTCTGATAATTAAAGGTATCTAATCCCCTCTGGTTACTGATCCAGTTCATACTTCCTGCTTTACTCCAGGCAGCCTTCTTCTTCTTAATGTTTGGGATGGTGGATCTGGGTCTGATCAAGACTGGGATAGGATTACTCCTATTGGTATTCTTCTTTGTAAACTCTTGCCAAACTTCTATTGTTTCAGAATCCTTCATTCATCTGGGCTGTTAGCAATAAGCTTTTCCCTGCCCCTCTTGCTCCTTCTGATATTTATTTCCATCTCACTTTTGGACATGACCAACAACTGTGGGGGGGGTCTCTCCCCTCTTTTCCATTAATTCCTCTGACACTGGGATTTGTCTCCCATCTCACTTTTGTCTTTAATTTCTTATGCTGCAAGTTAGTTCTACCTTGTTTGGGCCTTGTGATAATCCCCTTAGGTTCTAACAGTTTACATAAAGGTTTGAAGTTCATCCTCCTACTCTTGATGTCCTGGTGTTTGCTGGCCTTCTTCCTTTTATCTGTCTTGAGTATAGACTTTCCCTTCCCTATAGTCAAAGGAAGTAGCTCTTTATGTAGGGTGGAGGCTTTCTTTTTATCTTGTGCACTTGACCCACCAATGTGTGCATCCTCAGTTCTATTTACAGGTACCTTTTTCTTTGTCGAAGTATAATCAGCAACATCCACTTCAACATCAGCAGTTGGTGGGTCAGGGGAGAAGAAATTATTTTACCAGTAGTCAACGGACCTGTAAACAAAAGTAACTCTTCCAATGTTAGTCCAGCAATTTTATCTATAGTCTTTGGGGACAGATTATAAACTCCACTTTGTCTGTTGGATGTGGTTGACTGCCTTTCACTTCCTGCCTCCCTGGTTGCTGAGTCGTCAGCTTAGGGTTTTTTCATTTCCAATAAATATCCTAACATGACCATGAGTTCTTTAATATCCTTTAAAATATCTCTAATTTCATCAATAGAATTCCATTTTAGCCAAAAGCCATCGTCCCTGGTACAAAGAGGGTTTCCGTAATTAGTAAACACTGCAGGGGCATCACTTCGGGAGTTACAGTGCATCTTAGTCTCATTATCACAAAATCCTCATGTGGAACCTCAGGAAAATATGAAGCTTCCATTTTCCTTAGTACAGTGGTACCTCGCAAGACGATTACCCTGCAAAACGACGACGAGGTTTTGCGACCGCCATTGCGCTTTGCAAAACAGTATTTCCTATAGGGGAATTTCGCTATACAACGTTTCGGTCCGTGCTTCGCCAGACACTTTTTTTAAAAGAGGCTTTCCTCTCCGGAACACCCTCTTCTTTTCGGGCAGCTTAGCAAGAAAGTTGTGGTGTGGAGCACTGCCGATAATCGTTGTGCCTACTCGTGAGCAAGCGGTGTTTTGCAGAAAAATGAACGTGGCAACAGAGGCTGGTCAGCGGAGCATCGACCTACAGGAGCGGAGGAGCAACGGCTTCCTCCCTGGGCTAAGTCATTCCGATTTGTGGGCATATCGAGGCCATTTTCTGCAGTGGGGAGAAGCATGCCGCCCCGACTTCCTAGGTTTTAGATTTTGGTGCGTAATTTCACTCCAGGCTTCTCTTTAAATTGCGGGTGGCAAGGGAGGAAAGCCCCGTGGTGTTTTAACGCTGCTGGGCAGCTCCTGAGTTAGTGGGGGTCTTTTCCTTTGCTTGGGGGGACCTGCTTTGCCTCTCTCACTGCCTATCAGCTACTCTGCTCCACTCATTTCGTTACAACCACTCACACCCCGCCCGTCTGCTGCTTTTTGCTTATTAGCTTTGGGTTTCCCTTGCCTTTTTGCTGCGGCAGCAGCAGCTTTTTGTTGGTAGTTTTTTTCGTTAGCGTGGTCCCCAGTTTCTCCTGCTTGGTCTCCCTTGCAGCGGCAGCAGCCGCTTTTCACTGTGACCTAGGTTGTTGGACAATTCTAACAGCTGATCGGCGGATCCGCAAAATGGCTTCCCTGGGTGTTTTCCGACCGATGCTCCGCAAGACAGTGATTTAAAATGGCTTCTCTATGGGCGATATTCGCACAACTACGTCTATTTTCCCCATTGGAATGCATTAAACGGGTTTCAATGCATTCCAATGGGGAAATGCTTTTCGCAAGACAATCATTTTGCTAAACAGGGATTTCAGTGGAATGCATTATCATCGTCTTGCGGGGCACCACTGTATACCTAAGTCAACGTCCAGACTATTATCTAAATAGTTGTAGTCCAAAATTTGGTGATTCTCTGTAACGTTATCTGGTAAATCTATAAGAGCTATTTCTTGCATTCCAGAGGGTATCCCTTTCCTGTGTTCCACCGTAAATGTGGCAGATTCCCTCATTTGGATGTAATCAGTTATCATGTCCTGCCTCATCTTGCTCATTGTTCTGCTGTAGTCTTTTACCAGATCTTGGGATTTATCCTGCACCCTAGATTTCATATGACACCTAGGGAAAGTGAAGGGAGACAGAATGGTTCCTGATTTGCACTCTGTAGCCTGGGGGGAAGCTAACATTTGCTTTCCCCTGCTGGTTTCTGTAAAGTCCGAAGAGGGGGTAATAGCTATTGACATTTCCCTCTGAAACTGCTGTAACATTGGAGTAGACAAAGTAATATCCAGAGTTTCTTCCTTGTCACTGGGATCGGGGTTGACATTCCCAGTGCCAGGCCAGATCCACAGTTCCCTATCAGCTATTAGATATTTGAACCACTGTCCTTACCCTCAGAGTAGATGCCTTTATCTTTGAATACTTAAAATACTCACTGCTGGGTTCATGTCTCTGTGACTGGATCCTCCTACCTCATTTCTCACTTAGAGCCACTTTTTCTCTCCTCACTTCAGCAGCTCAGTAACTCAGCAAGCTCATCAAAGATCACAGAGTACTCACGGAGTGCTTCCCAGGCTCTTCTCTGTGGTAAACCACCACAGCAGAAGGCTGATAACAGTAGCAGGAGCCATGAGGAAGGCTGAGTCCTGGTAGTGAGCTGTTTATCTTCTGTATACTGTATATACAAATATATATATTCGTAACTCCTCCAGACATTCTAACACTCCATCCCTGGGTAAGAGATAGCTTTCTCAATGGGATCTCAACCTGGTCAGCAAAGTCAGAAAAGAAAATGTTGCTAAAATCTGTGAATGAAAGCTGGTGGAACACAAGATCAAATTTTAAAATACAGCATTTATTTGGGTTTAAAATGTAGATAAATGTAATTTAAAAGAACCACAATTGTATTGTGGAGTTCTTTCAAAGTATCTATCATACTGAAATCGCAGATAGGCTCCAGAAGTTGTACCCTTTCTAAGCTTGAGATCCTGCCTTACAACTGTTGCTTGGTACTTTATTTTCTTGGAAACAATCTATAGTAGTGATAGATAGGGGGCAAGGATGAGGTTCTGATATAACATATACGAAGTACTGGCTTTACAATTTAAGATAACACATGCTATTTGATTCACATGTACTTACACAAGTAATCATATCTTGTACCTGTAATTGAAATATGATTTCACTATTTCCTTGCTATAATGATATTCTATATGCATTTTTGTATCTGTATTTATATGTATTCTCTATAGCCAATGTATTTCATATCCTCATTTCTCTCTTGGTGCTCCTGACCCATCCCGCTTGGCACTCACATTATCACACAGGTAACATTCACAGCGCTTCAGCTAAAAGACTGTAACATGTTTCTAACTACATAATGATTCACTCAAATTCACAAACTTGGCAGCAACTAACCCTGGGATGCAACTTATATATTTTTCTCACATCTACCACGGCCAGTAGGATGACCCAACAGAGTTCAGGAGGCCAATGAGGGGATGCTGTGCTTTGTTGTCCTTTGTAAGAAGCTTATAAAATGCTTTACCAATGTATGATGAGGACCTCCGATCCGCCTTTAGGACAGGGTCAAGTTCTATGTTTAATAAATTGGCTTACATAGACTGAATATGCACTATCTTTTATCTGTTTTTCCTGCCGGAGAATTGAAACCTAAAATTGGATCGTAACAGTAGATTAGTACCAAATTTCTTCTGTTTCGGCATGCAACATAATACAGTATTCAGAACACATGGAGAATCCTCCCCACACACACACTGTAATGTTTGATAGAGATCTTCAGCAGCTGAGAATGTCATAATCCATTAATAATTTAATAACATAGATAATTGTTTGGATTTTCTCCTACCTAAAATTTCTCTTCTAAACTGTTGTATGTCAAAGATTTATCTGACTACAATTTATTTATTTATTTATTTATTTATTTATTTATTTATTTATTTATTTATTTATTTATTTATTTATTTATTTATTTATTTATTTATTTATTTGATACCCCGTCCATCTGGCCTAAAAGGCCACTCTAGGTGGCTAGTGTAGGAGAGCCTGGTGCTTTCAGAGGTGACCTGCATCACCCCCAGGTAATCAAAAGTACAAGTCAAGTCTGTACACAGATGAGGTTCCCTCAATTTCCTGTGTATACGTAATACAGTAGTCTTTATGTTTCACCTTTCTAATGTAGGAAGCACTGAAGGACAACCACAAGAGAAGAGAAATGGAGGAGAAGATTAAGAGAGCCAAGCTTGCAAAAGAGAAAGCAGAACGTGAGAAACTGGAGCGCCAACAGAAGAAAAAGCAATTGATTGACATGAATAAAGGTGAGGCAACATTTGCAGTAACGATAAAGGTAGTATCTTAACTAGTCAAGGTCAGCTCTCAATAGTTTAAAACAAAATTAATTGTTTCATAGACCAAAACATTTTCATGTTCTTTTAATGGTCGATAGAGCCAAACGGCACACCCTTAGTTTTGAGTTATTAGCTGTAATCCAGAAGCAAGTCACAACTAAAGTAGGCAGTGGGGATTTGTTGGGTTAACTCCTGCATAGGTTTCAGTAGGCCTACTCTAGTTGCAACTTACTACTGCATTTCAACAATTGAGTTTTATATGGTTGGTATAATAATGCCTTTAATATAAACAGGAATTCTTAAATTAATTTATGTGTGTTAATAGATTTCGGTGCTATTTTATTATTCTTTTAAGCCTCACCACTATAAAGAGTGTGGCGGTTAACATCTTTCTTCTGCAGCTTGGAGGCGCCTGAGTACAAATATATTTTTTCTCAACATTACTCATTTTATGAGCAACAAAATCTGGTTCAACTGTGAGACTCATTACAGATTGATGATTCAATATGATAAAGAAAGCCATATGTTTAGCCTGCTGGTTAGCTGAAGTGACATATATTGTGTGTGCAGGCATTCAGTAAGAGGGGACACAAGAAGATCCAATAGGCCACTAATATCTAGGCTTTGCAGAGCTCCAGAAGTCTGTTGAAATGTGTTCTTTATTCTCAAACTCTTTGGATTCCCAAAACAGAGAAAATAGATTATACAAGTGTGCTTTAGATTGTATGAGACATTACCTCACCCTGCAGGCTTCTGCTCTTCCTTCTCTGTTCATTTAAGTTCTGTTGTGAGGCCGAGCTTTAACCATCCCAATCATAACACATATACGGATACTCCCGGTGAGACAGTGGCTTGTCTTTTCTATCTAGTGAGCATTCTGCAGCCAATATTACAATGTTTCTTTCTTGACAAATATTATGTAAGATGCCAAGGTGTGTTATTTTTATACCATAAATAAGCCATATTATTATGATGAATTGAGAAAGCAGGATAGTTCAGAACCTAACCTATTAAGTGTGTCTTAAAATAAAAGCTTTGCACATGATTATTAGTATTACTATTTTATAGGGAGACAATATCCTGGATTTATAATACAACATAATATTGTTCAAAGTAAATTAACACTTCAGTTTCATTTCTTTAAGATATGTACAATCATGGCCAAAAATATTGGCACCCTTGCAGTTCTGTCAGAAAATGCAACCCTTCTCTCAGAAAATTGTTGCAGTTGCATTTTCTGACGGAATTGCAAGGGTGCCAATATTTTTGGCCACGACTGTAGCTGCGTATGTCGCCATTCTATGCCCTGGTTTCCTTGAGTTTTTTTTGTTTATTTGCTTGTTTGCTTTTTTGTTTGATGCTCTTCAGCATAGCATGGCCTCCCACGGCTTTTTCAGCTGTGAGGACATTTTGATACATCCTGTGTTTTCTCTTGAGCTTTCACTAGAAAGAAGCTCTTTGATGATACTGCATGACCAAACTTGATTCCATTTGAAGATTCATCCCTTAACAGGTTCAGGCCCTTCCCATTCTGATCTCAGCTCAAAAAAGTACCAACTCTTCTCCCACTCTCCCTCTCCCTCTCCCTCCCACTGTGTCAGGTGATCCTTTCTGAAATGTGCGTGTTTAAAAAATGCCTCAGTTATCCATGCATAAATACCATCCTTTATATTACATAATAATTGCAGCAGGTTCTGTTCAAGATATATTTTTTATGTTTAATTCTTACATTCATATCCTGTCTCATTTGTAAACAATGAGGAATGTTCTCTTTTTTGTAAGAAGTCTGTGCCCTTTCATAATCATAGTTACATACTAGGTCAGAATTAATAAACTAAAAAAGATGAGTGCACATTTTCCCCTTTCCCACTTTAGCACCCTGGAAGGGCTTCTTTTTATTACTTCAAACACCTCTAGGACGTTTTTAGATATGTTTGACATTGTGCGTACTATAAGAGCAAAAACATTAAAAACATAGAATCTTTTTGTAATAGCAACTTCTGCAATAGTGATTTTGATGCCAATTTTTAATCAAAATTGTTTCAGTCTTCTTTATAGCTGATTACTATGTCATTTAAAATAACCTGTTAACTAGTGGCACAAGGCTAAAGGAAAGAATGAACTGACTCAGTCACAATTATTATTGAATTCGTTGTTAACATTTCCAATAGATAACACTAATACAGTGAGGTTCATTCTTGGGAGTTTGACAGCTAACTCAGTGTCAAGATATTTCAGTTCTGAAAGCAGATTAACATGCATCCAAATACCTGGATCAAAAATCACTTAATAAGCTCATATCTATTAATATTCAGAATTATGTTATTGTTAATACCTCCATTGTACATCATACAAGGAATATAATTCTGCCATTATACAGTCTCATGCAAAGAGTCCCAGTATCTGCTAAATTTTTAAGTCAATATTATCTTCAGTTTACAGGTATATACAAGTGACACAGACCATTCCTTCAACACTGGAATGTATGCAGTACAATTATCACAGCACCCAATATTCAGCTAGTGCAGATTTTTCTGGTTGTTTTAGTCTGCAGTGTCTCTCATGTTCTTTGATTTTGGTGTGGATGCTTCATTTTGTGGTTCCAATATATACCTGGCCACAACTGCAAGGTATCCGGTATACTCCTGCAGTGGTGAGGTGGTCCCTTCTGTCCTTCGCGAATGCATTCAGGGGGGCCTTTGCTGAGGAAAGTTTGGAACTCTTTTTTCCTGCTAGCAATACAGATATAATATTGTGTAGCAGTTTCAGGCCATTTCTTGACATTTTTTAATGGTGGACACAGAAGTAGAATATTCCACATTCATGAACCAGAGGGATTTTTAGGAATTGAATTTCTTAGCTTTTTAAAACAGAAGTTTGAGTACATAAACTCCAACAGCACCTTTTCTCATATAGAATTACTGAGTGCTAGAGGATTTGAGAAGATGATCACATGATCTGTAATGCTGCTGAGGGAGGGCAGAACCAAGAATAGCTGGGATGTGGTTGCAGTTCCTCTATGCCAAAATATTTTGAATGCCTGTTTTGGACTTAATGAAGTGTTGACTTAAAAGTGTGAGTGAGTGTAACACATAACACAGAGAAACATACCCTTACCCTCTTAGGTAAACTAATGTTATTATGCCTGCTCCACAGAATGCAGACTAGAAAGCTACCTTCCAATTTCCAAACTAACATGCCTGCATGTTTTCCAGAAGATGTCCCCTTGCCCTTTTAAATAATAATTAAAAGGGGAGGGTTTGGAGTTAGGAAAGATTGTCAGTTAAAACCAAGGTCAAAATCATCATACTGTGTCCCAAACAATAATACCACCTGTAATGGCTGTAAAATGAATGCTTTAGAAAGTACTTCCCAAAGCATCTGTATACTATCCTTGCCATATAAATAGCCAGATAACAAGGAGCCATTGGAGATTCCCAGAGGTTCCTCGGGGAAAAATTCCAGCCACTTGTTAACAGCTTACATGAAGAGCACTGTGTCTTAGCTCTTTTCAACAAGAGGCCATGTCTCTTGCCACACAGAAATGTTATCTGCATAGCATGCAACATATTGTGCTGCAATAAACATGTTAGCAGCATTGACCCTGAGACACCATGCTTGACTTCATTCAGCTCGTTCATCAGAGGACTCAAGGGCCAGGATCAAGGACTTTCCTTTTGGTGGGGAAGGTCTATTCAATTAAAACAATGGAAACATAATGGAAAACTAGGACAAAAAGAAAAATGCTGCCAAAAGAATGGGTTTCTACACACCATACCAGCAAAGACAATACTGACCATCCTGGAATTGACCCTGCTCATATATATCATCTCTGACTGGCAAATACTTTCATTATATTTCATTATGTTAGAACTGCAGGCACTGACCTCACAGTATTATATCCAGACATCAAAAGAAAAAGGTCAAATAGCACCTTTGACTGCTTATATACTGACATCCACTTGCTACTGACTGCCACCACATAGGACACCATTACACTACTAGTGTCACCTCGTGCACTGTCACCAATAATGAATGGGTACTAACCACCATCAAATATGGCTATGGATTTATCTCTCCCCCCCCCCCCCCAACAGGTACCTTCAGGCCTACATCACTATCTCAAGTGTTGCTGGAAGAAATACCTACATTAGGAAAAAAAAGGCTTCTATGCAGTCTGTTCCTCTCAAACTACTTCCCAACACTTTTTTCATTTCATGGTTCCAGAGATGGTGGTGATGTAAGACTAACTGTAGAACTGAGAGATGTAAATTCCTAGACACTAAGAAGTTCAGAATGAACGTTAGAAACAATATTATCATTCCTCAGAAAAGGGGACTAATTGGCTGTGATTGATTAATCTCAATGTTCATGTGAATCTAGAAAAATCAAATTTAAACCCACATTAGAAAGTTCATTATAGTGGCGCACTGGTGGACTCCACAAAAACAAGAACCTAAATGCCTCTAGAAAGAATTGATAAAATTATAACCTTGACAAATAAAGTCAAACAAGGTGATAGAATCACAGTCCTCATGGCACAATCATTTATTTATTTATTTATTTATTTATTTATTCATTCATTCATTCATTCATTCATTCATTCATTCATTCATTCATTCATTTGGTTTCATAATGTCGACAACAACAGTGATCCTGCACACCAGCTTAAAAAATGAGCTCTCTTCAGCCCTGGCACCAGGCCTCCTTCAACATGGTACCAAACAGCAGCTCTGAAACTGCTGGTTGTAATTCCTCTTAGTGCAGCAATTCTTATTGTGAATAAACAAATCCAATTTAACCATAGAAAGATCATTCAAACATCTCAGGCCCAAGCTTTAAGTGACAACACATGCAAGCTGGGCAGGATAGGCAGCATATTGCAGGCAATGACAAATACATGTGTTTCTTTCTTAGAAAGAGAGAAGCTTGCGTATAAATGAATATTTATTTATTTATTTATTTATTTATTTATTTATTTATTGCATTTATATGCCGCCCATCTAGACATGGTCTAGGAGCTACTAGCAATTCTCAAGGCCTTCAAGCAAGGTGTTTGAGAAAATGATATCGGGCAAATTAGTATATGTTTCCAACAACAACAACACTGCGAATAAATGGCAGGACACACTCCACAGCTTAGTTGCTCCTAGCCTATTTCCAGTGACCACCCATGGTGCATGGGAAGCCAACCAATTGGCAGACAGCCTAAGCCAGAAGGCATCTCAGGGCCGTAAGTGAGAATTGACCACAAACATCTTCAGTGACGTTTGCATCAAATGGAGTTGATCGAACATAGACTTATTTGTCAGTCCAAACAACAAAAATGTCAGACACACTACTCCAGAGCAGGACAAAGGAAAGATTATCTAAAAGTTGCCTTTGTGATCTGTTGGTTGTTAAAACATGCACACCTGATTGCACAACATGCACAATTTGCTGCAGTAGGGTGCACAATTTAACTGAAGCACATTAAGGGCTAACAGGACTCTCACTGTATTTTTACATAACTATAAGGCAGGAATGGAATTGAATAAAGAAATCAGAATTTTGCATTCATATTCCATTGTCAGTAGGAAATAAATTACATCAAGAATTTTAGCATTCCCCACAAAGATAGGAGGTTGGCTGTAACTCTGAGGACAATATGTTTTCACTCACTTGATGAGTCCAGAGGTCTTTTGTCATATTATTTTATTATTATTGCTAAAACATTTGATAAGGAGAATGTAACTGTCAAAAATGCAGCAAGCTTGGGATAAGTTTCTTTTCAACCCAAAGTGATGTAAAGTAATTACTTCACAGCAGTGTATCTCAAGTAACATACAGTCAAGAAAAAGAGAAAATACACCCTTTTTGAATTCTATGGGTTTATGTATCAGGTCATAATAAAAATCACTTGGTCCTTAGCAGGTCTGAATATTAGGTAAATACAAGCTCAGATGAACAACAACACATGACATATTACACCGTGTCATGATTTATTTTACAAAAATAAAGCCAACATGGAGAAGCTATTCTGGGTAACAGACAGAACAATTACTTTCAAAGCTGAAAAAAAAATCAAGACGATATAAAAGATCATAGCTCTATTTTGGTAGATCCCAGTCAGATAGTCTTGAGTATTTCAGTTAAGTGTATTGTTGCAAAAGAAGACTGTGCCCACTTTTAAGAAAAGCTGAGAAACTCTCTCCCTCCCTTTCTCTTTCCCCCTTCCCCTTTCTCTGTATATACATGAATACACAAACACGCACATCTTACCAGCTTGCTCTTCTCAGACGTGTTTGATCTACCATAAAGTATCCATTAATTGGTAAATATGTAAAATTCCTTATTATACTGAAATACACATTCACTTATATGAGTTGTTTTGTTTTAACTAAAAATAATTCACTGTATTTGTGAAGAAACATGCTTACTAGAAATCAGTATTTGATCAGGATGCAGAATACATTAGTTTCATGTAATTGAAATCTGTACAGTAGCCAATAAAAAGCTTACATTAAGTGCCTATAGCTGAACAGTTGTTGTCTGTCTTGAGGTGTACTAGACCTCCAGGCAACTAACAAGGCAAGGGAAGTATGAAACAGTTGCAGATATAGCACCATTCTCCCACAGATATAAAAGCCATAATGTAAGGTATTTACCATTTAGCTACTGTTTAGCTGTCTGTTGAAACTATCTGTTTGAACTTTGAAATGGATATCTTGATCAAGATACCTTAACCAAAGATGGCATAAGAAGGAAAGTGTACATCCACATGACTTTATAAGGCCCAGAAGATGGCCCTGTATAGGTTAAGTCTCCCACACTTGAGGCAAATATGAAAGGATAATTTAACCATGTAAAGGTAGCTCAAAAGAAGAAAATAGAAATTTGAAAAACTTGAAATTACTGTTAGTCTTTCGCCATTGAAATAACCTCCAAAAGGTAGGAAGAAGAGAGGGGAAAAATAGAGACGAGAAGAATACCCCAGTATTTCCTTAGGAACATTTGTATTTAACTTTGTAAAGTTATTAGTCGGTATGAATAAAGACCTAGGATAGATTGACATTTTCCCAAAAATTGCATTGCTTTCCAGTGAACTTACAGTCATTTGGGAGATTTTTCGGAAGTGCTTGCCAGGTGTCAAATTAGATGTAGCCCAGGGCTAGCAGCTGTTGGTTTAGTGATGTCATTATGTTCAGTGGGAGTAATCCTGCTGTCAGCCTCAGCTTGTGAAATAGAGGACAGAGTAAGGTTTAATGATAGAACTAGAATGGCCAGTAGACAGGTCTGAAATCTTCTAGCTGTAGATAAAGGAGCAGAAATTAAAAAATTAGAAATCCCCCCCCCCCAAATATTCTGTTAATTCTAATTTCTACTGGCCCAAAATTCTTACCACTTTAGTGGTACATTTTCCCCCAACAGGAATCAGAATATAGCCTGTGTGTTTGAAACTGTTAGCATGAATAGATTCTGGGGACTTTTACTAACACATACCTTCTAATTTCTGTTTCTCTTGTACATGTTCCTTGCCGTATTCACTACAACATTGGTCTCTGAGCTCTGATTCTAGACTCAGAAAACTGCACATCACTGTGTTAAGGACACTTACCAATGCTGATTTGTCATATTTTTAGGTGGGGAGATCAAACGTGGTTAAAAGAAAGACTGCATTTGTTTTCTTGTTCCTAGGTGTAGAACTGCAGTTACAGCCCAGGGCTTGAAACTATCAAGACCTTTTTGAATTTTGTTTCTGTCTTCCAAAGTATTAGCTATTCCAACCAATTTTGTGTCATCCCAAATTGAATGAAGATATGTTTTTTATTTATCACTTTGTCAAATAGTAAAGTGTGCTGCTTATATACCGTCCATCAAAAAGGCTGTAAAGCTGAGCCCAGGACTGAACTCAGGTTGTGAGCAAAGCCTCTGACTGCAGTACTACAGTTTAACACGTCACAAGGGGCCTAGTGATAATATTTGCAGCATTAGCTAAAAGAGAATCAAAGTGCATTTTCGTTAAATATAGATACTTAGCTGAGCCCTCTGTTTCAAAAATTTGTCAGGAAAGTGTTCATAGATGTGTACTGAAAATGAAGTCTTAAGATATGGATCAGCAAGAAGATTTGTTTTGAAGCTAAAATTGAATAAGATAGACTTTCTGTCCAATTCAAAATTCTCTAACTGGCCTTAAAAACAGTTCCTCCCCCATCACCAGTAGTACAGATGATCCTTTTCATCCCCTCTTATTATATTGGTAGGGCAAAGGAAAACACTTCTGGGAAGGGTTGCGGGTATAATGGTAATTAAAGGTCTAGGTGATAGCTGCCTAGAATGGTCGAAATGACTAGATAGGCGGGGTATAAATAAATAAATAAATAAATAAATAAATAAATAAATACCACTGGATCTTGCCCCTCCTCTATGACAGCTTTTCAAATATTTGAAAAGTGCTATCATACCACCCCTTAGTTTTATTTTCTCAAGGCTAAACATGCCCAGTTCTTTCAGCCTTTCCTCATAAGGCTTGCTTTTTAGCCCCCTGATCATCCTTGTTGCCCTCCTCTGAACTTGTTTCAGTTTGTTTGCATCCTTTTTGAAGTGTGGCATCCAGAACTAAAGCTATTGTACATCATGATAAACAACAAGGGAATACTATAATAATGGAGGGGTCTGTGTCGTGTATCTCTGAAGATTTTTAGATTTCATATCAGATATATTTGTCTGTATATGCTGCACTTCTGCATGAATCTTCTCATGTTTAATTCCCATAGAAATAGGTGAATCTTAGCTGCATATAAATGAGAGTAGGATTGGAAACTTGGTGAGTAATGCTGCTGTATAGAAGTGCTAAGCATAACGATAACACAATACATTTAAGCATAATGATGATACAATACATTAAGTCCCATTAAACAGTATAAAATTGCATGCTGTTAAATTGTTAAAATCATTTTTTGATTACAATACATAGATCAGGTGTAAAAAAAAAAGCAACCCTTAATCTTCTGTTCTTTGCTGCTGGGCATATAGTTAGTGTTTTGCAATTGATCCTATAATCAGAATATGGATAAAACAGCTTTTTTTTTGTTCTCTACTCTAATATAACTGCTTGTATCCAGTATGCTTTGCATTATGACATGCTGCTGCAAGCAGTTATTAACAGAACAAATTGAAATTTAAAAGTACAAAAACAATGGACAGATAATAAATCATTTTGCCAGTTTTTCATATAAGACCCTGGTGATGCAATTTCAAGATCCAAGCACTCATTTTCCTTAAGCAGTGAATTAGCTCCTGTTGCTTGATTTCCAGCATGTTGTGTTTCCCTTGAGTTTAGTTGCCTGTTCTTATATGGATACACAAGCCATAGAAGAATTATGTGTGTCTAAAGAGTTACAACAGAATGGGAAGAAGTTACAAAATAAAGATATGTTAGAAGTGTGATGTCAGTATATAAAATGGGTAGAAATGAAACCCCTATTTTTAGCTGTTTTCCCAGGTTCTTCAGTGGGGGTGCCAGATAAAGACATATCTGTTTCTGTCGATTTTTCTGTGACAATAAAATGAATGGAGAAGGTCATACCTGCAGAAGATCTGCCTGCCCCGAATGAAAGTGAAATGCATTCTTTCCATTAGACCAATGGGTAGTTAATCTTACGCTGGGGATTCTGTGCTCTCAAATTGCTACACGTGCACTGATTCTGCCAAAAAGGCTTGCCAGGTTCTTGCTTAGATATCTTTCACAAAGGCCTTAAGAGTGCAGCAGCAATTGCAAATTAGCATCTGTTCATTTGCATATGGAGCAGATTATCAATAATACATAAGATGGAGACTTAGAAGTCAGAAGAACAGCAAGTGAGTTTGACATCCATTTTGCTTAATGGTACTTCATAAGCAAACTAGGTAATGGTATCACATGAAACTGACAACTTTCACTGCAGTACAATGTATATCTTCGATTTAGTGATTTTATGTAAATGTAACCTTATTTTTGCTTTCTGTTTTCTTCTTCTTTATGATGGCATTAATTGCAGAGAGATTAATTTCACTTCCTCTCCTTTTCACAGAGGGTGATGAGACAGGAGTGATGGATAATCTTCTTGAGGCACTGCAATCTGGGGCAGCATTCAGGGATCGCAGGAAACGAACACCAAGAACTCAGGGTAGGACATTTTTGGAATTTTGTTTTGCAAAAAGCCATATATTTGGGACTTGGAAATCTGTTTGGGAAACACTTCTATGAACTTTAACAAAAGCGTTTTTCTGCTCAGGTATGAAACCGCAGCAAAATATAACACCGGTTTTAATTTGGTAACTATTGGCATGTGCAACACACAACTAAACACATATTTGCATTTGATACAACATGTTATTGAAAGCCGTATTAGCTTGGCTGAATTTTTTTTACTCTGGAAGTTATGAATCATCATTAGCATGATTATATTTTGTGAAAAAGGAAACCATTCTGCTTGCACAATCTGTCTTTATTTCAGATTTGTAGCTTGTTTTATTTATTTTAAAAACAGTCTTCATCCTCGAGAGTTTGGCTTAGCATTGTGCAGTCTTCCTGGAAAATAAAAGTACTAGCAGGTAAAGAGGTAATCAATGTGAAAGGAGCCCATAGTCTGGTTAGAGCACAGATGTGGAACTGAGGACTGGAAATGGAAAAAATTGATAGCATACATACAAATCCAGTAGGAAGAATAAGAAGGATATCCTCAATTCATGGATTAAGGAATTATTCTGTGTCCATTATATTGTAACCACTACGTTGAAGTCAACCTGGGTATAATCCAGTTGAACTTCTCCTTCATGTTGATTAAACATTAAACCACTGTCAATTAAATTGATATAAATTCAAAATTAGATTACACAAACAACTTAGAGCATCCTGCTTTCATCATGTGTCCCAGCCTGACATGGTTCCAGGTGTTATTGTGGCCTTTTTGGAAATGTACATGTCTCCATGTATTTCCCACCTCTAAAATTAATTTCTTGCGATATGGTATTTTATAACCTGTGGTTCTGATGACAACTTTTATATCTGAAACAAAAATGGAGTAATTTCTCTCTCAATTCCATCATCCTCTCTCTGTTTTTTGTACACTCTATGTCTGGCAACAGTACAACATTGCATTTTGGCCCTCTATGCATGTTTGTTTGAATGCACAGTATATATTAGAATGGCTAGAGAGGGCTTTTTGTCATAACATTTCATTTTTTGTGTTTTTCTAGGCATGCTAAGAAATATGTTTTTTAAGTAATTCACCACATCCTTTGAGTTTGTAGAACTGGTTTGTTTAAAGATCTGTTTTGATGCTTTGCAAACAGTGTGTATGCATTAATGTCTGTATGTACATATATCTGAAGAAATTATTTCCTTGTTGTTTTAGTTGTTTTATTAGCGTACATACTAATAAGAAGAACAAATTCAGTTGTTTCAGGCATAGCGTTAAATAATATAATCACAAGTTTTAGGCTTTGTTTTGTCCCTTCCTTGATATTACATGCTTAGAGGTTTCTAGGCCTGCTTTATTCCAGCTTGCTATTGAATGCAAAGCTGGGAAACAGCCTTTAGAGCAAATCAGTATTTGTTTGGAATCCATGGTTTATTTTCCATTAAACTTCTAAATGTCAATGTCATGACAGCGGGTTCCTCTGTGTCATTAAGCAGCAGCATATATCAAGAGTCCCAGTGTGTATGTTACAGGCTTACAGCATGCAAACATGGAAAAATTGAAAAGGGTTAGCATCCAAAGAAAGGAAGTTTGTGTGATATCAGCAGGGATGGCTCTGAAGACCCAAAGGTGTCAGCCAAACAGGGTGACAGGGATTTTTAAATATCCAGTAAGATATTCTTTTGTTCTTTCTGGGATGCTCCGTCTCTCCAGCCAGCCATGAGGGAGAGCTCATCCCAGAAAAATAGGAAGTGAATGATAACAAGATGTTGTGCATAGAATCAGTCCCATTGCAAACCAGTTGCATTAGGGATTGTAATTTCTTTGGCTGTGCTAACTATCCCAAAGGCCTACATGTTTTTCATTTTTTTCTTACACTATTTTGTGAACAGAGACCCATGTGATTTTTCTAACTTGCATTAAATTTGTTGAAAGTGTTACACTCCTTTTCTTTTAAGATGTAATAAGGATCAATTCTTCGTTAGAAATAATCCATCCTCACAATTTCTGGTTCAGATACCAGAAAATGCCCCAGTTGAGGAGGAGAAAAGGTAAAGGTAAAGGTTCCCCTTGACAGTTTTTGTCCAGTCGTGTTCGACTCTAGGGGGCGGTGGTCATCCCCGTTTCCAAGCCATAGAGCCAGCGATTTGTCCGAAGTCAATGTTCCGTGGTCACATGGCCAGTGCGACTTAGACACGGAACGCTGTTACCTTCCCACCGAGGTGGTCCCTATTTATCTACTCGCATTTGCATGCTTTCGAACCGCTAGGTTGGTGGGGGGAGGAGAAAAGCAAGCCCCAAATAGGCTTGCACTATTTGGGGCTTTACCTGTTGTGTTCTCTATTTTCCAGATTTAGGGAAGGAGTCAGACCTGCAACAGATTTTGTCCCATCTGTTGTCAATGGAGGAGCTCTGTTCATCTTGAATAGATGAAGGAGGGGAGGTGGTGGTGGCTAATAATTTAAGGTTTGGTTTTTTTTTATTTTTTTTTTTGTATAACAGTACAAAAAAGCTTTTCATAGGCTGGCTGGGGAATATAAGCTGTACAGTGATCACAGATGTGATACATGCATGGGAGATGGAGTGGACAATCCGGGGCACATGACTGTATGTATATGTGACATGTCTGACATAAGAAGACAACATACACACATATCAAATTATTAATTCTACAAGATGGTAAATTAGAGTAGTAATGGCATGTATTATTTGGGAAAACCGATTGATTGGCCCTGATGCATTTTAGCTTCCATTAAGCATATATAAATGGAGAAGATCCTCCTTCCAAGTTCAGTTCCTTTTCATATGAAAGTGCAAGGAAGTATAAACCATGAGCCTTAGGTTTAAGTTTAACCGTGGCCAGGCTTCTTATTTAGCTTTGCAAAATGTTAGATTATCAACAAACTTGATTTCTTCAGACGATTGTCTTGATTAATCTGACTGGGACATGCAATTGCATCTAACATGTTTGCATTTCAGAAAATAGTATTAGCTAAATGTCTCCTAATAGATAAGACAGAATGCTCTTAGGTATAAAGGATGATTGTGCTGAGACAAGGGAATACATTTCCTTCTGCATCTTTACTATCTAATCAGCTTATTACACCTGGTATTTTCACAAATGGTCTCTACAAATCCTCTTGATTACCTTTGTAAATAAAATTCAGATAGAATGTTGTAATATTGATCCCACAAAGTAATGGATTATTACTTTGCACATTTTCAAAAGTTATGCTAGGTCAGAAGCCCATGACAAAGCATGTATGCCATTTTTTAAAAAAGATATGTCTTAGGGAAAGATTTTCTGTCCAGGGGTTCAGTATAGCATCTTAATTTTAATTAAGATAATAGAGTTTTCTCATATTTTGTAGCTGAAACATGTGGAATGCAGCAAAGTCAGATTCAACCCAAGAAAACCAACTCCTGGATAAGCATACTTCCCCCTCTAATTTCACACTTTTTTTTTTTGCTTGAAAAAGAGGCAAGGCTAACCTGTAGTGAGCTTGGTTACCTTCTTACTCTTAAATCAAGTTAATACATCAATATTAGTTGTACCATATTACTTGCCTACAACAGCAAGGCTGGACCTGCATAAACTGTAGCTCTATCTTAGATTACATTCCTATATAAATATGTATAAAGTATATCAAGCAAACTACAAAATGGCTTGGGAATGTATTTTTAGTTTTAGTAGATTTATTATACTGAAATGTTGGTCAGAGTCCTACTGGTGTTTATGTAAGGTTTCTGTAATTTGCTATGGCTAATAATAGTAACAACAACAGAAAGAAACTAAAGATTCTGACTTATGGCAACCCTTTCCAAGGTTTTCTAGTAGAGAATACTCAGAAATGTTTTACCATTTACTTCTAGAGTCACTTTGGGATTGTGCAGCTTGCCCAAGACCACATAAGGTGGCTCTTCTCCTGGAATGCACAGTAGAGAATGGCTCTGGCTCTAACTCATTTTACAGATATTTGACAAGATGCTGGAGAGTGCTCCAGCTATATACCTGGTCGCATGCCTGAGTGCTTAGCTGGGATTCACACCAGCACCATGCACTAACAATTAGCTTCAGTTAGCCACAGCAGGTTATGCAAATGTTACATGAATACCAGTAGGATTCAAGACATTGTTGAAAGTTTCTTCCTGTTCAGCCTGTAGAAATAAAAAATGTGCTTCTAAATGCTCATTGGTGTGTTTTAATGGATTGCATGAAAACAAAGTGAGCATCTGCACAAAATACATTTTCAGTCATATGATACGTGTCTTCAAAATGGTAGCTTTCCCGGGGGAGGGAAGATTAAATTAATAATTTATGTCTTTATATGTTTATTTACTGAAAAAATGTAGTTTTAGTGTTGCAATGGTTAAACATTTTTATAATGGAATGTCTGTTTTTTTAACAATCTGTCACTGTCTTGTCATAACTAAAACTGTTAAAGGGACACATTTTGAACAGCATCCATCACTCTTTCACTGATTATCCATGACCTTTTATCCTAGCCTGAGGCTATGAGATTATAAAACAAGGATGATTCTGAAATATATTCTGTCTAATATTAGTTTAAGCATCCCCCTCACACTTGCATAACTAACTGTTCTACCAGGCTTCTCCACTCCCACTTTGCTCTGAGCTGCTAAATCTTTTACTATAGAATTAAATTTCTAGAAATTATAATAGCTAGTACCATTTTAGCAATGTCCTAGTTCAGAAATATTGCATCTGCAGTGCTTCTACGTGCCATCATTCCCCCTCCCCCCCGATGCTGCAGAGCACTTATAGCTTTGACATACACATGGGTCTGTCCATGATTTACGTATCAAATTTTCTTCTCAAATTTCACAGCTTTTTCGGATTTCACATAAATGTTATAGTACATATATCTTGTGGCTTCTGATTTGTGGCAGAACATGTAAGAAATATTAGTTGTACCTTACTTACTTAGTCGCATCTTCCTAATGTGCTTTTAATAAATGGCAATGGATTTTTTTCTGTGTGGTGCACAAAGGCATTGCTCCCCTGAAAATGGCAGCAACAGAATATTGTTGCACCTTTGTATCCTTAAGTTATAGAGTTCATTGTGCTTATCAGGGAGCTCCTTTAGAATAATACTTATGCAACTGAGCCATTCAATGATTTTAGCTCTTACATTCAGAGATCTGCCAATGTTTGCACTGTTGGACAGCTTGAAACAGTATACTGTTCTAGCAAAAATCCCTCTCTATTCTGAGCAATAATGAAGATTTCAGCTGAACTCAGAGGAAGCAGGATATCCTGAGGAGAGATGAGTCAAATTATGGGGGAAATTATAAGAGGTTTTATATGATCCTTTGCATTGCAGAACTTTGCTTGCAAAAATTTGGTGAAAGTGGATTTTTTTCATATGTTTGAAAACCACGTATTTAGTGTAAACTATATTGTTTGCAGAAAACGTTTTCTGTATACAACACAAAGTTTTTGTGAAAGCTGGTGAACAAGTAAAAAAAATTACTACTCTGGGTGTTTTACAAGTTAAAGCATAAAATCTCAAAGACTCCACATGGCTATACATATAACAATCTGGCAGTTTAAAAAAGGAAAAAAGAAAACAGGAAAATAAATTTCTGTATATTTTTGCAAAAAAATCTGATAGCAGATAACTTTTTTTGTAGAATATCACAACCTTTGTCACTGACAACTGTGACAAAGTGACACAATCTAGAATATGTCCAAAAGCGGATGATCTGACCAGTAAGGGGTCTGAAAACTAAGACCTATGAGGAACAGTTGAGGGATTGGGGTATGTCTTGTTCAGAAAAGATAAAATGAGATATGATAGCTCTCATAAATATCTGAAAAGCTGCCTTATGCAGGATTGAGCAAGCTTATTTTGTAGTGTTCCAGATGGATAAACCAGTGGATTCAAATTATAGGGGAAAAGATTTCAACAGAACATTAGAAAGAACTTTGGTAGTAAAACAGGCTGGAGTCCCTTATTGGAGAACAGAGTTTGGATGGCAATTGATCAAAGATGCTTTAGCTGTGAATTCTTATATTGGTTGAAGAGTCAGTTACGTGTCCCTTCCAGCTCAACAATTCCGTAGAAGGATCAGGTATGTCATTTGAGATGTCCTCTGTAACCCATCCTTATTACTGATCACTTCTTTGGTAATAAATAAGTATATTTTAGAGCCTGGGTCAACAGGAATACATCTGCCTTCAGGTCACCATGTACTTATTAACCTCCTGTTTGGACCAGGGAGATAGCTTTTGAAAAGCATGCTCAAACTCAGCTAGTATATTGCTAATTTGAACTAGGCATTGCTGAACCTAGGATACCAGTGCTTGACCACCTCCGCTGCTGCAATCCAAAATGCTCGCTTTGGCATTTAAAACTAACAGTGGCTCAGAATAAGAATACTGTATTTGAAAAATCAGCTGCATCCATGTGCACCAACTGATACCCTCAAGTCTGCAGGTACCCTCAAGTCTTCATATACTCTGCCAGGTGAATTGTAACAGGTGACCTCCGAGAAAGGGTCCTTTTCAGAGAGGGCACCCATAGTATTTGGAAAAGTTACTTTTTGGAACTATAACTAACAACATGATGTCTTATTTTGTAGTTCAATAAAGCCACCTTTTCCCATGCTATAGACATCTTGATGGATATGTAAATTAATTAAGAGACAAATTTGTGAAGCAGAAAAGGATGTAAAGAAATCTTTCTCAAGCTAAGGAAATCCAAGATATCTAATTCACATTTAAATTTTTTTATGAAGATATGAAAATTTGTGAAGATATAAAAATCATTAAACCTCTGGCTCTTGAGAAACATTTTTG
Organism: Pogona vitticeps; assembly: GCF_051106095.1. Taxonomy (NCBI): domain Eukaryota; kingdom Metazoa; phylum Chordata; class Lepidosauria; order Squamata; family Agamidae; genus Pogona; species Pogona vitticeps. The sequence continues at coordinate 11,778,885 of NC_135793.1, read as the reverse complement.
TTTCTCCACATTATGGAGTTTTCTTTTTAAAAATAATAGTTATAATATTGGATTTTTTAAAAAGAGCCATCTAGGAATGGGAAGGAAATCAGTTCAAGGAAATGAGTGAAATTCATCAGTGCATTAAAAATACACAGCAGGAGACTACAGAACATTTTTCAAATTAAAAAGAGACTTGATGATATCAGAACTGTTACCCTCTTCTACACAGGTTTTTTTTTAGAAAGAAGAGAAATGATACCATTTGGAATAGCACATGTAGGCAAGTAATCAGAAAATGTGTATTAAAAAGAGAATAAAATGAAGCAGGTCTAAAATAGCTTGAAGCAAATGTGACATTTTATATGTGACTGTTAGGAGCTATCAATTTTCTCAGCAAGATTTATTACCAAATCTTCTAATGATCTAAGGATACAATACTGAGTTATAAGGGAGCAATACATATGATTTCATCTAAACTAGTTTCAAATATTCATATGCATCTATATGTGAAAATGTACCTGTGCAACCTCTCTCCGTATGTCTCTCGGCACAGTGCCTGCCTCTTAAAGAAACAGCAGGGAATGGCAAAATTCTAGAAATATTGTGCCTACCTGTAAAAACCTCAGAGAAGTATAGCTCCCGATCATAAAGGGAACTGGGTTGCTTGCAAGTGACTTAATAGACCACATATTGGAGCAACTTCATACCAGTGTCAGTATACCCTGTGCTCTTGATTAGAAATGGGCATGAGGTTCGTGCCAGTGGTTCCACACATTCCTTTCTCTCACCTCCCTAGCTGGCTCCTCCACTTACCAGCCAGCACATGCTGCTCTTCTCCTTCTCTTTGTGCAATTGTCCAGTCACAGCAAGCATGCATGCTTCCCTCCTCCACCTCGTCTGCTGCCTTTGAGTGGGTAATTGTACTTGGTGCTTTTCACACAGGAAGACCTATGATGTGTTCAGACAAAAGAATATGCATGGTAACTATACCTACCACACATGCTAGTATGAACAACATTACAGAGATGTGGCTTTCATATGATGTTGATGCTTTTATCGGTGATGTGCTGAACCACTTCCATTTGTCCAATCTTCTACGAATTTTAAGCTTTCATGTGTTCCAGCATTAGAAGTTGTGGCTGAAAACCTGTTGCTTAGCATAGTAACTCTAAAGTAGGTCAAAATAGAGTACGCCCATTTGAATCAATAGAACGTACAGAGGAATTGACTTATCAAATACCTAGTGATTCAGTAGGCCTACTTTAGTGTAACTTACTAGTGTAGTGCAACTTACTACTTTAGGTAACAGTATTTCGGCTGCTGTATTATAGTTTTGTTTTAATTTGGGGGTTGGGAGGGGAGTGTCACTGAGAGAAATTTTTTCTTGGGATTTCCCTCTTTTTATAACTAAGTATAGTTCTACTAAAATCATAAGCTCACTTTGTTCAAGCTTATGTTGTCAGTTATCTGTTTCTAAGTTCTCAGCATCATACTGTCCTTGATTGTTTATTCCTCTGATTCAATCTGCTTAATTTTAGCAGAATTCGTCTTTATCCTGGGGCATTGCATCTGTTGGAATAGTATCATTAATTATCATGAGATGAAGCAAATTCCAGTTTATTATCTTCCTAAATCCATTCCCTCTGAACATGTGGGCAGCCAGGTTTCCGCATATATGCTACTTGTGGATCCAGAAACTGGACATTTCTATTAAGCTTTAGTTTTTAATGATGCTGATTATTTGATTAAACACTTTCAAGTTCATTAAAATAACAAAGACAACCACTTGAAGAGACACAATTTTAGAATAGATTTTTTTCTTCCTTGCCCAATATATGACTAGCATTTTCCTTCTTTCTATGGAATAAAAGGACAGGAAAAAGGGGGAGGCATGAAAGCTGAAAATTCTCTCATGTTGCAATGTAATAGTCAGTCTCTCCCTTGCACATGTAATTTGCATTTTAAAAATGGGATTAGTTTCATCCAAAGACAGATAATTATGTTTGGCATTTCTGTGGAGTTTGTGATGTTGCATTTCTGCAGAATTCCTTGGGAAGAAATCATTAGGACCGACTTCTGAATTGATGGTCTTCTGACCACATTATTTTTCATCAGAACATTTAGTGCTTACATCAGGATCGCCACTTTCTGGAAAGTCATGGAAATTGGTCTGACATCAGGGCAAGTTGGGGGAACTGTGATTAAAATATATTCAAACTGTGGATTTTTGACCTGCTGCTGCAAGAGCATGATCTGTTTTTGTAGCAACTGGCATGGAGAAGTAGCAGAATGCAAGTAAAACTTAATTATGCCCTTTCTCAGCTCCACCCCTAGCAACCAGCATAATGTGTTTGTTGAGCTCTGTCCCTGCATGATTTCCAATGTCTGCCTGTAGCATTTGCAAAGCAAGGCTAGTTTGAATGTTTAGCAAGGTGCAAACTTTAAAATCTAACTGTTGTCATCCCTTGTATTACTGCAACACGACCTATTCATTTTTAAGTTGTGGGTTATATTGAATGGTGGTCAAGGAAATTGATAAATATTGGTCAGGGAAAGTCAGAGAAATGAAAAATAAAATTTCATTCGCAACCCTGATGCATGTTCAGAAAGAACAACTGTAATTGATTATATAATTGAGAAAAAATATTACCAAGAGTTGATTAATATTGTCTTGAGTGACAGCCCTGATTTCCACAAAATTTACATCTTTCCCAGTATGTTTCACCTATAACTCAAAATGTCTTCCTTTTTATAACTCTTCGGATGGTTATCTTCTGTTCATACTAATAATGCGAATCAAACTTGATATATTTTATAATGTTGGTATGCTGGATTTTGATACAACCTTGAGAACCTTTGCATGATAAGGGGAAATCTGAAATTTCTGAAACATTTTTGTGTTACTTCACGTTTCAGTTCTTTATCAAAGAAATAGCAAGAGGAAAAGGAAAACATATTGTGTGACATTATAATTAATAAAATGGAATGAATGTCTGAAAATCAACCATCTTTTTTTAAAATATATATATGGTGGTTCCTGCAAAGTACTCAATATTCCCATTTAGAGAGTCATTCTCACTGTATGTAGGAAGTTCAAGGTTACATGAATTTTATTGTTAGTATGCATTGTACTATGTGGTATCAAATGTCTCATACAATCTAAGCATTTTTTGTATCCTCTGCTGTTAAAGAAGGCACATCCAATGCTACTTTAAAATGTTAAATATCGATGATAAAATCATTCATTGTTTGTGATGCAGGGGCCTGCAATGTATGATAAGCAAGTAAGGCTTATGTCTGGGATTTCCATTGTTGGGGATGGTCAGAGAGCTATTGCCAACTTGTATATTCCCTTGAGCTTGCAACTACCGTATTTGCCGGAGTATAAGGCGACTGGGTGTATAAGACCACCCCCAACATTCCCACTCAGAATGTAGAGTTTGTTATATACTTGCTGTATAAGACTACCCCCTCTTCTGCATGCGTGATTTTGCTTTGGCTGCATCATGGGGAGAGTTCCTTTTGCTCCTTTTGGTTCCTTTTCAGAGAGAGCCAGGGTTTGCTGGAAGAAGGAACAGCACAGCGGCGGCAGCCATTTTGGAGAGGGGAGGGTTTGCTGGACATGCACCCGGTGTACAAGACAACCCCCCCCCCACTTGGAGGCATGTTTTTCAGGGCCAAAAAGTCATCTTGTATGCCGGCAAATACCGTACTTTTGCTATGCTTTCTTGCTTACCCCTTGCTGGTACTACAAGGAATTTTAAAAAGTGTTCTGCTTACCCTTTCCTTTTGTGTAGTTGTGCAAACTGGGTCTGCAGGAAAAGGATAGGTCAATATATAATAAAGATATTATGGGCACCTTCAAGAAGTCCATCTTTTCTAAGAAGTCCCTTAAATAAACCAGGACCTGTCAGAGATGTGCAGTTGTCAAGATGTACTCAGACAAAAGAATGGTGTAGTAAATAAATAAATGACAAAAATCCTGTTGCATATCTATGCCTGGACAACTCAAAGTTCCATGAGCAGTTGTGGAAGTCATAGCAAGACAGAAATCAGGCCCATCAAGCAACTCCACTGGCACAGCTGTGCAGCAATTCGCATAAGTTCTGCATTCAGACATGCAGTGCAGACTGCCAGGCGTAAGTCCTTGAAAAATTTCACAAGGGCACCAAATATAATATGATTTCAGCCAATAAATAATTGCTACATAAAGATTCAGATGTTTTAGAAATAATTTGATGAATTCAGCAGTTTGTGATTAAATGTTTATGAGCCCATAAATGAGATTCCATTTTGCACCAGTTACTCCTCCTCCAGCACCAATTTGCAACCAATGAATCAGAAAACAATCCATCAACCCACCAAACTTATGATTGACCTACCTTTTTGTATCTATCTCTCTCAGCTTGCATAAATAGAGAGCTTGTCCAGCAGTAGCTGATAGTCAAGAATGTAAATCATGTTTGCAATAATGGGGCCACATGTTGCTCAGACCTACATGAGATTCATATTGCACCCATAGTGCATTTGAAAAAATCATAATTTATGTACTTTTAAGTAGTGCATGTAGAACACATAGCAGAGGTGTTGAAATTGTTGTCATAAGATCAGATGATACTTTATCATCATCATTTGGTGATCTTTAGACTTATTGGAAATCAAGGCCCTCTGCATGGGTGGGGGAACAATTAAGATGATCAGCCCCAGGAGGCTAATGGATCCAAATGGTTCCCTGATGGCTCTTGGGGTGTTTCCTGTCACATCAGCAGGTTTGTGTTGAAGCTGTGTTGATCTCAGAATGGGGAAATGGCCAGGGCTGTTGACAGAAGCACTTCTAAGCATCCCCTCCCAGGAACTAGAGTCAGACTGGCCCCCTGGTTTATTAGGGAGTGGATTGTGATGAAATGAGTGGGATGGAGACTAGAACAAGGATAGAGGAAAATCCGACCTAACAAGGGCTAGGGTATGGTAGTGCTGTGCCACCATTGTTCCTGTACCAAGTCACCCAGCAGAGCTGTTTTGAGTGGTCAAGGACCTACTACCTGCCACCCCACAGGAACAAAATGCAAATCACACTGTCACTCGCTGTGAAGAACTGGCATGACATTTTGCAGGCAAAATTGTTTGGATCCACTCTGACTTGGGTGCTGTAGTTGATATAGGTCCTGCGGATATAATTATGGCCCCTGCTTGTCCTGGGTTAACAGATAAATTTCATTATTTGCAGCCTATTAACGTGAACAGGACCTTTGCAGAGGTGAGGACTTCACTGCCGAGTCGCACTTTCAGTTATAGCTTTTGGGTGTATGACCTTCAGTTTCAGTCTTCTGCTTTGTTCTAGGGAGTGAGGAACGGGCCACAGAAGGACTTCTGATCCACCCATCTTTTCAAAAGTCTTTAGGTGATGGCCTGCTGCAGTCTTGAATTGTCAGAAGATTCAGAAATGTGTCGTGTCAATAAATGAACAAATAATTCCATGTTATCTCTGCCGTATTTGCCTTATATTTGCCTCCATTGAATTTCTCTAGTGAGTTATTTTTTTAAAAAAAGGAGAAGGGAGAAATGCATCGCCATCGTGTTTCTTCCTTGTTCTAAAATTCTTAGGAACTTCCTCTAGGTGCTCATACCTCCTCCCTACTTAATACACAATTCACATTGTCTAGCACAGAAAATTTAACTTTGTTTATCCAGGATTATTTTGGCAAGATGTGCCATATGGCTTGACTCAGTGACCCTTCGCTTTCACAGATAATTTCCCATGCACTGGTTCTTCTGGCACTTGGCATTTTGATTCTTCAACTGGCAGAAGGAAAGGGAAAAGCACTTGTAGTAACTGTTTCAACAAGGAAGATATAAGTTTGCTATACCTTCAAACCTTGAAGCAATTGTTGCTGCATTTATAATCAGACATCTACATACCCAACCAATGCATTGGTTTTTTTGGAGACAATGATTTCACGTAACTAACTTTTAAAATGAGCATTTTTTTTCTTTTTAAGATATGATAGTTCTACATAGAAGTGTTTTTAGTAAATGAAATTTCATTAATGTCATTTGTGTAGCCATTTTCATATTATTTGGATGCATTACTCCAACAAATGATCTGATCACAAATAGTGTTCAGAGGCTGTGAGATTGCTGTGACTCTCTCTCTTTCAGATCTTTGAGGAGCAGCAATATTACATTAATATTTTACCTTTATGTTTGCTTTTGTGCAACATGTAATCAACAAGCTATCAATGCCTTCATGTTGTCTTCCAGAAATGATACATTTTGCTTACTTTGAAGATACATTACGGGCTTTCATCCTGAAACATGCTTAAATTCTTTCTCCATCATAGCAGTAATTTCTTGAGTTTACTTTATTCACCTCTATGCTTGTCCAAAAATTTTCTATTTTACAATAACTGGATTTATTTCCCCTAAATTGTAGTGAGAAATGATTCATTGTAAAGACAAGCCAGATTCTGCACAATCATTTTCTTTAACCCCCTTCCCCAAGAGTAAGGATAATACCACAAAAGATTATACACAGATGGTTAAATAACTTTTAAAAATAATGCAGTTTACAACAGCTTCAATAATGTTATTATTAAATGTTAGAAACACATTAGCAGCTAAATAAGTTTGGGAATGAGCCCTTAGATTTATCATTGGATTACAAACAGAAATAGTTAGAGAAAATAACTGAAATGAATATGTCTAAAGGAACTATATAAATTTGTTTTATATTATTTCCTCTTTAATAGAAAGCAACTTGCTTGTTTTTTAAAATAAATCTTAATCTCTTTGTTATCGACTGGTAATGTAGTAGGAAGAACCTAGTATCTGTCACCAAAAGCATATTTAGCTGCCCCAAGTAAACAAACCCCTATGTAAGGAAAATTAGATCCTCCAACTTCATCATTTGGTAACTACTGTTAGCAGTTTGACTTGTATTGCATATTGCAAAGGATGTGCAGTTCATCCATACATGCGGGCAGGTTGAGATACCCCATTCTGGAAGAAAGTGGCTTATAGTAGCTCTGACCTAGTGGTTCCCAACATCTGTGCCACAGCACCCTGGGGCTCTGCCAAACCCAGCCAGGGGCACTGTGGAATCCTCAGAAGTACTTCTGTGGAATCTGTGAAAGTAGTACACCTCTCATAATTGCTGGTGTATATGGGTGAAAGTACTACTCATGCCAGGCTTCCCCCCTCCTGTCTCCTCCCTTTACTCATAGTACCTTATTTGGGGAGCCATGGTCAGTGGCCAGTGGCCAGTAAGTTGGAACCACAAATCGAAAAAGCTTGGGAGCCGCTGGTATACATTTACTGAGAAGAAAGGACAAGCTAAGGAAATAGTTTGTCATAATCTAGCTATTATTGCAAATGTAAAATTCATCTTGACACAAAGGTACAGAAAAGAGAATGCTGTTTGTTTCAAATTCTGTGGATAAAGAGCCTCGTGGCGCAGTGGTTAAAACGCTGTACTGCAGCTAAAACTGTGCTCACGACCTGGGGTTCAAATCCCAGGTAGCCGGCTCAAGGTTGACTCAGCCTTCCATCCTTCTGAGGTCGGTAAAATGAGTACCCAGCTTGCTGGGGGAGGGGCAATGTGTAGCCTGTATAATTAAAAATTGTAAACCGCCCGGAGAGTGCTTGTAGCGCTATGGGGCGGTACATAAGTCCAATAAATAAATAATAATAAATAAATAAATAATGGTACAAATTGTCCATAATGTTACAGGAACAAAATATAACAATATAATTTTGAGTGAGTTTTGTTCCTTATTGTTTCAGCACAGTCTGTGGTGCTTAATGTTCACTTTTCTAAAACCTCTCAGGTTGTTGAAACAGATAAAGCATTTCATGAGGTTCTTCTAACAGCAGTGTTATTACAGAGGAAGGCCACCGTGCAATAGGAGTTAATTTTATTTTGAAGGTTTGTCTATAATATTTAGGCACTACAGTGTAAAACTTGTCCATTGCAGCATTGTGGTACATTGTCTGTTTGCAAGTGGTTGGTATTAAGAGCAAAGCTGTAATAATCACCAGGAGATAACAACATGGATTGAAGAGATCAGGTAGAAAATACACAGTCCAGTAATATAGGTTTCTAATTTATAAATCTAGGCTTTGTTGGACAAAAGCCAGAAAAATATTTTATGTTGTTTGAGGCATTATATTCGTCTAGTCGTTGCTCCTCATCTTATGAAAGAGCATGACTTTCTGAGAGTGGTCTCCAAGGACATTTAACATCCATCATTAATCCTTTATTTTTGCTGTATGAAAAAAGAGCCTATAATATCCAGTGATTTTGAATTTGGTATTTATTCCATTCCATCAGCTACTATCTTAATAATGAAGAAAACATACAATAATTCTGTGTGACAATTCTATTGTTGCTGAGTTTGAAGCAAAACAACATTTAATGTGCAAATAAGTTATATCTTTGTTACTGACACATTATCATTTGGAATAGAGTCATTTGTAGTAATGCTGTATATAGCAGATACTCAGTGGTGCCCACTCATGGTAAAACTGAAGAGAGAGAGCGAGAGAGAGAGAAACAATTGTTAATTATTTCCTGTATATCAAAGCCCGATTTCAAGGGTGCTATGCATGGTACTTGAAGTTTCAGTACTGTTCTTTGATGCTGTTATGCCCACTGTGCAACTCTGATTATGATATCATTACCGTCACCTCTCATAATTGCTGGTGTATATGGGTGGATCAAAGGGTCAAGTATAAAAATTAAGAATTAGATCCTAAAAATTTGTGGATGAGATGCCATTTTTGCAAAATCACTGATTTTTTTATTGCAGGAAGCAAATTAGCAGCTGTAGGCAATTGTATTAAATTGGTAACCAAAGATTTTGGAACAACTCCCAATTACTAAACTTTTATGGGGAGGAGGATGACTTGATCTTGCTTCCATATCTTTTAATTTCCATGCCTTAATATTTGATACTTTGTTCTCTTTTTAAAAACTTTTTGTACTTTTGAGGTTTTCGGCTTATGGAACTCCACGAAGGTTTTGTTGTTGTTATTGTTGTTTATCAAAAAATATAGTGTCTGGCATATTAAAATCAACTGTTTTATCAGTGATTGCTTGTTCCAATAAAGTACTGTGGTTTCATATTCTAAAATTGGAGTTGTCTAGAATTTATACAGTGGTGCCTCGCATAACAAGCGCACCGTTGAACGATGAATCTGCATTGCGATGCGGATTTCCCCATCGCTAATGCGAGGGCATGCTTGCATTACGATGGGGGAACAAGTGTTCGGCGGTTCCCAAATGGCCGCCGGACACCCAAAATGGCCGCCGGACACCCAAAATGGCCACCGGACACCCAAAATGGCCGCCGGGACACCCAAAATGGCCACCGGGACACCCAAAATGGCCGCCGGAACATGGGAAAACATCGGAGAACGGTGAGTTTTGAGCCCATTTGGCCCAATGGGTTTCCCCGTTCCATTTAACTATGTTTTCCCATAGCGAAGGTTAATCCGGAACGGATTAACCTCGCTATGCAGGGCACCATTGTAATATGGAGGAAAAGATACAAGTAATCTGTAAAATTTAGCAAACTGGAAAAAAATGTTATTTCTAACTTGATTATGGTTGCACATGTAATCTGTTGATGCTAGTTTACATCATCCAGCTATATGATAAATTGTTTTTTTGAATTAGTGGAGGGCCTACAGATATCACTTACACCTTGCTTCTTATTTATTTTCTCATACAAGTTATGTTGTTATTGTTGTCATTGTCATCATCTTCATCACCATTTATTTTCACTTGTGCTACTTCACATCTCAATAGTTCCATCATAAGTGAAGAACAAATAGAAGGTTATTTTCTGCGGGAAATAACATGCAGTACACCTGTAATTATTGTTATGTGATAACATAGCTTATGTGTAAATTTAGGAATGTTGTCTGACTGAGACTGCAGTGTTTCCCCTCCCAGTGGTACAGGACTAAAACTGAATCATATGTTTTTTAGTGCAACTGTGTGATTGCTTCCTATAAAGTTCAATGACTACAAAGACACCTGGTTATTACGGTACACTGAAATAATTTTGGGATTTTTATTCTTAAGATGCTTAATCACCAGAATTCTACTGGCAATGAGTAAAACCACATATGTCACAGCAGCTAACTGCCTCTAATTATTTTGGTACTCTTTGCACATGAGAGATATGCAACCAATAATGCAGCTGACATCAGGTTAGTAAATGGAAATTTGCAGTTGGAACTTAAACTATTTCACTTATTCATATATTATTCACCAGTACGATGCTGACTATTAATTTTAAGACTTGTATTGTTTTCATAACACTTACATGTCTTAATTCATAGAACCATAGACCAATGGAGTTGGAAGTGGAATGGAATCCAGCCCTGCTCAATGCAGAAGTCCAAATCAAAGTGTGTCTGATAGATGGTTGTTGAATTTTACTCTTCAGTGCCTCCCGTGTTGGAGTGGTCACCAACTCCTGAAGTAATTGGTTCCATTTCCATACTGCTCGAACAGTTAGGACGTTTTTCCTCTATTCGGCCTAATTCTGGCTTCCTGTAATTTGAGTCCATTATTACATGTCCTGCACTGGAATGATTGAGAACAGATCCTGCATCTTTTCTATATGACCACCTTTCAAGTATTTGAAAAGTGCTATCATATCTCCACTTAGCCTGTTTTTCTTAAAGCTTAGCATGCCTTATGCTTTCCTTATAGGCTTGATTTCCAGTCCTCTGATCATCCTTGTTGCTCTCACCTGAACCTAGTTTACTGGCATTCTTCTTAAAGTGTGGTGTCCAGAACTGGGCACAGTACCCAAAATGAGGCCTACCAGGACCAAATAGAAAGAAATATGTGAGATCTGGGTACTACTCTTCTCTTAATGCAGCCTAAAATAGTATATGCCTTTTTTGCAGCTGCATTGCACTGTTGGCTCATATTCAGCTTATGATCTACAACAATTCCAAGATTTTTCTCACATGTAATATTTCTGAACCAAGTATCCCCCATCTTGTAATTTTGTGTTTGTTATTAAGAGCCTCGTGGCGCAGTGGTTAAAACGCTGTACTGCAGCTAAAACTGTGCTCACGACCTGGGGTTCAAATCCCAGGTAGCCGGCTCAAGGTTGACTCAGCCTTCCATCCTTCCGAGGTCGGTAAAATGAGTACCCAGCTTGCTGGAGGGGCAATGTGTAGCCTGTATAATTAAAATTGTAAACCGCCCGGAGAGTGCTTGTAGCGCTATGGGGCGGTATATAAGTCCAATAAATAAATAAATATAAATAAATTTGTTGTTTTTCTCCGCTAGGTGAAGACTTTGCACTTATTTCTGTTGAACTTCATTTTGTTATTTTCAGCCCAGTGCTTGAACCTATCAAGATCTTTTTGTGTTTTGTTTCTCTCTTACAGAGCATTAATTATCACACAGATTTTTGTGCCTTCTGCAAATTTGATAAGGATTCCCTGTATCTTCTCATCCAAGTCATCAATATAAATGTTCAAGAGCACCAGGCCCAGCACTGAGCCTTGTGTTACCCCACTTGTTATCTCCTCCCAGTTTGAGAAGGAGCTATTGATAATCAGTCTCTAAATACAATTTTGTAACTATATGGCCACCTAATTGTAGTCCATCCCACACCTAGTTAGCTTGCCACCGAGAATAATATGGTTCTGTGTCAAAAGCTTTGCTGACATTAAGATATATTACATCTACAGCATTCCTACTGTGCACAAGGGAGGTTAAGCAGTAAAAAATTACTTCTGAGTTTATTAAAATTGGCTTTCCTAAAGTCCATCATACGAATGCAGCTATACTCTGTGTTTGTTTCCTTTGAAATCAAGAACTCAGGTAGAATGAGTTTCTTTCAGTGTTTCCCTTACTGCCATTTCTTCCATGAAGTAATCTCTATTGGTTAGGATATAGTCCAGGATAGTTGATCCTTTTGTTTCTTTCTCCACTTTTCGTAGGAGAAAATTGTCAACAACATAAGCCAAGAATTTCTTAGAAGTGCATATATATCTGGCAGAATTTGCCTCCCAACAGATATTGAAATCTCTACATCACACCTCTTTGCAATTCTTGCAATTTATTTTTCAGTGTTTTCATCTATATCTTCTCCTTAATTGGGTGGTTGGTAGTAGACTCCAACTATTGTTATTACTTACTGTCAAGTCATCTCCTACTTATGGCAACCCTTTGAGATCTCCAAAATGTCCCATTCTCAACAGCTATTTCAATAGCATTGTATCAAGAAATTTTGTTGTCACCTAACACTTCTTTTATTTGTTGCCCCCCCCCCTTTGGAGCCAATCCTTTAACCGAAAAATGTATCTCTTTATCAAAAGTTCTTAAAATTATCTTCTTAAATTCCCTGGAAATATTTCCTGCTCTGTCGCCAGATAGAGATACTTCCAGCTCTGCAGTTTTAAGATAATGATGATGATAATTAAAGCTTGAATCACTTTTATTTTTAAACTTGTTTAGCTCTAGCCAACAGTTTTGATTTTTTTTTAATTTCTGAACTCAAAATACTGTCTTCTCAGATAAATTACTCTATTTTTTTCCATTTCCATATTCTCTAATTCTTTTCTATTTGCCACAATTTCTGCTTTGATTTTGGTATATCTAACATATATTTACTTTGCATTAACTGTAATTCACTCTCAGTCTTTTAATGTGTTTTTTTCATTCTCTTTTACGATTCCCTGATTCTGATACCCCTCATCACTCATGTCATAGTATCCCACACATTACCTTGCCAGCAGCTTTCCCTATTGTTTATATCCCATATCTCCATTGTTCCTTCCTTTTAAAAAAGTAGCTTGATTTACATTTGGAGAATATAGTACATTGATGAAAGTATAGTCCTCTTCCTCTAATGTTCCTTGTACCACAGTATACCACTTTTTTTATATTAATCAGTTTTAATTCACAAACTTCTTTTGACTTTGAACTTCCATAGCTTTTTCATAAACAGCAGACAAATTCAATTTAAATTGATTAACACCTTCTTTTGCTTAAAGTGTTTCCTGCAAAGAATTATGTCTACGTTACCTTTTTCAATAGCAACTCTATTGTTTTCCTTTTTATGACACTCCCCAGACCCTTCATATTTAATGATACAGTCATGCCTCGCTTAACAATTGTCTCGCTTAACAAGGGAATTGCTATACAATTAGGTTTTTGTGATCGCTTTTGCAATCACAAAACAATGTTTTAAATGTTTTTTTTTTTTTCATTTAATGATGATCAGTTCCCTGCTTCTGGAACCGATTTCCACTTTACAATGATCAGCAAACAGCTGATCATCGGGTTTCAAAATGGCCACTGTTTTCTAGGACAGATTCCTCGCTTTACAGGCACCGAAAATGGCCGCGGTATGGAGGATCTTCACTGGACGAGCAGGTATTGAGCGCATTGAACGGTTTTCAATGCGTTTCAATGGGGTTTTTTTGTTTCGTTTGACGATGTTTTCGCACTACAGCGATTTCGCTGGAATGAATTAACATCGTCAAGCGAGGCACCACTGTATTCTTATTCTATTAACCATAATTGTTTACCTCTATTTCTCCCTTCTGCTCCCAAATAGTGAAATAGCCCCTACAAATAAGCAAAAAATAACAGTTCCCCAATCCCACTATCCCCACACATAATCTCCCCTTCAAATCTCCCCAAAATTGCTCATTTTGGCTGCAGTTTGCTCTCAAACCCAGGCGGGGGGTTGAGGGTTCTGGCCTGATTTGCATGTCAATAGTCAACATAATTACCCCAGTCATTGCAACTTAAATTCTTATTCACACTATACTCCAGAAACTATCCAATATTTCTCATACTTTCTTGTTGCAGCATCAAGCCATACATAAAACAAAATTGAATGCAGAGAAGTACTGACATATACTGCAAAAAGCCAAATCAAATAATCAAAAAGCAATAAAACTACAAATATAACAATATAAAGCCAATGTTTAAGGGTTTGGCTATCTATTCTGGCTACTATGGCAGTTTCATATCCCTCCATAGTAGACATTTGAGGAGACAGCTTACCCTCCTCCTTTCTGGTGGAGGCTCGTTCCTTCTCACTCTACCTTCAGGAGATAACTTCTAGCCTTACATTTATGCTCCCTTAATCTAGTTTCTTCCTCTCCCTTCCTTATTCGAGTGCTCTCTTTTTAAAGGTGGTACACTATAGCTTGTGAAGAACTTCAGTTTGCCAGTTCGTATCCCTTCTCTATTCTTACCTATCCCTTTCAAAGTTGAATTCGGCCAGAATTCTCCTCTTCATAAAAAAGTAAACAATTAATTCTTCATTCTTACACTCCCATTGTGTGTAACTATTAAAATATAATGACCAGTGTGACGTCCCTCCTCTCACATCACAAAGGAGCTTTCACGTCACTCTCACACCCTCACTTTATTTACGCTGCCACCAACCACTCCTTCATAAGACTCTTCAGACAAATGTATGATTTTAAAAATAAAAACTTGTATTTTATTGATAACAACAGAAGGAATGGTAAATCACTTTATCAACTAAAATAAAAAGGCAATCAGTAATAATAAAGTATCCCCTCATACACACTATCACTCAGACCTTAACTCTTCATAACTCTCAACTCTCAAAAAACTGACTCACATCATTCACTCCCCCCCTTATATACACAGCTCCACCTCCTGGAGTCCCACCTCCTGCTCTGCTATAGGCAGATGGGTTCCAGCATAACCATGATAGGCAGGTGACGTCATCGCAGCCGTCACAACCAGTTTTGATTATATTGAAACAAAAAAGGGGAGCTTTGTGGCCATTACAAAATACAAATCCAAGAATAGGTGATACCTTTATAGGCCACTAATAAAAAATAAAAGTACAGATCACACTGTGTGAGCTCTTGTGAGTAAATCTCACTTCTTCAAAGCAAGTAGCAGAAGTCCAAATGTTTGTGGCAAGATGGGATTTGCCAGGGAGTTATTCTGAAACATAAAGTTCTTAGAAAAATACATTTTCACCAGGCACCTCTGACTTAAATGAGGCAGGAGGTTGTTGTGGGTTGGATTTCACACTCCAAGCTATGTATGCACACACACATCTCCTCCTCATTTAGCTCTTCTTTGAAACAGACATTTTTTCTGCTTGATTATGTCCACTTTAGGTCTTAGACCTTCTTCGTAACAATATTCAATTTACTTCTTCCCAAAGTCTCAAACCCGTTTCTTCTTTCTTCCTTATTTTGTTCCAAACTTCCTAAATATTTAAATTGAGAAGATTGCTAAGTGATGTAAAGTTCATTAAGTTTCTATGTATCCAAGTAAGTGTTCCTGATAACTATAAATGGGTGTAAGAACTGGACAGTTGAAGAAAGAAGAAGAGTGAGCATGAGATAGATCAGCTTAACAAGGAAAGGAACAGTTTGAGTTTACAAGCCCTGGGCAGGTATATTAATGAGAGGATCTTTTTAGAACTCATAGCATAAGCCAGAAGTGACCTGATGACATATAACAACAACAGCAGCAAGAATTAATAAAGATATGTCTTATTTATTTACTGCTACTGCTACATTGCTACTGACGGTGTGTTTTAAAGTAGTTCTTAAAGACATGGCTGCTTACGTCCACTTTTATTTCCTAATTTGAAACTGGCCTTTAATAATTACATTTTGTAATCTGCTTTTGAATGGCAATATGGTCCTTAAAAGTGTTGTGTAACTATACAAAGCAGATGTATTAATATGATATACTAATGCCGTAATAGAGGGTGTTCCACTAAAAAAAACCCTACTGGTTTCAAT
This sequence comes from Pogona vitticeps, assembly GCF_051106095.1. Lineage (NCBI taxonomy): Eukaryota > Metazoa > Chordata > Lepidosauria > Squamata > Agamidae > Pogona > Pogona vitticeps. The sequence goes on along the minus strand of NC_135793.1, from coordinate 11,763,114 downwards.
AGTCGCATGTTTGTCTCAATATGCCCAGAGTTCCTGTAACCCAACTATTCACTGTTTCTCAATTGACTTAACTTGGAAGGTTCTAATTGGTAAGACAGCTAAATCTGACAACATAATTTAAGAAAAAGGTTGAAACTAATTAGCACTTATTATAGAAGAGGGGAAAAAATCATGTAGCATCAGTATTAAACACAGACTGCTGTGAAGATAGTCTCTTTATTAATGGAGATTTTAGAAAGATGGACAAGCCTAAACCAAAAAAAAATCCTCTTAGTTTTCTCCTGTATCCATCTCATAAGTTTATCAGCTTTTAAAATTTATAACTTGTATTATTATGTCCCTACAACAAATGCATACTCATAGCACTCTGAAGTACTCACTGAGCATCTTGCTTTGAGAGTATGCATACATGTCAATATCTTTTAACATTAACTAATCTCTTGTAAATTTCAGATCAGTCTTACAACATGTCATAAGTATAAATGCACTTACCCTTTACAGTCATTGGAGAGTTGCTGTTGTACCTACTAGAAAACACTACCCAATTATGTTTTATAATTCTTATGAACAGGGGGCTGGTAGCAAGATCAACATTATGTTCCCATTCAATTAAATACCCATTAAATATAGAGTGATGATGTTGTTGCATCAAACATAAAATAAAGGTCTGTGTTCTAAAAAAAAGGTTCCAAATTTATTATGCATCTGGGTGGATAACCAAGGGATAGCAGTCAAGCATTATTCTTTTTTGTTTGTTTGAGGGAGAAGTTTCTGTGTTAATCTCTTGAAGCAAAAAAAAAAAAAAAAAAAAAGAGTTTGCAGCATAGTGTTTGTGTATCTGTGAAGGTTCTCAGTCATCCAGGTGTGGTTATCTGGAAGTTCAGCCATGGCAACTGGACTTCTTTTTTGTTAGGTTGAAACGTTTCGCTACTCATCCAGGTAGTTTCTTCAGTTTGAGGAGAGTTGGTAGGAAACCCCCGATATATCCTCCATGTTGGCTAGACACTAAACCACAGAGCAAGAAACATCCCCACCTCCATAGAAGGCAAGAAGAAGGTAGATTGACATCTGAGGATAGCCCTTTAAGTCCTGTGGCTATCCAAAATGGTCCTTTAACTAGGTAATGTCCCGATCTAGGAGTACAGTGGAACAGTCTGTGACCAGAGCTGATGGAAGAACCTGATCATTCCTTACATGGTGGGTGTGTCTGAAAAGCTTAAAAGGATTTTTGGTAAACACCACATACCCATGTATTTCAAACACACTAAGGCAGAGAGTCGTGCACCCAAAAGACATGATACCAAAACATGAGCAATATAGTATATGCAAAGAGGAGTGTTCAGAGCTCTACAGAAAAACCAAAAGGAGGGCCAATGGCTCAGGATCACAATCAGCAGTGTCTCTTCATTTGAAGGAAAAAGGATGCTCTTCTGATGACCAAAATCTACTCATTTTGGACTGAGAAGATAGGTGGTTTGAGAGAGGGGTCAGGGAGGTCATACATGTGCAAATAGAAAATCCCTCACTCAGCAGGGTTGGAGGCCTTAGATGCAATCTGTCTTCTATTTATCATGCTGCCCTTTCATCCGGCCCCAGAAAGATCAGGACCACAAACACCAGAAAGACCGCTGTTAACAACTGTTAATGACCCATGACAGTGGGTGGAGAAGGAATGCAGAAATGGGGTTATCCCTCGTCCCCAGTCCTTTGCCCTTCCAATGAACCTATTCAGACCCTACCAACTCTCCTCAGACTGAAAAAGCTACTTGGATGAGTAGCGAAATGTTTCAAGAAAGAAAGAGAAGTCCAGTTGGCAAGACTCAGCTTCCAGAGAGACAGACATGGGGGGGGGGCTGTAATTTTTTGTATCTTTGGCTACATGTCTTTTTAAAAATACGTTGGAAGCCCATTTGAGTCCCTTTATGTAAAGAAAAGCAGGCTATAAATAAGGTGAACGAATGAATGACACCTTAAAGACTAACAGCTTTTGTTCAGCTGAAGATTTTGCGGACTGCAGCACACTTCATTTGATTTACAAACTATGATCAAGCAGATTAAGTGCCTCTTTGGATCAGACAAAAGTCTTTCCTCTGCTTCCATGTATTGTTTCCAACTGTGGCCTGTAGGAAGCCCACAAACCCTTCCTGTTCTCCTGAAATTGTCATTCTTAAGCAGTACTGTCTGATCCTTGATGTGATATATAGCTGACAGTACTCGTGGCTATGATATTCCCAGTTGCTATGTATAAATGTGAAATGTAGATGGTGAATAAAGATGATAGGGAAAAATATTCATTTGCCATGCAGTGTTGGGGAAGAGCTTTATGAATACCATGGACCACCAGTAACAGATATAAGTGGTTGCTACATCAAATTGACCCAGAATTGTCCCTGAAAACAAAAATGACTAAACAGAAGCTGGCATGCCAGAGACATAATGAAAAGACAAGTCTCACTGGAAAAGGTAATAATGCTGGGAAAAGTTGAAGGCAACAGGAAAAGAAGAAGATGAAATAATACAGGGGAAGGAGGAATTTTTCTCCAGCATATTAAATATTAAAACCTTTTGGCCATCCTTGTTAGAAATAATACAGAATTAGTCAACAATAGGTTGGACTGTTTACTGTAGGCTTCCTACAGACATCTGTGAGAAACAAAACACAAAAGCAGAGATGAGATTTTGGTCTGATTCAACAAGGCTCTTAATTGCTTGATCACCTGCTTGTCAATCAAATGAAGTGGGCTTGGGTTAGTTCTCAAGTAGTGCAATTTTGCAAGAATTGTGGATAATCTGTAAAATGAAATTGTGTGAGTGGTAATTTTAAGGCTTAGATATTCAAAGAAAAATAACAAAGCCTTGGCTGGGTAGCTCAGTGAGGTGACTGCAGAGTCTGATGTCAAGAGTTCAATTCCCAACTCTACTTGTGAGAGAAGGGCCAAGCTACACATTCCAGAGTACACCAGAAGAAGGAAATGATAAACCTCTTCTGAGTATTGTATACCTGGAAAGCCATGGAAATTTTCATTAGTGGAAATCAGCTTGATGGCATGCAATTAATTAATTAATTAATGTTAAATTTGTTACATATTAAGCAAATATGTATCTTCTAAAATGGTTCCAAAGGACTATTTAAAAAAACTTAATGTGACAGCATTCTTGGGAGGGATTATGATAGACTTTAAACTCTGAAACACTGGAACCAAGTTACTAGGACCTAACTAACAATGTTCACAGTAAAACTTTGATTACTCTATTATTGTAGGTAGAGGGATGTGCAAAAAAATTCAGAGTTGAAGGGATTATTTGATCAAGCTGTAAGGGCATTGAATCAGCGCAGCAAAGTGAAGAGGGAAGTCCAGCATTGAGACTAATAGAATGAATAATGTCATAGCAGTTTAGTTCTCACATAATTTTGCAAAAATCAAGTATAATCTGTAAATTGAAATTCTATGATTGATAATTTAAGCATAAATCAAAATATATTATCTTGGATATTTTGTTTGCAACGTTTGCATTTAATATGTTTGTTGGTGTATTGTGCTACCATCACATTTCTTTAAACAGCAAAATTCCAATTATTCATATGAATTAAACTTTGTTGTTTGGGTGATCCTAATAAAGTGCTCAGATTGGATTGGAAATCAGGTTATCATTCAGAGATATAATCTTAATTTTTGGAATTCCAGAGCTAGAAGGAACCATATGGATCACTGAGTCCAGCCTCTGTCAGGGAGGCACAGTGGGGAAGTGAACTCCTAATCTCTGCTCTACAACCAGATATGTAAACCACTGAGCTATCCAGCAGTTCATAAATAAGATATAAATTGTAAGGTAAAGGTAAAGGTTCCCCTTGACATTTAGTCCAGTCGTGTCCGACTCTAGGGCGTGGTGCTCATCCCCGTCTCCAAACCATAGAGCCAGTGTTTGTCCAAAGATAGTTTCCGTGTTCACGTAGCCAGTGCGACTTAGACATGGAACGCCGTTACCTTCCCACCGAGGTGGTACCTATTTATCTACTCGCATTTTTACATGCTTTCGAACTGCTAAATTATGACATAAATCATAATCAAGGATTTTGTTTGTTTTTCATATATCCTGAAGAAACCTGGTGAAATAGAGTGATTTGAACACACGTTCTTTCCATTATACCTAAGACATATTTTCAAGTGTCATCCAAAATAAGCATTTTGAAAAGAACATTGATCAAAATATTCAATCCCTGCCCTACTGAATGACACCTGGAGGGAGAATAATCTATGCATAATGGAATTAAATAAACTAGGGCTCCTCTTTGAGGACAATGCACTGCTGAATGAAAATATTTTCTAATAGGGACATCTATAGTATAGGAAATACAGATTTGCTCACTTGGGATAGCCATGTTTTGTCTGAGTGGCTTGAAATGTATAGTGTCTGACAAGTAGAGGGAGATCAAATAATTTTAGTGTGCAGAATTTTGTACCTTCCCCTCTTCAGAAGGCCATGAAGGAGAAATTGCTTAGTTCAGTCGGGGCTCACTGAAGTAAATGTCATCATGATGGTGAAAAAGGTGCTGAACAGAACATCTGTTAGAATTGGGGAAATACGTTAAAAGCTTGAGAATATGTACTGTGAAATGTATGAACAGTGCTTTACTCTGCATGCAAACAACTTTTTGAAGGACCTAGGGAAATGGGAAGTACCTTATCATTTGTGAATTGCCCATGTATGCTTAAACAGTCATTGAAACATTTGTTTTTTTTAATTTATGGACAGACAAAACAAAATTTGAATGTAGTTTTTTTTTCCCTAGTGCTTTTGGCCCACAATGAGCTCTGTTGACAAATTATTTACTCATTTTGCAAGCTAAATATTTGTTAGTTGTGGGTTTTTCGGGCTCTTTGGCCATATTCTGAAAGTTGTTCTTCCTGATGTTTTACCAGTCTCTGTGGCCGGCATCTTCAGAGGACTGCAAGATGCCGGCCACAGAGACTGGCGAAACATCAGGAAGAACAACATTCAGAACACAGCCAAAGAGCCCAAAAAACCCACAACAACCATCAGATCCCAGCTGTGAAAGCCTTCGAGAATACATTGAATATTTGTTGCTCAACATCTATTCTTAGGTAATTGCTTTCAATGCTCATTTGACCATAGTTTATTCAAAAGTATACATCCCTTTCCATAACTTAAAGGAATTCTGCAGCAATGGACAAGAAAAGAAATATCAACTATACGGTATTTAATAGCATGCTCATTAAAACCATACATATTCATTAAAATTTGTTCATCCTGAAAGATTCATTGATATTGGAGCAATGACCATCAAGATCTGGCCACTGAAACTTTGTGAATTGCCAGGAATGGAGAAATATTGCACCTTGTGATGAAAAAACAACAAAGTTTGCACAAGGCAAACTTTCCTAGAGACAGCATTCCATAATCAAGTGACTTCCACAGTAAAAGTTCATTCACTTATAAGTATCCTCCAAACACCAAAGAGACAAGTGACCTTTAAAGTTGATCTGGGGTTCTGGGCAGGTTCGCATAGGAAAAGGCTTCTCATAAGCTACTTGGCGCCTCAGTGGGCCCTCAACTTAGGAACTTAATCCATTCTGGAAGGACATTCGTACCTTGAAAAGTTAGTAAGTCGAAGTACCATTTCCCATTGAAATGCATGGGAACGGAATTAATCCGTTCCAGCATTTCAAAAAAATACCAAAATAAAAATAAAAAGAGCAAGTCCCACATTGGGACTGCAAAAACACACACATACACCAAAAAAACCCCACAGAAACATAAAACCCCCCAGTGCAAACCCACCCTCCAGAACCCACACAGAAAAGTTTTTTTTAAAAAAGGACTTAACCAGTCCAAAGCCTGCTGGTGCTCCACTGCCTCCGCGCGTCCGGGGGTGAGCGGCCAAGTGCCTGGCCAGCTCTAGCCTCCCGGCACTGGGTGAGCTTCGGTGGCTCCAAAGCCAAAAGGGCAGGGAGAAAGGGCAGGAAATTTGAATTTCCGGCCCTTCCTCCCTGCCTTTGGAGCTTTCAAAGGGCTTCCTCTGATGTCGGGGGGAAGCCCTTTGAAACCTCCGAAGGCACCGATCACAGCAGTGGGGACCCCCAGGGAGGTCTCCCATGGTGGCATGCAAGCCCTGGGAGACCTCGCTGGGGGTCCCCGCCGCCACGATGGGTGGCTTCGGAGCTCTCAAAGGGCTTTCCCCTGACATTGGAGGAAGCCCTTTGAAAGCTCCAAAGGCTGGGAGGAAAGGCAGGAAATTTGAATTTCCCGCCCTTTCTCCCTGCCTTTTGGGTTTGTAACCCAATCAACGTTCACAAGTAGGGTGTACTACTTGCGATGAGATCAGGTTTGTAACTCGAAATGTTCGCAACTAGGGCCATTTGTAAGTCGAGGGTCCACTGTAATTTGAAACCACTGCCTTGGGATCAGAACTCCTAGGATTATTATCATCCCTATGCAGGATTCACCTGTAAAAAAAAAAACAGAAGAAACATTGAACTGTATAACATTGTACATTTAATTGTGTGGACGTGGAAAAGCAACTTAGACTGTCTAAACGTACAGTAGCACATTTCTGCATCATCAAGACTGATGTGTGTGGCCACAAGTTCTCAGAGTTTTTGTTTGTTGGTTTGTTTTCATGTGTTTGTTCCTACTGGGACTCATTTTCTTAAATCTCTGGAATTTCCTAATGTGTGATATACCAGTTTGTTTTAAACTTGCTAGTATTCATTTAAGGCTTGCTCCTTGGTTTGCTGTCTTATCTAGGTAGCATTGATTCCTGTAAGACATATGGTTTTCCATGTGGATGAAGAAACTGCTAAAGAAAGCAGTTTAAAATATTTGACTTCCTGTTATTTAAAGATGGGGATATTGTTACAGCCTGTGAATAATCTTCAACCTGTGTCTCTGCATATGACTTTATTGTTAATATGTTTGTGAAGGCTTTCACGGCCTGGATCTAATGGTTGTTGTGGGTTTTTCGGGCTCTTTGGCCGTGTTCTGAAGGTTGTTCTTCCTAACGTTTCGCCAGTCTCTGCGGCCGGCATCTTCAGAGGACAGCACTCCCAAGCCAACTACGCGAGAGCACAGAGTGCTGTCCTCTGAAGATGCCGGCCGCAGAAACTGGCGAAATGTTAGGAAGAACAACCTTCAGAACACAGCCAAAGAGCCCGAAAAACCCACAACAACCATTATTGTTAATAGTTCAAAAAAATGGGCAGGCACACATAAAAATTAGTTAATACGATGTTTTTACCAATTTTAACATAATACTTGTTGAATTCTTTTTTAAATATGTACTTACTATTTTTAACTTCTAAATGTTGTCTTTTTAATGATGTAAGCCACCTTAGGTTCTTTTTAGGGAGAATGGTGGTATAAAATTATTTTGAATAAATAAATTTTAAAGAAATGAAATAAATAGCAACTTAGCATTTGATTTTTTTAATTATTATTATTTTGGGGGTGTGTGGGTGCATCCAACAAACGATTTATGACCTATTTTTATTTTTGGCAAATTTGTCTTGCAATATTTTTTGTTCCTTTCACCCAGGATCCAGGGACAACTTTCCATCTGTTGAACACTGAAATCAACGTGCGTGGGTGGGTGGGTCTCCCTTTCTTGCTCTGTTACCCATGTCCTCCGCAAGCCCCTTTCAGTCATTCAGTTTTCCATTACCTTTGACATCTGCAGTGGAAGGAAAGGAAGAAAGGGATACTCTACTGTGTCAAAATGGATGTTGCTTTACCATCTCAATTTATAGGGAGCAATTATTAGTCACTGTATGTTTTGGTGGAGTGACGTGGATGAAATATTATAGCTAGCCAGGTCTTGGAGGATTAGAAATAGACATCAGGCCCTGTCTTCCTCTGTGGTCAAACTTCAGAGTGGGTTTTCAGCCCTAGTTTGGAGAGAAAACGCAAGTCATTGTGACATAGCAGCAATTTGTGGTCTTTGATTGACAGGAAACTGAAGATGATATTGTTTGAAAGAACAAGCCTGTGGCTCCTTTCTGATTATTCCAGATTTGATTAGAGCAATGCATATAACAAGGGATGCTAGCATGGAATCCATTCAACAATGTCTTCTTGAGATTTATTACAACTAGATATTTGTCAAAAAATGTTTGTATGGATATAATAAGGATTGCTTATAGAAAGTCACTATCTTTTGCATTAGCAATAGCATGCATTTGGTGGTAGATAGTTATGTTGTTCACAGATCTTGCACAGACTGTATTGTGTTCTACTTTAAAGCCCAGGAATGTTACATTTCACGTGAGCTCAAATTGATTCAGTAGAACAGGCAGTACAATCTTTCTTTGCATGATTCTACATTTCAGTGCTAATCATAAAAATAGAATTTGATGAACTGAGTTAACTCTAGAGCTTTCTGAATGTGTAACTCAGACTTGCTGAATGACTAGCAACTTTCACTTACGTTGCTTCATTATGTAATTTATTCTCCTCAAGATATTTCTGCCGATCACCCTGTCCATGCACCATCATTCCATGAATATCCATTATTCAGATATTACTATCCGTTAGAGAGAAGCATGGGATTAATAGGGTGTTTCTCCTCATATATTTATGATACAAAAGCACTTTTGTATCATAAAGCACTTGCCTAAAATTAATTGTATATACAGTATTGCTTTCAGAGCAAAAGGTTATGTTGATTTTTTTAAATGACTGACTGCTCTTGTTTAATTTTTTATTTATTTAGTTGCTGAATTGATTCACTTTAAAACTCCTTTAAATGTAAGTTTTGCGTCTCAGAAAAATTGTGTATAACTTAAAACCAGAAATTTCTTCTCCAAACCACTAAGCAGATTTAGCACTTCAGTCCCAGATGTTTCTAGAGAAAAATACAGTATGATTAAAATAATTGTTAGTTTAAATTATGTTTAAAATATAACTGTATCAATAAATAGTGCAAACCAATTATTGTGATAAGATAGCGTAAGTCATAGTGGAAGAGTAAGATGATTTAGTGAATTAAGATCTAAATCTGTACCTTCCACATAAAACAAAATTTTATTTATTTATTTATTGCCAGAGTTGCCAACTGATTTAACCAGCTGAATTAAAATAAATATTACAATATGCAACGTATATTTAGTAATTTGAAGCTATCTAAGGAAAACATATTCATTTTTCTATTTATAAATTATTTTAAATTAATTTCCATCAGAATACATACAATTGCAATTGATAGCGCTGGTAAAAACATCTTTAAACATAAATTCTGCTTTGAAATCAATTTGTAAATGTAGTTAGTCAATTCAAACAATAGATTTTTGCCCATGAGGGGAAAAGTTGGTCAAAAATTTAGTTACAACCCTAAAAAACGTGGATGTTTTTAAAGAGGAAAAAATACTCTTTTTTTACTGGGTTCTTGCTTGTTAATTCAACCAGTGGAAAATAATTGCTTTGTTGGAAAATTAAAAAATACTAAGTAGAACTAGTGAGTGGTTGTTATACTGCAGTCTTCCAGTAGAAGCCAAAGAAATCAAAGGGGAGGTCAACACGACCTGCTTATGTAGCTTCTCCGTACCATTTTTCTGTTGTGACTTTGGCTCCCGAAAGGTGAAACTTTTGTCTGCTTGTGTGTTTTTGGAGGGTGAATTGTTTTTAATCTCTGAATATGACAGTGCAGCTGCAGACAGCAGGGGGAAGAGTTTGTCCAAATTACCAGGCTCTGAGAAACATCTATTGTTTTAAAAAAAACACCCAAAAATTGCATTACCAATGACAAATCAAAGCTGAAAGTTTGCTTTGCCTGTTGTCATTCATTGCCATTCATATTTAGAAAGCAGACTGCTGTGATAATTGATTTGATGGTCCAGCTTGAGTGGAAGCACTTCTGGGCATAGCTGGCCTCAGAGATGCCAAAAAAGAAGAAAAGGTGGGAATGAAATAATGCACTACTTTCTCCTTAGAGGCATGTGGCCCAGTTTTGAGAGAAGAAAAACATGCTTTAGAGGCGGGGGAGGAAAAATCTTTAAGAACTCAGTAATAAAATACAAAAATGACCATATACCCTCAGTCAGATAAAAATAGGCATTCAAACAGAGACAATGAGAGTACATATTTTACTGGCAGGAGAATAATGGAAGAATGCTGTGGAAATAATCTGATTTTTAACAGACCCAGTTCATGGAAGTACCTTTCCCCCCCCCTCCCTCACCTGCAGCTACTCCACGTATAAGGACAAACTGGTTCTCCTTTTATAACGGCTTTTAACTTTTTTAAAAGCTGAATTAATGGCTGAGAAGCTGGGAGAAGACACAATAAGTGAGTTTGAAAGGCAGTCTCTGTGCGTAAGATTATATGAGCACTTTACTTGGAAGAATAGTTGGTAATGAAGCTTGTCTCTATTCATGTTGGGAGGGTGTTACGTTGTTCACCCGTACCCTGCTTGCAGGCTGGTATGAATAACACAGGAATCTAAAGGCCCAGATGAAGAGAAAATATATAAAGCTGGAAATCAATGCAGCACCTGATTTCTTAATCCCAACAGCTAGCTCAACTGTTTGCCCTGTCATCAATTCAGAGAGTGAAACAAAATCAGACAAAAAACATGACCTGTCACAACACAAATTTTAATCGGAAACTGTCTGTCTTCAGAAAGAAAATTACTTGTTTCTTGACGGAAGCACTATGGTATTTTATGTCTGTTAGACTGTCTTTGGTTTCCTTTTCTTAGACTAAGAATTGCTGGACATTTGCAATACAGATTGAGGCAGGAGGTGCAAAAAAAGCTAACAAACAAGAATTGCAAATCACACTGAAATATACACCAGTTGTAGTGAGTTTGGAATGAGCAGAAGCCACTTTTGCTGGTACTGCCAGCTTTGTACTGGTGCAGCCCTCTGGTGTTTGCTGATCTCAGTTATTTATTCTAGTACAACTAGATCTATTGGCACACGTGTTGCTGGCTGAGATCAGGGATTGAAGTTGTGCCAGATCTAAACCACCACAGTCACTATGCCAGTACAAAGTTAGGCCAAGATCAGGGTTGTCTTAGGTAATTTCCAACGTCTCTAAACTGGAAGGAGTTTGAATTCAGCATACAGTATACTGGTTTTGTGGCTGTGCAATCTGCCTTCAGCCATCTGGGCTATTTAGAATTGCACCTGAAGGTGGTGTAATCAGTCCAAAATGTCTTTGCCCCGGAAGAAATTATCTTAGATGGGTTACCATGAATATTAGGGGTTATTTATTTATTTATTTATTTATTTATTTATTTATTTATTTATTTATTTATTATTTTGGTGTCTTGGATTACAAAACCTGTAATTTTAGGAATTCTGCCTCACAGACACAAGAGGGAGAAACGCCTCAACTGGAAGGATTTGAAGCTGAGCTTGCCCTAACTCCACCTAACTTCCTGTTCCTACCTCAGTGCTAGCTGGCAGCTTTCTTTCTGATTAGGAAGCTAGGGAGAGTTAGATCTAGCTCATTTTCAAAGCTTTCCAGTTGAGGCCTTTCTCCCAGGAGAGCCACGATTAGGTATCTCTTTGTCAGATAAAACTCCAAGAATGGAGAATTACAGAATTCATAGTCCAAAAGATCCAAAACTCCCATCCCTACTGTATTTCCTGTTGTTTGTGGAAGGGTAGGGATACAGGAAACAATAGACTTGTTCCTGCTTTGCAGAAGAAAGCATTGTCTCGCAAAATTTCAACAAGGACAAGCATGAATAGTGAAGCACTTAGTACAAGTAACAGCCATGGGAAATCTGAATAACCTGCTGTGTTCTTCACTATAGATATTGCAATTAAAGTATTTGTTGTGCTGTGTTAGAACCTACCCCTGTGTAAGTAGCACACATTTAATGTGCTTATATAACTACACTCTTCTATTGAGATATCCATTAGTTTTGAAGATAAATCTTCAGAAATTGGAAGCCAAGCATGTTTGCTCCATTCTGATCCTCAGTACTCTCTCAGTAGTACTAGTTCTTGGAGGTTCTCTGTTGCATTAGCTAAGTCACCAGTGTGTGGAAAGCCTCTATAAAATACATTTTGTGTGATAAGCCAAGTGAACAATATTGGTAGATATAAAACTGTAAAACTTTATGAGCGCAAGTGCTTTTATCACACTATGTTAAATCTTCAGCACTTGGAAACAGAAAATGAATAGTAGTTGGAACCAGATATGGAATTTTTACTCTGTTGTAAGCATATTCTATTCCTCCAACCCTCAGTCATCCCCGTTTCTTCACATTCCCCATTTAGCACGATCCTGACTGGAAGGCATGAGCATTTCTAGTAATTACACTCCAGAATGCTCGCAGTAAAAGCTACATAATTTCAAAGAGTATTCATGAAGAAATAGGAGACATAGACATTTAAATATAAACTATCAGGAATTTTAGTCAAAAGGTATTCAGAAAGGTTATGTATACAGTGGTGCCTCGCACAACGATTGCTTCATACAACGATGAATTCACACAGCGATGGGTTTTTTTGAGGAATTTCCCCCATCGTTTAACGATATTCTCTATGGGGGAATTTCACTTAACGATGTCCCTTTTTGCTCATTTAAAAGTGTCTTAAAATGTTTGAAACCTGTTTTAAATGCTTGGATTCCATAGTGCACCTTGTGAAACATGTGCAAACTTAATTTGGTTTTGTTCTGAGTCTTCATTAATTTTTGATGATTTTTTTATTTTCCCCATTTAAATCAATTGAATGGACAGTTCAATTCATTTAAATAGGGAAAACAAAAAATCACCAAAAATTAAGGACGACTCAGAACAACACCAAATTAAGTTTGCATAGGGTTCAGGAGGTGGGCTAACAATTGCAAGCATTTAAAACCTGTTCCAAACATTGTAAGACACTTAAAAATGAGCAAAAAGGGACATCGGAAAAGACTTCAAAAGCACTGAAGCCGGCTTCAGTGCTTTTGAAGCTCTTCCGTTTTCGCTCATTTTTAAGGGTCTTACAATGTTTGGAACAGGTTTTAAATGCTTGCAATCGTTAGCCCACCTCCTGAACCCTATGCAAACTTAATTTGGTGTTGTTCTGAGTCGTCCTTAATTTTTGGTGATTTTTTGAATTTTCTCTCAATGGAATGCATTGGACGGAAAGTTCAATACATTCCAATGAGAGAAAATTCAAAAAATCACTAAAAATTAAGGACGACTCTGAACAACATCAAATTAAGTTTGCATAGGTTTCAGGAGGTGGACTAACCATTGCAATCATTTAAAACAGTGTCCAAACATTGTAAGACACTTTTACAGGAGCGAAAAAGGACTTCGCAAAGGCATTGAAATGTATTGAGTCGGCTTCAATACATTCCAATATAGGAAACATTGTTTCACTCAACGATGTTTCCTATGGGGATTTTCACTGAACGATGGCAATCTGTTCCAATTGGAACAGATTAACCAGTTTTCAATTCATTCCTATGGGAAATGGTGTTTCACAGAACGATGTTTCACACAACGTTGATTTTTTTGGAACCAATTAACATCGTCGTGTGAGGCACCAGTGTAAATTAATTATTTCTTCTCTTTCTCCTATATTGCTCATTTTTCCAGAAATCATTCATACTCCTTTCAGTGGAATTCACTTTATAGCAGCCTTTCTGCTGACACAGCTCCTTTTCCACCTGCCACACAGGTTGATCTCAGATCTGCCAACACAACTGCTGTGCTGTCTGAGATGAACTGGCAGAAGATTCGAGGGAGAGAGAAGAGAAGAAATGGTGGTGGGGAGTTGACTTATGCTAAATCCAAACCCCTCTCAGCCCAGACTCACAGCCAGCATGCTGGCATGAGGTTAGGCAAGAGTGAGGGTAGTCACGTAATTTTCATCATCAACTCAGCATAACCACAGTTGACTGAGGGCTTGATCACACCTGGCAAAAGAACCACAGTTATACTGATTTGGCCATTTTTAAAATCATTTCATAAATTTCCGAGCACCCAGCACTACCAAGATTGACTCATTTTCCCAGCCAGCAGTTAATTCCAGTTTATTTCCCCCTCACCGAGAGGGTGGTTTTAAAATGTACGTATGATGTATTGATTCATTCCTTAATGGGATAGCATGTGTGCATGTAACTATCATTTCTTTTCCCATCTTCAGTCCCCGTGGAAGGAGGATGTCATGATTGCTGTGCGGCTGCCTGGCAAATATTTTTTTAAATAAAGTTCACGGCCAGCATATCGATATATCAATAAACTGAGGGCTATCGTTTTATAGGGACAGTCTCTGTACAAAGTGACCTCTATGTATGATTTGTCTTGTTTACTGCTTGATGCCTCGACCTGCTGACTGCCAGGCAGCACAGCCATACAGGGGCTAGGATCATGGTGGGCAGTGCATTACTTCCACAGTCACAAGCACTGCAGATCTAATGTTCCCAAATGGGAATTTCTTTCTGCTATATCAGTGTATCAGTTAGTGTGTTTTTTTAAATATTAATAATAAAATAGGGGCAGCACTGCCCCACAGAACATCAGAAAAAAATAAATCGATTCCATGGTGTAGCCAGCAATAGTGTTTCAAATAGGAAGAAATGAATCAATATTTTTAAAATCAGTGGGAATATTCCTGCCGATATATATACCACGTGACCATAAAAATAAATGTATTGATACAACAGAGATATGAAAAGAATTGATATAACTGGGATTCTTTTGGCAGGTGTGATTAGGGCCTTAATGTCAGCTCAACCAGGCCTTAGTCATCATAGCTAGTTAGAATTGCACCCTTAGTTAGCATTGCAGTCTAAAGTGTTGTGATGAACCATGCCTTCTTTTATGTACTTGCAGCATACCTCAACTCCCAATATTTATGAAGAAAATATCAGAATATTTAATGTTTTATAGCTCATTTATGATAGATTTTGTACATTTTTGTGTCAACTCAACTTTCCTGGTTGAATTCAGGATTTTGATTTTTATTTCTTGTTAAAAGTTGAACTGAGGATTTGGGTGAGGTGGAGTGATAGTTCAATAATAGACATATCCAACTGTCCATCTACCTGTAGTGATTATTACAACCAGCTTCTTAGTTTTACAAGCAGTTTGTCATACTGTATGATGTGAGGGAGAAGATGCTGCTAGGAATGCCTAAAAGTAGAGTCAGAATTTGTTTAAATGCAAGTATGAGATTCCAAAAGGAACACCTCATACAGCTAATTGTAGTCAAAGTATAGCTGCTACTATTTCCATTGCAAACACACACAAATGTTTCTGATATTACATTGAATGGACAGGCCTTGTGAACTTGACAGGTTTCTGAACTAATCGGAATTTGGTACAGGCATAAAAAACATATTTATTGAATGTCTGTGCATTATATTATTTGTGCCCTCCTCTTGAAGTTGCTTTGAAGCTTAAAAACACCTTAGGCAGGAGAATGTATTCACTACATACAGAATGATTGATTTTTGGAGGAAGGACTTGGGAGTCAAGGTGAGGGCAGTGGAAAGCAGCACTTCACGCTGCTAGATTCTGCCATATATTGCCCATGATATCAACTGATCTGTAGCATCTGTAGTAACATTTCTTTGAGATCACGATGTCTATATAAGACTGTGTTTATATACCTTCTTTTACACTTCCAAAAGAGTCCTTGTATTTGGAGAAATACAGTCGTGCCTCGCTTTACATTTGCCCCGCATTATGACAAAACCTCATTACAACAATCTTTTTGCGATCAGAATTATGATGGCAAAACAATGGTCTAAATGGGGGAATTTCGCTTTGCGATGATCAGTTCCCTGCTTCGGGAACCGATTCTTTGCAAAACGATGATTTTCAGACAGCTGATCAGCGGTTTCAAATGAATAATGAATAAAAAACAGTTAAGAGCTGCTGACACTACATCCTCTTCCTTCTCTCCTACATTAGAACAAGACAGTCACTTTTTTCGGTATGAATGCTGAACTTCTAATATCATTAATTATGACGATGTGGGTCTTTAATGTGTTAGGATTGTTTTTTTATGTATCTGAAAGTCTTGTAGTTTGATAAAATCTTTCTTGATGTTTCTGCAAGCTTGAGCAAAATAAAAAAATGAGTTCCTTTTCCTAAAATAAAATTTTCTCTCTTCAAAGTCTTCTTAGGCTTTTGTACTGCTGTCAAGGTCAGTTCTCGTCATTCCCTCAATTTTCACTTTTCCCTCCCTTGTGGCTGCAGAAGTATGCTCTTATTTAGTGATTTCTTGAAGGTGGCACAGCTCTGAGGCACAAATGCTGCTCCTCTACATATAAAAGCTGCAGCCCTTAGATTTTAATAATAATAATAATCTTTGAACTGCAGAGCTGGAAGAGACTCTGTGGATCATCGAGTCCAGCCAATCTTAAAGAGGCACAGCAGGGAACTGAATTCCCAGCCTCCGGCACCACAGCTGGAGACCTCAGCCCCAGAGGTGTCCAGCAGTTGTAGAGGGTCAGTTCTGCACAACCATTGGCAAATGCAGACCTGTTCCTCATTTAATGTGAATTAGGGCTGTCTACCCTGTTTCCCTGAAAATAAGACCTAACCTGAAAATAAGCCCTAGTATGATTTTTCAGGATGCTCGTAATATAAGCCCTACCCCAAAAATAAGCCTCAGTTAAGTGAAAGCCCGCCCTCCACCATTGTGCAGCATTGTGCAGCAACCAGATGAGTGTATTTGAATAAATGTAGATGGCTGTACATGGGGAAAAATCCCCTGAAAATAAGCCCTAATGTGTTTTTTGGAGCAAAAATTAATATACGACCCTGTCTTATTTTCGGGGAAACGCGGCATGTTTACAGTAGCTTCATGGATCATCAGAGTATGTGTGGATCTTTAAAGGTATGAGTAGTCTGTCCTCATATTCCCTAAATTCATTTCACACTGCGACACATATATCACCAGCATTTCCACTTAAATGCCAGCATTTGAGAGTTCCTGTTGTTAATCCAGAGTCTGACTCTAGCAACACTCTGTATTACATCTTGTGCTGAATAAATCTTGGAATACAAACTATACTCTTCCTAGTAATTATAAATTTTAGAATAATTGTACACTTGGTATATTATTTGTTCTTTATAGCTTTATGTAAACTATTCGTGTGTCATGCCAAATTAATATTTTTATAGCTTCTTCAGAACTGAAGTTTTATTTTCCTTTTAATTAAACAATATTAGCTCCTCGAGGACTGGATCTGGAATTTCTCCTTTTGTATTTAAACCTCTGAATCTTTCAACAGAATAGATATTATTGTACATGGTTAAGCGATGAAAAGATGTCAAAAGGGTGCCAACAGTCTACTGAAATGTTACCTAAAAGTATTGCAGATACACTACAGGAGGGATTGCATGATTCTGTCTGAGGAGTAAATCTGCAGTGGACTTCTTTTCTTACTTAACACAATCTTCATGGTATCCTCAGTGAAACTATGTTTATGTAGCCTTAGGATATATGTTTCATTGTATGTTATGCCCTTTCCAAATCCAATAACTTTCTACTAAGGTTGTACACTTTTAAGATCATGCTGTATTTTATATGGTTGGATGATGTCTGAAGTACTTCTTTGAGTTCAGCAACGTGAGAGGATTCAGTGACTGAGGCTGCTATTGCAAGAGTTGAATAAGGTATTGAGGGTGCAATTTTAATTTCAAGAGGTAGCAGCGTTGGAGCTAAGCAGATCTGGGTACAGAGGCTGCTCTTTGGAAAGGGAGGGGATTCTTCCCTAGGCTACAGCTCTACAAAGAAAAAGGTGAAAATAGGTGATAAGAGTTGCTGTTGTGCTGGGAAAACTGCCAAACTTATGGGTATAACAAAAGCAAGAGATTACCATGTCAAAATATATTGCCTGTGTGCAGAATGTCTATGTTGGTGAGTTCAAACTATGCCGGGGTATTTGTATCAATATATATCCATATGAGAATTTTCGAACTATGTTAGTGTAAATTCTTCTCTTATAGAGATTCTTCTGATAATCTGCCAAGGCCATGTTTTTCTTCTTCATGGTCTCTGCAAACACATACCTGTGGTCACACCTGTATCAGAAACTTCCAGAGCTCATCTGAAGCATTTTGGTGGAGGGAAGCCTTCCTCTTCCTAATATATAATCCTCCATCTTTGCCTTGCTGAGCTCACTTTTTTTTAAATCTGTTTTACACAGATATCTTAGAAACTTTCTCCTCTCTTCAGCTCCAACCAACTTTATGTAAAACAAACTCACTTTCTATAACTATCTGTATATAGTTTAAGTAGTTGCTTTTTAGGGGGGAAATGGCAATTGTTACCATCATTTTCCTTTTACCCTTCCCTTTGGACATTGCTACATGGCCTAGTGTCAGAAGTGCCCTTGGTGGTATATGACATGTCAGGCTTTAAAAAAGTATTTCTTGTTCAGCAAAGATACCCTTCTCCAACAGACACCTGAAATGCCTAGTCTGCCTTGGAGAGACCCACAGCACACAAGCCTGCATGCACTACAAGACCTTTACCCCCAGGGGAGAAAGAATCAATAAGGCAGGCTTTGTAAAATACTGTGGAACAAAGCTGTCCTTACCTCAGACTCCCTAATTTGACACCCACTCCATTCCATACTGATTCCATCCACAGGACCGCCAAACCCACACGTGCACCATCACATAAACTACGTAGAGCTATTAGCATAGCATTCAGAGTATTCAAAATGAAGTTAGTAGGTTCAGTAGTCCAAAAAGGTCAGGTAGTACCAACAGTACAGTAGTGATGTATGGGTCTTGCATGGTTTGTTTGCTTTTTGTTTGTGTGTGTGGTTTTTTTCTAATGGGTCTTGCAGTCTCTGCTTTTTGGTTGTGTGTGTGGTTTTTTGTTTGTTGGTTGGTTGTTGTTTTTTTTGCATTTCCGATGGGTCTTGCAGTCTCTGTTTGTTTTTTGGTTGTTTTTTTGCATTTCCAATTGGGTCTTGCAATTTCTGTTTCCTTTTTGGTGGCTTTTTTTTTTCATTTCCGATGGGTCTTGCAACCTTTGTTTACTTTTTGGGGGTTTTTTCCCCTTCGACCAAAACGGATTAATCGCATTTCCGATGGGTCTTGCAGTGGTTTTTGGGGGGTTTGGTTATTTTTTTCCCCTGATGGAACAGATTAATCATGTTTCAATGCATTCTTGTGGGAAATGTTGCTTTGACTTACGACCATTTCGAGTTCTGACCATCTTCTGGAATGGATTAAGTTCGTAAATCGAGGCACCACTGTCAGTTTATGTCAAGAGGACAGACTCAGAATGGGAAGATTTTCTTCCTTTAGTCTAATCATCACCTAATCAAAATTATCTTCCTTTCCTACTATGAGATGAGAAAGATCAGAGCAGAACTAAATGATTGTGGTACTGATGTGAAATTTCATCATTCATTCTACATAATGGAAAATAAAGAATTATGGGAAAATGGCATAATCCCTGAAAGAACAAACCATTATGCTTCAGGTACAAATGTAGAAATACGAATATACTTGTTGCTCAAGAGTAAGCTTACAGAACTTTATTAGACAGCAGGTTATTTGCTAAATGTATATTCTTGAAACAGTTCATTTAAGGTAACGTTAATATAGAGCAAACAAGTATAAAACTCATCTCGTGAATGCATGCATATAATGATTTGCATTGTTTCATTTCTTGGCATTTAGGTATATTACACATTTTTAGAGGGAAATTGTTATATTTTATTACTTGAGCATCATTTGAAACAGTGGTTGCTATGGTGTAATTAACCATCCAAAGTAATGAATTCTAAATTGCATTTTCAGTTACTTGTAACAAAAATGATCTTCAACTGGAAAAAAAAATACCGTCCTATAGACAGTTTCACCATTTTATCACTGTTGTTGTACTACAGTTTTGCATTAGGGTAACTTAGCTTTTTAAATTAAATGTCAAATATAATTTGCCAGTGGAAACATGAAGTGTAGCCAGCTGTATTCTGAGGTGGGAAAAGCTAGCTCAGCATCCCTCGCTACAGATGTATACACAAAAATCAGCTTTCCTCCTTATTAGATCATATTTGGCAGAATATGAAATGTGGTTTTACATACACATATATGTATGCACTGCTTATACATGTGGAAAATAAACAGTGCCTAAGGCTGAGATTTTGTCACAACTGTCAGAAGAGTAATGGATTCTATAATTTTATTTTTTATTAAATGTGAATGAGTTCCGATATTTTTATGATTTTTTTCCCAATGATATTTGACACTTGGAAAATTTGTATGCAAGAGTAAGGATCTTGCTGGGCTGCAGTCCAGTTAGTTTCTCTGGCACCTTGACAAGGACAACAATTAATCCTGGGAGGTCACAGAAGGTTGGGCAATTTTGAATTTCTGAAATATTGCTTTAAACTCACAGTTCAGTTTGTCTGAATGAGCTTTATTTCTTAAAAACTTGTACTAGCTCCATATGCTGTCCCCTAGTTGTGAGATTTAAGCGTATGTTTCTGTTTATGGGTGTTATGCAGGAGCAAGGCAAAAGTGATTACTGGTTAATGCCAACTTTCATCACTTTTGTGAGAAAAAAATCCATGATTTTGTCAGCCATCAGTAATCTTGACTCTTTAGCTCCTATGAATGAGACTTCAATGAGAGGAAGGAACAAACAGTAAATGCTTCCTGAGTGGTTAACATTTGATGTTCCAGTTATTTTAGATACAAAAAGATTATTAACACATACCTTTAAAAATAAAGTACAGGAAGTTTAATCTTTTTGTGGATAATTATACATCTTCATGTAACAGCTTCACTGCATATTTAGTACATGTATACGCAGTTGTTCCTTTTGTTTTGGGTTTTGTGCCTCTTCTGTGATATGTGTACATCACATTCCCGAAGAGCCTTTGACTGCTATAATGAATCCTGTGTTTGGATTTGTAGAATGCTGCACCTAGATATTTTATTGTGATGTAAGCATTTATCCAATTTAAGAACCAAAACCTTCAGTTTCATGCTAGGTGCTGAATTACTGAAACCTTTATGAACAGTGTACTCTTCCCCCCCCCCTATGTTTTGGATGTTTTGTCAAGACATGTGTGCAAATGATGTAATATATATAAGCATGTAAATAAGACTGTATAAGTATATAAGTACAAAAGCTGGAAAGGGTTGATGTTGATTAACTTTATAATCATGATTTCATGTTTCTCCTTATGTGTGTAAAGTTTGTAGTTTCAGATTTGTAATACATGAGTGGGGAAGGCAAAGCAAAATAGTGGTTAAAAGGCTGTTACTACCACCCCATGAGAAAAGGGTTTTAAATTTGGTGTTTTACTGATTTCCGGGTATTATCATGTGCTCAGTGTAGATTTATTCCTGAAGGTAACTTTTGAATTTATTTTTGTCATCCGCTGAGACCTACTAAAATAAAATTTCAATTTTAAAGAGATTTAAACAGAGTGACTTGTATTTCCAAATTATGAGCTTCTCCCTTTCATAAAAATAATAACTGTGTGTCGTCAAATCAATTGCGAATTATGGCGATTCTTTCCAGGGTTTTCCAGGAAGAGAATACTCAGAAGTGGTTTTCCCTTCCCTTCCTCTAGGGGCACCCTGGGACTGTGCAGCTTGTCCAAGGCCACCCATGCTGGCTCTTCTCCCTGGAAGTACAGCAGGGGAGTCCCAATCCCTGGCTCCACAGCCACATGCCTAAGGCAATGAGCTATCCAGCCAGGTGTTTGGGCATAAGGAAGACAACGTTAAAGACATAGGTGCTCACCTGCTTATCACTGCTTTCATTTACTCCATTTTTTGTCAGTTCAGGTTTTCTTGCCTTGCAAGATTCCTCACCACTAGGTGAGGTGAGGAATACTGGGCTTCTCCCCCCCCCCCTGGTCTTGGTGTTCATAACTTCTAAACTTGTGTTCTTTCCCTTCAAGAAGCAAAGCACACACATACAGGAAGCACAAAATAATGTCCGTCTACTAAAATAGTTTCAGACACTCTTTCCAACACTTCTTTTCCTTAAAAGTCTACACAACAAAGCAGCAACCATCTTCATTTTGCTCATATTCTGTTATTGCATTGAAGTGTTATTCGCATTAAAACATGATGTGCAGTTTTTCTTCATTTGCAAAAAAATCCTTTTGTTTCAGAGTGCAACAAAAATAACTCATATTCTTGTTAGGTGAGAAGAATAATGTTGCCATTCGTTTTGCACTCCTGTGAGGATTTAAATCCCTGCTGGGAAGGATTTTGTAATATAGATGCACACCTGCCTGGTAGAGAGATATGTGCTTGTATATTATTTTCAACCTTTCATTAACAGTTTTTCATATTCCACTGTCTTTATTATATTTTGTCTTATGTGCACTCTGAATTTATTTATGCCATATGCCTTATTTCTTTGAAGACTATACATTTACTTTCATCATTCAGTGTCCACTACGGAAAAACATAAAACTGAAATATAGTCAACAGAATATTCTTAAGGATAAAATATTCTAGGAGCAGAGTAAATCTACCAATTTGATTTGTACAGTGTGCTATGAATGGAAATACCATTCACAACTGAAACTGGCTTCATAAATAAATAAAAGCTGCATGATTTAGGGCAAATAGGCTCAGAGTTTATTATATTTGCAACTGTTAATATAGAGCATGTGTGGCAGGAGACACCTTGCAGAGTTGCGTGCTTATATTTTCAGCTCAGCCGAGATTTAGATAAGTGTCTAGTATTCTGAAGATTATCACTTTAAAAAAATGAAACAAAGCAAAGCAAGTCTCTTATTCATTGTCTGATTTTCTGGCAGCAACCTATCCTTTTTGTCAACATTACTTTTTCTGTCAGAATGCTTTAACCTCCACATAACTCAGATATAGATAGTTGTTGATTTCTTATGAGAGCAGAAAGGATTTTTATCTAACCATACTATTCTGGAACTGTGAACCAGACTAGCATCACTGCGCTTCTCAGAACTGACAATTGTGAAGGTGAAAATGTAACCGGATGGAATTGCTCCAAACATAGTACATTACACATGCAAATTTTATCTATTTTTGCTGCATTAATTTCTAACAAACAACATGGTATCTTTTATATGGCTATTTAATATAACTCTGTTCTAGTATTTTAGAAATGGCAAATGAACAATTGCTGTATTAAGAAAAGGAAGGAAGTCCTCAAATGTTGAACTAGACCTCTACAAAAACATATAGTTCCAAATTGGATGTCCATGGCAATATCTCCAGTGACCCTGGCTGCTGTTGGTCAGTAGTGTTCCTACCCCAACTCCCATCAAATCCTCACAGTGATGCACTTTTTAAGCAAGCAGCTGAGTGCAGAAACTTCTATGTGAAACAGTTCAGACTCAAAATGCAATGTTCAATTTTTACTGAACATAAACTGATTAGAAAGTGCCCTTTCTGTACTTCATCTGTGAATGAGGCTGTAGGCAACCAATAAAATCTGCTTTCCAATAACTCGGATATTCTTAGGGAGAGGTTTCTATGTAAAATAATTGCCTAATTCTGTATGGAACACACATTCAAGGAAAACATTCTTACTAGTACTATAGAAGCTGTAGGAATGGGCATGGCAAAGAAGGAATGGAAGTAATGCATGAATAGTTGAAATGGCACAATGTCAGCAACACTTGATGGATAACAAGTGTAATTACTATAGAAAATTATATAGCATTGTTTCTCATACAGAGCTGTTTGTTCTGCAGATTGCTTATTGTGATGCAGTTTATTAATTCTTATTCAGATTGGATCCTGTCAAGATACATGTCCTGTGGGATAGTGATTTCTTAGTCTAAAACCTGTTCTGTATGCTGTATGTGCTCTTAGGAGGAAGTCTGCAGCTTGAGATGCAAGAGGCAGCAATATCTTGAGATCAATTCTTGAAGGGTCAAAGGACCTTTTACCAGTTTGGATTGGACTGTCAGGAGCTACATTACTTCATTAGCAATAGCCTGGCTATTTGCTTGCACGGCCTATGCAAGGCTCCATTGGTTTCCTTTAAAACTCTTAAGTAGTTTGGGGTCGTATATTTCAGCAAGTACCAACTTCCTTATCAACATCCGTCTACAGCAGGGGTCTCAAACTGTGGCCCTCCAGATGTTCTTGGACTTCAACTCCCAGAAATCCTGGCCAGCAGAGGTGGTGCTGAAGGCTTCTGGGAGCTGTAGGCTAAGAACATCTGGAGGGCCACAGTTTGAGACCCCTGGTCTACAGGATCATCAGAGGAGGTCTTTTTCTGTATGTATTCTATAAGAGAAATCACCTAATCATCTTTAAAAGTGGTCCATACTGCCTTTTCCCATCTTTGATGGATAGCTCGGCTGCGACCCTACAAGTATCTCGATGTGGGGGCGCTCACTACCTTGGTACATGCGCTCAGAATCTCAAGATTAGACCACTGTAATGCGCTCTTCGTGGGGCTGCCTTTGAAGTTGACGCAGAAACTCCAGGTGGTGCAGAATGCGGCAGCCAGACTCCTTAGTGGAATGAGAAAATACCACCATATTTCTCCTATTCTGGCCACACTGCATTGACTGCCCATTCGGTTCTACATTGACTTCAAAATCTTGATGCTTACGTATAAAGCCCTAAATGGTTTAGGGCCTTGATACTTGGCGGAACGCCTACTCCCACCAAGCTCTACCTGTGTCACTCGTGTGAGCCAGGAGGTGAGGCTGAGGAGCCTGATGCCGAGGGAGGCCCGGAAGGAAAAAAACAAGAAACCGGGCCTTCTCGGCGGTGGCTCCTCGCCTCTGGAACAATCTGCCTCTGGAGATTTGTGCAGCTCCCTGGCTGGGTATCTTTAAAAACCAACTAAAAACATGGATGTTCAGGCAGGCCTTCTCCTCCAGTTAATATCTGATTCTTTCCTTTTTTTTTCTTTTGTGGTTTATCTTTCATTTTTTCTACCCTATCTTGAAGTATTGGTTATTTAATGTAATAACTCTTTTTTTATTATTTGGTTGTATTATGTGTCTGTAAGCCGCCTAGAGTGGCTGCAACGACCAGATAGGCGGGATATAAATAGAATAAATAAATAAATAAATGAAGGGGGCTTCTATGTGATGGCATTCTGAGTACGAAATATTCTCTCACTATATATACAGTGGTGCCCCGCATAGCGACGTTCCAGGATTAACGTCGCTATCCGGATTCTTCGCTATACAGGGGGACCCATAGGAATGCATTAAACTCCGTTTAATGCATTCCTATTGGGGGAAAACTCACCGGTAAGCGAAGAATCCCCCATCCGGCCGCCATTTTCGCCGCCTCGGTAAGCGAGGCGCGAAAATGCTGCGGGCAGCCATTTCCGCCCAGCTGGGCAACGCTGGCTTCGGAGGGACCGCGGGAGAGGGCTCCCCCGCGGTCCTTCCGAAGCGCCCGCCGGTCAGCTGGGGGAAAATGGGGCCTTTGCGATTTTTCCCCATAGGAAACATCGTAATGCGATCGCTTTTGCGATCACAAAATCCACATTGCTATGCGGATTCATCGTTAAACGGGGCGCTCATTATGCGAGGCACCACTGTATGTATGTATGTATGTATGTATGTATGTATGTATGTATGTATGTATGTATGTATGTATGTCTATAAGTGTGTGTATATATATATATATATATATATAGAGAGAGAGAGAGAGAGAGAGAGAGAGAGAGAGAGAGAGTATTTGTATATATATTATACACATACACACACATATACACACTGTGGCGATCTCCTCTGAAACCCCTATCCCCACAGGTCTTCATGAGGTTCTCGCTCTTCTTTCTTTGCTGCCACCAGGTATTACTGCTTTAATAACATTTAATCATGGAGACATGTGTGCTTTTAAAACTTAAGTCATTTATTAGATCAGGGAAGTAAATATATGATTAATATTCAATAAGTAAATCACAGGTTGATAATCACTAATATTTGAATCTAATCTGCTATAACTGTAAACCTCTTTTAACTCTCTATTCCATTCATCGTTCCCACAGATCTCTTAACTCACTCTTAGTTCACTCTTAAGTTTCACACTCTCTCTCACTACCAGAATCTCTCCTCATACTCCATACAGCAGCCTTTATATCCAGCTCCCTCCCCCCTCGGCTCCGCCTTCCGTCCACTCATTGGCTCCTTCTTCACTGTTCTACTGTGACGGACAGGTGAGGGCAGGGCTTTTCACTATACACCTCCCCCCTTAAAAAGTTGTTTCATCGGGTAAACCTATCTTACAGCAGTAAACCATCCACTACACAACATTGCAATCAAAACTTACCACCTTTGAACATAAGTAATATATAAACAACTTATATGCTTGCTATACATTAACTTTGCAATCCAGTTACTAGTTCAATTCCATTCCTCACAACTTCAGTCATCTACACAGGTGCTTACCCAACAACAACACATAACACTTTTAATATTTACACTTTTTTGAACAGTCAGCATATAACATTTAACGAGGTGCAAATCAACATTTTATCACTTTTGCTATATTAACAAAGTTCATCCCCTTCTTCTTCAGTCTTTGGCACGCATTGCCAGGGCGTCTGCCACAACATTAAGAGCCTCTTTTGTCCACATTTTAAATTTTCTCAGTCCAAGCCTTATGACGTAAGAGTTTGTTTGTTTGTTTGTTTGTTTGTTTATATGCCGCCCACTCTACCCAAAGGTCTCTGGGCGGATTATAACAATTAAAATTCAATTAAAATACAATGAAAGATAAAATGATTAAAATACAATTAAAATTGCCATCAGGACCCACAGTTGATGTTATTTCAATTAAAAGCCTTCTGGAACAGGAAGGTTTTGACCTGGCGCCGAAATGTCATCAATGTCAGAGCCAGACGAATTTCAGTTGGGAGGGCATTCCATAGTCTGGGAGCAGCTGCCAAAAAGGCCCTTTGTCTACAAGCCATCCCTCTTACCTCCTTGAGGGACGGCTCTTTCAAAAGGGCCCCTTGGCTAGATCTTAACTGCCGGGTAGGCTCATATGGAAGGAGGCGGTCCTTTAGGTATCCAGGGCCCAAGCTGTTTAGGGCTTTATATGTCAAAACAAGCACTTTGAATTGGGCCAGGGCAGCAACTGGTAACCAATATAACTTAGACAGAATTGGCTTGATGTGTTCTCTAGTGGCCTCACCAGCCACGCAGCTCAATTCTGGACCAGTTGCAGTCGTCGGACCGTCTTCAAAGGCAGCCCCACGTAGAGCGCATTGCAATACTCTATACGAGATGTTACCATTGCTTGTGTAACTGTCATGAGATTCCGCTCGTCCAGTGGCAGCAGTGATAGACTATGTGGTTGCACTTTCCTGGATTTTCTAAGGACTAGCAACTCAAGATCAAGAATTGAGGATTTACCATTTGACAGTGAGGGTCTCCGCAACATGACAGAATATATTTTAGGCAATTTGTACAAGAAAATAAACAGAGCAAAGAAGCAAAGATCCTTCATATGCTTCACACATCCCCATGTCTAGCACATTTTCACACCTGGTGCACCATCACCAACTATGTCGGTCCTATCCATTGTCCTGCAGGGTTATGCCATAGAATTTATGCCTCTTCCCACAACAGGCTTTTTAAGAACTGCAACAGGCCTTTTGAATGTAAGATTCCTGCTTACCCTATGTTAATGGATGAGCTTGAGTTTCTGCAGCTTGATGATGTGGGCAGGACCCTTGGAGAGGTGAAGACTGCCACATGTCTACTGGATCATTGCCCTTCCTGACTTATAAAAGATGTCAGAAGGGGAATAGTTGAGTGGGTATAAGGAATGGTGAATGCCTCCTTGCAACAATGTAGGATCCCAGTATATTTAAAAGAGGCAATAGTAGGATCATTCTTCAGTAAGCCCCCTTGGATCCCACAATACTGACCTGTCTCTAATATTCTATTCATGAGCAAGGTGCTGGAGCAGGTTGTGGCTCCTCAGCTTCAGAGATCCTAGATGAGCTGGATTATCTAGATCCATGACAATATGCCTTCAGGCCTGGTTATGTGATGGAGACTGCTTTGGTCACCTTGATGGGTGACCTACGCTGAGAACTAGACAGGGGGAGTATGTCGCTGCTTGTTCTGCTGGACATTTTGCTGCCCATTAGCCTCCTGAAGAACTATGACTCCCAGGAAGTGTGACAGCAAGTTTCTTCTTTGTACCTTAGCAACAAAAAGCAAAGCTAGAAAAAGCCATGCAGCCTTGGAGGCAGGTCTTTCCCCTGGTAAGTAAAGTGTGGGTATTTATTGGTCTGTGTTTTTCTACGATGAAACTCATAGAATTCTGACTGAGGAATTCTTGGAGAATTCTGGGAGCTGGAAAAAAAATCCTGAAGAGCATATCCCTGGTTAGTAATTTAGATATGGGTAGGAATAGAGGAGCAAATAGGAACCAACTTCTCATTTACATTTACATCTTATTTGTATCTTAGTTAACAGTGGCTAAAAGTTAAAAATGAACTCCCAGATTCTGATAACTGCCATATAAATCTTTAGCATAGCGTGGTCAACTAGTACTTTGTACTTAGAGATCTTATTTACTAGTATTCAACAGCCCATAAATCAATGAATTAAAAACAATGACTGTATTCTAATATTGCCTGAAATGTACATTTCTCTTTTTGCCAAAGGGTGGTAGTGTTTCAACAAATAATATAAAATCATTCATGTGCAAGTAAAACCTTTTTGTAGCTATGCATATTGAGATATGCAGTTTATTCAGGTTTCTTCTCCCAAAGCAAAACACCTAAATGAACATACGTGATGCACTGATTAGTCAATGTTGTGTTGTTTCTTGAAGATATATATTAAAACCACTTAATTTTGTCTGAGCTATCATTTATATTTGTTTTGTAATTCCTAAGGGCTGTCAACTATTCATTAAATCCTCCTTTTTCTGTCATGAGACATTAATAATCTGGACTTCCAAGTGAATTTAAAAGCAAAAGGGGGCTGAGGTGAAATAATTGAATAGCATATCAATGTTAAACTACGAATTTGATTTTCAAATTAATAATATGTTGGATGCATAATGAGCGTCCTTTTTTGGTTTTCAAAATTGTCTGTCTGGACATCCAAATCCAGTTCTTTCAAATAGTTTACATGTATAAATGCACTAAAATTCAAGCACTTTCATTATGTGTGCTATCATTCATATACAGTGGTGCCTCGCACAGCGAGGGTTAATCCGTTCCGGATTAACCCTCGCTGTGTGAAACATCGCTCAACAGCGTTTAATGCGTTCCAATTCGGCCGAATACTCACCGTTGTGCGATGTTCCTGGATGGCCGGCAGCCATTTTCGCGCCCTCCCCTCGCTGAACAAGGGCGCGAAAACGCTGCGCACGGCCATTTTGGGGCGCGCGGTGGCCATTTTGGACCCACCTAAGCTGATGGGCGGGGCGCAAAGCGAAGGTCGGTAAGCGAACCGCTTACCGCCCTTCGCTCTGTGATTTTCCCCCTATCTAGGTGCCGTTTTGCGATCGCATTTGCGATCGCAAAAACGGCATCGTTGCACGGATTCGTCGCTCTACGGAGCGACCGTTGCACGAGGCACCACTGTACTTAAATCTGAAGATAGTTTCCTCACACTTTTTTCACTTGTCATCTTGCTAAGGAATTTTACTGTTTATGCAGGACAATACAGGCTCAAAGACAGTGGCTGAAAACCTGTTAGTTTCCCTGTTGTACATGCAGTGATGTAAACTGAAATGGCAAAGTGCCTCTTACATGTGTGCCCCTTTCATGAGTTGGTGCATGGTGAGGGATGCAATGAACAGTGCATTAATGAGTAAGATTTATTTGTTTTGTTACATTTTACTTATTATGTTCTCTGAGGGAAAAATTAATTAACGCAGCAAGCAACTGGGTGATGTGCACTATTTGCTTGGTAATTCTTTATTGGAAGAGATGGAACACAGATTCCAGATTTGATGCTACTTGAGGGAGAATATCTATCCACCCCACATTTTACTCAAGAATGCTTACCTGGCATGTATTACAACAACCATGCCAAGAAACTTTTTAAACTGCTGAGGAAGATGAAATATGTTACCATCAAAAGCTGGCAATCTACTTGATTTTTTTCAGTGGTCTAATAAAGGTATCACCTGCTTCTGTATTTATATTGTTTTCTTTGGAGACCACATAGCCTATTTTTATTTTATTTTATTTTTGGTCTGCATGCTTTTCTAATGAGGGGAGGCGCAGCCGCCTTCTGTGATTCCTCCTGTATACCAATGCTACCTATTAAGACAGACCAGAATACAAAGCTTGTGGGGTGTATGAAAAGGCCTGTTCGAGAATATCCTCAGCATAGCATGGCAGAAACATTATTTCCTTCCTGACAGAAACTTCTTAGTGTGCTTTTTACAGCTGTGGAATTAGCCTCTCCAGCTCTTCCTGCTTCCCTATGCAGTCGACCACTCATCAGCCGAGCTGGGAGACTCCCCGTACCACCCCCGTGCCGAAGTGGTCAGCTGCAGAGGAAGGGGGGAAGAGCCATCCAGGCTACTTCCACAGCTGGCGCAACGATGGCGATGATGGAGCTGAGTGCCGCACGGTGAACAGTGAATAAACCAGCTGGTTCTGGGGAGAGGAAATGGGCCTCCATGGCACCTGTGGTGCTGTGATTTGTATTTGCATCCCCAATAAAAATAGCCCATGTCTAATGGATATCCTGCATTTCTATTAAATCACTCTCTATTAATTCTTCTTCTGAGACAGTATGTTGTCTGCAATCCAGTGTTGGTAGGCTTTCATTAGGTTATCTAATTGGTATTTTTGCTTGATATTCCAAAGAGAGAGTGAACTCTGATATCCAGTAAACAAGCCTGTCGTAGTCCAGACTTGAATACGTTCTCGCAGTTCTGATTACTGTCATTTTTCGTTTCTAACATTGCATCTAGGAGAGCAAAGGCAATTAAAAAACACTACTCTTGCATATTTGCTACTCTTTTGTTAATAATAGTTTTTTTTTCCTTTTGAACAAAATTATCTTTATTTGTAACACTGAGGTTTATCCTTTACCTTAACATTTGCTCCTCCTTTATACAGACCTTCCAATGTTTTGGTCTGAATTCCTCAGAAACCCTTTGCCCAAACATACCCAAATTTGGTACAGATCAAGAGCAGACTTTCTGCTACATCCATGCTAAATTTTGTGCTGAACTGAGGCCCAATCTAATATAATTTCCCCCATCTTTTGATTTTGCTTGTAGAATCCTGTTTACTAGGCTTACTCAAAATATATAGCACCCATATTATTATTTTTTCTGATAGTAAGCTTAATTCTGTAGAATAGGCTCAAGTGACATGATGCCAGCTGAAAGAAGATGAGACATACTAGGTATTTTTTAAAAGTGTGTGCCTATCTGACACTGTAAACTACCATGAGGTGTAGCTAGCAAAATTCAAATGGAGGTACTGTACGTTTATAGTATTTATAAAATACTATATGTTTTAAACATATGTTTTAAAATAATATAAATACCATATGTTTTAAAAGTTCACTGGTTCTGTTCTTTTAAAATTTATTTATTAGATATTTATATCACCCTTCTAGCAGAAACCATTACTCTGATGGCTTACAATAGTATACAAAAACATAATATAACTAATGAAATCAAATGAGTATAATTAAAACAATATAACTACAATTACGACACATCAGAGTAGGCAGCAATAAAATAAACAATAACTCTAAGGCATTCCATTATATTTTTTTTCTTCTTTCCTTCTCTCTCCCTTAACTAAGGAAGGCCTCCACAAAAGCTTCCCTAAAAGAGCTCCTTTTTCAGGAGCTTCTTAAAGCCACCTGGTGTTTTTGTGGAAGGGATTTTCAGATGGAGGGTGCCACTGCCAAGAATGCCCAATTTCTCATAGATGCCTTACATGCTTCTCTTGGTGTCAGTACCCATAGGCATGAGAAGATCAGATAAGACAGACAGAATAACATAGTAGGCATTCTGAGACATACTGAGGTTCCCAACCATTTATGACTTTAAATGTACCAGGAACTTGAACTTGGCACAGAAATGGACCAGAACTGGGGTGAGGTGGTCAAATTTGCTCACCCCAGCAGTCAAACTGGCCACAGCATCCTGGACCTCTTGAAGCTTTTGTAGCATGCACTATTGTAGTCAATTTTTGAGATTATTAGTGCATAAGTCATTGTCAGTAGGGACCTGTCATTCAGATAGGGATACTGTTGGCCAGTTCATCAAAGCTGAAAAAAAAGGCAGAATAGACTGCAGCAGAGACCTGTTCCATGGTCAGCATGGAACAGCAAGTGGCCAAGTTCATCATATAAAATAAGCTCTGAGATCTATTAAATTTAACACCAT
This sequence comes from Pogona vitticeps, assembly GCF_051106095.1. Classification (NCBI taxonomy): domain Eukaryota; kingdom Metazoa; phylum Chordata; class Lepidosauria; order Squamata; family Agamidae; genus Pogona; species Pogona vitticeps. Next base: position 11,730,848 of record NC_135793.1, on the reverse strand, counting down.
ACATGTGTTCCTTTGGTGGTCAAGTTCATTGAAAGATTTTCATCTGCTTATCTCCTGCTCCCTCTTTCCTCCTGATAACATGTTCTAATAAAACTAATAATATTTCTCAAAGTGAGCCACAAGTTTTAAAAATAAACATTTAATGCATCAAGAACTCACACATTTGAAAGATTTGAAGGTTTACAAGATTATCCAGAATCCATTCTGTTTTGCTTTTATACATTATACTTGACTGCATTTTCTAAACAGTTTAGATCCATTGCTTTCTCCAGTTTTCTTAGGCTAGTATCCTGATTGCCACTGCATAGTGTAATCATGTGTGAGCAGAGCAGGATGTGAAGTTGCAGGACAGCAGAGCATTGCAGAATGCAGACGCAGAACGCAAACCAGCCACAACAGATATGTTGTAACATCACCTGGAATATTTAGCCAGCCATGGTATTGCAGTTCCTCTCATGTTTAAGTTGCTTCTGCAATGTTTTGTTACATGAATTTCATCAACAAGCTACTTATTAGCTTTAATACATTAATTGATGTCTGTTTTCACAATGTAACATCTTGCAGTATTTATGTCACATATCCCTCATAGATCTACAGTGCCCATTGTCCAGCTGCATACTCAAATACATGCCTCCAAAGTATCCACCTATTTCTGAACAATAGAGTTAGTGGATATGTATAATTCTAACTATTCTGATGGGAGGGTGAATTAAATAAAATTGCTCTCCGGCCATGAAGAGTATTGCAGAGAGCTGCGTTTAGTCTGTGTGTACATAATTACCTTAGTATAAAGTTCATTTTAATTGCTTTGTTTGGAAAAGAACTAGAGAAAATTGTGCTTAATCTCTCATTCTGGAGTAAGCATTTATCAGGCCAAAAACAGATGAGGCATTGAAAGCTCATCTGCCATATGGGCTTTGAGGTAAATAAGATCCTACCACTTCCAAACAACCACTCCTTCCCAGCTGATATTTCTCATAGCATTGTGAATTATAATCATGTTGATTATATATGAGCAGCTCAAAGCACTGCACAAGCAGGACAAGCCATTCTTTTCATGAAATTTCAATTGCATACAAGCCAAGACACTTTAGCGCCTGTGTTCCCTTTATGCCAGAGAGCCTATGGATTCCTTCTAGCACAATTTATTTCTCAAAGTCGAAAAGGTTAACTGGTGTGATGTTAACACTTTCATTGGCCTGCCTGTTTATTAACTAATCCAATAAATAGAGTATATTTTCCACATGGTCTCTGAGGGCAGCTTTCTCAATTAAGTTGCACTTCAGTTGGTTCATACCACACTTGATTTATCTTGCAACCAAAATTTCAGATTTAAGTCACCGTGTATACTATGGAGTCTGAAATGCAAAGGCCCAGCAATTATTTCTCTATCATTTTCATTTGTTTAAGGAAGGTCTGGACTATATTGAACAATAGCCAACACATTATGAGTCAAAATTCTGTGCTTTGAATCTGCACCAGTCCCACCCAGTTCTTTCTTTCAGCAGTATTTATTATTACCTCTCCCTGGTCTTTTACGTTCAGTATGTTACTGGATTTTTGCTCCAAAATTAGAATTGCAAATATTGTGGACAAATCATTGCCTGATTACATCATTTTGGCTTTTCTAAAAGAAGTTCCTTACCGCTAAGATTCCTTGCAATGGTAGCTTAAAATTAGTGGTAAAATGTGCTATGATTCTGAGTAGTAACAAACCAATCAAGCACTCAAGTACATGATTAAGAATAAATTTGCATGAACATCTTCCAGGATAACTATTTAAAATCACTTTTGCACATCCGCAGTTTGAATCACTCTTAAATTTAAAGTAACCATATTTCTATAGTCAAATGATAAATATCTTGGGAACTGTATTCCTTCCAAAACATTCAGCTGCTGGATTTTTGTTTCCTTCTGTCCTTAGTCCTTGGCAGCTACACTCTTGACATATTTTCTTTTTAAAGCCTTAAATAAATATGTTGATAACTTGTGTCTTTATAACAGCATTCTGATTATTGATGAATTGTTCACATTCTTTTTCTAGTCATTTACAGTGGTGCCTTGCAAGATGATGTTAATTTGTTCCACGAAAAACGTGGTCTTGTGAAAACATCATCTTGCGAAATGCAAGTCCTGATTCCTGTTTTTATCCTCACAACCCAGATCTATCTTAGAATTTAGAATAATAAAGTTGGAAGGGGCTTATAAGTCCATCAAGTCCAACCCCCTGCTCAATGCAGGAATACAAATCAAAGGATATCTGCCAGGTGGTTGTTTAAACTTCTTTTGAAAGTCTTCAGTGTTGGAGCACTCACCACTTCTCGAGATAAATGATTCCATTGCCGTACTTTTCTTTTCTATCAGTCTTTTCTGATATTTATCCAAAATCTATCTTACTGTAACTTAAGGAGTTGGCTTATCAGTTCCACAACTCCATTGAGTTTCCATGGCTTAGCAGGGATTCAAACCTAGGTCTCCCAAGTCCTAGTCCGTATATCCTTTTTAAAAAATAGGAGTTTGAATTTCATAAATGGGGAAAAACTGAATAAGGACCAATACTAAGTTTGAAAATTTTAGCTAAACTCTGTTTAAGATAATTTAAAATTGCAGCTTGAATATAGTCTGCTAACATGTAGGCTATCAACAAATACACAATTAACTATCATTTATATTTGTTTCTGTTTTCTTATTAGAAAGTTAGTTCAGGGAGAAAATGAGAAATGCTGCTAATGGATTTGGTGGGGGAAGGGTATTTAAGATAAACAGTCAACAAAATAATTGAAATGTGCCAGAGAGAGAAAGGAGCTCTTTATCTTAAGAGTGACAAGCAGACAGGCACTGCATTTTTAAAATGGAACATGACAAGACGCCCCAGTATATATAATTAAAAAAGAAAGAAGTAAGAATTAACTCCTAAATTGGTCATGGAGTTGCAACCACAGATCTGCACTGTTCAGAGCAAATCCCAAGCAACTGTTCTCTTGTGACTTTGGTATAGATAGACTTTTGCAAGCTCTCAACATTAATTTTCCATTCTCTAGTTTTCTCTATTCCCCAGTTCATGTCTTGTCACTCAAGCCTACCTTCCCGTTCAAGTTCCACAGTGCCCTGCTTTCCCAATATCGGTGCCTTCTTAATTAATTAATTAGGCACCACCTTTTTTCCTGAAGAAGATCCAATGTCACTTATTTTAATATTAAAACAATATTAAAAGCTAAAAGGCAATAAATTATTACCACATTTAAAATGAATTAAATGTACATTGGAACCTCTACTTATGAACATCCCTACCTATGAACATTTCAACTTATGAACAGCTCCGTCCGCAAAATGTGGCTTCCACTTGCGAACGGAAGTTCCACTTACGAACAGAGAAAGGCAGGGGAAAAAGGCAGGCAATTCAAATTTCTAACTGTAGATGGCTGCTTTGTGTGTGTGTGTGTGTGTGTGTGTGTGTGTGTGTGTGTGTGAAATTTCTAACTGTAGATGGCTGCTTTGTGTGTGTGTGTGTGTGTGTGTGTGTGTGTGTGTGTGTGTGTGTGTGTGTGTGTGTGTGTGTGTGTGTGTGTGTGTGTGTGTGTGTGCAGGGAGGTAAGCTGCTGTTTTCTCCTTTTAAAAAACTGTTCTAGGTGGGTTTTGGCTGGGGCCGGTATGTTTCTGTGCTCTGTCGTTGGTGGCTTTTCCCCCCCTTAAATCGTCAGGAACGGAGGTTGGTTTACTGTTTGTTGTTTTAGGTTTTCCCCCTTCTTAAAGCCTCAGTGCCTTCCCTCCGTTCTTGCTGTGTTCTTTTTTTTTTTTTTTTTTTTGGTGGGGGGGAGTATTTTTTTTTCTTCCGTCAGAACAGATTAATCGGTTTTCAATGCATTCCTACATTTCAACTTAGGAGCATCTTCTGGGATGGATTAAGTTCATAAATATCAAATTAAAAACAAATAGATAAAAAGTTTAGAACAATTTAAAACAACACAGTGACTACTTTTTTAAAGAATCCTCTCTTATGCATCTACTTGCTGAGAAAAATCCTGCCTGAAGCTCTCACCAGTCTCTTACATATTCCCCCATCTCTTCAGCCCTCCCCCCCCCCTTTTGCTTAGAATTTGTCTCTGAAGGCAATGGGAGCAAGGCACAGCTTCCTGCCTTCCTTTTTTTCAGCTGCATTCAAAGTACCTACGTGAAAGTTAGGGCTAGATCACACGTGGGAAAAGAACCCCAGTTATACTGAGTCTTTTCATACCACTGTTGTACCACTACATTTTTTCAGTAGTCATATGAGCGTTCACATTGTTTTTAACTGTACTGTATCAGTTTGTTTGTTTCTATTTGAACCATTATAGCAGGCTACATTGGTCTTTAATTTTGTATCAATTAACTTTCTCTGCTGTTCTTTGGGGCAATGTGTATGGCTTGGAAAAGTTCCTATCCAATATGATGTTGGGTCTCTGCCAGCCATAGGAAGAAGTGAGATGTACTGACCAATATTCTGACACATATGAGAACCATATATTGTAGAAAAGACAAGGCTTTTTTCCCCCTGAATGTGCTATATGAAGATAAGTCTTATGGAACTGACAGGATACATGCAGGTTGTGCTGGCTGCCCAGAATAGTCTAGTACAAGTAAGGCTTTAACATTTGTTCCCACTGAATATTTAAAAAACTATAACGACTGAAAAATGTCTAAACAGATTTTGGAAAACACAAAGCTTTGTAGGAGCAAATAATTTAAGAGCAGAGACGACAGTTATATTCTGACATTTGAATGGAGGAAGACCAAACATTAAAAAACTTAACTTGGAGAGTGTGTAACATGAAGCTCTATTAGTACACTTAATGACTGAATGAATGTTCTCAGTGCCACTGTTGACATTAATAGTTCATTTAGAGTCAAAGGAAGAATTAATATCTTCTGAGTTTATAAGGAGAGTTCTCATTTAGCACATTCATCAGACACTGAGCTAAAATTACATTGGAAATTAACTGACACTAAAACTCAAGATTGTGAAGGGGATGTTCAGGCTCCATGGAATGCAAAATTTGCTTGCAAGCAACCAAATGATTCTGACACTAACTGACACAGGCAAGAGCCACGTTAACCTTGACACCGACTGCTCCAAGAGCACCTTCCATTAGTGGAAATGCATTTTGTAAGAGATTTTGGTGTCAGAAAGCAGGAGCTTCTGGCACCCAGGGATTTGAAACTGCCACTCAGTTTTCTACATCTCTCTTGTCTAGGCACTTGGAGGAGCACTTAGCAGGTTTTTTTATGCTTAGGTATGGACAAGGGGGCAGACCGTTGTTCTGAAGAGAACATGGTGTCCTAGTTCCACTTATGCTTGTGGTCAGCTATAGGGAGTAGTATGAGCAATATTTGCTTGTTTTTATTTAAGTACAGCTTAATTGAAGCAGTTGTGATAAAGAAAATAAGCCTAGAAGCTTAATGGAATAAAAAGCAACCACTGGTAGTGAAGTAAAGGTATCTTCGAATTATTAGACTTCAGTGTTTTCTTTTTCTGGTTAATATATGATTATTACTTTTTAAAGCAATTTTTAAATGGGATGCAGTTTTTCTGCACTTCTAGTGGAGTCCCCCTCCCTATTCACATATGCACACACAGAGAAAGAATGTTTTGAGAATGTACATTTCTGACCGGACAGAAACCCATTACAGAATATAATGGAAATAGGATGCATTCAAGTGTTTCTCATCAGAAGTTGTTGCACTCTTGTGAAATAGTTGTAGAGGAAATTACTGAAATGCACATAATTCATCCAAAAGTTTACAATGAATAATTTTGAACTAATACATTTCTGCATGCTATGGCAAGAAAATTAAGAGTAGACATAAGACTGGCAAGCACTTAGGGAAGGGTGTATGCAAGAGAGATTAAAAGTATTTCTATGATGTTACTCTCTCATTCTGGTCAGGTAGGCAGAAAGAAGTTTCAAATCTTTGACATTACTTATTTTCAGTTTACTCCTTGTGTGCAACCCTCTCGCATTGTATGTCTGACCTCTTGTGAAATAGGATGATGGAGCACCCTTCACCTGTATGCAGAAAGGGTATTGTGAGTTAGCACTGACCAAGTGAGGTAGTACAGATTTCATCAAAAAAGAGTAGTCCAGTAACTTCTGTTCCTTCATATCATGATTTGAAATGTTGGTCTTCCATTTATTCTTGGTTCAGTGCTTTAAATAAGGAACTGTTCTCATTTTATAACTTGCAGAGTCTCCTGTCACACATAATTTATAGCTGAATACAATATTTATCATTTCCCAGTAGTGAGGCAGAGTCGGGGAAACCACAGGTAAATGACAAGACTATCCAGCCAGGCTCAGACAGGATTTCCTCTTTAATGTAAGATGATGAAGTTAGTGGACAAGCACTAATGATTGTTCCTTGCACCAGCCACTCACACAAGAAAGATGCAGTCTTCACTTTTCTCATAGCATATTCAATTCCATTTAAATATTGCAGGCTGCTGAATTGCAAATGTTAGTCTAGGCATGAATAAAAAATGTTGATATTTTATTCTAAAAATAATAGTTATGGATAGACCTCCTTTATTGTATTATTTAAAATATTCCACAGTGTACAGGCTATTACAGAGTTGCCATTATTTTATTTAGATTTTTTTTTTGACAGAAATAGTTTCTGGGGTATTAAAAATACAGGAGAGAGGCTATTACAGCAATATGGCGTATAGTTATTTTCTTTTGACAGGGATTGTCCATAATTGTCAGCTAGAAGGTAAAGCACTGTAGCTAGTTTCTGTGAAATAGTGATAGAAAGGCATAGAAGAAAGCAGTCCAGCTCCATTATAAAAATATCCCTGTTTTCTATAGAAAAGAACTATAGTTGTCCCTCCACTGCCAGGAGGGGGAAACACTTTTGGATTCATTCAGTTTATTAGTATATATGCAGAGAGCAGAACATCTGTACATAGACGCCTAACTTGTGGTATTTAAACAAACTGTCAGCTGCTAAAAGTGATTGGCTATCACTTTTATTGGCAAGTGTATTTTTATAACCATCTTTAATAAAATACAGTAAGGAGTAGCTAGAAAGCTTTCCCTTGGACTTTCATCGTGCAGCTTTATTATCATCATCATCATCATCATCATCATCATTATTATTATTATTATTATTATTATTATTATTATTATTATTATTATTATTATTATTATTATTATTATTATTATTATTATTATTATTATTATTGCAACCTTGTGAAGGAATCAGTATTGACTCGTGTCAGGCACTTTTGGATAGAGGGTGAAGAGCTTCTATCATGGCTTTCTGTGTGTTTTGTCAAATCTGGTATTTTCAGCTGAAGTGTGAAGTGAAAGCTGATGTCAGGCAGTGCCTTCAAGCACAAGCTGGTGCTGGTCTCCTGTGACTTCTTTTTAAAAAAAGGGGGGGGGGAGAAAAGGAAAAGAGAGAATCAGATTGGGTTGTAGAATGATGGCAATCTGACTGGACAGAAACACATTTATTGCAGGCTCAGCAGCCGTTCCATATCATTAGAGGATGAAGGCAGAGAGGAGGGGGCCATCCTGATGTCAGATGTATTCTTTTAAGGACAGATGCATCTGGATGAGAAGATACTAACTTGACGTCAGCTTGTTTACTTCTGATTCAAAACTCATTACCGTCTTTCTTTCCACTCTTGTTGCCTGGAAGTAAAAGTTGTCATTGTTTTTTTTAACAGCTAATGCAAACTGAAAATAATCACAATGGGAAATTCAGATATTTGAAATCTGAATTTGCTTGCATTAAGTGTCAAAAGCTTGCATTAAGTGTCAAAAGAAGGCTATATATATATAAAATAGGAGGACAAAAATCATTTCTGCAGATGCAGGCATTTGTTACATGTGAAGGAGTGGAAAATTCAAACATCCTGTAATACAGTCCATTTTGTCTCATATGTTTTATATGAAGACCATATATAGCAGTATGGGTACTAAACAAAATGTTGCATTACATGTTATCTGGGCAAGGAGTCATGCAGCTGATGTTTCCTTATTTATTTTTAATTGACAAAAATGTTAAGATCTTTTTGCTACGTGAATGCTTCATGTACTTTTTAATATTTGACATATCAAGAAGCAGAAGACTTTAAGAGCCAAATGCCCAGAGCAATGGATGAGATTTTGTCAAAGGTGTTTCATGCCAAGCTGTCCTTCACTTTGAAACTTCATGTTTACTAATGAAAGGCTTGATGAAGGTATTTAAAAGCAGCAGGCAGGCTATTTGCACTAGCTAAAAACAAATGGAGGACAACTTATCAATACAATTGTGCTCCAGAATGGGGAAAAAAGAAAGGGGTGATTCTTAATCTAAAATTGGGTGGAAAATTATTAGAAAAAGCACACTGCTCATTGCCTTTTTACAGAATGTCTTCCTCAAGGGTATTGTGAGTTCAAATGTTTCATAAGATTCTTTTGTCTGAGTTCACAAAGAATGTTCTTACTTCAGTTATTGCTCAGAGTGGACATTGTATTACTACAGGTCAATCACTGAATTAATTCTCCATATAGAATCATAGAAGTATTCCTTTTCCCCCAGTTTTTCAGCTGAAAACAGTAATCATAATTTAACTGCATCTATTTCTTTCTCATTGCCTTTGTATCTTTTTACACCATCCAGCACAGATTCAGGGTGAATTAATGGTAGGTTTATATATACAGTGGTGCCTCACAAGATGAAAATAATTCGTTCCGCGAGACCTGCCGTCTTGCAAAATTTTCATCTTGTGAGGTGAATTTTCCCATAGGAATGCAATGAAATTTAATTAATGTGTTCCTATGGCGGAAAAAAACTCTGAAAAAGTCACTTACCAGGTAGGGAGCTGGGGAAGCACCATTGGAGGACTGGCGGGGATCCCACGCAACTGCGATCGCCGTTTTCAGAGGTCCCCCAGCAGTCCTCCGATGGAGCTGGGGAAGTCTTCAGAGGTTCCGATGGAGCCTCTGAAGACTTCCCCAGCACCATTTTTGAACTTCCCACTCTTTTCCCCTGCCTTTTTACATTAGGAGGCTTGCCTCCAATCGTGCTCAGCAAGCCTCCGAACGGAAAAAGGCAGGGGAAAAGGGTGGGAAGTTCAAAAATGGTGCTGGAGAAGGCTGGGGGACCTCTGAAAGCGGCAATCGCAGTTGCAGGGGACTCCCACCAGTCCTCCGATGGTACTTCCCCCGCTCCCTAACTGGTAAGTTAGTTTTTCAGAGTTTTTTTCCCATAGGAACGCATTAATTCAATTGCAGTGCATTCCTATGGGAAAACGTACCTTGCAAGATGAAAATATCTTCATCTTGCGGGGCACCAAAAAACTCGCAAGACACTTTAGTCTTGCAAGTTTTTCGTTGCCCGAGGAATTCGTTTTGCGAGGTACCACTGTACTGGTGTCAGAGCAACTCTCCTCCATCATGCAGGTTTTGTGATTTACAGTGGTGCCTCGATTTATGAACTTAATCTGTTCCTGAAGATGGTTGTAACTCGAAATGATCATAAGTCGAAGCACCATTTCCCATAGGAATGCATCAGAACGCGATTAATCCGTTCCAGATAGGGGGGAAATTGTCACAAAAACCCCATCAGAACACATTGGGGCCAGGAAAAAATCACCAAAAACCAAAAGAATAATGCAAGACCCATCAGTATGTGTTGGGGCTGGGGGGGGGGGAAACATCACCAAAAAAGCAAAAAGCAAAGCAAGCCCCATTGGAACTCATTGGGGCCGGGGAAATAAATCACAAAAAAAAACCCAAAATGCAAACTCCATTGGAAAGCGTCGGGGCCGGGGGAAAAGTCACCAAAACCCTAAAAATCAATGTAAGCCCCATCAGAATGCGCTGGGGCTGGGGAAAAATGCCAAAAAAACCCAACACAGCAAACCCCATCAGAACACGCTGGGGCTGGAAAAAAAACACACAGACACAAAAAAAGAGCAAGCCCCTTCAGGGGCTGAAAAAAACAATACCAAAACACACACACAAAAATCACAGCACAGAAATATAACCCCCTCCAGCCCAAACCCACCCTGCAAAACCCTGTATGTACTCACTCAGAAGCAGAAAGCAGTACCAGGCAGTCCGAAGCCTCCTCTGATGCACACTCTCTAACCATTGGGGCAAAAGAGCTACAAAGAAGCAGCCTCTCCCAGTTGGCCATCAACATTCTGGCCATGGCTGCATCTCTGGAACTTTGAATGCCTCCCAGTTGACAGTGTTTGCCCAACAATCCTCCCTCCTGCCTTACTTCCATCTTAGCACCTGTGGCCTTGAGGGCACCGTCAGAAATCATACCCTGACTCTCAGGGAGGTGGAAACTCCACTCCCAGCAGTGGGGGTATTGGGGTGGGTCCCACAGCCACCCTGAATGGAAACTGGCACAGGTCTCTCAACTGAGGGGATCCTCTTTCCCATCTTTCTTTGTGCCACAGACAAATGGAATGACTGATCCTAGAATTATTCATATACAGTATTGTGTTCCATTGAGTTTCCTCTCCTTAAGCATTTCCTTCCATACATACATTTTTTCATACAATGCACATTCCCACCCAAAATGCCCTCCTATCCCCAGCTGTTCCACGCTTTTCTAGCCCATCTGAATTCATCCGTGTCCCTCCCTTTACCACCCTATTTATCTCAAATCCTTCCTTTGCCTTCCTCTTACCTACTTTATCAAACAATAGTCAGTGATAACCATAAAATTTAACCATTCCATAATTGTTCCCAGAATGTTGACTATTAAGAAATTGGCCCCAATGTTTTAATGAATTCTGGGAAATGAAAACAAGCTTTCCATATATCTTCTTATTTCTAGCTTTTCCTGCAGTCATAAAAACAAAGGTCTAGTTTGGCTTTCCTTCTCACTCAATGCAAATCATACTAAGCTGCCACCTTGGTTGTGACAATCTGGATGAAACGTTATATGAGCATAGTTCAGCCTGCACAGCAATGGAACTTCAATGCAGTACAATATTCAAACTATTATAATACAAAATATCATAGACCTGATCTATTGCCCAGATCTGATAAATTATAGAAGCCATTTTTTCCTTTAGTTTGGATTTCCCTCTGCCTTTTACATTGAACATTTTCTGTTGTCCCATCCACTATCAAACAAATCAAAAATTCATGCCCTAAATGTTTCACTAGTCAGAATAATTAAGTTGATCAGACCTGGGAGAACTGGAAGGAAAATAATGGGGTCACTGAAGCATTGGAGCTCTAATGGGAACCAGAGTTCATTCAAATATCAAATCTAATAATTGTTGTACACCTGTATACATAGTCCCATAGAGTGAACTCACATTAAATTTTTAGTGGAACAATCTCAGTACTGTGTTCCAAAGGATTTTTTTTTATCTTCTCCGCTCTCTTTCAAAACAGTTTAGAATGTTTTTTCTCAACTAATTTTTATTGCTGGGATTCTGTTGTAATGTAATAAAACATTTGCTCACCATTCACCATAATGAAAACATCTGATTAATAATATTAGTAGTAGGGTTGTTTTTATCATGACTTTAAAAGCAGGAGGAATACCCAGAAAGATGTTCAGTTAGTGAAACAACATCTCTCAATGTACTCAAACAACAATAAAAGGAAACACTGGACATGATGGGATATGAAAGTTAAATGCTGAGATCTTTAACACTCTCTACAGTGGACTCTCGACTTACAGAATTAATCCATATTAGAACAGTGGCTGCAGGTCAAAGAGTCTGTAGGTCGAGTCTCCATTGACCTACAGTGCATTGAAAACCGATTAATCCATAACCGGCTGTTTTTGTTCCATTTTGGTTTTTTTCCCGGTCTGTAGGTCGATTCTCCGGCTGCAAGTTGAACCTCAATTTTGCAGCCAGAGAAGTCTAACTTGAAAAGTCTGTAAGTGGAGCCGTCTGTAAGTCGAGGGTTTGCTGTACTTGAAAATTGCTTGGGAGGACACATTTCATAAGGTTGTGAAGATTAAGAATCTGAATCAACAAGAACTTTCCACTTGCAGTCTGCTTGCCTTTTCTTCACAAGCCCAGAACTCAGTATGTTGTGAGATGCGGTCCGGGTCTTGATTTACCTCTTTACATTTATTTCATCAATTCCCATATTTATCTAAATATACAAGCTTCCATATTGATCATTCTGTAGAGATAACAGAATAAAAGAGGAAAGCAAAAATCTCAATCTGGACATATGCAGAAATGGGAGAGAAAGGCAACTAGTCTGCTATGCATGTGGTCAGTGCGATATAAAATAAATGTGATTTATCACATCCAGAATTGAACATTGTGGACATGTAGAGAAGGTGCAATGGGATGGTCAGAGATGAAGATGAATGAAGGTAGTAAAATGAACCAACTCTGACAATGGCAGAACATTTTTGGAAGGGCTTTGCAGACCGAAATTGGAAATTCCTTTTTGTTGGTTTTAAAAACTAGTTAAAGTTATTTTTCCAAGGAATGTTTGCTGGATAGCCCAGTGAGTCAGGTCTCTATCTGGCTGTGGAGCCACAGGTTGGAAGTTCAATTCCCCACTGCATGTCCCAGAAGAAGAGCCAGCATGTGACCTTGGGCAACCTGGACATTCCCAAGCAGTCCCAAAAGAAGGGAATGTTAATCCACTTCTGAGCGCTACTGGGTAGGTACTGTGTGTACCAAGAATATCCTGAAAAGTGTCTCTGTAAGTCAGAATCAACAACACATAGTAATTATTATTGTTTTAAGGGCTAGTTAACCTGGCTACAGAGCCAGAGTTTGGGAGTTCAGTTCCCCACTGTGCCTCCTTGACAAGGGCTGGACTTGATGATCCATAGGGTCCCTTCCAGCTCTACAGTTCAATGATGATGATGATTACAGGTTTGGTTTTTAAAAGTTGAACTTTACTTTCCTATCTCGCAGGAAATACCTAAATGGCTCCTTCTATTTTATGTTGAGCATCATGACTGTTCCAAATCACTGTTCTAGGGAAGAAACACTTCTTTAACGTGGTTCTCTATGAATCCACACTGATGGGTTAAACAGCGCCTGCGCTGGTTCCTCTCGGAATTTTCCAGAGCTATGAGGGAAAAGATACAATGTTTGAGTTGCCCTGCACTGCGCAAGTGCAGCCCGCCAAAAATCCCCAGTTCCATTTATCCGCCCGCGGAGTTGGAACCTCTCGGTTAGAGCTCTTGAGATTTTACTCTCCTTTCGCTATTTTCGGATTTTTTGGACTTGACCTGGCTTGCCTATCGTCTATCCGCATCTCCGTTGCCCTGAATTCGGACCGGCTGACCTTCCGTTGCCTCTGGCGTGCTTCTTGCAAGTACTTTCACTTCCCGCTTGATCCTGATTGAGGCCTATTACCTCCTGCTGAGGCGCCACGCGCCAGCAGGATTTCTTCAATTACTGACTTTCTCTACCGTTCGTTCACCGCTTAGCTTATGTCAGCGAAAAAGGGACCTTTCCGCCGCTGTTCTGCTTGCTCCGGGAAGCTCCCCTTCCAGGACCATCATTCCCTCTGTCTTTTCTGTCTGGGTGAGACCCATTCGCCCACCACTTGCAAGCATTGCAAGGAATTCACCAAGGCGACCCTAAAATCTCGTCAGCAACGCCTCAAGTATTTTCTCTGGAACCGCACTCTCTCAGCTTCACAACCGTCAGATATGGAATCTGTTCAGTCGGTCTCCACCGTTCGTTCATTGGTGACTTTGGTCTCCTCTTCCCCTCCTTCGACATCCAAGGAGGTGTCCACGAAGGTTTCCAAAGCGAAATCCAAGAAATTGCCTACAGGAAAAAAGCCTTCCTCTGATGTTCCTTCTTCTTCAACTTCGGCACCAACGAAGAAGGGTCCGTCCAAGGCTGCGTCGAAGACTAAGGCGAAGACCACGGAGATTACCCTGGTCGTCCCACCTGTCTCGGCTTCGGTCCCTTCTCCATTTCTTGAGGAGTCTTCTCGGGACCGAGATTCGGTCTCCGACTTAGGCGCCCCCATTCCACCTCGCCAACCGCCTCCGGTGGATTTGGGCAAATCGCCTACGGTTAGCCAGCTCGACAAGCTCGTTGCCGGCGCCGAAAGCATGCCGCTCAGCCCAATACTTACCGGGCGTACCACCCGATCTCCTTCACTTCTTTCGGAGTCGGGTCGATCGGCATCTTCTCCCCCCCCCACGGGGTCGACCTATCAAGCCGGTCGAAGATCCAGTCCCTCGACGCCCAGCTTCACACTCTGCCGACGACGAACCATTGCCGAAAAAACCCCGTCATCGACGCAGGCACCGTCGAGGCCACCGACGCCGAAGGGACTCCTCACCGTCCGACTCAGAATACAGTCGGGGTCGGAAGAGGTCCCACCGGAGACGGCGAAGAAGGGATTCTTCTACTGAGTCTTCTTCCACCTCGAGAGATAGGAGACATAGGAGAAAGAGATCTAAGTACTCCTATTCGTCATCCTCTCGGTCACATTCTCCGCGTCGAACCCCGTCCCCGAATAGACCTTCGGAAACGGGCTCCGGGAAGCCTACGACGCCGAAGGATGCCCCGACTGCACCGCCTGTCGCGCCACGACGACCTGCAGAGGAGTGTCCTCCGGCCCCGAAAAAGACACCTTCGGGGCCGAAAGTACCTCGTCCTCCATCCTCTCCATACCACTCAGAGGAGGAGCATCCAGGAGAGGAATCTTCCGGTGCGGACGACGACACCGAGTCGGAGGTGTCCTTAGAAGTTCTGATCCCGGGGGAACCTTTGCCCCCAGAAGCAGCGAACTTAAAACCATCCTCTCCATCGGAAGATTTTTCTTCCTACACCCAAATGGTTGGCCGCATGGCGCAGGCTTTGAAGCTTGCAATTGAACAGTCCCCGAGAAGAGAAGAAAATCTCATCTTCGGGGATATTGAGGCCGAGCGAACGCATCCAGTCAGTTTGTCTTTCATACCTGAACTGATGGATCTTATTAAGGAATTCTGGGACCACCCGGCCAATGCTACCTCGATTTCGAAAAGAACCGAAAATCTCTATAGGATCCATGGTGACAACACCTCTTTCCTGGTCATGCATCCTGCACCCAACTCTTTAATAGTGGAGTCTAGCTCCACTAAGACTCCTGCAAAAGGTCATCCTACCCCAACCAACAAGGAGGGCAGGAAGTTAGAGATTCTGGCACGTCGAATGTACTCTATGACCACATTTACCCTGCGTGCAGTGAATTATTTGGTGGCTATGGGTGCCTACCAAAAACAACTTTGGTCCAGGGTTCTTCCAGCCCTTCAAATGGCTCCAGACGACATCAGACAGCTTTGTCTGGATACTCATGCGGAAGCTCTCACGGTATCTAAATACCAACGACTTGCCGCCCGCCATGTAGCAGAGGCCACGTCCAAGAATTTTGCTTCCCTTATCACTCTGAGAAGGCATGCTTGGCTGCGCTCAGCCAACATTGTTGAGGACATTAAGACTAGAGTAGAAAATCTACCTTTTGATGCCACAGGCCTCTTCAGCCAGAGTACTGATGAGAACCTGGAAAACTTACATAAAAGTAAGAAAACGGCCAAGTCCTATTCTGTCCAACCTCCACCTAGACAATCCAAACCTCAGTGGCGTCCAAAGTACACCACCCAGTCTTACCAACAGCCTTCCACCAGTACTTACCGTCCTTATGGAGGCAATTCTTCCCAACGCCCGCCTCAAGCTTCTTCCTCTTCATCTGCTGCTTTCAGATCCCAACCGTCCCGTAAGAGGCAGTCCTTCAAAGCACCTGGAAGAAAACAGAAACAGTACCTTTGACTCCCTGGCCATTCCACCGTCACCCTCCCACACCACCCGCCTCTCTCCTTACCTTCACAACTGGACTCTCATCACCAACGACATCTGGGTTCTCAACATTATCACCTCCGGTTACCGCCTGGAGTTTATAAGGTTGCCTCCTCTAGGACAGGTCAACCCTACATCATTCGATCCGATCCTAGAGGAGGAAATCCTGACTCTCCTTCAGAAAGGGGCTATCCAGAAGGTGTCATCAGAGGATGTCCTCGACGGTTTTTACTCCCGATACTTTCTGGTACCAAAGAAGGACGGGGGACTCCGTCCCATCCTCGATCTGAGAAGCCTCAACAAGTTTCTCAAACCACGCAAGTTCAAGATGGTGACTCTAGAGTCCATTCTTCATCTTCTGAGGCAAGGAGACTGGTTTGTGGTCCTGGATCTAAAAGACGCATATTTCCATGTCACCATACACAAGAGCCACAGGAAATATCTGCGTCTACTCTTCAACAACACCATTTTTCAGTTTGTGGCCTTACCCTTCGGCCTTTCCACAGCACCCAGGACTTTCACCAAGTGCATGGCTCCCGTGGCAGCATACCTGCGCCTCCAGGGGATCCAGGTGTTTCCCTACATCGACGACTGGCTGATTGTCTCGACCTCAAAACATCAGGCCTTAAAGGACACTCAGTATGTTCTCCAGACGTTACAATCACTAGGTCTTACCGTGAATCACGAAAAGTCCAAGCTGAATCCATCTCAAGTGGTGGACTACATCGGAGCGAGGCTAGACTCAGTGCACGCTCGGATGTTCATGCCTCCAGAGCGCATCCGAAAGTTACACAAAGCCATAAGGAAATTCAGGCCAAGGGCAAGAGTAAAAGCAAGCCTTGCGCAACATCTCCTAGGCCTCATGGCTTCTACAACGGCGACCTTGTCCCACGCTCGCCTCAAGATGCGTTCACTTCAAATCTGGCTGCTGTCCCTCTTCGATCCACTCCTCGACAGTCCAAACAAGCTTCTTACTGTCACCCCGGAGCTGGCACAACAGCTTCAGTGGTGGACTTTCCCACCTCACCTTTTGGTGGGCCGTCCCTTCCGTCCTCTTCATTTGACAACTCAAGTCACTACGGACGCGAGTCCACTCGGATGGGGCGCCCATTGCCAGGGGCATCAGATCAACGCCCTGTGGTCCCCTCAGGAGAAGGGCTTGCACATCAACCACCTGGAGCTGCTAGCCATCATAAAGGCTTTGAAGTCCTTCCTACCTTTAGTGAGAGGCAGGGCGATTCAGCTCGTCACAGACAACACCACAGCGATGTTTTATGTGAACAAGCAGGGAGGAACAAGATCAAAGTCCCTTTTGTTCCTGTCAATACATTTCTGGGAGTGGTGCTACCAGGAGCAAATCTACCCGGTAGCCATCCACATAGCCACCACAGACAACATCGTTGCAGACGAGCTCAGTCGCCGTCCCACTCAAAGTCATGAATGGGAACTGGACTCAGAGATCTTTCAGGAACTCTGCCACAAGTGGGGAACTCCGACAATCGACATATTCGCCAAGCAATCCAACAAGAAATGTCTCCGCTATGCATCCAGGGCAGGACGGGGCCCAGGATCATTGGGAGATGCTTTCATGATCCCTTGGCACAAGGGGCTTCTCTACCTGTTTCCTCCCATTCCATTGGTCCAGAGGTCAGTAGTCAGAGCCCTCCAGTTGCAAGCAGAAGCAATCTTGATTGCACCTTGGTGGCCCAGACAACCTTGGTTCTCTCTACTTCTGCAGACAGCAATCGACAAGGTCAAGCTTCCTCTCATTCCTCACCTAATAACTCAGGACTCGGGGTCGATCTTCCATCCCGACCTCGACTCCCTCCAATTGACAGCGTGGAGGATATCCCGTCAATAATGGAAGTTCTTGACAAGGCAAGGAAGCCTTCTACCATCCGCCTCTATCAACACAAGTGGCAAGGCTTTCTCAAATTCGCTACGGAGCGGGGTTTACAAGCATCTCCCGTCTCTTTATCTACATTGCTGCTGTATCTTAGACACCTGTTCGATCCTGGTTTATCTAAGTCTACCTTAAAGGTATACGCCTCAGCCATTGTAACTTTCCAACCCAAGGGATCTCAATCCTCCAGATGGTTTTCCCATCCAACGGTGAAAGCTTTCTTCAGAGGTCTGACCAACATGAGACCCCCTGTGCGAAGACCATTACCTCAGTGGTCTTTACAGACAGTACTACACTCACTGGTTCGTCCCCCCTTTGAGCCAATGGCTACCTGTGACCTGAAATTTTTGTCCCTCAAAACTTTGTTTCTTGTGGCCATCACTTCTGCCCGTAGGGCTAGTGAATTGGCGGCTCTCCGGGCTGATTCCCCTTACCTCCAATTTTTCAAGGACAAGGTGGTGTTGCACCCAGATATTTCTTTCCTCCCCAAGGTGGTGTCAGACTTTCATGTCAACCAACCTCTGTTGCTGCCTACTCTTTTTTCCGAACCCTCTTCAGATGTTGAACGCATGCTCCACTGTTTGGACGTTCGTCGTGCATTGTCCTTTTATATCTCCAGGACCAAGGACTTCAGAAAGGTCCAGAGACTGTTCTTGTGTTATTATGGCCAACGTAAAGGGAATGCTGCTTCGACGTCGACCCTCTCCAGATGGTTGGTTTCCACCATTTCGCTGGCCTATGAGTTGCAGCACAAACCTCTCCCTGAAAACCTGCGTGCTCATTCCACACGAGCTGTTGCTACATCCACGGCCCTGCTGCGTGGGGTAGACATCCCCGACATATGTACAGCAGCTACCTGGTCCACTGTATCCACATTCATTAAGCACTACAGACTGGACCTCAGGGCCAAGAATGAGACCAGATTCGGGAGGGCTATCCTTACATCACTGCTGCAGTGACGGCCCACCATCCTGTAAGTAGCTTGGTAGTCACCCATCAGTGTGGATTCATAGAGAACCACGTTAAAGAAGAACAGGTTACTTACCTGTAAACATGGTTCTTTAAGTGGATTCTCTATGAATACACACGACCCGCCCAACCTCCCCACGTGTCCGTCACTGTTAACTGAGTTCCAACTCTCTCTATGTGCGGGCACATGGAACTGGGGATTTTTGGCGGGCTGCACTTGCGCAGTGCAGGGCAACTCAAACATTGTATCTTTTCCCTCATAGCTCTGGAAAATTCCGAGAGGAACCAGCGCAGGCGCTGTTTAACCCATCAGTGTGTATTCATAGAGAATCCACTTAAAGAACCATGTTTACAGGTAAGTAACCTGTTCTTTTATGCCATCCATCTTATCACCGCCTCACCACCTAAAACAGAGCATGGGGTAGCAGCCCATGACAGCAGAGCTCAGAGAGTTGCTTTTAAATTGCAGACTCTTACTAGAGTGTATCAGCATGAGATTCTTACTGATTCTGTTACCCCTTCTGCAAAAGTTTTGCAATTCTTTTCACTAATGCAGTACTCTGCTATTCAGCCATTGGAAAATAGATAAAAATGCTCACTGGTTCCCTCAAGTGACCATTGCTGTTTATTACACATTGAAATTAGTTTTAAAATTAGAAACAAAACTTCCCAAGGCACTTTCCCACGGTGCCTTGGACTATAGCCTCCGTAAACATACACAGTCCAGTTGGAGATGGGATGACATTTGTAGTCCAGTACATCATGAAAATGCCAGGTTGGCTGAAATACAGGCATTTCTAAAATGTTAATTTAGTGGCCAGATAGAACTATCATAGGAAAATGGATATTTACCTTTCCTGCTCACACTACCTTCCTTTCCCTTTCTACTTCTCAAACTCCAGACCAAATCAAACTTTTAATACGACTTTTTCCTCCAGACTAACATGAGTCTCTGCAATTTGCATTGTCTCCTCATCCTCCTCCTTTTCTTTTTCTCCCCGGCCCCTTTGGGCATGCTGTTTACTTCTACCTACTCAATCATTCCTACTTCTCTTCTCCTCCTTGCCCAATGTACAACATCTCCTCCATAAAAAGAGAGCCACTCACGTGACCTTCCTCCCCTGCTCTTGCTAAGACCAGATAGCCCCCGGTCATTTTCCATTTAAAAAATACTGGATTGCTACACGTCCATTACCTGTAGGAAATGCCCTTGTTCTATGTCCATTGCAATTCAAAAAAGTACTTGAAGCAGGCTAAACAGGGACTTTGGTAGTCTTGGGATACAGGAATACTTGTTCCAAAAGTCAGCCAAAAAGGTTTATAGGCAGCTTCAAACTGTACTAACTGCAGGGGTGGTGAACTGTTGGAAAGGCTGCTTAAGGGTGTTACTCCTGGAGCTCAGTGTTGTGTCATGCAATCATTGTGAGAAGATATCTTTAATAATATGAGAGAGCAACTCAGTACTGTGCCTTTATATTCCATCCCACAGTGGGGAGTTCATCTGGGTATCACAATGAAAACTACTAAAAGCCCTGCAAGATTTGCCTAACGGATCAAAGCAGGTCATTTGACAAGTCCTAATCTATAGAAGAGCTTCTGGATAGAGAAGAACAATGGGATGAATATTGCTTCTGCTTCCTACAATGGACTGTCTTCATTTGCCGTCATTCATTCATCTTTCTGCTCTATCTCCTCCTCCTTCTGTGCCTCATCTTGGCCCTTGATCTGACTTGTCTGGGCCTATTCTTGACAAAGGAGTCATTTGCTTTTCTGGGTATAGGATGAACTGATGAGGTCACCCTTTTCACAAGATAATTTATATGTGTGTTTGAACATGTAGCTCGACACATGCCATTCAGGACAACTAAGCCTAACCTATCATCTGTCAGAACAGTTTTTCAGTGCTGCCTATTTGCATTCATTTAATTGGAGATACAGCCATGCTGCTATCTGAGATTGCAGAAAATTTTTCTCCAAAGGAGTTAGGTTTGGAGTGTGTTGTCAAATAGAACATCCATTTCAAAACATTGGGTTTATAACAGAAAAGCAGGTGAAAGGTATTTCAAGGGTTTTCGGAAATCTTCTGGGATTTTTATGGATCCAAGATGGCTAACTGATTCATTACAGTACAATACATGTTCCACCATTTCTTTCCCTTCACTGTTCACATTCCAACATCAAAAGTGGGAAGGTCTGAAAAGAACAGAACATCTGTAATTGCTACTTGTATTTATCAATTTCCCCATCTTCCATTTTAGTTTGAGATGCTTTGGTGGGATATGTATGTGTGGGTTTCAATAGACAGACCTAAGAATAAGGAGAAGGTGCCTGCAAGTTCTTTGGCAAGTTTGAAGACCATCTGTGGGCAAATGAAGATCAGAAAGCATTCCAAGACAAGTAATCCATATTCCATTCCTTAGTACTAGCAACCACTTTTCTCATTATCTCCTCTGAACTTGCAGATCAATACAACAGAACGTAGAATTGTATCTTGCTGATTTATTAAATTTCTAACAGACTGTGAGACTGAAAAGAGTTTTCTGAATGTATTCACCTTGTGGCATCAAACACTGGCATTCTTTCTTTTGGCTAATTAGACTTTTAAACTTCAACTTTTTTTGAAAAGCACAACAGTTTGAATAAGGCTGCCTAAAATGCACTGCAAAATAAATCTGAATGTGACCTTTTAGAACTGACTTAAGATGACATTTATTGGGATTAGTTTCCTTTGTAATGAGAACTCAGAAAAAGATCAAATGACCTCCCAGCATGCAGCCTGCATGATAATCTATGGGGTACTGCATTCTATAAGGTCAAGCTTAGGGATGCTACTACTGATGTTTGTTAAAGCAGGCACAAACAGTACATACAAGAGTTCAAAACATGATTAGCTTAAAAAGTTGAGAAATTGATACGCCAATGGATATTTGCTTTGGAACTAAGTGGCTAAGTGGTCTCAGTGTTTTGTAATAAAGTGGCTTACACATTTAATTAATCAGTGTGCCACCCTCTGGTACACAGCTGTCTTCATTTTGCGGATGAAGTATACAGAATCTAAACAAGATTACTTTCATTACTGAAATTACAAATAAAGTAATAAGGAGAATATGACTGAATTATATCTTCAAGTTATGGAATGCTTTATTCCTAGTATTACTTAATGCACTGTCTGATGCATATCACTCCATCATCCTTTCTGCTCCACATTGTCAAGCCCTTTAATCACAAGGACATAAAATGGTCAAGAATAGAGATGGGGGTATTCGTGTTTGTATACAAATATGAATAATTCTGCACAGCTGGATTTTCACTAATGCATCCAGTGGCAGCAGCAGCCCTGCTCATCTTTCCAATCGCTCCTTGAGCGCCACTCTCTTCCCGCTCAGCTGGCCACTCAGCAGCCACCCTCCCGCACCAACCTGGAGTTTATATTGTATTAGTGCCAGACTAATATGATCTCATTTTATGATCAGGTAATCTCCCTGATACAGAGGGAATGCTGTATATAGTAAGAATTATTTTGAAACAGTATCACATACCTGCCTCATTGGAAAAAAGACAAATCAATCTCTTTTCTGCCTTCCTCCAAGGTTAATGGGCCTTTAAAATCACATAGGAAAATAATCCTCTTTGCCAACACAAGCAGAGACGTATACAATTATTCACTACCTTGTTCTGATTTTCCACACCTACCTGAGAACACAATGGAGGGGATGGGGCAGAAAGGATGTTGAAAAAGCTGCTGTATCAGTGCATGGTACTCAAAACCCTATTTATTATTTCAACAGCAGAAGAGCATTTCTTTCAACACTCTGGGTTAGTACAAAATAATGTCAATGAATACAATCAGATGTTGTTCCCCTCCATGTGCACTTAGAAAATGGCATGCCGTCAATACTGAGTAACTTGTTTGTGAGCCATTTGAAAATTAATCCATGTGTTGAAAGGTAAAGGTTCCCCTTGACATTTAGTCCAGTCGTGTCCGACTCTAGGGAGTGGTGCTCATCCCCATTTCCAAGTTGTAGAGCCAGCGTTTGTCCATAGAGAGTTTCTGTGGTCACGTGGCCAGCGCAGCTAGACACGAAACGCCGTTACCTTCCCATCATGGTGATACCCATTTATCTACTTGCATTTTTACATGCTTTCAAACTGCTAGGTTGGCAGGTGTTGAAAAGTGGCATACAAATATTTCAAATAAACAAATCAATCACAGGGAGAACCCTATGCAGTTTCCAGTGATCCATAATATTTCCCTGCACTGGCAGGCTTCATCTTGTTATCAGTTAAGGAACGTTATCCCCATCTCTGCTTTTTTCTGGTGGTAGCTGGGAAGAAGTAGTAATATTGGGAGTTGGAGCAGGTAATAAGTCTACTGAGCTAGAAGACCATGTGATCAGCAGTTCATTACTGCCTCCTTACTTGAAATGTTCAATAGTATTTTTAGTCTGCAGTCCTCGCCACACTTATCTGGAAATAGCTCCCTTCCCCCTCTGAGAATAATAGGATGCAATTCTCACTAGAAATGCACAAAATTGTAGTAGCAAGACTCACATTTTCATGCTTGTAGTCATAAACTGGAAGTAAGAAATTTAACTGTTTTCTGTTTCATTAAAAATGTGGTTGGCATTGGTAGGAATCTACAGCAATTGCACACACACTGCAAGAACACTGTAGATCCACAATGTATTTATCCCTTACACCACACCAATCGTTTGTCCAGCCTCCCTTGATTTCTTCAGGCACAAGTACCTGATTAGAAATTTAATTTCTCCTCTTAGTAAAGGTAAAGGTTCCCCTTGACAGTTTTGTCCAGTCATGTCCGACCCTAGGCGGCGGTGCTCATCTCCGTTTCCAACCCATAGAGCTAGCATTTGTCCGCAGACAATGTCTATGGCACAGCACTTCTGCTCAATAGCTCAGCAGCAGCACCTAGATTTGAGAAGTCCTCAGAGCCAGAAAGCTGGACAATAGGCAACAATTGAGAGCTATGGAAAGCAGGGACAATTCTCTGGAGTGGGAGACATCCAGGGGAGAGGGCTTCCCTCAGAAGGCAGGGGAGGGTTTGCATATGTAAGATGTCAGAAGGCACAGACACAATGTTCTTTTGTTTTCACTTGAAAACAAAAGTCATGTCTGTCCAAGTATATTTCACTGGACTATGGATAAAGAGAGGTTACTTACCTGGAACCATGGTTCTTCAAGTGGTTCTCTGTGAATTCACACATTTGGGTTAAATTAGTGCCTGCGCTGGAACTTCGGAACCTTCTAGAGCTTTTCTGAAAAAGATACAAAGTTTAGGTTGCCCCTAGCACGCATGCTCCATTCCCTCTCCGCCTCCAGTTCCTTTTTTTCCGCCATTGTACTAGGAATGTTTCGGACAGAGCTCTCTATTTTGATCGATTTGGCTTGATTTTGGACTGTAGTTTTGACTATTCTTGCTTCTGTTGCCCCTTAATCTTGGACTGCTTCGACTATTCTCTTGCCTGACGGACTTTGGCTCTTGTTTAACCCGTTTTTTTCCACGCTTTGTGGATTGGCTGATTGCCAGGCTGATTGCCTCAGCGGGAAGCGCCATTATCACCTCGGCGGGAGGCTCCATTATCCACTTATCTCCTGATTACCGTGAGAACTCAGGCTCCTATAGCCTTCTGTGTACTGTTTTATGTCCCCCTCCGGCCCTTTTAGTAAATGTAAGGCGTGCTCCAGGAAGATACCTTTTTATGATAAGCATAGTCTTTGTTCATTTTGCCTCAGAGACACACACAATATGTCTGCTTGCCGCCATTGTAAAGAATTTACGAAGGCTGCTTTGAAAGCGCGCCAGCAGAGACTTAAGCTGTATCTTTGGGAAAAGACACTGTTTGCAACCCATCCCTCAGAGATGGAGACTTCTTCCAATCCTTCAGGGACCCCTCGTTCTGAGACAACTGTGTCTCTTCCCTCTACATCGACTTCCAAGTCATCTAAGCCTTCTAAGAAAGCCACCTCAAGTCCCTCCAAGAAGGCTCCTTCTACATCTAAGGGGTCTGTTCCCAAGGACATTGCAAAGGCTAAAAAACAGGTGGGACAGCCCAAAAGTCCAAGGCTAAAGAGATCACCTCTCTTCCACCTGTTACACCATCACTGCCTTCACCAATTTTGGAGGATTCATCAAGGGACCATGAATCCCTATCTGAAGCGGCTTCATCTTTGCCACTCTCCCAGCAACCTGAGGCACCGCTTGAGCCTGGGCATTCACCCAGTCCAGATAAAGTTGAGGATGCTGTGTTATCCAGCCCTCATTCTGCCCATCTTGACCCTTCATCTGCCAGCCAGGGGACTGAGACTCCGCATTCCCCCTCTTGCTCCCCGAGGAGAGATCTCCCTCCTCGCAAAAAGGGGTCGAAAAGGCGGCATTCTTCCTCTGATCGACATCGTGATTCTGACATGGAGACTTCCCGATGTCGGAAGAGACACAGGCATGAACGATATGGATGCAGTCGCTCAGGACGAAGGAGGACAAAACATCGACGTCGACATTATGATACTGATTTGACGTCGTCCTCTTCCTCTTCTAGTTACCACAGGCACAGAAAGAGGCGCTATTCTCCCTCTTTGACCTCGAGTTCTTCACCTTCTCCACGTCAATGTTGACAGGCTCATAATACTCTCCCTTCTATGGATATGAAGGCTTCTAAGAAGACTTCTTTTACTTCGACGTCGAGGGCTAAAAGTACCCAACAAAATGCTCAATTATCCTTAGCTGAGACTGCTGTGCATAGAGTTCCATCTGAGGAAGAGGACCAGCTTTGTGAGGTGTCTTCCAATCAAGGTGAAGAGGTTTTCTCTCCTTTGCAAGCCCATTTACCAGTGGAGGCGGACTCCTTCAAGTCAGATACTGGGAATCCCCATCCATCCTCTCCCTCTGAGGATTTCTCCTCTTATTACAGATGGTGACCAGAATGGCTAATGTTTTCAAAATGCAAACAACTTCCACCTCCTCCAACAGATGATCCCATTTTTGGGGACATCGATCGAGAGTCTTCTCAGCCACTTAGCCTCAACTACATTTCACAGCTGTTTACTCTGATTATGGATGCTTGTTCTTAACTGGCCACCCATCTTTCTGTCTCTAGGAGGACTGAGAATATGTATAGGATTCATGGAGATGAAGTCAATTTCTTGTCTAAGCATCCTGCTCCCAACTCTGTCATTGTCCATGCGAATGCGTCTAAGGCTTCAGGGAGGCCACATGTTACTCCCACCAATAAAGAAGGCAGGAAGATGGATGTGTTGAGTAGGAAAATTTACAACTTCCAGTCCTTCCTACTAAAGATATGCAATGGGAGCATACCAGAAGCATCTCTGGAATAAAGTGCTGCCAGCACTTCAAGCTGCTCCTGAGGATATCAGGCAAGAGTGTTTAAATGCTCATGCTGAAGCTCTGACATTATCCAAGCACCGACGTTTAGCTGCTAGACATGCCACAGATGTTTCTATTAAGACATTGAACTCTGCCATAACCCTTCGATGCCACGCCTGGCTCAGGGCATCTGGTATTATTGAGGACGTGAAAAAGCAAATCAAAGAACAGGCTTTTGATACAAAAAGTTTATTTAACAAAAAGACTGATGAATC
The DNA here is from genome assembly GCF_051106095.1 of Pogona vitticeps. Classification (NCBI taxonomy): domain Eukaryota; kingdom Metazoa; phylum Chordata; class Lepidosauria; order Squamata; family Agamidae; genus Pogona; species Pogona vitticeps. The sequence goes on along the minus strand of NC_135793.1, from coordinate 11,704,578 downwards.
ACTCAAGTCCATACATGAAAGTAAGAAAACTGCTAAATCTTACACCATTCATCAACAACCTCGTTTCCAAAAACAACAAAGGAAAAGGCAATTTCCCCAGCAGCAATATCAGCAGCAGGCTTCTCAGGGGTACAGGCCTTACAGGAGTTCTCAAGGTAGATCTTCTCAGCAGTCTTCTACTGTTCCACCCTACAAACAGCAAACATAACATAAGCGTCAGTCCTGTCGTCCACCCAACAAAAAATCCAAGCAGTACCTTTGACTGCATCAACCCTCTGCTTCAGGACCATCACACACGGCTTGCCCCATTTTACCACAATTGGCAAAGGATATCAAAGGACAATTGGGTTCTGAACATCATCAAATTCGGCTACCGGCTAGAGTTGGTAGAACTCCCTCCTCTAGGGTATCTGCGAATGACAACATCCAATCCCACCCTGGAGGAGGAGGTTCTCACTCTACTCCAAAAGAATGCAATACAGCGGGTCCCTCAACAAGACATTATCAGGGGGTTTTACTCCCAGTATTTCACTGTTCCGAAAAAGGATGGGGGTCTCAGACCCATACTAGACCTCAGGGACCTCAACACTTACCTTCAGCCACGCCGGTTCCGGATGGTTACCCTGGAGTCCATCGTCCACCTGTTAAGAAAGGGAGATTGGTTTGTGGTTATAGACCTGAAGGACGCATACTTCCACGTCACAATACACCAATGTCACAGGAAGTATCTGTGGTTCATAATTAACAACAAGGTCTACCAGTATGCAGCCTTACCATTCGGCTTAGCAATGGCTCCACACATGTTTACAAAGTGCATGGCTCCAGTGGCTGCATTTCTACGTCTACAAGGTGTAAAAGTATTCCCGTACATCGACAATTGGCTCATAGTGTCGCCGTCCAGACGGAAAGCCATTCAGGACACCAAATTCACTCTCCACACTCTGCAAAGTCTAGGCCTCACCATAAATTTCAAGAAATCTACCCTAAAGCCTTCTCGAGTTATGAGTTACATAGGAGTAACACTGGACTCCGGAAGGGCAAGACTCTTTCTTCCTCCAGAGCGCATCTACAAACTACAGACCGCTCTTCAAAAGTTTCAACCACATGCCCTGGTGTCAGCACATCATGCACAACATCTGCTAGGTCTCATGGCCTCAACTACAGCATCCTTATCATATGCCAGGCTAAAAATGTGCTTGCTGCAGGCTTGGTTTCTCCATCATTTCGACCCAATGTTAGAGGACCCGAGGAAAAAGATCCTAGTCACCCCAGAGTTGGCAAAACAACTACAGTGGTGGAGTTTCCAACCTCATCTGCTCATGGGCTGTCCTTTTCGACCCTTACAACTCTCTGCACAAGTAACAACAGATGCAATCCCCACAGGCTGGGGAGCTCACTGCAGCAGTCATACCATACATGCCCTCTGGTCACATCGTCAAAGAGGACTCCACATCAACCATCTGGAGATGCTAGTGGTGATCAAGTCGTTCAGAGCCTTCTTGCTGCTGATACAGGGTCAGGGTGTACAAGTTGTAACAGACAACACCACGACCTTGTACTACATCAACAAGCAGGGCGGGATGAGGTCCTTGTCCCTTCTCTACCTTGCAGTGCACCTGTGGGAGTGGTGTTGCCACCATCACATTTATTCAGTGGCAATCCACATATCCACATTGGAAAACCAACTTGCAGACGAGCTGAGTCGCCGGAAGGGACAATCCCACGAGTGGGAACTGGACGACGATGTATTCCAGCTGCTGTGCAGAAGATGGGGACGACTGACCATCGACATGTTCGCTTCGCACATGAACAGAAAGTGCGAGAGGTATGCATTTCGATCAGGCAGGGGCCCAGGTTCCCATGGAGATGCCTTCATGATACAGTGGCAAGACCACCTTCTGTACCTGTTTCCACCGATCCCTCTGATCCAAAGATCTTTAGTCAGGATCAGATAGCAGAGGTCGTCAGCAGTTCTCATAGCCCCATACTGGCCACGTCAACCATGGTTCTCTATTCTGGAGGAGTTGGCCACCGAGGTATTCAGACTTCCACTTGTGCCACATCTAATGACGCAGGATTCAGGGAATGTTCTGCACCCGGAGTTAGACTCCCTCCACCTGGCTGCATGGAGGATCTGCCTGAAATCAAAGAGGTGTTAGACAATTCCAAAAACCATCCACTATCCTCTTATACAAATACAAGTGGAATAATTTTCTTCGTTTTGCCACTGCCAGAAATCTCCAGACTTCTCCAGTCCCTCTACAGACTTTGCTCCTTTATTTCAAACATCTTTTTGATCTCAGCCTTACCTTGTCGACCCTCAAGGTGTACATTTCTGTAGTAGTCTCTTTCCAACCCAGGGACTCAGAATCTTCATGTCTTTTTTCTCATCCTACATTGAAAGCCTTCTTAAAAGGACTAGTCAACATTCGTCCTCCTACAAGGCCCCCAGTACCTCAATGGTCTCTTATATTGGTTCTACAATCACTCATGAAGTTTGAGCCTATGGATTATATCCATCTTTACTGGGCAAGGGACCTTGCCATATACCACTCTCTGATGGAAATTCACTTTCCTCGGCAGCAGCAATTTCTGCTCTACAGAAGGAATCATCAGAGCTGATGACTATTATTTGAGTATGGGAATGATAGTATGTTCTCTGCCAGTTAGCCTTTTATTCTAAGGCTTAAGTGGTTTTTCTCCATTATAACATTATATTTGCCTGCCAATGACTTTCTCAAAGAAGGTGTTAGACATAGATGTTAATAAGAGAGCAAGAGTCAATATTGTACATCGTGAAGCACCAAGGATCCTATTGTCAAAAACCCTGCTTATCCATAGTCCAGTGAAATATATACTTGGACAGACATGACTTTTGTTTTCAAGTGAAAACAAAAGAATATTGTGTCCGCACCTTTTGACATCTTACATATGCAAACCCTCCCCTGCCTTTTGAGGGCAGCCCTCTCCCCTGGATGTCTCCCACTCCAGAGAATTGTCCCTGCTTTCCATAGCTCTCAGTTGCTGCCTGTTGTCCAGCTTTCTGGCTCTGAGGACTTCTCAAATCTAAGTGCTGCTGCTGAGCTGTTGAGCAGAATTGCTGTGCCATAGACAGTTTCACTGGAACATCCACCAACAATGTCTGTAAAAAAGTCATCAGAGCCCTGAATTTAGGAAATAAGCTGGTGGTATGAAAACCAATATGTTCAGTGCTGCTGTTCACAGAGAACATTAGCAAGGTGAGACAATGCAGGAATGAGGCAGGGGGAGACAGGGATGTAGTGGCAACCATACAGTGGAAGGTAGTGTATGTACCTCAGGTAACAGGAGAATCTATGACTAAGCATTGAAAACCAAAGAAATGTAACCGACTGTTGTAAAACAAGCCAAACATGCTAAATAAACTGTTCTCTAAAACAATTTGTAGTCATTTCCACTAGCCAACAAGCCAAGTTTAAGTTTATTGTATTAGCTAAAAGCTGTCACAATTGTTTAAAATACAAATAAAATTGAATAAAATCAGAATAAAAACACGGAGATATAAAATGGTAAGAGACTGTTCATATCTGGGAGTCTCCAGCACAATTGATTGCAATGGCTCTCAGGGAATTAGCGCGAATGTTTCTGGCCGCTTTTGCTAACAGTGCTGTTCTGTAAGTGATATATGGGTCACAATCCAAAAGCAACCTGACCACATTTGTCTGGGGGCTTTCGTCCTGTAGAGCAGCCAAAATGTTACCCAGGAATTTTTTTCTGGGGTTTTGATCGAGCTGGCAATTAAGTAAATAGTGGACAACATCCTCTATCTCACCTGCTCCGCAAATACACAGCCTCAGATGCTTAGGTACATTCATGTACCTGCCGTCTAAGACAGCAGTTGGCATGGTTTGATAACGGAGTTCTGTGAATGCGGTTCTCAAGGAGGGAAAAATAAGTGTTTGTAAATATTGCGCCCTTGAGTGGTTTGTTTTCAACAGATGGTACCACTGAGAGAAATTTGAAGAGTGGATTGAGGATAAGTCCTGGTCGTTATCCAATTTGTAGAGCCAGTCCCTCAACATTATTTTAACACCAGAAAAAACAAAAATATCTGTAGAGACGGATATAGATTTTAGTAGGGCTTGAACTGAGGTTGCCCAGCCGCCACTCTTCCATTGCTCTACCATGCAACGTTTAGGTAGACTGTGGTCGGGCATATCCATCACCCTCTTATAATAACAGAGTATAGCTAGCGTTGCACTAGCTTTAATGGACACCATACCTGTCTCTGTTCTGAGAAAAGCTGCTGGGGTCCCCTGGGGTACCGCGAGGATGTGTCTCAGAAATTTGTTCTGTCCTACTTCAAGATGGTGTAGGTTGTTCTGATTTACACCCCAGATCTCAATTCCATAGAGCATTTGAGAGATGACCCTCCCTGAAAAAACTTTTAAAGCTGGTGTTAGAGGTTTACCACCTTTGAGATGGAAAAATTTGACCAGAGCATGGCACTAGCCAACAGCTATGCAATAGCAGGAAAACTCATTAGTGAAGCATGAGATTTTCCAATTCTTGTTTCCTTTGAATGGATTAAAAGGAAGGACAGGAAGGAAAATTAACTTAGCTCTTTTTTTACATGTACACCCACTATCTCTGGTCTTTCTTGCAACACTAGCTTTTACTATATAGGTGAATGGCTATAATGTGCAGTGTACCATGGCATCTTTATGGCTAATCACCTTGTGCCAAAAAAGGGGGGTTGTTAGTCATAAAAGAGCCACAAAACTTTTTGTTGTTTTTACTGCTCTGAAGAATTGCTGTATCCTATCCCATCACCACCCCACCCCCAGAAGTCTCTGGGATGACTCAAAACAAGGCAATGTAGGGATGGGAAAATCCATGGCACCACTCCACTAAACTTTAAACATCAGCAGAAATAGGAATGTGGATGTACTATTATTCTTCATGGATAATTATTGTCTTCGCCTTTCAAGGTTGCCCAGTGAAGCCTCTTGGCAGTTTTCACAAGAATATCCACCATGTCATCATTTTCTGTTACACAGTGTTTGATTCCTCACAATGCTTTCCTGGTCAAAATTGTATGACGGTGTATTTGTGGATGTGGGTGCTGACCATCACCTGGGATCTGCAGACCAAAACGACCTTGCATTTCTTAATTTATATGCCGCCCAGAGATCTTTGGGTAGTGTGGGCAGCATATAAGTTAAATAAATAAATAAATAAATAAATAAATAAATAAATAAATACATACATACATACATACATACATACATACATACATACATACATACATACATACATACATACATACATACATACATACATACATACATACATATTTTTCATTTCTATTAAGAAACCAGGAGGTTATGCTGTCTTTTCTTCTGGTTTTCCTTTCTGGTTTTCTTTTTCTTTTTAAACTATACCAATTCCTTAATAAAGTCTTTACACGGAAACTGAAATATATTTATGAGTCTCTTGTCTGCAATGTTTAGGCTTTGCATTGCTTACATTGTACTAAAGTTCCCCAGAATTGTATGAATATTGTCCCAGGAGTCTTCCCTAAAAACTAGATGTGTATCTCATTAGGCATTTCCAGTGAGCAAAGTTTTAAATGAATGAACAAATAAATATTTGATACAAATGCTTTCATTATTTCCCAGAGGTGCAGGCCACAGAAATGCCTTTGCAAGGGTGTTTTCTCCCCATATTGTCTGCTGTTTCAACAGAAATTACTTTAATAAGATGAACTTTTAACAAAGCTTTTTGTTCCTAAAGAGGCATCTGCTTTTTAGTTTACATGGTCATTTTCATTCACTTTGCCCAATTATTTTACTTTCAATTTAGGTATTATACTATTTTGATAGTTTTGGAGGATAGCATTTGAAATTATTTCTCCACCACTATTCTGGGGGAAATAAAATGAAACCAGTACTCCTTCACTACTTAATTCTATGAATCATTTAGGAAATCTGTACCAGATCTCACTTCTGTGTTACATTTAATTCATGCTGGCTCTGAAAAAGAAGCAGTACAAATATTTCTTCTCCCTTCTAGACTGAAAGTGAACAAAGTGTGGCTCAAAAGCCATTGTCCAGATTTTCCCCAAAATCACAGTTTGGTCTCCTTAGCTGGAGTTCCTTCACTTCTTCTCAGTTCCCTTCATTTTAGTGGGGCTTGTGCAGGGGACCTTGCAGCTGGGTTGTCCCCTGATCTCCAAGATGCTCTTGCCTTCCAGTCCATGTGGCATTTGCCCAGGCTGACTTCCTTACGGTTTCCCTTGTCTTGTTTGTGAAGCTCCTCTTGAGGGCTATGTCAGAGTCAAACTAGGTAAGTCTAGGTTAGATCCTGTTACAAAATATGTTACACTCATAGGGGAGATTACTCTGTATTCTTTCTCTCTCATCCTGGATATATGTATTTCTCCCAAACAGCCTGAAATTGCTCTTAAGGGTGTTTTCACAATTTGGTGCTAACACCTTTCATTCTCCATTTACACCATAAATGTTTACCATTTACAAACGTTTCTAATACAATATACAAAGCAAAATCACAAGTACTTTTAAAATTGTATGGTAGATGTCTTCATTTTGTGTACAGACGTAACAAATTAAAATGCTGCTAACTCTCTCAAGGAATACCCCTTAGCTTTTAAGGCCAGAGAATGATATATGAAAACTAGTAGAAAAAATGAAAGCAAAGAAGAACTGTATATCTAGACTTAGGGGAAACTATGATAAAATTACTGCTATGTGGAACATGAAGTTATTCTGTTTTCTATAGATTGAAAAGTTTCAACCATATAAATGACCTAAAAATAAGCATCTTAGAGGTGGTATCTGTCATGAAGCAGCAGTTACAAGCTGAGTAAATCTTCCCTCCCAGACATCTATTGAGCCAGAAATACACCCAAGGGTATTGATACCTTTTAGCAGTTACAAGAACAACAGTCATCCTTGACAAAGCTTGCAAATGAATGAAGGCAGTTACATTGTATTTGCATATTGGATGTAATATATTCATTGCATTTCTATTTTGGCACATTTTATTACAATATCAAAATGAGTTCTAAGTGGATTTTACAATTAAAATGAGATTGCATTCTGTTTGCTATATTGCATTTTCTTTTTCTGATATATTTTTAAGAAGCTTCTATTGTATAGGGGGAAATGTTGAAAATGCAGTGACCATATATATTGGTATATGTTCCTGAAAGAATCATCTAAAATAATTTAAGAGATAAAATTGTTCTGATGCTTGAAGGACGTACTGTTGAAACATATCTAGTATTATACAATTAAAACATTTAAATACACCTGCTTGATATGTAGGTGACAAAATGAGGCACAGTGGGGAATCAAACTTATATTTATTTATTTATTTATTCTATTTATATCCCGCCTATCTGGTCTTGAGACCACTCTAGGCGGCTTACAAACACATAAGACAACCAATAAATATAAAAAAGAATTATTACATTAAATAGCCAGTTCTTCAAGATGGGGAAGAGAAAATAAAAAATAAACCACAAAAGAAAAAGAGAAAAGAAAAGAATCAGATATTAACTGGAGAGAAGGCCTGCCTGAACACCCATATTTTTAATTGGTTTTTTAAAATACCCAGTGAAGGGGCCACATGAATCTCCGGAGGCAGATTGTTCCAGAGGCGAGGAGCCACCGCCAAGAAGGCCCGGTTTCTTGTTTTTTCCTTCCCAGCCAGAGTCTTTTGGTTCTGCTGCTGGCCACTGCCAGTCACCCACCTTCATTATACCTATGGCCCAAATAGACCACAAACATTGGAGAGATGGGGAGGACAATAATGACTGTTGTTTTCAGGGAAACAAAGGTGGTGGCAGCAAGGAAGAGAAGAAGGACAATGGCTTCTAGTTCAAGAATCCTCCCTTCCCCAAGAGCTGTAGTCAGCACTGGTGCTTTCAGTGAAACAAGAGTGAATCGTTTCCATCAGTTGAGTCTAACCATTTAGGCAAATGTCTGTTTCTGTATTGCCAGGGCTGCCTCTGCTGTTGCAGTATCTTCCCCATGTAAAATCTCGAAACGTATTGGCTTTTCTCTTTATATAACTGTCTTCATAGCATACATACAGCTATGTGTAACAATAGATACCCAGATGATTTGTTGTAAAACAAGCATAACAGCTGCTTTGTGGTTGGGTGAAAAGTGTTAACTGATTTTAAAAAAAGGAGTTAGCTTCTGGAATTTTCCTTTGCTTGTTGTCTTTTTCTGAATGTTAGTGAGCACAAAAGGCAATCCTGTAGACCCCCTTGACTGCTACAATTGGTATTCAGGCTGCTGTTTGCTATGTAAAGTTTGACATCCTTTTTTTCCCCCGGCACTATGGGCATGATACTGTGCAGTAATGTTGAGACATTTCCTGGCATTTTCAATCATGAATTGAGACGCACAACATCCCACATTCATAATCCATAGTCTTTTTGGAAAAAATGATATTGTATGCATATTGTGGGATCTCACCTGGCAATTGCTGACTATGAAATTGGTTGTTGTAATGGAGAGCTCAATGAAAATATTGGCCAGGTGCATGATAGTTGTTGAAAAGGTAAATTCCATGCCAAATGATGTTATTACAGAAATTGAAACTAAAAAGACCTGCAGTATTGTAATATTCAAGTGTATATGAGCTCCAAGCACAAATCTGTGGTATAACCACGATGATTATTTCTGTGAAGATTCTCAGTCATCCAGGTGAGGTTGTCTGGAAGTTGAGCCATGGCAACTGGACTTCTTTTTTGTTAGGCTGAAATGTTTTGCTACTCATCCAAGTAGCTTCTTCAGTCTGAGGAGAGTTGGTAGGAGATCCCTGATATATCCTCCACGTTGGTGAGCCCTGTCCTATTAGCAAACTATTTATTCTAACCATTGTTTGAGAAATTCACTTTAGCTCTTCTGCCATATGCTTCCAACTTTGTTATTGTCCTACATACAGAAAGCAATGAATCTCAGTAGAGAGCCTGCACTCCTGGGGGGTCAGAGCCCCCCCAAAAAGTGTGGAGGTTCTTACAGCTGCTATTGGTTCAGAGGCTATTGTTAGAAGTGAAACCAAAGTGACTCTGGTTTTTCACACACAGAGAGAGAGAGAAAGAGAGAGTACAGCCTCCCCTACTGTTCCTGTCCTTCTGCCTCTAGTACAGACACCCTGCCAACAATTAGAGGGAGGCAGCCTCCTCTTCCTTTAGGGAAAGCTTGTAAAGCATTCTGGTAAGAAATACAGCTGGTCAACCTTCTATTGTACAAAAGTGAGTGTCTTTCTGCTATAAAGTGCTACCTTAAGGAACCAATGTTCCAGCCACTTCAGAATCAATTTACTTGAAATATAGAAAAGCAGGTAGAGTAATTAATAGTATTTTAAGGTAATATTTTACATGTGTTTCTGCACAGGGACCATAAGTTAAATCAGGTCTTTTAAAAAATATATATATAATTTTAAAATTATTTACCCGAACATCCCCAGATTGGGTACAGAGCAAGAGCAGTCTGTCTTTTACAACTGTACCAAATGCACTGCTGATTGATCCAAAGCCCAGTTTAAAAGTTACGGGAGAGGAGTGACTCCATTTTTAGAATCATATTGTAGAATGTTAATTTCCTCTGCTGCACTCTTGTGCAGCTGTAATATGCAGATAGGTCTGTTAGAAGCAACATGCACAGTCCTGTATACTGACAGCTAGTCTTTGTTACATTCCCAGGATATCCTAGCCTAAAAACAATATGACCAGAAGAAATGCCAAGAGATCTTGCTCCCCTGGAGACAAATCTGTTTGCCTTCCACTTTTGTCTTCCAAAGTGTTTCTTCTTCTGCTATGGAAAGACATAGCACATGAGCCTGCAATTCGTTAAACACAAATCTGCCAACATCATGTTCCCTTATCTCCTGCCATTTAGGAACTCTCTTTCCCCTGCTAAAATGTTTCATGTCATAGATGCCTACTACAGTGTTTTAGAAGACTTTCCTGTACCATAAAATAGCTATGATTGGCCATAGATAGTCTAGTTATGCAGTTGGACATAAATAGTCTAGTTATTCAAGATTGAGATTTCTTGTAGGTAGGGAAGAGCACATGTTTCTCATCTGCTGCTTACCACGTGCTAAGTATGTGAGAAGTACTCAGAAAATTTCCAGTAATTTTCCAGGTCTTGCCATGCCAAGAATCACCTGCAAGACTTCCCCCTGCACCAACAAGATTCCCCAACCTCCTGTGAAAAATAATTTATCTTCCTTTTTGTTTTGTTGTTTGTTTGTTTTTTTCCTTTTCTTCTGTCCAGGAAACTACCAAATACTGTGCACCTTGATGTTCCTTCTGGTGAATCATGTATCATTCTACACATGAATTGTAATAATCCCAAACACCTTGGCATTCCTTCCAGGAAAAAAAATAAAACAAAACTGAGAAAATCTGTTGTTGGGGAAAATATATTATGTGGAGAATTCTCACTTTTGGGGTGGGAGGCCGTGTGTTTTCCCCTCCTCTATTGCTTTCCAAGAGCAAGAGACTGAGAGAAGCACATCTTCACTGGGACACTCCTGTACTGCATAGTTTGAAAACAAGTGAAATTCTTGGCCTCAGTTGTATGCATACTTAAATGGAAGCATTAATTCAGCAACCTACCAGTCAAAGTACAGACAACATTTAAATCTGGTTACAACATGAATAATGTGCCTATTTATCTACAGTTCAGAGTGGGGGGGTTCCTACTCTGGATTTGTAGTGTATACTTAAGATGGGCATGCCCCTATCTCTTGTAAACAAATGATTCAGTAAATTTCATATGTTCCACATTGTAAACTACCTTTTAGCATATCAATTACTTCACTGGCAATAAGAGAAAAAAAGCAAGTTGAGATCATCACAATATGTTGAGACATGATATTAAACCAAACATGATAAATTAAGCTTACTGAGGTCATTCACATAATCACAATCAAGCTTCTGAATACAGTGGTGCCTCAACTTACGAAATTAATCCATATTGGAACGGTGGCCAGAACCTGAATTTTTCGTAAGTCGAAGCACTATTTCCCATTTAAATGCATGGGAATGGGATTAATCCGTTCCAGCATTTAAAAAAAAAACAACCAAAAAAATTAAAGCACACAGAAAGCCCAATCGGAAGGCTGTGGGGTTTTAAAAAAACAACAAAAAAATAAACAGAGCAAGCCCGAAGGCTGCAAAAAAAAATAAAACCAAAAAAATAAACATTGAATAATCCCCACGCTGGGACTGCAAAAAAACAACACAGCACCGAAACATAACCCCCCCCCTCCACCGAGACCCACCCTGCAAACCCACCCAGAAGGTTCTAAAAAGGAAAAAGCAGCACCTTACCAGGCAGACTGAAGCGTCCAATGGCACTCACTCCTGGTGGGGAGCCTCCTCCTGCGCCGCCGCTGCTGCACTCCTTGTCCACAGAGGAGCCCCTCCCACCCCTGTGCTTCAGCCCAGCCCAGCATCTTTGGGCACCCTTACTCATGAGTAGGCCCATGCCTGTGGTGGGCCTTACTCATGAGTAGAAGGGAGCTAAACCACAGAAGCCTCTGTGCTGCAAGGTCAGAAGACCAGCAGTCGTAGGATTGAATCCACGCAACAGAGTGAGCCCTCCTTGCTTGTTCCAGCTCCTTGCCAACCTAGCAGTTTGAAAGCATGCAAATGCAAGTAGATAAATAGGTACCACCTCAGTGGGAAGGTGAAACAGCGTTCCCTAGTCACACTGGCCACATGACAACGGAAACTGTCTTCGGACAAGCACTGGCTCTACGACTTGAAAACAGGATGAGCACCGCCCCCTAGAGTCGGACACGACTGGTCTAAAAAAATGTCAAGGGGAACCTTTACCTTTACCTTACTTATGAGTAAACTCCAGGGATGGGCAGGGAGCACACTGGCTTCCTGCACCCGGCGGCGATCTGGAGCTGCCCCCGCCTCTCCTTCCTCCTCCTGCCCCTCAGGAATAAAAAAGTTCCCTGACCCCTGCTCTAACTGAAAGAGCTACAAAGAAGCAGCTGCTTTGCCACCAACAATTTAAATTTCCCGCCTTTTGCCCCTGCCTTTTTCTGTTCTTATGTCGAAGCTCTGGCCCCAAGCCGAAGCAAAATTTTGCGGCCGGAGTTTTTCGTAACTCAAAATTTTCGTAGGTAAGGGCGTTCATAATTCAAGGCACCACTGTACCAAGTAAATCTTCAAGAGTATTAAAACAAATATTAAGAGTTGTTTCCTTCTTTACCTAAGAGTCGCTTTGGGAAAATATGTATTTTTTTGTTATACTGTAACTTCATGGCTGAAATCCAGTAGTAAATCACAGGCTTACTGAATTGTGTCTCTAATATGACTTACTTTTGTATTTTAGCCATTGGTTAGCAAGTCAAGCAATAGACACTGGCCAAAATCCTGTTGAGGAGATGCAAAGTACAAGAGTGTTCACATAAACAGTTCATCCTCTCCAGTGGGCTGTCTTTTGTGCATCCATGTATATACTGGTTGCAAAATCAGGTATGTGATGGCTCACATGACTGACTGCATGAAGGACAGCCCACCAGAGGAGGGGAACCACTAAATTACTGCACAGTAATTGCACAGTTTTTTTGGCCTGCATCCTTTTTCAAGCTTTTATATTCTACTATTGTTCAGATAAATATCCTTTCATCTAAACCAGTTTCAAATTAAATCCAGTGTACTGTATTTATTCCTTTATGAACTTCATTTTTCCCTTCAAAATACATTTTTCCTCATAAAAGTAAGACAGTCTGTAATGAACTGTCTTAACTCCCATTTCTTCACCAATTTCAACAGTCTAAATAAAACAGAGAACAGCATTTGTACTGAGGGTGTTAATGTACAACCTGGCTGAAATTCTGTTATAGTGTAATATTTGTTGTACTTTAAAATTACACCCAGGCAGTCTGCATTGTGTGCCTATTTGCACAATTGATTATGTAATGAATTGTGCAATGTTGCCCACAGAACCGCTTGCTAGATATGACTTCCACCATGACATTAATTTTGCAGCTATTTGTGCAGCCTCAAGTTATGCTGACATAGCTACACAGTAGGAATTTCGTCAATGAATAGCATGGTTTGGATTCTGTCAAACATCATAATCCCGCCACCCCCAAAAGCGTCCTATACCTATCTCTACCAGATTTTATACAGATTCTTAAACTTTTCAAAGGTTTAGCTGAGAATAACTGTAAATGCTGCACTCCCCTTTCCAGGACATCTCCATTTCTACAGTTTATTGGTTTAGGACCTATTATTAATAGGAAATAATTCCATCATGGCAGAATCAATGCATCTGCAAAAACTGTACACCAACTACTACCAAAGTTCTACATTTCCAAGGTTATCATAAAGTTGTGCTGTGTCTACATGGTTCTGCACAAAGGCGTTGTATGCAAGTATTTCATGCAAAATGGACTCTGTTTCTCTAACCTATAGAACCATCTGTCACACTATGTGGACTTTAAAGAAAAAGCTGGGCTTGTTGCCAGATCTAGTTGACATAATGGCCCTCACTTATAACATCTCATCTCTACACAACCGAAGACAAAGGCCACTATCCTGTTTGGTATTTATGAACATGGAACTCCAACTGCAAAAACTGGCATGAAAATCTCACAAAGGGCTTCTTCTGTTTGTTTGCATGTGACCAGCACCTTTCCAAATACTGCAGGAGCTCCCTCCTTTAGAAATCTATGCACACATAAACACTAAATAGGATCCCAGATTTCCCATTGCAGGGTTTTCAGCAGGAAGAAGAGAAGGAGAGCCCCGTCTTGAATGTAATGGTAGAGAAATGCCTATGAATTCTTAAAGCCTTGCTTCTGATTGCTGTAAACTTGAGCAGTAGGGAAACTGTAATCTATCCAGTTCTAGCACCAAGTTCGTAACTCATGTACATTAGTCATTCCTGTGCAAAGACCTATTGTTTTCTATCCAATTCCAGCTAATCAGTGGTATTTTAACCATAGCCTGCCTGCTTTCCTGCCTTGTAATAATGTTCTGAGGATGTTGGGCTTTTAGCCTACGACAGGTTTTCCCTGCAACATGATTACTCATTGCAATAGTTGCTGTTTACTATTGAAAACTTTTGTGTCCTTTAGCAGATTTTATGGTCCTGTTTGTTTGCTTTTGATAAATTTGAACGTCTTGTCTCCTTACGATGTAAGGAGTCTGCAGTTTGTGTTTCGAGAAGAGTCTATAGATGTGTTGTGTGAAAGTTTGTTAATTTCTTACCACATCAAAAAAATAGGTTCTTTTTTTCCTTCTCAAAGCATTTGAGCACAGAGGCTTCTTTATACAGTAACACTTTCCACTGCATTTTCGTTGTCAACCATTTTTTCCAAGGCGAGAGTGCTGGAGAATTCTCCCAATGCTTTTATCACTGCAGCTTCTTGGATCAGGAAAGCAATTTATTGCTGATTGCAGAACTCTTGAACTCCGCCTGGCAGCTTCATTCTGAAATTTCTCTGATCCATCCTCCTAGTAATTTATTTATATATTCCTTTGAAATTATTTTCGGGACTGCTTGCAAACCTCTTGACATTGCAATATCCATGTTTTAAAATCTTATGCTGTTGTTTCCTTCTCCCTTTGTGTTCCAGATAACAGACGAGTAACTCTAGAAAGGTCACGTTCCCGCCACAATGGAACTATCACAGCTGTATGAATCCACCCTCCCATGCCAAAGAACTGGAAAGATGTTTTAGTTACTATAAATGGAGACATGCTGAAAAGAATGTTTGAAGAGCAAGTATGATCAGAAATGAAATTTAAATGAGTTCTAAGGAACAACAAGAAGAATGTGCATTTTTGCAGATGTCAACTGTGACAAAAAAAGTCAATCAACTTACTGTATATTACTAACAAAATTGTTAAGAACTGTAAGCAGTGTTAAAATATAAGATTATGTCTCTACTTCACTAGTATTACTTGAGATTGTTAAGCCAATAATTAAGGCTGTACACACACTTATATATGTAAAGGTGGACAAGGCATAAGTGTATTGTTAAATCAATGGCATTGAGGGATAAGGTCAATGAAAGAGTTCAGGAGATCAATTGTAGTTCTTATTTTGACATGAAAGAAGAGAAAATGGGAAACATGCATATGGATGAATTTAGATATGATTATCAGAAATTCCATTTTCAATATACCGCACATAAGATACCTTTTTTTTTAAGCTTGAGAAAGCACTGTATATGTCCCATCAGTTCCCTTTTCTCAAGTTTCAATCATGATGGGTTCACCTATCTTAGTTGCAGTTATACTTTTATCACAAATCTACACTCAGTGGAAAAAAGATATATAGCTTTTTATCATTGCTAAATAATAATAATAACAATAACAATCATAAAGAATAAGAACATAGGATTGTACCAAAGTTAAACCATATCACATGCAGAATATGTTTTTAACTGTATTTAAAAATGTATTTTCTAATTATGCACTTATGTAAACTTTATACAGATATTTTGAGGAAAAATTCTTAACTATTTTCATGGTTCTAAAACTCCTTTACCTTTTAAGTTTTCAGAGACATAATCTCTTCCTATGAAGATAATAAAAAAGGTACACTTGAAACAATTGAATGCCAAAATTATTTTAGCCCATATCAAGATGACCCTATTGGTAAATTAAGAGCAAAGAGAGGGACTGCCACATGCATAAGCAATACTATCTAGCAACAGCCTTCCACAATCTACAACCCTCTAGATGTGTTGGACTACAGTTTCCATTAAGTAGAAGCAGTATGGCCATTGGCTATATTGACTAGAGATCATGGAAGCTGTAGTCCGGCACTTCTAGAGGGTGCAAGAATGAGGAAGCCTGCTGTAGCACATCATTGCCTGACTTTTTTTTTACTGATGTCAATTCTATATCAGGCCAAAGATCATCAACCTCAATCAGCTGATATTTTAAAAGCCAAAGTCCTGTTGCATCAATTACACCTGCAGAAGAGTGATTACACAATTGGCAAGGATAATTTTAGGTATTTGATAGCTTCCTACTTGTGTCCTGCAATTTTTCCAACTCCTATGTCATCACTGTTATGTGGGAGCTGCAAGATTGAAGGAGGGAGTCTTTAATTTCAGAAAATCCCCCCTGATGGTGATGTCACAACCCTTCTGCAGGTGTAACTGATGTATTGGGATTTGGGCCTATATGTTTTAGAATAGTATAAATTGCTCCTGCCATGTGTGTGCGTGCTTCAGGAGGATAGGGCACTTCCATCAGAGGGAATTGCTGTGGCCAAGATGTGCAAAAATTTACTTTAGTTCTTCCTACTAATCAGTTTACAGGAGCCAATTTAACATGGCTGATGGAGGGTACATTTAAGTACTGCAGCAAAAGATTCTATTAGAGTAATAGGATGGAATTGCTTTTGTATCAGACAGTGTTTAAAACTCAGGAGAAAGCCCTCCTTGCTCAGTTTCCTCAGAAGTTTTAGAGTCGCTACCAGATGCAGCAAGCAAGGGCCAAAATGCTCACCTCTGGGGAAAAAAAAATTCGTAGGTTAGGAAAAAAACATGTCACAGAGGAATAGGCTTCAGAAATCTCCCCAACAGCTCAGCATTCCTTCTGAATCTTTCGTAGTGGATCTCCCAAGTTCTCCAGTGTAGGGTGGGTGGGGAGGGCACTGCAAGGAAGCAAATTAGATCATCAGTGGTTGCTGCTCTTCCCATTTCGCCAACAACTGCCTTCCATTAGCAGTGGGATGACAATTGGGATACATTCACAGTTTTCCCAGCCCAGCAAAATTATGAGTCACATTATAACCTTTTGGCTGGAGAGTTCAGGTCAGGACACATGGGGTTTCATCTTCATAATATCCTCAAATTCTAGGATGGACAGGAATGGTGACTGGACCAGCTTCCCTAATCAGGTCTTCCTCATTTGGCGCTAATTGTACATTTTTCTGATGCAATGTGTTGTACAATAGAAGGTTCTACATTGACTCTACTGCAGTTTTCTTAGCCACTGTTCATCTAATACACCTTCAGTAAGCCAAGGTAGATAATCATTGGTCCATAAATTCTCATGCTTAGGCACTGAATGGGGTGTATTATAATGGAATTACAAACCTGTGTTTTTATTGTGCCCTTGCTACCAATCTAAGAAAGAATGGAGCCCGTCTGTTTGGGTAGGCTCAAACTGGGGTTCAAAGCAGCTACTTGCAGGTTCATCCTGTCTGTGTATGCTGCTGAAGAATTTAAATTCAGTAAGAAAGAAATAACCTTAATGGCATTCTCATGTCCCTCCAGTGAAGTAGAGAATATTGCAAAAAATTTCAAATGGCAAAATATAGGTCCTTTTAGGGAGTGAGGGTGGAAAAAGGATGCCGGCCCACTAAACAGTTTCCTTGACATATGATTAGAGCAGATGAATCAATACCCTGAAGTTATTTCCCACGTTAATAATTTATTAATAGTTGCAAGATGACTAATAGGATTTTTTTTAAATTACCAATCTATCTAAATAGTCTAGCTCAAGTATTTAGAATCAAATTTATTTAATACATAAAGCCAAAACAGTAATTCATTTGAATGAGGAAAGTGTGTCTTTTCTAATCTACAATATCTTGAAGACAATGCATTGCAAATCAGAAAAGAGAAATAAGTTTCAATAATTTAAAAAGGAAGATGTTTGAAGAATTTATCAGAGCATTAGAAAAGGGTTGGGGGTTTTTCTACCTGTAACATTAATTATTGAGGGCAGTATTTTTATTTTTGTCATTTTGCTTTTGAATAACTTAATAATGGGCAACTGAATAGTTTAAAAAACCAAATTCTGTCAACAACCAAATCCGAAAGGAACCTAAAGATATTCTGATATTTCAGTTTTACAAATCCAGTCATTTTCTTCCATCTTTGGGACATTCTATGTAATTTAGCATATATGTTTCTTAATAAAGAAAAAAAAGTGGGGAGTATATTGTAAATACTGGGTGCTAGTATTTATAAAGTCTAAAAAAATATTTTCTAACGTTTATGTTGGGTCACTGAATCTTTTGATAGCTTTTTATTGTATTTGAAAATGCAGATTTTTTTAGAAAGACACCTTGCTTTATGGTATTAGTATGATTCCTATGCTTGTCGTATGTTTACCTAGTGACCTAGTGAATTTGTAATCTGGAGGTCATTGCACCATTTCCTAAACTGCACTTGCCTTATTTTATTATCTAAATGGAAATAATTACTAAAGAATTGCGCACAGATACACAGATACAGGCTCCCACCTGACAAAGGGGGGCAAACTTTGGAAACTAAATGTTGAGCCTTTTGTGACACTGAACACCACTATTGAGCTTGCATATTTTAAGAAAAAATGTATTTCTGATATTGCAGAAGACATTTGTGTGCATTTATATTTTAAGTGAAGAAAATTAAATATAGCATTTGTGTTTTGTAAGTTACATTTCTTCAAAATGTTTGCAGAAATTTAAAATAAAATGTTAGATGTGGAAACTGAAGCTAAATTCTGATACCCTGAACTAACACATATCCCTTAAAATAATTGGAGTACCAGGAAGATCTGCAAAATTCTAGTCATTGCTTAAGCATACTTCCTGCTTGATTGCTTAGAAAAATGTAAAGGAAATAAAACCTTCTCCAAACAAACCCATTTTAGGCAAATTATTCATTTTTAAACAGAATTTCTAGGGGAAAAAACCACTTTTAACAACAAGCCCCCAAATCTCTGTTTTTTAATGTAGTTATTGGTGAGTGAGGATTGCTTGTTTCTGCTAACCACTGTTTACCAGCCTGTGACAAACATACAGAAACATTATATGCTTAAATACATTTAATTTATACCTGCACGTATAAGAGTGTTTACTACCTCAGAATGCAATTCAGCTTGAAATACATTGATTAGACCATGGCAGAGGAAGCTCTTTTCTCCACATGATCTCATCAGTCTAAATTCACCATGTCTTTTTTTTTAACAGGTAGTATGTGGCACAGAATCCAAAAAATGCACATACATACATGCACGCACCACCGCCATCACCTCAGTTACTATAAAGGAAAACAGGTTCCTGTGTATAACAAATTAAGGTGTGAGAGAGGCAGTCATGGTCACCAGTGTCTCAGACGTGGCCAACAAGAGCTTAAAGGGTTTCGTTAATTACAAGTTTTAATAACTTCAAATTTGAGTTTACTCGTTTGTTCATGCAACTAGAAAGAAGGAACCAGTTCACAGGACACTTCTGCAGATGGGAGATTTGTCTCTCAGGCCACTTGAAGTGTCTATAATGTCTGAGCCAGGAGCTCATGGATTTTAGTGCCTCACCCTACCTGCCATCTTGGTAGCACATTGTCCAACTGGAAAACATTCCGCAGTCATAATTTGTACCTTCTGATGCACAAGCTGTTTTGCAGAAATGATTTATTCTTGAGAATAGTCATGTTCAGGACATGCTGAAATAAAAAAGCAACATCCAAATAAGCTCTTTCTTAGCTTCTGTTTTAGAGTTGAAATAAGAAACTAGCTAATGCAATGTTCAGTTCATTCTCAGATCAAATATCCCACTTTTATCCCATCTTCAGATCCTGTCTGTCTTCTTTTCCATTCCTGATGCTGCAAGAAAGGTATAAAGATCATCATGGTAAAAGCCAAAGACTTCCAGGCTTGCATGAGCATGTGTAGACTGCTCATGTTGCAAGTCAGACTAAGATTTCTGTCTGAACAAAATGCTCTTAAAAATATTTCCACAGTCTTGCAGATAAATGCAAAAAGCTAACTAAGCCTTCATTGTTTGTAGTCATGGGACAGTTTGGCTTTTAGATCTTGCAAACTGCTCACTCAAAAGTACTGCCTAATGACAAAGGAGCCCTCCTGGCCAAAACAGATAAACACTAGGTGATGTTACAGGCTTATCATGCAGAATTTTCCATAACTGCAATTAACTTGTCTTTTTAATTAAAAAGCATATTAACATCTATGTGCGTTTGGAACAATTCAGTGTTAATAATGGCACATGTATTGCCCCTTTATACCTTTCCCTTTGCCCAGGACACAAAGAGAACGGATTTCCTGTTTCTTAAGCACATGCCTGCGTTGTTTTGCTTTGATTTAAGCACTATAGTATAGCTGGAATTTTTCACACCCAGTAGACACTTGGCAGGAAGTAGCTATGTAAAGAAAGAAGCTGTAGTATGTGCCATGGTATGTTTTTTTCCTCCTTTCCTTTCCTTGTTATTATTTTGTTAGAACTTGCAAATTCAAATAAGTAACTTGCATTAAATAGTCTGTTTACATTGCAGGCTATTGTAAATGTAAGACCCATTCTTGTAAGAAGTATGAGTAACCAGAAGTGCACATCCACTATTAACTTCTTTCTGCAGCACCAGAAACTTGAAACTTAGGACTACATTCTTACCTTGCCTAGATGTGCACCACTACTGTCAACATCATTGTCCTGTATCCATGTTATTCAAAAATGCCAGTTGGAATAATGTTCCACCCATGAAACCTCACTATCAGTACAGATTGTATGATATGTGGTTCTTGGTTATTCTTGATATATGAGCATTTATGCCAAATGTATGCACCAAGGGTGTTTATCATTTCACTGCTACATTCTGTTGCTCATGTCATGTGCCAGTTACGACCACAATAATGTGAGGTTCCCTGAGTGAGTTCTGCCAGCAGCAATTTATATGATGCCCCCTTGTCTGTTTCTGGTTATACCCAGAATATGTGGATGACCAATATTTTTGGTGTTAACATGCTGGGTTAGAGGAGGCATCCACCATTGTACAAGGCAAAATGAAAAATTGCCGAGGAGCCCCGTTAACACACATATACCTTGCTTTTTCCTATCTCATTGAACATACCTTCGTGAACAATGCATGAACGCATATTTAATCTAGAGATGCTTATTACTTCCCAAATCTCTTGATTAGCTACCTTGAAATAACTAAACAAATTATACCACTTTTGCAGAGATACCATATAATGCAATAGCTTTTCTCTGACATGATTCTAGTTTCTAACATCTCTTCAGATAAGCACTCTTCAAGTATTCATCACCGTGTGGTTTGCTTTTCTGTGGCCGTGCTTGGTAGCTCCCCACTCCCAATGACTTTATCCCCACTGGCTACAGAGTCACACCTCTGCATGTTGAGCAGAAGATCTGAAGGAATCCTTGCACATTTGGGGATGTGATGACATTTGTGATTTTTTGTGAACAGGGACTACAATAAACTTGCAATCTACAAAATATCTTTTTTTTTTTTTTGCCCCACTGATTCCAATGCCAACTCAATACAGTGGTGCCTCGCATAGCGAGGTTAATTGGTTCCAAAAAAAACATCGTTATGGGAAAACATCGTTAAGTGAAACGTGTTTTCCCATAGAGATGCATTGAAAACCGGATAATCCGTTCCAATAGGAATGGATTATCCGGTTTTCTCCCCCACTATCGGGCGCAGCCCTTTGGGAGAAGCCTCGGGGGAGGGGGGGAAGACGGCATCGGCTCCTGCCTTCTCCCCCACCACCTGGCTTCTCCCAAAGGGCTGCCCCGACTGTGCTTGCAGCAGCGGAAGAGGTGCCCGGTGGAGGAGAAGGCAGGAGCCGATCTGTCATTTCTCCTCCACCGGGCACCTGCTGCTGCAAGCACAGTCGGGGCAGTCCTTTGGGAGAAGCCGGGCTGCTCCGAAGAAAGGCAGAAGCCCATCCGATCTCCCCTCGCAACCATCGGGAGCAGCGGGAGAAGCTGCCCGGTGTGGAGGGGGGGAGATCGGATGGGCTTCTGCCTTTCTTCGGAGCAGCCCGGCTCCTCCCAAAGGGCTGCCCCGAAGTTGCTTGCAGCAGCCGAGGAGGTGCCCGGTGGAGGAGAAGGCAGGAGCCGATCTGTCATTTCTCCTCCACCGGGCACCTCTTCTGCTGCTGCAAGCACAGTCGGGGCAGTCCTTTGGGAGAAGCCGGGCTGCTCCGAAGAAAGGCAGAAGCCCATCCGATCTCCCCTCGCAACCATCGGGAGCAGCGGGAGAAGCTGCCCGGTGTGGAGGGGGGGGAGATTGGATGGGCTTCTGCCTTTCTTCGGAGCAGCCCGGCTTCTCCCAAAGGACTGCCCCGACTGTGCTTGCAGCAGCAGAAGAGGTGCCCGGTGGAGGAGAAATGACAGATCGGCTCCTGCCTTCTCCTCCACAGGGCACCTCTTCCGCTGCTGCAAGCACAGTCGGCCATGCCTCCCACCCTTCTCAAGCCGCAGGAGGTGGGTGGTGGGTGGGAGGCATAGCCGGACTCCTCGCCAGGCACCGCGGCTCCGATCCGATCTGAGCCGCGGTGCCTGCCAAGGAGTCCGGCTATGCTTCCCACCCCCACCCCCACCTCCTTCGGCTTGAGAGGGGTGGGAGGCATGGCTGGACTCCTCGCCAGGCACCGCGGCTCCGATCCGATCTGAGCCGCGGTGCCTGCCAAGGAGTCCGGCCATGCCTCCCCCTTCTCAAGCCGAAGGAGGTGGGGGTGGGGGTGGGAAGCATAGCCGGACTCCTTGGCAGGCACCGTGGCTCCGATCGGATCGGAGCCGCGGTGCCTGGCGAGGAGTCCGGCCATGCCTCCCCCTTCTCAAGCCGAAGGAGGTGCGGGTGGGGGTGGGAAGCATAGCCGGACTCCTTGGCAGGCACCGCGGCTCCGATCGGATCGGAGCCGCGGTGCCTGGCGAGGAGTCCGGCCATGCCTCCCCCTTCTCAAGCCGAAGGAGGTGCGGGTGGGGGTGGGAAGCATAGCCGGACTCCTTGGCAGGCACCGCGGCTCCGATCCGATCTGAGCCGCGGTGCCTGGCGAGGAGTCCGGCCATGCCTCCCCCTTCTCAAGCCGCAGGAGGTGGGGGTGGGTGGGAGGCATGGCCGGTCTCCTTGGCAGGCACCGCGGCTCCGATCGGATCGGAGCCGCGGTGCCTGGCGAGGAGTCCGGCCATGCCTCCCCCTTCTCAAGCCGCAGGAGGTGGGGGTGGGGGCGGGAAGCATAGCCGGACTCCTTGGCAGGCACCGCGGCTCCGATCCGATCTGAGCCGCGGTGCCTGGCGAGGAGTCCGGCCATGCCTCCCCCTTCTCAAGCCGCAGGAGGTGGGGGTGGGTGGGAGGCATGGCCGGTCTCCTTGGCAGGCACCGCGGCTCAGATCGGATCGGAGCCGCGGTGCCTGGCGAGGAGTCCGGCCATGCCTCCCACCCTCCTCAGGCCGTGGGGGGAGGGTGGTGGGATCCATCCGGATCCCCCCACCCTCTCCCCGCGGCTTGGATCCCACCCGCGGCAGGCTACCCCATGCATGGTCGGACTCCTGAAAGTCCGACCATGGCCGGGGAAGCCAGCCGCGGGGAAGGGGAATCCCAGCGGTGGCCTCGGAAGGACCCTTCGGAAGGGTCCTTCCGAGGCCACCGCAGGCATTTTCCCCCAGCTGAGCTGCGGGAGCACTCCTTCGGAGGCTCCCGCCGCTCAGCTGGGGGAAAATGGTGCCTATGGGGAAAACATCGCAAAGCGATTTTTCCCCATAGGCAACATCGTTATACGATCGCAAAAGCGATGGCAAAAATGCCATCGCTATGCGAATTCATCGTTAAACGGGGCACTCGTTATACGAGGCACCACTGTATATAATTCTAATCTGGATTGTAGCATTGTCTATTCTAGATTAGACATCAAAATATATTATAAGTGAGATGCACTAAAATGTTTAAAAGCTTTCTATATAATATCAGTACTATTCACAAACTAAATGCATTTTTGTGATGTCAGAGTTTGGTTATAAATTGATTTAAATTTGTTTTTAAAAATCAGCTTTTGCTTTGCAATATCTTATGCTTATTTAATTTATCTTGAACAACATTCTAAAGTACTTCTCTGCTACAAAGTTCTGCTTTTTGGAGGGTGGGTGGAGTTTTGTTTTTTTAATCTGAAGTGTCAAATATATTTCGTTGAAATGAGCAGGGAAAATGCCTTCTGTAATTACTAATTTTAAACAAAATAAGAGACCATATTCTTTTTAAAGTGTCAATTCCTGGTGGTACATGTTAAAAATCTTAACAATATAATGCACAATAAATATCAGTCTGTTTTATTTCCTGTGTATTTAGTTGCATTACAGCACTTCTGATAAACATAATAAATTAATTAAGACATTGATGGTTGTTGTGGGTTTTTTGGGCTCTTTGGCCGTGTTCTCTGTGGGGAAACTTTTGAAAAAATACAACCTACAAACAGTATTCAAACCCACCACAAAAATACAACAAACGTTAAGGTCAGCAAAGGACAAAAGGGACCCACCGCCACCACTGCAGGAGTATACGGGATACAGTGGACCCTCTACTTACGGAATTAATCTGTATTGGAATGGTGGCTGCAAGTCGAAAAGTCTGTAGGTCGAGTCTCCATTGACCTACAATGCATTGAAAACCGATTAATCCCATAACTGGCCGTTTTTGTTCCATTTTCGTTGCATTTTGATTTTTTTCTGGTCTGTGGGTCAATTCTCTGACTGCAAGTCGAATCTAAATTTTGCAGCCAGAGAAGTCTGTAAGTCGAGCCGTCTGTAAGTCGAGGGTCCACTGTACCTTGCATTGTGGCCAGGTATATATTGGAACCACAAAACGCGGCATCTACACCAGAATCAAAGAACATGAGAGACACGGCAGACTAAAACAACTGGAAAAATTGGCAGTAGCTGAACATGCCGTAAAACAAACTGGACATTTAATTTTATTTTAAAAATACTGAAATACTGGACAGCACCAGCAATCATTATATTAGACTGCACAGGGAAGCCATTGAAATCCACAAACACCAGCAAGGCTTCAACAAAAAAGAAGAAAGTTTAAAACTCAACCTGGCTCCCAGCACTGAAAATTACAGCCTACAAAAGGTCAACAAACTCTACCCAGCCACAAGGACCAATGATCACTGCACTTAAAAGACAAGCTAACGACACCCATCAATCACAGTGACAGATAATCTCTCCCTCTTATTACAACAATACACCCACAACAAAAAACACGCTGATCAACACAATCACCCATCTCCTGTGATGCTATAAATACTCAACTATCAAAACACATTGCTCCAGAGAACAGACAGAGTTCTGACTCCTGTCCTCTGAAGATGCCGGCCACAGAGACTGGAGAAATGTTAGGAAGAACAACCTTCAGAACATGGCCAAAGAGCCCGAAAAACCCACAACAACCATTAGATCCCAGCCGTGAAAACCTTCAAAAATACATTTAAC
Source organism: Pogona vitticeps (assembly GCF_051106095.1). NCBI lineage: Eukaryota > Metazoa > Chordata > Lepidosauria > Squamata > Agamidae > Pogona > Pogona vitticeps. Next base: position 11,679,325 of record NC_135793.1, on the reverse strand, counting down.
TAAGACATTGTTCATGTTTTCAGACAATTTTTAGTCCTTACCCTAATCAAAGGAACTAGTCTGGGAACCTAGTAGGAAATATTTGCCTAAGTACCAAGCACAAGCTTTCAGTTTGATTTGAGAGAAGGATCTGCAATGAAAACTTTAAAAAATAAAGTGTTCTTTGGAGAATGAAGTTCAGTAATTCAGTATTTCTGAATCCAGTATATGTGAATCCTGGGGGCATAATCTTCCTGTAAAGATCCTGATAAAAATGATGACCATGAAGAAAAACAAGACTCCATTGCACAACACAAACAGTACCGCAGACTTCACTTGCTAACCCCCAAAACTCAACACACACACACATGCAGGATGTTGCTTCTTAAAGACCATATCAAAAATAAAAGACTGGGGCAAGAGTGCATCTTTAAGAAGACTGATATTCTCTGGAAAACCTATAATTTTGCCCAAATGGAGGCTTTAAAATATAGAGCTTTGAGAACTAGCTGGGTAAGGATTAAGTATAATTTTTAAAGTTAAGGAAACAGAAGCTTTTAACCTAGAAATTCTCCCCTTGCTAGGGCTTCAAATTTCTGCTTACCAAACCTTAAAGCAAAAACAGTTACTCCTCAACCTTTCTCCCTACTTGTTCAGTATTCAAGCTATAGCAAGTTTATTCTGCCAGAGACAGCAAGCATATCCATCTGGACAGTCAGTTACTTGCTGAATATAGACAACCACAAGGACAAATGAAGGTTGGGGGTACATTGCAGTTGGAGGGTACACCTCTGGAGAAGAACCTCTGTTACATCTATTTCTGCATAATTTTTGTTGTTGTGTTTAGTCATGTCCAACTCTTTGTGACCCCATGAACCAGAGCACGCCAGGCCGTACTATCTTCCACTGCCTCCTGGAGTTTGATCAGATTCATGTTGGTAGCTTTGATGACACTATCCAACCAGCTTGTCCTCTGTCGTCCCCTTCTCTTCCCTTCACTCTTTCCCAACATCAGGGTCTCTTCCAGAAGTCTTCTCTTCTCATGAGATGGCCAAAGTATTGGAGCCTCAGCTTCAGGATCTGTCCTTCCAGTGAGCACTCAGGTTGATTTCCTTTAGAATGGATAGGTTTGTTCTCCTTGCAGTCCAGGGGACTCTCAAGTCTCCTCCAGCACCACAATTCAAAAGAATCAATTCTTCAGTGCTCAGCCTTCTTTATGGTCCAGCTCTCACTTCCATACAACGCTAATGGAAAAACCATAGCTTTGATTATGCGGACCTTTGTCGGCAAGGTGATGTCTCTGCTTTTTAAGATGCTGACTAGGTTTGTCATCACTTTCCTCCCAAGAAGCAGGAGTCTTTTATTTTCATGGCTGCTGTCCCATCTGCAGTGGTCATGGAGCCCAGAAAGTAAAATCTGTCACAGCCTCCATATCTTCCCCTTCGATTTGCCAGGAGATGATGGGACTAGTGGCCATGATCCTAGGGTTTTTTTTGATGTTGAGCTTCAGACCATTTTTGGTGCTCTCCTCTTTCACCCTCATTAAGAGGTTCTTTAATTCCTCCTCACTTTCTGCCATCAGAGTGATATCATCTGCATCTCTGAGGTTGTTGATATTTATTATTATTATTATTATTATTATTATTATTATTATTATTATTATTATTATTATTATTATTATTATTATTATTATTATTATTATCATCATCATCATCATCATCATCATCATCATCATCATCATCATCATCATCATCATCATCATCATCATTATTTATTTATTTATTTATTTATTTATATCCCGCCTATCTAGTCTTGTTAGGACCACTCTAGGCGGCTAACAACATAACAATAATACAATTATATATATATAAAAAACGATTTCACATAACAGAAAATACAAACAAACTGGGAGAGCTGCAGAAGAAGGGAAAAGGTGTCAGGAGTTATCTGTTGGGAAGGCCTGCCTAAACATCCATGTTTTTAATTGTTTCTTAAAAATGCCCAGCGAGAGAGCCGCGCGAATCTCAGGAGGTAGGTTGTTCCAAAGACAGCAATTTTGTTCAGCAATTTTAATTCCAGCTTGGGGTTCATCCAGTCCAGCCTTTCGCATGATGTATTCTGCATATAAATTAAATAAGCAGGGAGACAACATACAGCCTTGTCATACTCCATTCCCAATTTTGAACCAATCAGTTGTTCCATATCCAGTTCTAACTATTGCTTCCTGTCCCACCTATAGATTTCTCAGGAGATAGATAAGGTGGTCAGACACTCCCATTTCTTTAAGAACTTGCCAGAATTTGCTGTGGTCCACACAGTCAAAGGCTTTTCCGTAGTAAATGAAGCAGAAGTAGATGTTTTTCTGGAACTCTCTGGTTTTCTCTATAATCCAGCGCATGTTAGCAATTTGGTCTGCCCCTTCGAAATCCAGCTTCTACCTCTGGGAGTTCTTGGTCCACATACTGCTGAAGCCTACCTCGTAGGATTTTGAGCATAACCTTACTAGCATGTGAAATGAGCGCAATTGTATGGTAGTTGGAGCATTCTTTGGCACTGCCCTTCTTTGGGATTGGGATGTAGACTGATTTTTTTCCAATCCTCTGGCCACTGCTGAGTTTTCCAAACTTGCTGGCATACTGAGTGTAGCACCTTAACAGCATCATCTTTCAAGATTTTAAATAATTCCACTGGAATGCCATCACCTGCACTGGCCTTGTTGTTAGGAGTGCTTTCTAAGGCTCATTTGACTTCATTCTCCAGAATGTCTGGCTCATGGTCAGCAACCACACTATCTAGGTTGTCCAGGACATCCAGATCTTTCTGGTATAATTCTGTGTATTCTTGCCACCTCTTCTTGATGTCTTCTGCTTCTGTGAGGTCCCTTCCATTTTTGTCCTTTATCATGTCCATCCTTGCACAAAAGGGTCCTGTGATATCTCCAATTTTCCTGAACAGATCTCTGGTTTTTCCTTTTCTGTTATTTTCCTCTATTTCTTTGCATTGTTCATTTAAGAAGGCTCTCTTGTCTCTCCTTGCTATTCTTTGGAAGTCTGCATTCAACTTTCTGTAACTTTCCCTATCTCCCCTGCATTTTGTTTCCCTTCTCCTCTCTGCTATTTGTAAGGCTTCCTTGGACAGCCTTTCTCGCATTTCCTTTTCTTTGGGATGGTTTTCGTTGTTGCCTCCTGTAGAATGTCACAACCCTCCATCCATAGATCTTCAAGCACTCTGTCCACCAAATCTAGTTACATAAATCTGTTCTTCACTTTCACTGTGTATTCATAAGGGATTTGGTTTAGATTGTACCTGTCTGGCCCAGTGGTTTGCCCTACTTTCTTCAGTTTCAGCTTGAATTTTGCTATAAGAAGCTGATGATCAGAGCCACTGTCAGATCCAAGTCTTGTTTTTGCTGACTGTATAGAGCTTCTCCATCTTTGGCTGCAGAGAACATAATCAATCTGATTTTGATATTGTCCATCTGGTGATTTCCTTGTGTAGAGTCGCCTCTTGTGTTGTTGGAAAAGAGTGTTTGTGATGACCAGCTTGTTCTCTTGACAAAACGCTATTAGACTTTGCCCTGCTGCGTTTTGAACTCCAAGGCCAAACTTACCTGTTGTTCCTTTTATCTCTTGACTCCCTACTTTACAATTGGTGCATAAACTTGGATTACTGTGATGTTGAAAGGTCTGCCTTGGATTTGTAATGAGGTCATTTTTGAGATTGTATCCCAGTACAACTTTTCCCACTCTTTTGTTGACAATAAGGGCAACTCAATTTCTTCTATGGGATTCTTGCCCACAGTAGTAGATATGATAATCGTCTGAATTGACTTCACCCATTCCCGTCCATTTTAGTTCACTGACACTAAGGATGTCACTGTTTATTCTTTCCATGTCATGTTTGACCACATCCAGCTTACCAAGGTTCATAGATCTTATGTTCCAGGTAACTGTTCAGTATTTTTCTTTGCAGCATCAGAGTTTCCTTTCACTTCCAGGCACGTCCGCAGCTGAGCGTCCTTTCGGCTTTGGCCCAACCACTTCATTAGCTCTGGAGCTACTTGTACCTGTCCTCTGCTCTTCCTCAGTAGCATGTTGGACGCCTTCTGACCTGAGGGGCTCATCTTTCAGCATCATATGTTTTAGCCTTTTGTTTCTTTTCATGGAGTGTTCTTGGCAGGGATATTGGAGTGGCTTGCCAGTTCCTGATCCAGGTGGACCACATTTAGTCAGAACTCTCCACTATGACCTGTCCATCGTGGGTGGCCCTGCAAGGCATAGCCCATAGCTTCTCTGAATTATTCGAGCCCCTTCTCCACTACAAGGCAGTGATCACATTCTATTGGTAGCAGACTTCAGTTTGGGGAGCCTGTTTTATTTTTTAGTCTGACCTTGAGATCCACCAAAAACACCCTTGTCAGACATGAGATAGGAATTCAAGAATTTTGAGCTCATGAATTTGTTTTAAGGACCAGAAATGAATGTTTTTCACAATTCTTCCATACAAATATCCACTGATGCTTACTCCGTGCTTTCTTTCACCAGTAGTTTAGTCTTCTTGCTGAGATTTTTAAATATTTTAAATATGGAAGTTGAAAATCTTTGCAAAACACTCAGAATAATGCATTACGCTAACTACAATGTATGCTCCTATATAATGTCAAATTGGCAATAAATAGAGACAGCCACCTAGACAGCCAGCACTTGTTCGAAACAATAACCAAGTCAAAAACTCATTGAAATGACACTTTAACTATTAATGCCCTGATATTCTGTTCTCATTCTTTCAATACCTGTGTAATTGTCACATTATTTTTGCTAGGGGACTTATAAGGTTTTAATATAAAATCTTACAAGTTGCTTGATATGTTTGCAGTCGTCTGCCCATATTTCACACCCTTGTAATGACAGTTGACAGTTGGATAATATGCTGGTGGAGTACCCTTGTGGCACAGTATTTCAAAAGTCTATCTTTCCTTTTGTACTCCTTTCATGTTTCACAGTCCAAAGAACTTTAATTGGAGATGGTATGGTCAGTGTTGATAAAGTCCCAAGTAATGTTCTTCAACCTTGCGCTGCCCCATTATGATAATCAAATTCAGCATTTGCAGTTGGTGAAGCCCAACTGGAAGAGGTCATCTAAGATTGTGTTTTCTGAAAATAAGTCTTAAATCTAGAGCATATAGGTGGTACTGGAGCTGAACAGAGATTCTGCTTTCCATCTTACCTGTAGAATGTCCCTGCTGGTTTAGTAATATGCCTTATGGGAAATAAGATATTTCAGATGAGGTGTTAAACTATGGTTATGTGCAGGTGAGAACAACTCACCTTGCGAGGGAGCAGCCTGGGTAGGTGGGGACTCGTTAGCCTGGGAAGGCAGCTCATCTAGGAGAAGGAAAACTCTGATTTCCAACTTCCACTGCCTTGTGGCTATATCCACTGATGGAAAAGGCTTCAGGAGTTAATCTTGAGACAAAATCTGGAGCCGGAGACCTGGAGGCAGTTCGTGTCATTCTGGCAACTCCTGTGACATTGCTGGAACCAGTTGTATTCGCTCTTGCCTTACCATTGGACTATTTCAGTGATGTGGAGAGGGGGGATTTGCTGCTTGGGTAACAGCCTATCCTCTATATTATTTTACCCAGGCTTCATGCTCTGGAGAGGACACTCCAGCTTCGCATACAGTGTCAAAGTCCTCCATACAGAGCATGTTACCATAGTCTCTGGAGACTGAAGGATGCCTATGAGGTGCACATGTGCATGGGAGCTCAGAGCTCCATCAGTGCAGTGCGGTGGCAGCCAGGGTCGATGCCTATTTACTTTGGGTTTGAGATGAAAACACACATCCCGTGTAGACAGGTGATTCTCTTACACAACAGGATGAAAATCAGAGGGAATGTTGATTATAAGATCAATTAATCTTATGGGCAGCCTCTGATTATGCGACAATAATGAAAAAGCATTCCAAATGCAAACAAAGGCATGCACAAGTACCTGCTGCGTAGAAGAATGAACTAAGATGAGGGCAGAGATACCTCACAAAATCCTTTCCTAACATCCTTGGTTTTGAGGACTCCATGCATTTATCATGAAGGGCTGGAAAGGGTTTCTAAGCACAGTCAGTGAGAGTAAAATTGGAAGCTTCTACATGATTCTGTGGTGTCTTCCCTGCATCTAAACCTTATGCCCTTGCAACCCCTTAGCAGATCTTCACGCTCACCAAGCAAAGATAATTAGAGGAGTTCGTGTGCATGGATACATATTTGTATCCACACTACCCATATACAGTTTTAGACGATGTGGAAGAAAATATACCGGTATGCACCATCTCGAGTGCAGTTACTACTGTTTGTGCTGAAATTATTTTACCAACCAGAAGGGAATCACTTTGCAAACTTATGTACCATATTACTGAATGAAGTAATATATTTAGGGTGAATTAGGACCATGGTCACCCAAGCTGCACTGTTCCTACTAATAGCAAGTATAATTGCTAAGTGACAGAAATATCCTGTGGTTAGAATAATGCACCAAAATGAACTGTTGATGTAACATGTAAAAACTGCCAGTCAGGTTGAAAATTGCAGCCCCTGTAATTACTGGTTTGTTTCCCTGTTTCTAGAGCGTCTGGCAAAGATGATGGTTCTTTGGACATGCTGCCTTTCGTAGAGCAAGTTCCTCTTGTGTTTGATCCCCTGGGTAACATATTGGCCATTTTCCATCATTAGGCACTCTGCATAACTATTTCCATCCCCATAGTCCTACTCATCTGAGCACAATTCTAACCCCTAGAACAAAATAGAAAGCAAGTACTGGTACAAGGAATGAATTTCAGGAGGAAGTATTTTTTAAAAATCTGGTCTATCACACTGATTTGCATTTGCAATTTGCAATGAAAATGCCTCCAAGGATCCCATTACTATATTAATTCACATCAGATGTGTAAACTCTCCAGAGATACAGTCAGTGTGAACTATATGCAGGAGTCTGTTGCACATGATACTCTGTGCAATCATAATGCCTTTTATATTGATTGACTCATATCCGTGCTCCTTGGAAACAGCAGCTAATCTTAAAGAGCTGTAGCAGCTGCCGGGATGTGATTTCTGTATGATGGAGTGAAGCTTATTCAGCAATCCTGTGATGATTAAGGTAATAAGGGTAATTTATTGCTTCTTTCGTCTTAGCAATACCTCAAGCCAAAACGCAAAACCACTTACTAAGAGAAACAAGAGACTACGGACTCAGTGGATAGTGAAGGGCACCAAATCTGACACAGAAAAAAATTGGCAGTGTATGTATATTTTATGGGTGCATTTCAATAGAACTGGAGCTAGAGACACTATGCCACACACTTACAAGACCTGTGACTTTAGTGTTTGTTGCCAAGCAATGCTTCAAGAAACAGATGTGTCTACCAAGCACACTTGCCATTGTGCCATTCCTTCTCTTAACTCAGGTTGAGAGCACATGATAGAATAATGGCACAGACACAGTCTGCGGCTTATTATAGGGGCCACAGGACACATAGGCTGAAACTGGCAGACAAGTATAGGAAAAGATAACCTGCTATTTGTCAACAAGGTCAGGTCTGTTTTCCTCGGGATTGGCAACCTACAAGTCATAGAATCCTTGTGGTAATCAGACCAGTCTTCTGAAATTCATGGCTTACTTGCAAAAACTTGCAACCTATCAGTTAACACCTCTGGAAAGAGTGTCCTGTCCCTTCTTCAGCAAGGGAAGAAGAGAGAGAAGGTGGCTAATAAAGATGGAAAAGAGAAAGAAGGAGGGCAGGCAGAAAAGGGTCCTCATCCACTTTGGGTGCTGGCCTTTGCCCAGCTGGCTTCCACCCTGTTTTCAGTCACTTGGAGCTCCCCGTGGTTATGGGACCTTTAGATATGGCGGGGGGAGAGATTGCCTACCCCTGAGTTATCTGAATCAAAAAGAAAAAGATTGAGATTGGATGGTTACTGCATTGGTACCATACCATCAGCCACCCACGTCCATTGTGATACATTTCATATAACATGGTGCAGAAATTGTGTAAAAACAGATACATCACTAATTGCTGGGAAAAGTCACTTTATACTGTCAGACCAGGCAGAGACTACCCTAAGATTGTTTGTTGTTGTTTAGTCATTAAGTCATGTCCGACTCTTCGTGACCCCATGGACCAGAGCACGCCAGGCCCTCCTGTCTTCCACTGCCTCCCGGAGTTGGGTCAGATTCATGTTGGTAGCTTCAATGACACTGTCCAACTATCTCGTCCTCCGTCATCCCCTTCTCCTCTTGCCTTCACACTTTCCCAACATCAGGGGCTTTTCCAGGGAGATTTCTCTTCTCATGAGATGGCCAAAGATACTTCCATTTAAAATGCTAAAAGCTTGAGCCTGAAGCCTTGTGCATTCAAAGCTATCATCTGTGGTAATGTACTATTTAGTTTATATATTTTTCCCATTAATGAAACACTACGTAATATGGATTAGCTAGAAATAAATTAGAATCATCAACTTTTGACTGCCCAGTCTCCTCATTAGACCCAGTTTATGGTAAGCTGCACCAACAATCTACTACATTTCTAATGTGTCTTCTTATTTTGATACTTATAATGAACCTAACTATGAGCATATGGGATGTGGAAGTTTCATCAGTTGCAATGGCTGTCCTTAGAGCCACTTCATAAATATTTATTTTTAGAACATATTGCCTCATTACATAATACCAATTTCATAATTACTTCATTAAAGAGTACTTATACTCTGGGATGCTTTAACATTTATTTAAGGAGGCGTAATGAGAGACTTAGAATGTTGAATTGGCATGGATCAGAGTTTTTAAAAGTTATAGCACTAACTACATGACTAGCATTCATCCTCTCCCAAAGATTTCCAAAGATCATGAGGACCTGTTAGCTTAGATGTGCCAGCCTCTATCATATCAAACAGCAGAGAAGTGACTGACAAAAATGAAATACACAGTGTATTCAACACTCATGGTCCAGGTGAAATATCCTCACAAATGAGTATGTTTTCCTTCAGACCATGTTTATCTAGTGCCTTAGTACTCCGTGTGCAAAAATGAGGTCATCTGTTTACTCTTTATTAATTAACCACATCAGTTTTACTTGCTTGATAATGCATGAGAATCATTTCTAAAGAAAAGCAGAGAATTGATGTTTGCATCTTAGCAGACACCATCTCAAATTAAGTCATTTTGCGCTCCCTTATGCCTGAGGGAGAATGGCACTTTCTACTTAGAGCTTTATTAAGTTATTTATGTACAAATACTTTTACAAGAAGTTCCATCACAGTTTCTGGCTAGAGTTAATTTGTCCACTGGTCAATTCTAAATTGGATTACTGCATTGTAAATTTACATGGGACTGTGGTTGAGCTCATTCAGAACACCAGTTCAGAACAGTTACTAATGGGGTTCAGATGATGGGATTATATCTTGCTTGGTAGTCCATTAGCTCCCAGTAACTTCTAAGTTCATTTCTAGACTATCAAGCCAGCTTTTTATCTTCAGCGGAGCACATTATAAATGAAGATCAGTTTTATTAAATAATGCAAAGAACATGGTTGTTGTAGGTTTTTCAGGCTGTTGGCCGTATTCTGGAGGTTTTTCTTCCTAAAGTTTCATCAGTCTCTGTGGCCATCATCTTCAGAGGGCAGGAGCTAGAACCCTCTCTGTGTTCTGGTGTAGTGTGTGAGATTGTTGAGATTGTAGAAATGCAAAGAACAGTTTAAAAACAACAACAACAATAATAATAATTGTATACCTGTTAAACTGACTAGCCATGTTTATAACTTAGAATTATTCTGCTTCTCCTGCTACCGTATTGTCACTTCACTTCCTATGTGTCTCAGATAAATGTTACATGGCAGGATATGGATTTTCCCCTTTACCTTTAACCAATGGAGCTTGGTGCAAAATCTTCTCTCATTCTTCTTCACACAGCAATTAAAATGTAGATAAAGGGGACTGGTCAACATAAGTATAGGCATAATTACTTCATTAAGCTACCTCAGGTATGTTTCATCTCTAGGGCATGATGCTCATTTATCCAGTCAGGCCTTGAATGGAAAAAAAATCTTTGCTGAACAACCCCTTGGGAATAAGATCAGCAACTGCTACCTGTTGAGCAACTTTTGTTACTTTTTGTGGCATATCCCTTCATAATATCGGGCAATATTTTGCAATTTGAGCCTTTCCTTTGGGTTCCTCTCAAAAAGCTGAGATTGCAGATAGTCATTTGCCCATATTATTGCAAAAAACAGATCGCATGTGTCTGTCTGTTCTCCAGGAAGTAATTATCTGACCTTAAACATGCCTTTAATTTCTCTCAGCACTCTGTCATTTCCCCCATGAATTGGCATCCCTAATATAATCCTATTTACTTTGTAAAGCATAAAGATATGTAAAATGAAAATGAAGTTTGATGGAGATAAATTCTCCTCTCTTAATACTAGAACTTGGAATCTTCCAGTAAAAGCAGCCATACACTCAGGAAAGACAGGAGAGAAAAAAATGATAATTTTTCACAATGTATAATAAGTTATGGAGTTCAAAGCCAAGAATAATTAGCAACTTAAATGGCTGAAGAACAAGACTAGAAAAATTAATGGTGGATAGGCCTATGAATGGCTAATAATGATTTTGTTAAGCAGTCGCTGTAGAGGAGGAACAGAGGAGCATTGTGGCCTCTGAGCCCTCATAGCAGGCTTTCCATAGTCATAGTGAGAGACCTCCACTCCATTTTTTTCTCTTAGTTATTTTCCAAGGAAAGGCCACATTCCCTTAGGGATCTAAGGGAATCTGTTGGGGTCTCATGCCAGCAGCAGAAGGGGTCAAAGCTCAACGGAAGTGATCTACCTTGTTCTTTCTGCTTCCACCCCATTCTTTGTGTAATCTCTCTTTGCAACCCCCTTCTCTCCTCCTCCTCCTCACATACGGGATTCCTGGGGAAGGCAGAGGTGGTAGTTGCAGAGACTTAAATTGATGGCATGTGTGAAGAGGGGGCTTCTGATATTTAGGCCATGGGTGGTGATATCAGGCCTAATGTGGCCTTACGGCCACTGTTTGCCCAGAATCATCTCTTTGGCCACTGGAGCAAGCAGTATATTGGCCTAGAGTGGCCTTTGGTCTGACCCAGTAGATCACTGGTTCTTAACCTTGGGTTACTCAGGAGTTTTGGACTGCAACTCCCAGAAGCCTTCGCCACCTGACTGGGGTTTCTGGGAGTTGCAGTTCAAAAGCATCCGAGTAACAAAGGTTAAGAACCACTGCAGTAGATCACGTCTTATGTTCATAGGCAACCGTCTCCTGAGATCCTTTTAACTGAGGATTCTGGGAATCAAGTCTGAGTGACAGTCTGGATGATGCTCATGCTCTCTGCAATTGTGTGTGAGACATAACTGGAATTGTCTTCTTACATACATGTTTACTCAGATGTGAACTACATTAAGTTTACTGGGACTTACTCCCAGGTAAGACTGCACAAGACTACAGCCTCAGTGTCTGTTTTATGCATCTGTGATACATATTAAGGCCAACAATATTCAAACCACCTTCAAATTATATTTCAGTTCAGTAATAGCCATATTTTTCTTAATGCATAATGTCGAAAGAGGACCTAATTTTATTATTAAAGTGAAGCCCTTTAGTTACCCAATGATAGTGTCTTACTATGTAGTTAAATTAAATATGTGCCAAAGTTAGATGGTTTCTAGAATTAATTCAAATGCTTAGTGCTTGCCTTAAATTGGCATGCTTCCATGATATCATATTCCTGATATTAATCATGTGCTTTAGTAGCTGCCTGTGGCACACGGGAAAAGGGGTCAGAGTTAAGTGATTTGCAAAAATCCAGGTGCTTCCCAGCCAATCTGCAATTGGCCTTATGCTTAGCTCCTAAATGGTTCCTCTCTGTGTTAAAGCATTATTTATTGTGCTATGGCCTCTTCAAAGCAGCACCAAATCACAAGAGGCATAATACTTTTCACATAAAGAAAGAAAGAAAGACCACTTTGAGGGATAAACGTCCCCATTTCCGTGGCTTTCAGCCAAATGCATGATGAAAATCTCTTCGGTCTCTTTGCATCTGTCTTTTTGGGCCAAATTTCCTCAGGGCACATCCCTGTAAAATGCACTGTGCTCCCAATGCTTAAAGCCTATTGTTGTCATTTCTGTTGTTTTGATTTGTAGACTGCCCAATAGTACTAGAGCACTATTTGGGCAGCTTACAAGGTAATTATGTAAGCAACCCTTCCCCGCCCCCAAAGCAAGCAACCAACCTCAGAAGGATAGAGGGCTGAGTCAACCTTGAGCTGGCTATCTGAGCCTGTCATGATCAAACTCAGATCATGAGCAAATGCTTCATTGCAATACTGACACTATCTCTTCTAATATATTGTATCCCTGATATATATAACATATATATTATCTATTGATCTATTGATTTGTATTCTCGAATGTCTTGAACTGAACAATAAAAATCAGATATTTTACTTGCCTTTGTCAGAAGCACCATAGTATAATTAATACTACCCAAGTATGGAATAACTATCACAGATATTTCATCAATATGAATTGATATTGGCCAATTTAAAGCAACACACCCTGCCATAAGGAACCATGTCAATTCATTACTATTGTTCATTTGTTTATTATTAAGGTCCATGACCACAAAAAGAAATTAAATATAATACAAGTTATATTTACAAGAGTCAGAATGGTAAAATAGAGGGAAAAAAGAGTTAAAGGGAATTTATGGCTTAAAATCATTACCGATTAAATCTTCGCATATTTTGCATGCAGCTCTGAGAAATTTTGCATAGGTAAATGTAATCTGGGGATTAAAACCTAAAAGTATTTTACGTGAGATCTCTGTTTCAGGGCAGTCTGAAAACAGGCTCAGCAAAGGGAGCATAAACATACTATGTGGCTCGTGATAGAAATGGCAGCATAATATTATTTGTGTGGTTGATTGTACTCTGCTGTCACCGCAAGGACAAACTATTGATAAACAGCTTCCCATAAATGCCAGCAATGTTCAGTTCTGTCGAGAGAGGAGAATGGAACAATTATCGGTTTTCAGAATCATGGGCTGCGGCATTCCTTATGGATAAATGAATCAAGCCACATCCTCCAATCCCATTCTTTCCATGGAAGGAAAAGCAGGATAGGAAAACAACAGTATCTTTAAGAGGGTGCAGAAGGAAAGCCCTCGGGGCGATTCCCTCTGCATGAGCGTTAGTTGCCTGGTGGCTCTCTCCTACCTCACCCGATGCGCAACCAGTTTCCTTAGATCATTGCCTAATGATCTAGGCCTGTGGCTTCGTTTCCTCTGATCCCTTGCCTCTTTCCCAACTCACAGTCTTTTCCCTTCCCTTCTACAACTACATAGTATGACTGGAGGAGGGAGAGGCCCACCAGAGCTTTCATTCCTCTTCAAAGAAAGCCTACCGATTTGGCAGCATTTCCTGCTTCTGAAGTCTCCCCAGCAGGAAGCCAATCCCATCTCCAATGTGTCATCTGTGCATAGTATTTGAAAACAGTGTTTTTGTTTAAAAACACCAGTATTTTTAAGCTGAATAGAGGTGCCAGGCATTTTGCTGAGAAGAGTGACAGCATGTGTAATGCACTGCACTGCAGATGAGAATACTCTTAATCAGATAGATTTGTGGCAGCCTCATAGAAATTTTGTATACAGGCTGTTGCAGTTACCAGAGATGCAAGAAAGATATTGAAGAGATCTAAAGGAGGAAGGCGGATACTTTAATCTCTTCTTTTGAATTTTGGAGAAACCACATGACTAATGTGAGGGACGTCAGTCTGGGGCAAGCAGCCTGAAAAGAGAAAGCTGCATACAATGTGCCGTTGGCATTTTGGGATGCAGTCCAGTGTCCAATGTAAACTTAGTACCAACCAGGTAAAGTTTTTGCATTCAGTAACGCTAAGCAAACAGTAACATACAGTACTTTTACAGGCTTGGCATTAGTATGTAGCACTTCTGCTGTTTGGAACCACATACCACCAACACTGACCTTCGGCTCCTTTAAATTACAGAGCTTTTTCCCCTTGATGCCCCAGTGACGTTGGTTGATTACGGAGTTCGACATTTGCTACTGCTTTAGTTTCCCACCCACTCATCACACAAACAATGGACTCTCATATGAAGCAATTCCCTAATCTGTGACCATGACACTCTTACAGACTATGTGCGAATTCACTCACTCCTCAAGCAGACGACTGCGAAGGGGTTACCTACTGTATCAGAATATATCAGGTCAGATAATTACCTTTATCCTACCCTTTCATGATCAAAGGACTAAAAGCACAATTGAAAATATTTAAAAAAATACAGTCATCAAGGCAAAGTCACTGAAAACTGCAGTAGCAAATAATATAGAATTGAAAATGGAATATTCAATGCCAGGTACTGCACAGTAGCAGAAAAAGTCTAAATGTGTGCCACACAGTGAAACAAACAGCCAAAGAGACAAGCATGCCCATCTTTAGTGCCAGAAATGCTCAAAGAGAAGGGCTATAAATATTCTTTGTGGTGCCATCACAGTCTCTCGCACGTACCCATCTTCCACATTTGGTTTCATGCAGGAGAACATCCACGAGTAGTCTGAAATAACTAGTAAGGGAAAACACAGACAATTATTGTTGCTCATTCATGCACATACTCCATATATATCAATAATTGCAAATAGGGAGGAAGGTTCTCTCCCATAACTGATGAATATAGAAGGTTCTCAGCCACATCAGTATTTGTTCTAAAAAGTGATATAGTATGGTAGGTGGATACCCAGTGTGGTTTGGTAAACAGAGTGATGGTTTCAGAAGAATTGGGTTTAAATGCCTGCTCATCCATGCAAACTCACTGTGGAGGAAGGAATGAAACTGATAAAACCATTCCTATAATACCTCACATTGAAAACTTTATTAAGGCCAGTAAAAGCCAATTCTGGCACATAACACAGAGATGGTGGCTAGTGTATTGGATCAAGGAGCCCTCAAATCAAATCAAAACAATCAAACACAGAGCCTATGCAGACATGGGTTCATTGGAAGAGGCCCCCGAGTTGCAGGGAAATTCTGGCTCAGGTTGCAACCCATTGCCACTGGAGAGGGGAGAGGATTGGGCAAAATTGGAGATATTTATAGAAGCACATTAAGCTATGTCTATTCAGCTCTTGGAAGGTTTGCTGGAGGCAACTGCCAGCAGTATTGGAGAAGAAAGAGCAGCATTCCATATGGTGAGCTGTTTCTCCAGATCTTTCTCTAGGATATGTATG
This sequence comes from Pogona vitticeps, assembly GCF_051106095.1. Taxonomy (NCBI): domain Eukaryota; kingdom Metazoa; phylum Chordata; class Lepidosauria; order Squamata; family Agamidae; genus Pogona; species Pogona vitticeps. The sequence continues at coordinate 11,664,040 of NC_135793.1, read as the reverse complement.
AAGTTAAATTGCCAGAAGCAAAGCTGTGTGTAAAAACACAAAACTGGCCCAGCCTTTCCCTGCAAATTCCCATCCTGATTCTGTTTTAATGGATTCACTGCCTTCACTCCACTGCACTGGGGACAGTTCCAGAGAAAACTTGCACAGCTGTGTGTGGTGTACTTGGAAGCGCAAGACACAACTCCTGTTCCTATAACAGCCCGAGCCTCTTGTTAGCTTGTCTCAGTGGAGTCTGCCACAAAGCAGGTGTGGACTGCAGGCATCTGTTGGTGGAGAGGAGAGGATCCTGGCTTCAGAAGTATTTGGCAGTGCCAAAGAGTATTACTTCAGTATGTGTCTGGACTTCATGCTGTCTTGCCTATGAGGAGAATAACTCAATGTAGCACACAGGTGCAGAGTTCTTTTAAATCATTTCGTTGTTTGAGGCCTTGTGTGGAATTAAAACAGGCATAGCACCAAGAGACTCCCTACTGAAATCACTGCAGGATTAGATACAAAATGGCAGCTGCCCAATAGATGGAGAAATGAATGAGTTGTTTGACCTGCAGTTGTCAATGGAATTCATTATATTCCTCGTTCCAGAGTCTTGATTTTCTACATTACTTTTTATGCTGAACTAGGGACTGTGTGTGTGTGTGTGTGTGTGTGTGTGTGTGTGTGTGTGTGTGTGTGTGTGTGTGTGTGTGTGAGAGAGAGAGAGAGAGAGAGAGAGAGAGAGAGAGAGAGAGAGAGAGAGAGAGAGAGAGAGAGAGAGAGAGAGAGAGAGAGAGATGCTGTTGTCAAGTTTATTCCAACTAGGTAGTGTTTGCAAGATATGTAAGATTCCTATGGAGTGGTTTTACTGCTACTGCTCACCAATGCGTTTCCACAGCCAGGAGGGATTTGAAGTGAGGCCTCCTGAGTCCTGGTTCAACACTTTACCTACAAAACCACACTGGCTCTCAATATGTACTTTGTGCTAATTTTTAACTTGTACTTAAAAATTAATTTTGCCAAATAATTCTGGAGACAATATGCAGATGATACAAAATTGGGTGGAATAGCTAATACCCTGGAAGACGGAAACAAAATTGAAAATGATATTGATAGACTGGAGCACTGGGCTGAAAACAACAAAATGAAAATCTACGGGGATGAGTGCAAAATACTGCACCTCAGAAAAAGAAATTAAATGCACAGTTACAAGATGGGATGATACAAAGCGAGTAAGATCTTGGGATTGTCGTATATCACAAACTGAATATGAGGCCGCATTAACAAAAGTATAGTTTCCATATCCTGTGGGGTGCCAGATCCCCTCTATTCAGCACAGGTTAGGCCTCACCTTGAGTATTGTCTCCAGTTCTGGACACCAGACTTCAAGAAGGATGCTGGCAAATTGGAAGAAGTTCAGAGGAGGGCAACAAGGATGATCAGGGGACTATAAACCAAGCCCTGTGAGGAAAGGCTGAAAGAACTGAGTATGTTTAGCCTTGAGAAAAGAAGACTGAGGGGAGATACGATCACACTTTTAAAATATTTGGAAGGCTGTCATACAGAGGAGGGGCAAGATCTGTTCTCAATCATCCCATAGTGCAGGACACACAACAATGGGCTCAAGTTAAAGGAAGCCAGATTTCAATTGAATGTCAGGAAAAACTTCCTAACTGTTAGAGCGGTACAGTAATGGAACCAATTACCTCAAGAGGTGGTGAGTGCTCCCACACTGGAGGCATTCAAGAGAAACCTAGACAACCACCTTTGATTTGTATTCCTTCATCGAGCAGGGGGTTGAACTTGATAGCCTGATAGGCCTCTTCCAACTTCACTAATCTATGATTCTATGATTCTAACTCTACATGTAACTTTCTCTTAGTTATCTTAGTTTAAGATCCAAACTAGAATAGAGGCGGCCACTGGGCTCTCATGATGGATATGCAAAGAGGCTGGGTGGCTGTGTGCCTCTTGTACCATTTCTTGCTCCATCTGGGATTCTGTCTTCTGCTTGGCTGATTGCACAGCTGTGATGGCAGGGTATGGGGCTAGTATCATAATGACCAGCCCAGGACTTGGAATTTTCTGAACCATGGACAGCATTCTGCAGTGGGACTATCCTCAAGTTATTCTATCAGGGACTAAGAGCAACAGGTATTAGAGATAAACTATTTGTATTTGTATCCCTGGGAATACAGGTATGAATAGTGGCACCATAGATGCCATGGAGGTCTGTTCACTCCCCCCTAGAACTGGCCAGTCCACTCATCATTTGGCTTAGCTCTGTTGTCATTGTCACACCAATTATGGAAGGAGCCTGGTCAGCTCTCTCTCTCCCCTCATAGCCAAGCGCTCCAGTGTAGAGTCAGGATGGGGAGTCTTCCCACTCAGTCAATGAGTCGTCAGCTGGGCAGGGAGGCAGTGAAGAACTGGCCAGTCTCCTTCCATTAATGGGATGATGACAATGGAGCTGAGCATCATTAAGAGCCTCATGGTGCAGTGGTTAAACCGCTGTACTGTAGCCAAAACTGCTCACAACCTGGGGTTCAATCCTGGGTAGCCGACTCAAGGTTGACTCAGCTTTCTATCCTTCCGAGGTCGGTAAAATGCGTACCCAGCTCACTGGGAGGGGGGGCAATGTGTAGCCTGCATAATTAACTTGTAAAGCACCCAGAGTGTAAAGCACCCAGAGAGTGCTTGAAGAACTATGGGGTGGTATATAAGCAGCACGCTTTGCTTTTTGCTTTTTGTATGCCACATGCCAAATAATGAGTGGACCGGCTGGTTCTTGCAAGAGGGAATGGACCTCCATGGCACCTGCCACTATTCATATTCACACCCTCTGGAATACGAATATGAATAGCCCATCTCTAGTCAGGATTTCTTATTAGGCCAAGAGAACATATTCTACACGCCCTGCCCTTAGGGGTTGTATTGGACTGATAAGGAGCAATTTTTAAAATGTAGCTGTTTTGCTTCTTCTGTGAACAGAAGAGTGGAGGAGCAGCAGCAGAGAAGTGTCTCCTTGGCATTTCAGGGGGCCTGAGGTCCACTCCTCAGCCTAGGGGAGCAAGGTGGGTCAAGTCAGCAAGCTAAAAGCTTCATAGCAGTGAGCTGCAACCCCAGAAGGACCAGAGAGACTGATTCTAGCATCTCCTCAGAATCATTAGCCTGTCGGTCATTTAGTATCAGGTAGGCTAAATGTATGTTCGTGTCATCACTGTGTTCACACAAAGCAACAGGCCTGAAGAGGGGAATCTTATCAATCCATGAAAGGTTCTCTAACTGAGGGAGAACCTCGATTTCTCTATGTTTATGTGATGAGCCTTCATGGATCAAGTTTTTTCTGTTCAGACTGTCGATTTGCGTGAACAAAGATACAGAACTGGGGTTAGCTCAGTTTCTAGTTTTGCATGGTCAGCCCGCCTGGATACCATATGTCTGAACACGAGTACTATTACTGGACAAATACCAAGGGCTCCAGACGATGCCACTTCTTATGTTGATCTAAGGGTTCAAGAAGGCACATGGGAGAATGTGGTCTCCAAAGTATCTTTTTTCCCCAAGCCATACAGCACTTTGAGCTGCATTTCTGCTTGTATCCTTGACATCACATGCAATATTCTCCACACCAGTTCTTTTCAGACTTCATGAGAAATTGCACTGTCTTCCTTGTGTGATGCTTATAACCTGCACGTACTCTCCTGCTAACTGATGCAAAGCCCAAGAGTGGTGTGTGCGGCGACTGCTTCCTCCTGTCAGAGCACATCAGCCTCCCAGGTTAATGCAGAACTGTTCCTCTCCTCCTCTGCTCTACCCTTTTTACATCCATTGCAGCCTTTGCTGTGGGTCACTGGGCCAGACATACTCTCTTATTACTGCAGTTCCACATTTCACTGTCTTAAAAAAGACCCTCCAGTTTTTAGCACAGATGTTGCAGACAAGAAATATTTAAGCACTCATTCTGCACATAAACTGAGCCACTGGCAGAAGGTGAGCAAAACAGGATTCAGAATAAGACTGATGATCTACAGAAGTGCTTCAGAGAGCTTTGCCTTTTCTTTTTTTTCTTTCTTTTTCTTCTTCTCCTGACCTTCAGATCTCACATAGAATTTCCTAGTTCTGCTTGGTAGTATTGACCACTGCTGTAAAGGCAGACACATAGTGGATTCAAATGTCTCTAAAGTCCTCCTTGCTTGAGCAACACAGTATCTTACGGGGCTTAACTGGTTGACAGATTTACTGTAGCATAGACCCTCATGAACTAGAAATCATTTTGTAAGGTTATTGGTTTATATAGTTAGTAGCTTGCTAATTCATAGTGCACCATCCTTGTACATTTAGAAAGAAAGATCACAGATCCCTCTTCCAGTCTCAAAAATAGTGCAAGACAAAAGAAGAAGGAGATGGAAATTAAAGCAAAGGTAAACAAAGGAATAATATTGTATGATTGGATGGCAGATGGTTAATGGTCCTAAAGACGAGGTGAGGATAACAGGTACTGCCTTCATTTGCCAAATCAGAGGAAAATGGCAAAAATGATTACGAAATATTCAGCACTTCTCTGTAAGAATAGCGTTTTCAAAGAGCATACATTCATTAACTCCACGCTCACATATGATGTGTTTTAGCTGAAGATAAAATAATTTAGTCAGACAGAGGACTAAATTAAATGATATGCTTAGCACATATTTAGAAGTAGTGCTCCCTCAAGCAGTTAAACAAATTTGTTACAGTACTTGCTTTCCTCACCTCTGTATTTTATTTTTAGCACATTGTATTTTATGATTGATTACTGGAAGGCAAACTTGAGCTCGTTTTGTAAGTCTGAGTGCTGAAGTTGGAGGTGCCTACCTCTGAAAGAAGTCCATGATCAGAGGGAAAACATATTAATTGCAGGGAATATATGGCCCTTTTAACCTGGAACGTCACTCTCAAAAAGATATTGTGACAGAGAGCAGGAACTGCCTGTTTCTCCAGATTTGGGAACAGTGCACTCGGGCTACCTGTTGAGTTCATCCTCTTCATCCTCATCCTCATCCTCACCCACCCCCATGGACATAGACCTTGTTGAGGCAGAGGGCCCTGTATGCCTCAGTGAGGCTGAGAACTATGCTAGTGGTCATGCTACCCGAAGAGTCTCCCAAACCAGACAGGTCTCAGCTGATAAGCCAAACCAAATGTGTTCACCAATCATCAGTTATGATGAAAGGAAATAAACAGAAATTGTCAGGGTCAAGGACCTTGTCAGAGGCTATAACCCCTGGACATCTGGTGACAAATGGGCTACAGGGCTGTTGACCCTGTTGACTCTCTTGAGGAACCATGCTGCAAAGCTACTGGAACAACGTACTGTAAATGCAAAACATGGACTCCCGCTGAAAATTGAGAAATGCTGAAATGCTATTAAGAGGCAAACTCAACAGCCCATGGTTTTTAAAAAAAGAAGGGTGGAAATTTGGTAAAGGAAACACCCAAATAGTGACATAACTGAACAATGATTAATGGACCAGAGAAGGCTTATCATCCCGCCCTTCTAGATGATGTCTACTCAGGGCAGGTCACAATAAAATCATTCATAAAAGAGTTAAAAGAATAAATTAAATTAACATATTAGTGTTAATCAAAATGGAAAAATAGACAAAAAAACTAAGTAAAAGTCAAGGATTGACAGGATGGAAGGCCTGCCTAAAGAGCCAAGTGTTTAATTGGCTCTTGAAAACGCCCATCGAGGGTGCCAGGCAGATCTCTGATGGCAAGCTGTTCCAAAGTCGAGGGGCCACTGCCAGGAAGGCCCGGTTTCTTGTTCTTTCTTTCCGGGCCTCTCTCGGCGTCAGGCCCCTCAGCTGTCTTTCCTTGCTATAGCGAGTGACTCAAGTAGATCTAGGTGGGAGAAGGCGTTTTGCTAGGTATCAATGTCCTAAACCGTTTAGGGCTTTATATGTTATCATTAACACTTTGAAATCAATGCGGAAACTAATTGGCAGCCAATGCAAGGCAGCCAGAGTGGGAGAGAGATTCTGGTGTTTTCTCGTTCCACTAAGTAATCTGGCTGCCGCGTTCTGCACCATCTGAAGCTTCCACATCAGTCTTAAAGGTAGCCCCTACATGGACAACGCCTGAGAAATATTGATGGAAAGCATGTTTATAAATTGACATGGGCATGGTTAAAACTGGGGGCTATTTAAAAAGAAACTGAAGGCTTGATTTTTGTTGCACAAATCAATGTGATGAAAACTAAGATTCAAGGTTATTACTAGCAGCAAAATTTGACTGCTAAGAAAAAGATGAAACTGTGTCACATCTCATAAGTAAATGTCCAAAGATTGCACAGATTACAAAATTAGACATGATACAGTGGTAAAATTAGTGCACTGGTTATTATGCAAAAAATATAATTTGCCAGCCTCCAAAAGGTAAATAAGGTGTCAGAAAATGGTGAACTCAAGATCTTCTGGGATTTCCAAATCCAAACTGATAGGCATCTTGAACATAACACACCAGACATAGTAATAATCGAATGAACATTGACATGGCAATTCAATGATACCAGTGTTGAAAATAAAGAATTGAAATGCTAACAAAATACAGAGATTTGGCAAATGAAACATGTCTCTTCTGCACGAAACACATTTCAATGGTCCCCATAGTCATCGGAGCTTTGGGAACAATATCACAAAATTTCACACAGTGCTATAAGCAGTTGCAGATCTCAAAAATAACAGTATCAGAGCTACAAAAATGACAGCATTAGGAAAAGTATGCAATATTAGGAACTATATACTGTATGCTCACTGGAAGGACAGATCCTGAAGATGAGTCTCCAATCCTTTGGCCATCTCATGAAAAGAGAAGACTCCCAGGAAAAGACCTTGATGTTGGGAAAGTGTGAAGGCAAGAGGAGAAGGGGAGGACAGAGGACGAGATGGTTGGACAGTGTCGTCGTAGTGACCAACATGAATTTGACCCAACTTTTTAAGCAGTGGGAGACAGGAGGGCCTGGTGTGCTCTGGTCCATGGGGTCACGAAGAGTCAGACACGAGTTAACGACTAAACAAATACAAACAGTATACAAATTGAAAATATTAGTAACAGTTTGTATACATTATGAACAGTATACATGTGCCATTATTTAACAAATACTTAGATTTTTGGTTAAAACTTGTATCTGTTTTATAATATCCGTCAATGTTTTTGTAGTTTTGATTGACTGTGCCTGCCATTTTTTGAGTAATAATAACAATAACCTTAGAAATGCAGGGCTGGAAGGGACCCTCTAGATCATTAAGTCCAGTCTCCGTCAAGGAGGTGCTGCGGGGGAATAAAACTCCTAACCTCTGAGACCGAATGCACTGAGCTATCTAGAGTTTTGCTCATCCTGTATATTCATAAGCAATGCTGATTTTTGAAATCTTAGTTAGCCTTTCCTGATCTTCTGGCATAGGAAACTCCACAGCTATATTCCTGTGTCTCAGAGAAGAATTGGCATAACAATATAAATTCACTGCAATTAAATATTACATGGTTTCCTTATGACAGTAGAAGGACAGAGGAAATGTCTATTAGAAGATTGACCAGAACCCCACCTCCTACCTGCATGTCCTTTCTGAACAAACCAGTACAGGTAGTTCTGGTAGCCACTCCCTGTATCTCACCACAGATAAGACAAAGGCTGCAAAACAAATCTTCCTTCCTTCAAGCCCAAGGTCAACCGATTCCTATAGGCCAATATGACTTGGAAAGAATTCATGCTCATGGTAGACTTTGATAGACAAATTTGGCAACACACAATCAAAAATCCCCATAACGGAGGGACAATGAAGGGATGCAGCAAGGCAGTTGGAACGAGAACAGTGAGCAGAGATCCAGGCCCCTGTCTAGAAGAAGGTGACATCAAGGTCTGTTTCCCCCCTGCCAGCGTCCAGAGTCTTCATTTACCATATTGGAAACAACGATGCCCTGGAGAATCTGTCACAAGTTCTTGGCAGGCTTTTCACTTGGCTGTAAAACAAACAAGGATTTACAAGGAGAAATGTGAATAAGATGGAATGTGCCAGCCATCAATCACCCTAATCAGCTTGCTTATTTTTTTATTTGTGTAAATTTCCCTGCAGTCATTTATCATGTTGCACTTCTACATTTTAATGCATGCAGGACTAGGACATTAAATAGCTTCTGTAACCTCACAGAACCCACTTAAGATCCAGACTGATGCCAATAACGCCTGATCGTCTTTGCCACAGTAAGGAGAATCCGTGATACCAATTATCACAAGGGCACAACTGAGAACTTAAAAGTTATTCCTTTGAACTACAATTCCCCAAATCCCCTAGCCACCATCAGTGACTGTGACTTCTGGAAGCTGTAGTCCACAACAGTGACTTTGGCTTAACTAACACATATACATTTTGCAGAAGCAAAGAGTGACAGAAAGGACTAGCACATAAAAAAGGCATTTCCTGAATCCTTTCAAGCCAGTTGACAAACTTTTATCTCACCCGTTCGCAGCAGTGAAGAAATTACTACTTATCACAGCTTGCCTTCTGCTTCCTTATCCCAGAAAACTGGACTTCAGAAAGCAAAGAAGGCAACAGCAATAACCAAAAATGCAAACCATAAACCGCATTTGTTCCTCCTTCAATACTGATTTTTGCTATCAAAGAGCAGTGGGAGGGGAGGCAAGAAGGGAAGCATTAGAGAGATATGACTATCTAGGGCAGAAACAAGAGAACTTGAGTCAGAAATGTGGAACAAGTATCCTTCTCAGGCTCTGAAACAACACTGTCAACACTTTCCCTATGCAGCCAATGAGAATTAGCCACAGAATGCTATGAAAAGCAATTGAAGCCAGTTCTGAATGATGGGAAGACTTTCCGCACTGAATTTTCACTCTGAATTGGCCTAGTCAGTGATATTCTAATGTAATCCAGGGTGATTTTGACTTCACTTTGTATATGATCTCACAGTTAAATCATTCTTCTACCTATGTGATTTCTGGCCATCTGACCCCTGAGGTTTCAACAACAAGTAACCATTTGTTTTCAGACGTTACAACTAGAAAACTGGGTTAACCACAAGGTTCATTAAGAGGCTTAATTATGTTCAAGACACTTAGAAAATCTAGTCAATGTTTGGAATGTGCTCAGCATCGTCTATGAACACCGCATTGGCAAGGCACTGGGATAGAATTTCACAGTCACGTCATTTTGGATCAGGAAACTGTTACTCAAGAGGTGCATCTGATTCGTTCATTTCTCAATTTACTAGGAAGGATTTTTTTCTCCTCTGCCAAACTGTTTTTTAAGAATAGAGGTTTTTCAGTGTTTCAGTCCTTGATAATAATAATTACTGAGTGCTATCAAGTTGATTCTGACCTATGGTGTCCCATTACAGGGTTTTTAAGGTAGAAAATACTCAGAAGTGGTTCACCATTCCCTTCTTTGGCGAGCACTGTACGGCCGTGCAGCTGGCCCCATGACTACATAAGTTGGAGCACAGGGCAGAATCCAATTCCCAGCCTCTGGCTCCACTTAACCCACTGAACCATCCAGCTAGTATCCTTGATGCTTATCACTCAGTATTTTGTAAACTGTTATTGTAGATTTTGGTCTTCAGAGAGCTATAAATTCAATTTCATAATTTCCCACCATAGAGTAACTATGTGTAGATAAGGGGTCCTTCTACACAAAAAAACCATCACCAAAAACAACAACAACAAAAAAATAGCATTGAAATAAAGTATAGGTGTTGACCAAGTGTTTCATAGAATGGTAAAACTGGGAAATGACCTGCATTAGCAGCATACTATTTCCCAGATATGAGGGACGTGGTGGCACTGTGAGTTAAACCGCAGAAGCCTCTGTGCTGCAAGGTCAGAAAACCTGCAGTTGTAAGATTGAATCCACATGACGGAGTGAGCTCCCGTTGTTTGTCCCAGCTCCTGCCAACCTAGCGGTTCAAAAGCATGCAAATGCAAGTAGATAGATAGGTACCACTATGGTGAGAAGGTAACGGCATTCTGTGTCTAGTCGCGCTGGCCATGTGACCACGGAAGATTGTCTTCGGACAAATGCTGGCTCTATGGGTTGGAAACGGAGATGATCACCGCCCCTTACAAATTGTCAAGGGGAACCCTTACATTTACCTTTTTATTTCCCAAATATGATTCTGACTTTACTCTATATACCACAACAAAGAACCAAATTGGTCTTTTTCCTTTTGATATCACCCATGGAACTGGGCTGAAGTTACTCTATGGACAAGTTTGTACCATCTGGACATATAAGTATTAGTATTAGTAACTCCCTTCATTATCAGAGCTACATGGATGGTTATTCCCCAAAACCTAATGTGCGACCTCTATTTTTCTCTTGTTGAGTGAACCAAGGAGATCTGAGATGTGCACAAATGTACGAAAACGTTTGGTATCTTCACTCATCTGCTCAGAAATAAGACCTCATCTCCTTGGAATGGAATGGAATGCTACAGCCCCTTGTTACCTATCACTATACTTCCCGGGGTTGTCTTAGAAGAGGTAATAACAAACAGAGAGGTACAGGTAGCATGGCCAGGGGCAGCCCTACAATTAGGCAGAATGATGCAGCCACTGCAGATTGCAGATTCTGGGTGGTATAATGAAAAGGGCTACAAACAATTAGTAATGGAGATATTCTTGTACTTTTTCTGCCAGGAACAGGAACAGGAACAAATTCTTGTAGAATTTAGCCTCATGTGACAAAATCGTATGGCTGAATGTGTCCACGGTGTGCCTTGTCCAGGAGGGGCTGGCAATTTATGTCACACTTCAGGGAGCAAAGTATCTTAGACTAGCCCTTAGATTATGCTCACCGTTTCTCCGGGAGCACTGGAGTGCTCATTTTTGCAATCAGTTGTATGGCTACGGAATTGTGAGATCTACAATCTTCTTCCAAAAGGCACTTGCTACTGAAAGAGAGAGAATAGGGCAGAAGAGAGAAAATGTTCATATAATGAAGGAGCACAGAGACAGAACTCGAAGCACACCCGGATACTGCTATAAGCAAGGAATGAGTGGGTACAAGGTCACCAAACCTGGAAAAGGTGCTACTGAGAAGCTGGATCGAAATGTGCTAATTCCACTTGGTGGAGTCATACAGATAGAGAGCCACCTTCTTGCTTATTTCCCACAAAGCATCTGTTTACTGAAAAACTTTATAAATGATTATGAGAAGGCTTTTGGCACCTCCACCAAACAAGATGCTGAGAAATAGAGTTTGCAAAACCCTTGCAGCTCCCACCCTAGCTACACACGATTATTTACTTTTTAAATAACAAAATAAATCGGAGACAGGCACAGCACATTCTTTTTTCCATCCAAAATTACTGTAAAACAACAGAGGTACAAATCAGGGAGTCTTCAAGTTGATTTTCTCTCTTTTGGCCCAAGGAATGCCACAGCCTCAGTTTACTTTTTGCTGTTTAGGAAGCAGTAACACCAACCAACCTGGCAGTATTTTACTAGGGATTAGAAGATAGTCACTAGAATCCTATTGGGTTTCTGCCATACAAACTAGAAATCACATATTCATAGAATCATGAAGTTGGAAGAGGCCAATAAGGCCATCGAGTCCAACCCCCTGCTCGATGCAGGAATACAAATCAAGAGATATTTGCCAGATGGTTGTCTACATTTCTCTTCAATGCCTCCAGTGTGGGAGCACTCACCACCTCTTGAGGTAATTGGCTCCATTGCTGTACTGCTCTAACAGTTACAAAGTTTTTCTTGATATTCAACTGAAGTTTGGCTTCATGTAACTTGATGTCATTGTTGCAAGTCCTGCATTCACCTGTGATTGAGAACAGATCCTGCCCCACCTCTATATGACACCTTTTCAAGTACTTGAAAAGTGCTATCATATCTCCCCACGGTCTTCTTTTCTCAAGGCTAAACATATCAAATTATTTCAGTTTTTCCTCATAAGGCTTAGTTTTTAGCCCCCTGTTGCCCTCTTCTGAAGTTGTTCCAATTTGTTGCGATCCTTCTTGAAGTATGGTGTCCAGAACTGGACACAATACTCAAGATGAGACCTAACCGATGCTGAATAGAGGGGAACAAGTGCCTCACAGGATTTGGAGACAATACTTCTGTTAATGCAGCCTAAAATAGCATTTGCCTTTTTTGTAGCCACATCACACTGTTGGCTCACATCCAGCTTGTGATCTACATGATCCCAAGATCCTTCTTGCTTGTAGTATTGCTGAACCAGGTATCCCCCATCTTGTAACTGTGTTTGTTTTCTTTTCCCTAGGTGTAGTACAGTACTTTGTATTTATCCCTGTTGAATTTAATTCTGTAGGAATATTGGAACACACAATTTTTCTAGCTCTTCATCATGTCCTCAGACACAGTTGTGTACCTGGTTGCATGCATAGATGTCCAAGAGAACTGAGGAAAATACCAACAACTACTTGTGTGATCTCCTTTACATATATGAGTCTGCAAAAAAACCCAAAGAGGGCTGTTAATTATGGGATCATCTGAATGTCAGTAATTGATAGGACTGTCATAAATTGACAAATAACGATGGCATACACTTGATCATTGTCAGCAAAATTAGAGGGAGAAAGGACAAAGTACTGTGGAACCTTAAAGACTAACGGATTTGTGAGCGTTCCTTACTAAACATTCCTCAGATATGTGGAGAGCTACTCTATCCCATCTATATCCCCATAAAGGGAGGGGTCATGAAGATATAGGCAAAGTATAATGTCACAATGCATTGTTAACACAGAAGTATGATAATGAAGATGTTAATTACTTGCAATTGCAGGCCATTGTTGACATAATGTCAGGTAGGGTATTTTTTCTCCCCTGTTTTTTTTTCTATAATAAACCAGGATACAACACACCTTTTTGTGCATGTAAATATTCATACATTTATCTGCTGAAAATGTAATGATTGCATTGCATTACCAGCAGGTATATGTACTGAATGATGGTATATGATCTGTAGATAACATCTCTTTAACATCTCTTAACCGTCCTTGTTACAGTAACGGTGATGTCATCTGCCCGTCATTGCTATGGTTGTTTGTCATCTGCCAATAGCGTGACGGGAGGTGGGATATAAGAGGGTGGAGCTAGGGTATTTAAGAGGGAGTGAATGAGGTGTGAGTCAGATAGGGACTTGATAGGGTCTGGTTAGGGACTTAGGGAGTTAGGCTTGTACATGTTGTGTAGTACTGTGCTATATACATATAGAGTGAAGGTCTGAGAGAGAGTATGTGTGTGGGTACTTTATTATACTGATTGCCTTTTATTTTAATTATTATAATGATTTACCACTCCTTTTGTTATTATCAATAAACATAAGTTTTTATTTTAAAAATCATACTTTTGTCTGAAGAGTTTTATGAGGGAAAGGTTGGTGGCAGCGCGAATAAAGTGAGGGTGTGAGAGTGACGTGGCAGCTCCTTTGTGACGTGAGAGGAGGCTGTCACAGTCCTTAACAGTGTTTTTAGAGTGAGCTGGCTATATAGATCCATGTCAGGTCTCTGCTGTGGAGCCAGAGGTTGGGAGTTCAATTCCCCCACTGTCCCTCTTGTGGACAGACCCAGCTTGTGTGGCTCTGGGGAACTTGCGCAATCCCAGAGTAACCCCAGAAGAAAGAAACAGAAAATCACGCCTGAGTACTCTCTACCTAGAAACCCCTGAAAAAAAGTCAACCATCAGTCAGATTTGACCTGAGGTCACACAATTATTATTACTTTCCGAGTTCCTTCAAGGACTGATATCTCACAAGGTTGCTCCCATCATTATATAAACATGATGTTACAATAAAACCAAAGCCACTGGAAAATATTGAGAGAATCAATATGAAAGCAGCAGCAGCACCAACAAAAACAACAAGGGCTGTCATAAAACAGCAGCAGCAGCAAAAAGAAAAAAAAGCTGCATCTGATGCAATGCAATGCAATATAATTATAAAGAATAAAATAACCCAGCACCTAAACTGTTAGCAAGCAGGGCAATATAATTTGTCAAGACAAAATTCTCCTCTTCTAAGGACAAAGCAGACACTAGCTGCAATAAATTTCCAGACAGCTAGGTTCAGCCTAGATTATAAAGCACAGCAGATTCCTGCCTGCGTTTTACCTCTGCCTCCTCCATGCTGTGACAGGTCTCACACACACACATGCGCGCACACACGCACACACACACACACACACACACAGAGAGAGAGAGAGAGAGAGAGAGAGAGAGAGAGAGAGATGTACACACACACACACACACACACACACACACACACACACACACACAGATGCACACACAGAAATCAAATCAGGCAGAGATTTAAGAGAGTCATACAAGAAACCCAATCAAATCATTGCAGAAGGTGGGACCCAGGGGGATTGCCTGAGAGTTGCTCTCACTTCTGATTGAGTTAGTTCGTCCGCAAACAAAATAAATATGGAATTGCATTTGCTTTGGCAGAATACGGGTGAAATGTGCATTGACAAGCACTGCTTAATTTAAAGGGATGAGACTCTGACTCCGGCACCTTGAGCAAGGCTTGCTCTTCCCAGCCACTTAAAAAACAGGAGGCAAGAGGGAACAGCACTGCTGTTTCCTTTGCTCATCAGAGGCCTAACTTTCCTCAGTTCTGAGCAGAAAACAAAAATAAGAACTGAACTCCGCTAGTTTGGGAGGTAAAATCTGGAATGTTCCAGAAACCCTCGATACAGATGTATGGGTGCTAGCCTGATGCTACCACTGGGATATCAGCTTTGGGGTATCTCAAAAGTGCAGCAAATGCACATTTATTTGATGTGCTATTATTGCATTTTTACTTCAAGGAAAGGGAAAAGACATTTGACTGATTTGGGGGTACTGTGCATCTTGACCTGGGTCATTTGGGGTGCTATTTGCTGCTTCACCTCAGGCAGCACAATTTCTTGGGCCAGCCCCAGGATGTGTAACTGATAATGAACATGAGTTGACGGGAGGTTCAAAAAAAGAGACTTTCCTAGACCTCCTCCCTTGTTGCAAGCCCCACTGTTGTTGCTGTTGTTATGGTCTGTTATGGCAGTTCCCATAAGGTACCGTATTTTTCGCTCCATAAGACGCACCGGACGTTAAGACGCACTTAATTTTTAAATACTGAAAATTAAAATAAAATAAAAATATATAAACAGAGCAAGTCCCACACTGGGACTGCCAAAAAAAATCACCAAAAAACAAAGCAACATAGAAACATGCATCCCATCCCAAATCTACCCTCCAAAACCCACCCAGAACATTTTTTAAAAAGTAAAAATTAAAATTATTTAATTTATTTAATATTTAAAAATTAAATACCAAAAAATGAAGTAAAAATAAATAAACAGAGCAGGTCCCATGCTGGGACTGCAAAAAAATCACCAAAACACAAAGCAACATAGAAACATACTCCCAGCCCAAATCTACCCTCCAATTCCCACGCAGAACATTTTTTAAAAAAGTAAAAAGCAGCAACTAATTTTTAAATACCAAAAAATAAAGTAAAAATAAATAAACAGAGCAAGTCCCATGCTGGGACTGCAAAAAAATCACCAAAACACAAAGCAACATAGAAACATACTCCCAGCCCAAATCTACCCTCCAATTCCCACGCAGAACATTTTTTAAAAAAGTAAAAAGCAGCAACTAATTTTTAAATACCAAAAAATAAAGTAAAAATAAATAAACAGAGCAAGTCCCATGCTGGGACTGCAAAAAAATCACCAAAACACAAAGCAACATAGAAACATACCCCCAGCCCAAATCTACCCTCCAAAACCCACCCAGAACATTTTTAAAAAAGTAAAAAGCAGCAACTAATGTTTAAATACCAAAAAATAAAGTAAAAATAAATAAACAGAGCAGGTCCCATGCTGGGACTGCAAAAAAATCACCAAAACACAAAGCAACATAGAAACATACTCCCAGCCCAAATCTACCCTCCAATTCCCACGCAGAACATTTTTTAAAAAAGTAAAAAGCAGCAACTAATTTTTAAATACCAAAAAATAAAGTAAAAATAAATAAACAGAGCAAGTCCCATGCTGGGACTGCAAAAAAATCACCAAAACACAAAGCAACATAGAAACATACTCCCAGCCCAAATCTACCCTCCAATTCCCACGCAGAACATTTTTTAAAAAAGTAAAAAGCAGCAACTAATTTTTAAATACCAAAAAATAAAGTAAAAATAAATAAACAGAGCAGGTCCCATGCTGGGACTGCAAAAAAATCACCAAAACACAAAGCAACATAGAAACACACTCCCAGCCCAAATCTACCCTCCAATTCCCACGCAGAACATTTTTTAAAAAGTAAAAAGCAGCACCTTACCGGTCAAAAGCCTCCTGGAGGTCCTCAGAAGCCAGCAATGGTGGTGGTGGGGGACTCCCCACGGGGCCTGCTGAGGCCTCCAGAGGCCTGGGAAGCCAGCGATGGTGGCTGGGAGAGGCCCCCATGGGGCCTGCTGAGGCCTCCGGAGGCCTGGGAAGCCAGCAAAGGTGGCGGGGGGGAGGCACCCACGGGGCCTGCTGAGGCCTCCGGAGGCCTGGGAAACCAGCTAAGGTGGCGGGGGGAGGCACCCACGGGGCCTACTGAGGCCTCCGGAGGCCTGGGAAGCCAGCGATGGTGGCTGGGAGAGGCCCCCACGGGGCCTGCTGAGGCCTCCGGAGGCCTGGGAAGCAAGCGATGGTGGCTGGGAGAGCCCCCACGGGGCCTGCTGAGGCCTCCGGAGGCCTGGGAAACCAGCTAAGGTGACGGGGGGGGAGGCACCCACGGGGCCTGCTGAGGCCTCCGGAGGCCTGTGGAGCCAGCGATGGTCGCTGGGGGAGGCCCCCGCGGGGCCTGCTGAGGCCTCCGGAGGCCTGGGCAGCCAGCGATGGTCGCTGGGGGAGGCCCCCGCGGGGCCTGCTGAGGCCTCCGGAGGCCTGGGGAGCCAGCGATGGTCGCTGGGGGAGGCCCCCGCGGGGCCTGCTGAGGCCTCCGGAGGCCTGTGGAGCCAGCGATGGTCGCTGGGGGAGGCCCCCGCGGGGCCTGCTGAGGCCTCCGGAGGCCTGGGGAGCCAGCGATGGTCGCTGGGGGAGGCCCCCGCGGGGCCTGCTGAGGCCTCCGGAGGCCTGGGCAGCCAGCGATGGTCGCTGGGGGAGGCCCCCGCGGGGCCTGCTGAGGCCTCCGGAGGCCTGGGCAGCCAGCGATGGTCGCTGGGGGAGGCCCCCGCGGGGCCTGCTGAGGCCTCCGGAGGCCTGGGCAGCCAGCGATGGTGGCATGGAGGGGACAGTATTCGCTCCATAAGACGCACGCACGTTTCCCACCAGTTTTTCTGGGAGAGAAAGTGCGTCTTATGGTGCAAAAAATACGGTATGTGAGATGTTCAAGAGGCGCTCTATTATTGGCACCTCCCAGTGAGTTTCCATGGCAGAGTGGGGATTTGAACTCCCCCATCTAATGAGTCTTGGTCTGCTACTCTACCCATGACACCATATTGTTCTTGAAGGCCCCTCTATTCCCCGCCCCACCCCAAGAGAGACTCAAGTGGATTGGGGAACTCTCCTTAGTGGCACAAGGCTGGTGTCCAGGAAGCTGCAATGGAAAGAAGAATGGAGCATTTGCGTAGGCCTCCAGTCCACACCAGTTGGGAGGGCCTCCTGACCCATTGCAGAGGTTTTGGAAATATGTGTTGGAGAGCTGAGTAGAAGAAAGCCCGATTTGACAAATTACCTTCAGCTCACAGTACACAAATTGTAATATTGTGTAAAATGGGCACAAAGTCTGAGACAACCATTGTGGATGTGCATTCCTACCACTAAAAATGACCACTCATCACATGATGGGGATTTTTATTAATGGTTGTGAGGAAAGGATGAATGATTACTTTTTCATGATTATTTTTACAGTAGTAAAAAGCATCCTCATTGTCATTATTTAGTCGTTTACTCGTTTAGTCGTGTCCGACTCTTCATGACCCCATGGCCCAGAGCATGCCAGGCCCTCCTATCTTCCACTGCCTCCCGGAGTTGGGCCAAATTCATGTTGGTCTCTTCGATGACCCTGTCCATCCATCTCATCCTCTGTCGTCCCCTTCTCCTCCTGCCTTCACTCTTTCCCAACATCAGGGTCTTTTCCAGGGAGTCTTCTCTCAAATAGCAAAAAGCATCCTCACCAAATAGCAATTTTGGGGTAGCTGGGTGAAAGTCAAGGAAAATTTCTGCTAGTTAGAATCATGATGTAAAGGAGGCTATGGTTTGACAGATGTGACAGCACATGAAGTCAATTCAGAATGAGGGAAAGTCTTCCTCTATGACATGGCCTTCACTCTGAAATGACTTTGATTCCAATCTGTGCACAACCAATATTTAATTTGTAATGCACCATTATTAATACAGCTTGGTTCATTCTCAGCCAAAGAAGCCTTCAAAATGATGCGCCAGTTTCAGTAAGTTGGGTGGTGGGGCATATTGACCAACAATGCCGTTTTTGTGGTAAATCCCTTTTATCTTTAACAGTGAAAGGTGTGAGAAAAATCGCCACAGGGATGGACCTTATCTGTGAACACATCCCACACGATTAGAACACTATGTGATCATGTTATAGCAGGTAATCCAGCCATTATTTTAAAATTAATCCATCACATGCAATCACCAAGCAGAATATATAATCTACTACTGTGCACAGCTGGGACATGCAGTACCAGCAAGCCTTTTACGATTCCAGGTTATGGTGACTAAAATGCCATCATCCTGCAAGACATGCAGATCCCTGAAACCTTTTTGTCCCCAGAACACACTTTTCTTCCAGCACCTCCTGCTTGAACATATTGTAACACAAAGCAGTGACACAGAAGTAACACCTCTGGGATAAATGCCTGATGTACTTTGAAGTGGTGCTCCAAATGCACACACAGTCCAACATTCTTTCGCTACTCCTTCCCTGGAAAAGGAACATATGTACCACTCTCTTCTACAGGACGTATTCTGCTCATTGTCAAAATGCAGCTACCTGTGGGAAGAAACACAGCAGCTGTTTGCTATTACACGGCACTGCAGTTTAGAGCAGGAAATGATAAACATCCTCTGCGGAGCACACTAAAGTGGTTCCTTCAGCCCACCAGTGGCTCTTTAAAACGAAAGTTTAGCGTCTGAAGAATTTGAACCTGTGATGAAATCTTGGGGAATATTTCAGAAAATGCATTTGATTTCCGTCTCTAGAGAGGGAGGGGGTTAAACCACAGCAGCAGCCACCTGAGCGGTATTTCTGAAGTATGGAATAGTTCAGAATGCTTCCATTCTTCAAGTCAAAATGATAACCCTGAAGTCACATCAACGTTGTGAGACAGAAGCACATCTCAAACACAGGTGGCAGCATCTCCTGAAGGAGGTGGAGGTGGCCACAATATGAGTGAGCCTTCCATCCTCATTGCCCCCTGATATAGCATAGAATCATAGAATAATGGAGTTGGAAGGCCATCAAGTTCAACACCCTGCTCAATGCAGGAATCCAAACCAAAGCAGATCTGACAGAGGAGCGTCCAATTTTCTCTTCAATGCCTCCAGTGTTTCAGCACTCACCACTTCCTGAGGTAATTGGTCCTGTTGTCATACTGCTCTAACAGTTAGGAAGGCTTTCCTGGCTTCCTGTAGCTTGTGACCATTATTACCTGCCATGCACTCTGAGGTGATTGAGAATGCATCATGCTTTATATTACAAATGCTCATGCTTTTCTATTCAGAACCCCCCACTAAGCTTCTGCATTACTAGATTATTTATGTGTTTGTTACATTTCCTGCCTTTCCTCTAGTGTAGCCATTCTCAGAGGGGACCGTGTGGCTCCCTAGGGAGCGCTGGCACATTTACCACAGAGTAAAAAAAAATGTGAGAAGTTTTCAAAAGATACCTGTTTGTGTCCTTACATGATGGAGGGCCCTGGAACTTGAGAAGAGCTTGGGGGTGAAAGGGGGGGGGGGCAAAGTTGAGAATGGCTGCTCTGGTGCATTCAAGGCAGCGTTCTTGGCTTTTCTTCTCTCCACTTTATCCCCATAACAATCGTGTGCAGTAGGTCATGCCTCTCCATGTGGCGAGGGAGCAGCCCGGGTAGGTGGGACTTATTAGCCTTGGAAGGCAGCCCATCTAGGAGAAGGAAAACTCCAAGTCCAAACCTCCACTGCCTTGTGGCTATATCCACTCATGGAAAAGGCTTCAGGAGATAACCTTGAGCCAAAATCTGGAGCCGGAGTCCCAGAGGCAGTTTCTATAGTTCTGGCAACTCCTGCAACATCACTGGAGCCAGTGGTATTGGCTCTTGCCTTTCCATTGGACTATATCAGCGACAGGGAGAGGGGGGATCTGCTGCTTGGGTAACAGCCTATCCTCCATATTATTTTACCCAGCTTTGCGTACAGCGTCAAAGTCCTCCATAGAGAGCACGTCACCATAGTCTCTTGAGACTAAAGGATGCCTATGAGGTCACGCTAAATATGAGCAACCCAAGGTCACCCTGTGAATTTCACAGCTCAGCGGAGATATGATCTCAAGTCGGTCCACTCCCTGTCCAGCGCTCTATCCACTGTGGTTGTCTTCTGCTGTGAAGTCACTCGATTCATGGTGATCCAGTGAATTAATTACCTCCAAAAGGTCCTACCATTCCTAGCCCAGCTCAGGTCTTGCAAAATAAACACAAAGGGTTTGAATTATGGAGGTCCCGTTAGGGTTTAGAAAGTATGTGAGATAGTGCTTTTGCCATTTCTGCTTAAGTTGTAATTTAATTATTTTTAAAATTTCGAGTTCTGCACTTAGGTGTGCAATTTTATTCAGACTGGTGTCTTTCATGGTCCTTTTTGGCGATGTGTAGCAAGCCCTTCTGTTCAGGACTTGCATTTTTTCCTTGCAGAACCGTTCACGTTTCACCTGCTCTGGTTGCATATTTGCAAACCATCCACTACTGGCAATGAACCAGCAGCCTGCAAGCCACAGCCTTGTTGACATTAGAAAGCTTTAGCCACTGTGGCTTTTGGTATATGTGTCAGATTGTAAATCTACATAACTGTGGCTGCAATCCAAAATATGCTTGGTAAGAAATAAGTCATGTTGATCTGAGAGGAAGAAAACGTTTGGGACGACACTAGCACAATATCAACCAAAAGGGCTAGGCAGCCACTCTGCATGATGACTACTTAATTGCCCCCTAAATTCTTTCTCTCCCCTTACAATTTTCCTGAAAGAGCTGAGTAACAGCCAGGGAGGGAGCAGCTGAGCAGTCTCCTTTTACATTTATACCAGCCAAGCACCCTTCTTTCCACCAACCCACTGCAAATCACAAAACTGGAAGGATCTGGCTCTCAATGACTCCTATTTGATGGACATTGATCTATAAGGCACCCCTAAATCAAGGAAGTTAATACTCCTAAAATAACACATGGTAAAATAAAAGGACAGGAGGAGTAGATTTTCAAGATGAATCAGCAGGTTATTGTAATGCCAAAGGAGTATCTTCTTTTAACCAACAGCATCAAATAATTCAAAGAAGCAAATTATACTTCCAACCAAACAGTTTACTGACTCTGTAACCTCTATGGGCGGTTTGGTTCAGCCTAGTGGTTGGAAAAATGCTGAAGATGGGACTGCAATTGTGAAGTGTCAGTTTTAGAGAGAGAGAGAGAGAGAGAGAGAGAGAGAGAGAGAGAGAGAGAGAGAGAGAGAGAGATGGACACGCACAGAGTCTGGGGCTTCTATTCTCTGGGGTTTGGATTTGGGCCCTGATCACTGTGATTTAGGTACCAGAATTTCAAGCCATCTATCTGGGGGTTGGGGAGGCAACAAAGGCAAACTTTTGGAGTGATTTGCATTTGTCCTTGTTTTTGTCTTTTACCGTTGGGTCCTAAAGAATTTGCCTTGAGACCTGCTTTGTTTAAGGCAAGGGAAGACTTTGAAAGACACAGTTCTTTTGAGATTTTGCTACTGATACATTTGGATTCCAGAGACACCTTGGGACTTTACCGTTTGCACACGTTACATTTTCTGCTCCAGCTCTTGCCTTCTGCATGGAATTCATGGGCATATATTAGAGATGGGGGTATTCGTATATGAATATCCCCGCAAGGCAGCGTTAATGAGGGTCCAGCCCCATGGGGCCATACGGTCCACTCACTGATCCGCCATGGAAGCAGACGGAGCGCTTCTACAAATGGCTCTGCAGCACGCAATCCACTCGCTATTCCTGGCAGGAGGCGGGAGGACAAGCCCCACTGAAAGGTCAAAGAGTGGCGAGCGGAACGCGCACTGCGGCACCATTCGTAGAACATCAGATTGGTGATTGGACCATCCAGCCCCATGGGGCTGGACCCTCATTAATGCCACCTATGCAGGGATATTCATATACGACTACCCCCATCTCTAGCATATATACCCTTTAAAGGAGCCCCCAGTTTGGGCTGTGCCTGTACTATTGCTACTGTTGGTTTCCTGCTTGATTCAAATTTTTTAATCTTTTCACAATATTGATTGTTTTTCTAGTGGTCATTCAGAAAATGGCCTCACCAATGTGAGGAACATTGCCTCCTCACACAGAAACATATTAATATATAAGAGTTATATTTTAAAAATATAACAAACCAACTAACAAACTAATGCTCCAACTTAGTCTGCCAAGGATAACCATTGCAGTAACTTCAAAGATTAACACAGAGAAAATGTCATAATACAGAGGAGTAGGCAAGCACCAGAAGAAAAAATTACCTGCACTTGCAAACAACCCTGTTTGGGAAGATGTTGAGTGACAGCTGCATGCCTTAAAAAACAGGAAAATAAATTCCATTTTTATTACTTCGAAGGATTTATGCAGTGATTTTTATCAGGCAATATATAGCTTGATCATACATACAAAATTCTGCCACACTTACCTAAGCACGCATGCTTGTTTTCTTCCTTCTGTCACTCTTGGGATTCTACCAAGTTTACAGTCATAGTTCAAAGTGTTCTGGACAGCAGGTGGTTTGTTTTGAAGTGGGGGTACTTCTGAGGTTGTGCTTGGTTTCTCATCATGATTTTGATAGTTTGCGATGCCCTTATAGCCAGAAGGATGGAAACTATCATTTTCTCATCTGCAACATTGGTGTCTTAACTCTTGCTGGTTTAAGATGGTGTGCAGAAACTAGGCTAATTAGAGAATCAGGTCAGCTATGTGTAATATTTACTGGCTGAGACCATTGCATTTTTTTCCAGCAAGGAAGGGCAGAGAGAAATACAGGAAGAAGATACCGTTGCACAGGTTCTGCAGGTCTGACAATGTGTGAAATTTTCATGTCCTACTAACACAGAATTTAATTACTCTTTCTATAGTAAGAGGTGTCATTAAGCAGATAACAAGCAGAATTCTGCCCCTTAACCAAATTTCAAAGGCCTGCATTATGGAAGAATAGCTTGTGTACAGCCTTATCAGGAGGCAGTACACAGAAACACAATCATAGATTGAGTTGGATACGTTTAGTCAGGAGGAGACCAAGAAGATATACAATAGACATCTTCTAATACCTGAAGCACCGTCAAGTGGAAGATGGTGTTAGCCATTTTCTGCTCTACCGGGGAATAGGGCTTAACTAATGGATACAAAGTATAAGAAAAGAGAGTCCAAGTAAACATTATGAAGAAATTCCTGATGGTAAGAGCTGTTTGGTAGTGGAACAGACGACCTTGGAAAGTGACAGATTCTCTTTCACTGGCCTGAATAGCCAAGCCATGGATTCCTGCATTGGCAGGGAGGTCGTCCTAAATCACCTCACCCCAGAGCCCCTTCCAACTCCAGAGTTCTATTGTTCTGCTCCATATCTCTACATCATAGACCTGAGCAGAGTGAAGAACAGCTCATAAACCCACCACCTGTACCTCACCATTCTGGTTCAAGTAACCTCAAAATTCATTCCACCAAGAATCCTTAAGGAACAGAAGAGGCTGTATTTCCTGAGAATGCTCGGCAAGTTAAATTTATCTCAGCATTTACTTCTGTCATACTATCGTAGCACCATTGAGGGTGTCCTAACCTATGGCATTCTGGCATGGTTTGGGAGTAGCTCTGTAGCGGACAAAAAAGCTCTACAGAGAACCATTAAAATTGCCCAGAATATCATCGGGCTTCAGCTACCAACCCTGGATGACATCTTCACATCCCGCTGTCTGAGGAAGTCACACAGCATCCTGAGAGACTCTTCCCATCCTGCTTATAACTTTTTTGAACTGTTGCCGTCTGGCAGAAGATATAGAACAATTAAGACTCGGACCACACGTTTTCTCAATAGTTTTTATCCCAGAGCTATAATTGCACTTAATAACGAGCTTAAAGGCCACCAGTAGTGAACAGTTAGTTGGACTGTGTTACTTGGCCTGTGGTGTAGATGTTTGTATTTTTAGTGGGGACTTTTAGTGGGTGGGGAGTGTTTGGGGAAATTTATGTGTGTGCATGTGTCTGGTCTCTGGGTGTCTGTGAATTTCGTTGTATGGGTATACTGTGTATATACTTACAATGACAATAAAAATCAATCAATCAATCAATCAATCAATCAATCAATCAATCAATCAATCAATCAATCAATCAATCAATCAATCAATCAATAAAAGTAGCTGCCACCAGGCCCTGAGTGGGCAAGTACAGTTTCTTTGCTATTTGATAAGGAGAAGTTTTCATTTTGTTCACCCCCCTTATACTTTCTGTACCATGGGACTGGCTGTAAGTACAGGGCCATGCCTAAATAATTATAGTATGCTCGGCAAATTGAAAAAAGTTTAAAGGAAGTAACTTGTGAGCATCCAAGAAAAATCAGGAACACACTGTATGGTCGTGGAAACAATAAAATGAGCATCCAGAGACTGAAGAACAGTGAAAGGAGATCTCCCAAGACTTGTTATTTGTTTTTGAGATGCAGGGAAAGAGAAAGTAATTTCTTTAGGGTTTCTATTTTACAACCGGTCTTAGCTAGGAATAGTGACTTGGAGGATATTTACTGCACTTCTCTTCTGCTGGTAGGCATTCCATAGGCCGCTGATTTTCCACCTTTGGCCCTCTAGATATTTGGGACATCAGCTGCCAGAAGTCCCAGTCAGTCTAGACAAGGATAAGGGATTACAGGAACTGGCATCCCAAACATCTGCTGGACTCCTGGTTCGGAACCACTGTTACAGTAACGTTGACATCACCTGTCCGTCACTGCTGAAGCTGTATGTTATCGGCCAATAGCGTGACGGAAGGTGGGACTTAAGGGGTGGAGCTAGTGTATATAAGGGGAGTGAATGGTGTGAGTGCTTTAGATAGGGATTTGAGATAGGGACGAGATAGGGACGTGATAGGGAGATAGGGCTGGTTAGGGACCAGATAGGGTTATGCTAGGGAGATAGGGTTTGAAGATATTGTGAAGTAAGAACTGTGCTATCTAGTGAGGGTCTGTGAGAGAGTGTGTGAGAGTGTTACTTTATTACAGTGATTGCCTTATTATTTTTATTCAACTGATTTACCATTCCTTTTGTTGTACACAATAAACACAAGTTCTTTTATTTTAAAATCATACATTGGCCTGAGGTATTATTTGAGGGAATGGTTGGTGGCAGCGTGAATTAAGAGTGAGTGAGTGTGACGTAATAGCCCCTTTGTGACGCATGAGGAGGCCGTTACAACCACTACCAAAAGAAGACAGCTGGCTGCTGTGAGACCAGAATGGCAGGCAAGAGAGACTTTTGGTCTGATCCAGCCAAGGTTGTTCTTAGAAGGATGTCCCATAATAATGGAAAGATATAGTTCACGGGGACAGAAGCATCCTCCTTCAAAGGCAAGCTAGGGTCAGTCTCACAGCAGGTGGTGGTGACACTTGCCTTAAAGGCTGCCTTACTGTTTACAGTATTTGCTACAGATGTTAACAAGCACATTTGCCCAGGTGTAGCCGCGTTACTAGAAAGAGAAGGCCTCCCCTATGGTGGCACTCGGATTTTGAGATAACCTTCGGAAGCAGGTAGCACCTAGTAACACTCCTGTCCTCTTTCCAGCACTAGCTTGAAACTTTTTTATTTGCCCAGGCAAGGTAAAATTAAAATTAATTTGGATTGACGGATGGAGGGATGGAGGGATTTACATATGGATGGATGTATGCACGCATGTATTCATTTATTTTAAAGCTGGCTGTGTCTCTTGGTTTCAAAGTGCTGATGTTTGGACTTCGCACTATTGCTGTTGTTTTTAAACGTTATTGAATATTTGATTTTCATCTATAGAACCCTGAAAAATTGCTGCCCATACATTTTTTTTAAATGAATGAATGGCAGGGCTGGAACATTGCTTCCATCAAAGTCCATTTTCCCTTGGGTTTAATCTGTCAGAGCAGATTATGAATGAACAGACTGAGAAAAAGTTCATCTCCCCTACGGCCAGTATTTTGGCTTTCTCACATTCAAAAAAATAAGCCAGTAAAATCCTGAAAGCAGTGAGTTTTGTTTAAAAATACTTTTCCTGGAAATGTTACCAATTCATATGCATTAGAAATAGTTACTCTGTTAAAATGTGATTGCAGAGGCGGGGGGAGAGAGCAGATCAAATTTGATTATTAGGCCATAATTATAGGTGTCTTAATTCAATACATTAGTGCAGGAAACATTTATTACTCGATGTATTAAATAACAGAGAATTAACTGTAACATCATAATTAAAAGAGTTTTGTATAGATATGAAATTAATTTCTGTTTTATGAGATAGCAGAAAAACACACAGAGAGATTAAAAAATCAACACTAGGAATGAATTTGAAGAAGCTTTTTCTTGATGTTGCTGAGGCTGAAAAGCAGGGATGTGCATTAATATTCAGAAATATTAGGATTTCATTCAATAATGCCATAATCAAATACTTCTGAATATATTCAAATCTGAGTTTGATAGCTTCAAATATGTGTAACAATAATTCCTAATATTCAGAGTCCCACTTACTCCTATAGAGCAGAAATCAAAAGGCTATGTTTCTGCTTACTAGAGCAAGAAATGAAAGTGAAACCTATTACTCAGGCATCCTGGAGTGATTTCTTAAAAACTGAAACTTAAAGACATTCTGACACCGAGTGTAGTGGCAGCAGAGAACTCAGTATTTCTTGATTGGGATTGCATGGTTGCTTATGAATTGTCTGAGTGTTTGTTGTTAGAGTATGCTGTGGTGCAAGCCTACACTACAGCAGCTTTCTCTGTCCTTTTCTGAACCCTCAACTTACATTTACATTCTCTACATCTGTTATTGTTTATTTGATATAGTTAGAAATAAATTTTAGGATTAGTAGATTCATAGATTTATACATTGAAAATCAAAACAGAAATATTATATTAGGTTTAGGCCTCTTGGGGGTATATCAAGCAGAAGATTTTGTTGTATATAAACAGATCTATTGAGTTAATTGATTTTGTGTCTTTGTGCATGTGTGATTTTCACTGGAAGGGTTTGTGTTCTGCTGTAGCAGAATCATTCTTCTGCAGGCAGTATAAAATTTGGGTATGGTAAAAGAAGTAGGTACTTGGGGAAGGCAGCAGGAATGCTCCCTGCACCCACTACAGCAGCTTCAACTGAGAGGAGTGGGAGAGGGAGAGAATAAAGACAGCCTACAACTGCTATTATGAGCCCCAACAAAATCTGTCACCTAGCTACCTAGTTCAGCACTGACACTATGAAAGTGCAAATGTACAGAGTATGTGCCTTTGCCAAGGAAGTGAATGTCTGGTTCAAGGTGATACAGTGATGTCTTTGTGCAATCCAGCCGGGTCAATGGACCAAAAGAAGATGATAAGGAAGTGACTTTTCTCTCAAAGCGACCTCATCTTGAGTACTGTGTCCAATTCTCGATTGGAACAAGCTCAGAGAATGGCATAAACAATGATTAAGGGGCTGGAAACCAAACCCTATGAGGAAAGATTGAAAGAACTGGCCATGTTTAGCCTTGAGAAAAGAAGACTGAGAGGAGATATTGTCAGGGTATAGAATTTTATAGCCTGAACCCATATATGTTTCATTAACGAGCTGCCATTATGCATGTAAGCCTCCTTACATCACTTCTGATGTGATTTTCTGCCACGCATGCTGTCGGACTGTGTGAAGGCTTCTAGATGTGCTGTAGAGACCTGCCTGTATATAAGTGTACATATATGTAAATATAACCGTCAAAGAAGAGCTGGTAAAGTGTCTTCATTTACTCTGCGCCAGAAGCGTAACAGATATGATAACACTTTTTTTAAATACTTGAAAGGCTGTCATACAGGAGAGAGACAGGACCTGTTCTTGATCATCTAAGGGTGCATGACATGCAACAATGGGCTCAAGTTGTAAGAAGCCAGATTTAAGCTGAATATCAGGAAAAAATTCGTAACTATTAGAGCAGTATGGCAATAGAACCAATTACCTTGAGAGGTGATGAGTGTTCCAGCACTGGAGGCATTCCCAGATAAATGTAGACAACCACTTGGCAGATATCCTTTGATTCGTATTCCTGCATCGAGCAGGGGGTTGGACTCAATGGCCATATAGGCCCCTTCCAACTTCATGATTCCATGTGGCATCTCAATGGAATTCAACTTTCTAGCTGCTTGAAAGAGTTTTGGAGCAGCAAAGGCACGCCATGATTTTGCACTGGAGATTTGCATTGGTGGGGCCCCTCCTCTGGGCAGAGAGGAGTGGATCGAATGGTCCATGTCTTCCGAAGCTTTGGGAGTGCCATAGGGAGCCATCCTTAGTCAGGTTCCAAGGCTTGGTTGACATGACTTAAGGCACAATGAGGAGACAATCTATATAGATGGGGGATTCAATAGAGGGAGAACAGCTTTTTCCCTGGCTTGAAGGCCTTGCTCTCTTACAGGCTGTTCTCTCTCTGGAATCTCCATCTACCTGGGTGAACCTTATGACTCTGAATAATCTTTCAGATTATGAATTCTGAGTTACAATATTTTGAACTTTAGTTCAGTTTATATTACAGTGGACCTTTGACTTACAGACGGCTCGACTTACAGACTTTTCGAGTTACAGACTTCTCTGGCCACAAAATTTAGATTCGACTTGCAGTCGGAGAATCGACCTACAGACTAGAAAAAAA
This sequence comes from Pogona vitticeps, assembly GCF_051106095.1. Taxonomy (NCBI): domain Eukaryota; kingdom Metazoa; phylum Chordata; class Lepidosauria; order Squamata; family Agamidae; genus Pogona; species Pogona vitticeps. The sequence goes on along the minus strand of NC_135793.1, from coordinate 11,634,964 downwards.
ACCAAACTGGAACAAAAATGGAACAAAAACGGCCAGATACAGGATTAATCGGTTTTAATGTATTATAGGTTAATGGAGACTCGACCTACAGACTTTTTGAACTGCAGCCACCATTCCAATACGGATTAATTCCGTAAGTAGAGGGTCCACTGTAATAGAAAGAAGATTGACCACACAATGAGAAACTATCAGCTGGAAAACGATCAATCATACAACTTCAGGATCCAGGTATGTATCCAATTTTTTCTCATGTTGTATGGGAAAATGTTCCCACAAGCATAAATAGTAAGGTTGTTGGAAAAATTATCTGCATTTTAAAACAGGCTAGCCTAACTGGCATCTTGCATACTAACACACAGATTAGAATATCAGAGTTGTTGGGGAAATTATCTTTGAATTATGCATGTCACTGCATTTTTGATACAGTTGCCAGCTTACTTTATTCTGTTTATGAAATGTGTATCTTTTAGGAAATACATACAAAAAATATGCATTTCAGGCAGGGATGTTCATGGACAGCTTTAAAAATGCAGAAAAGTTTATGGCTGAGCCTATTCAAAATTGAAACAGATATGTAACAGGGTGTCCATCCATCTCACAGCTGACCTTGCAGGGGCTCTTTGGTTAGCTGAGCAGGGTACGTCTAAAGGAGTAAGATCACAGGAACAAATAGCTTGGGACATGCAAGGAGATAAAGTCATATTTGAAGGTTAGGAGAAGTAGCCTGTCCTGTATCTGAACAGAAGAAGCTGTCAGATGACCAGTCCAGTCCTACCTGAACTAACCAGCAGCATCTCTCCTGGTTATAAAAAGGAATTGTTTCTTTTTGAGGGAGCAACGGCTGGCATTTGAAGTATGCAGAACCTGACAAAATGGTATTGAAGTGTGCAAAAGTGGTTAGGAATTTTATGAAAATATACTCGTCCAATATTTTCTAAATTTGGCACATCATGTCTACAATCACTCTGCCAAATATGGCCATGATTCAAAAACTCATTCAAAACTTACAATGTTTTGTTTGGATTGCCTCATCCTATCACAAAAGGCTTATTGAATGTTGCTTTGACTTATCACACCATAATCAGAGAAACACTCGTGTGAACTTCTAAACAGAGAGAGAAAGAGAGAGAGAATATAAGAAGATTGTGTTAGCTCAGAACTATCTAGCCCAACAATATGTTCACACCATAATTCACCAAATGTCTGTGGAAAGACGACTACAAAGACGTGATGTGCTCTCTCCATCTTACGTTCCTCAGCAAATGATATAGATGATACAGGGCCCTCTGATGGTCTTAATCTCCATGAAATTAAAGGGAAAATGAGTCAATGAGAAAACTATGTCTCCATATTTTTTTCAAAATGGAGGATGGTAATAGTTAGGGACGTGGTGGCACTGCGGGTTAAACCGCAGAATCCTCTGTGCTGCAAGGTTAGAAGACCTGCTGTCGTAAGATTCAGTAAGGATAAGGGAGACCTACTTCTGTGTAAGATAGAACAAAGTGGGATAGACAGTGCAACGACCAGATGGATTTGCAGCTGGCTGACCAACCGCACTCAACATATGGTCCTCAATGGAACCACATCTACATGGAGGGAAGTGGGCAGTGGGGTCCCTCAAGGTTCTGTCTTGGGCCCAGTGCTCTTCAACATCTTCTTGAATGGCCTGGATGAGGGGACTGAAGGAAGACTCATCAAATCTGCTGATGACACAAAGCTGGTGCGAATTGCTAATACTTTGGAAGATAGACTCAACATTCAGAAGGATCTGGACACACCTATCCAATAAGATGCAGTTGAGTGGTGGAAAAGTAAGGTCCTGCATTCAGGAAGGAGAAACCATATGCACAGGGTACAGGATAGGTGGTACCTGGCTCAAAAGCAGTACCTGTGAGAGGGATTTAGGTGTCCTGGTGGACCACCACCTAAGGATGAACTGGCGAGACCGCACTTGGACTGCTGTGTCCAGTTCTGGTCACCACAATACAAAAAAGATGCTGAGGCCCTGGAGGGGGTGCAGAGAAGAGCAACAAAGATGATGAGGGGACTGGAGGCTAAATTCTATGAAGAACAACAAAAAGAACTCAGTATGTCTAGCTTAACAAAGAGAAGACTGAGAGGAGACATGAGAGCAGTTTTCCAATATCTGAAGGGTTGAAACAGGGAAGAGGGCATCAATTTATTCTCCATTGAACTTGATGGTAAGACAGAGGGAGATCCAACCTGGAAATAAGGAAGATTTACCTTATGGCGAGAACCATTAAGTAGTGGAACAGCTTTCCTCCCTATGTTGTGGGTGCCCCATCACTGGAGGTTTTCAAGAAAAGACTGTACAGCCATCTGTCCGGGATGGTATGAGGTTTCCTGCCTTGGGGAGGGGGTTGGACTAGAAGACCTCCAAGGTCCTTCCAACCCTACAACGATTCTATGATAAATTAGCCACCATGTGTCTGCATGTAAAAACGAAATTGCTGTGAAGAACATGTACAACTATACTGTATTTGCTTAGAAAATGGCCCAGCTGAGACATATTATATGACAATGCATGTCCCAGTCTTCCACAGTATGCTTACATGCTGGTCTCTGGGGTATTCACAACTATTTGAAGCAGCCGAAGTAAACAATAATATTGCTAGCACATTTCAGCACTGTTGAGGCCAGAAGATGCAGCTGTCTGTTATTCTGGCTCTTCCCCCCCCCCCCCGCAGTTCTTTTCTGTGTCAACATAAGACTTAAATATAAGAAGTGGATGGGTCAGTGCACAGATAAGGAGACAGGAGCTGCCAGGTTTTCAGCTGTGGAAGGTTTGTTCCTTGCCTCCTTGTAGTGCTTTTTTTCTTTTAGGTTTTTATATATCACCGTTGTGTAACTCTTTTTCCTCTAGGGCACTCAGAGTGACATACATGCAGTTATCCCATTTTATCTTTAATATGACACTATGCAAGTGACATGGCGCAGGCCACCTAGTCACCTCCACTGGCTGAATATGGATTTTCTGTTCGTTTCTGCAGTTCACCTAAAACTACTCTACAGATCCTGATGTTCAGCTTTTCTGAAGCAGGCATGGGAAATTTTAGGTCCCCTTTTGTTTTAGCCTACAACTCCCAAGATCCTGCTCACCAGGACTCATGACGAGAGATCACGAGAGCCAAAAACTGTAACATCTGGAGGACCAAATGTTCTACAGCTATAGATCCCAGCTGACTGATGTGGAGGTCTGAAATGCAAAATTCATTTCTCTCTCTCTCTCTCTCTCTCTCCCCCAGAATCTCTGTGTCATTATCCAATGGCAGTAGAAAGCAACATAAATAATTTCGTTAGACAGCCTGTGGTGACTTAAATTTAGTGGTTAGCCTCCTTGAAAGTTAGATGCATTGGATGAATGGGACTTGTTAAGTCAACACTTACACCTCATTGATTCAATAGGACCACTGTATTTGGACCTAATCACTGCTTATAGACACATTAATTATGGGATTCCTCATCACAAGGTGTTGTGGCAGCTATGAACTTGTATAACTTGTAAAAAAAAATGGATGTTTTGTCTACCCACAGCTATTAGTCATGGTAACTGTGACACCACCATATTTCAGTGTGTTGGGACTGTTACCTTCCTGATGTTTCTGGCCCCTCAAAGACAATTTGCTTGACACTTTTGAAAGCTTTAGTTAAACCTGATGGGGTTCTTCTTACCTCCTTTGAGAAAGTGGGAACAAAAGCACACCTGATCTTTTTCTTCTTCTTTTCCTCTCGTTTTAGGAAATCATGTTCAGAGAGTGCTTGAGATTTTACATCCAGCAAGCTGATTGCTTCAGAGCAGATTAATAAATGAATGGTCCTTAGATTATACCCAATTTAATCAGTTTCATCTTTATTTATAGTCTGGAGAATATGATCACAGAAAAGTGGATTCACGTGAACAATGTTAATGAATCAACTTCCTAATGGCTTCACACAATAGATATACAGGGACAGTAATTGCAGGGTGTCTTTACTGAGGAAACAGCAATGGTGGCCAGCAAACAAGACTTTTCATAGAATCAGAAAATAATTGAGTTGGGAGGGGCCTATAAGGCCATCAAGTCCAACCCTTGGTCAATGCAGGAATCCAAATCAAAGCAGATCTGGCAGATGGTTGTGGAATTTTCTCTTGAATGCCTTCAGTGTTGGAGTGCTCACGATCTCCCCCAAGGTTTCCACTGTCATACTGCTCTAACAGTTAAGACGTTTTTTCCTGATATTCAGCCTAAATCTGGCTTCTGGTAGCTGGGATGATTAAGTTTGTTTTGCTACAGTTATTAGTTATCAAGCTCACTTTGCCGTAGAGGCCAGCTTTTCCCCTCTCCTTCAAATCTACTCTCTGTAGTGTATACTCACAGGTTTCATGGGTATAATCTGTGTCAGGATTGTGAATCTAGATGTTTCTCAGTCCTACATGCTTTGACAGGTCTCTCCTGTTTTTTTTTCTTTCCTCCTCCAGGATCTTCAAGCCAGGAAATAGTTCTCAGATGCTTCTCTGTGCAATATTCCTTATGCAACATGCAAGAACTGGTGCAATTCTCCACAGAATTCCTTATGCGCACTTGAATAATTTTACCTACTATTTCTTGCACAAGATTAGGCTTGACAGCCTTGCAGTGCTTGTGCCCGAAGGTTTATCCTTTCCGGGAGTTTTGTGCATCTGCCTTACGCTTGTCAATTCCAAGCTCTTACCGCTGGTCATTGTCAAATATTATTGTAGGAACCTATGCAATAAATATACCCAGCGTGGTGTAGTGGCTACATTGATGGACCGAGTTCAAATCACTGGAGGTGAGGGATGGGTAAAACCACTCCTTAAACATATCACTTACTTTAAAAACTCTATTAGGGTCATTGTAAGTTGGTTCTGACTTGATGACACATAGCAAATAGCGAGCAGGAAATAATGCAACCATTTGAAACCAATTAGAGCAAGAGCCTAACATTGTTAAGAACATCAAAGGTAGTCAAAGGCAATGGGGAGCTCAGTGTTTCCCTCTACTGCTGTTCTCCCTTTCTTTGAGGGGTGGGCTGAAGTCACTTCATGATCCCCCACCAGGGCAAAATATCAAAATTTCTTTAAAAATGGCTGAATCCTCTTTACATCCTAAATCTGTGGTATTTACTTATTTGTTATGACACTCTTGCATTTAGGGGTATTTTACTGCTCCTTTTATAGTTGTTGGTGCATAATAGTGGCACTCCTTGATGTTAATCTGTTGTTCTAGTGTAATTTTGTTTCTATTACTTGCTCTGGGACACTGGCAAAAGCAGAAAATTTGCATTTAAATTGTAAAACAGGGCATTGCTAGAAGAGGTGCAGAAGGCATTTGCTGGGAGTTGTGCTGTTTCTACAGTAGCACAGACTTTGTGAAACTCCTTCACTATTGAGGCTTGCCGGGGCTCAATGCTATAAATGATCAGTGAAAACCTGGCCTATTTTTTTTTCAGGAGCCTTTGGGCTGGTATAGCTAAGTTGCTACATGAGATGTGCTGCTATTTTGGTGTTTTATAATTTTGCAGTTGCGAATACCAGATTTATTGCTGTTGTGTTGCAGTATCAACATCCGAGTGAACACAGATGCATGTCAGACATGCTATATATTTCCTGCCCAGTTTGTCCCTGGCACCTGCCTATGCGTTTGGTTGAGCTGCCATCTTTTACCTATCGATATTCTGAATCCAGCGGGCCCGTTTGCCCTTGATGGATAACTTGTGCTTGTGCACAACATTTGATCAAGAGGAACGGCAGGTGAATGAGATGGTCATAAAAATGGGGAAATTTATGTCCAAAATTTTGCCGCCATTCAACTAGTGTAAAGCTAGGAGGAAATCCTGTGGGGAGAGTGTGATGGAGGCGATCTGGCTTTGCTCCAAGCTAACCACTCTAGATTTCCAACCTATCAAAAGAGAAAAAATACACAGCATGGACAACATCTATCATGTATATAAGCAGATTGAATGCCCAAACATTGTGTATTAACCTCAACACATGAACACTGTATAAGAAAGGCTGTTTAAGCTGTCTAACCTTGCTTCTGCTTCTTTTTTTCTACACAAAGATGAAAAGCACACCTCCATTACTGCCCATGTATCCGCCTCTCCCCAATGTGAGAGGGCCCAAGCGTTTAAAAAAAGAAGATGGCTGTGATTACCCAGTGAATGGGAGAACTGGGAGTATGGGTGGGTGGATTAAAGCCATGGCAGACTCAAGACTTTGGTCACATCTGTACGTAAACAACAGTCTGAGCAACAGTTTTTCATCCTCATCTTAGAAATGACAGCACAGTCATGGTGGATTTGTCATCTCCAGTTCAGTGTCCTTGTACACACACACACATATGCACACACACACTTCTTCCCCTTCTGCTAGCCTTTTTCTTCAGCCAAAGGAAGAAAAGAAGCGGAACCATTTTAGGCAATGTTGTCATGGCACTGAACTTTATCCCTTCTTCTTGCCAGATGGCATACATTTGAAACCGAGGGCTCTTTTCTGAGCATGCCTGCAGCCATGCATGCTTGAAAATGGCTGGGGATCCTGATAGGAGCTTTGCCTTGTTCCTATGCCAACATCATCTGCATTGATGGAAGTGCTGAAATGGAAAGCTCTGGAAGCCCCTGGCAGGGACTGATTTTCACAAGCTGTGGACAATTGTCATTGTCAAGCTCTGATTGCAAGTTTCAGAAATATGGGAAGCTGGGGGCCAGTCTTATGAAGAACGTGGAGAAATGAGAGAAATAAGCTTCCATTCCCAGTGGTCCTTTCTGCTCTGGTCAATTTCCAGATGCAGAGCATAGATCTGCATTTGAAACACAGAGCTAAATCAAACTCTTTGTCCCAGCTAAATTAGACCCACTGAATGAAAGGGACTTGTTAAGTCAACAATTGCCATAGAATTGTAGGGCTGGAAAGGATCCCAAGAAGCATCTAGTTTAGTGGTTCCCAACAATTTCTTTGGACTGCAACTCCCAGAAATCCCAGCCAGCACAGCTGATGGTGAAGGCTTCTGGGAACTGCAGTTCAAGAATAGCTTGGTTACCCAAGGTTGGCAACCACTGATCTAGTCCAACATCCAAACAACGCAGGAATCCAAAGCTAAAAACTGGCCATCCAATCTTGATTCAGAAATTGCCAGTGAATGACAGTCAACCATCTTTCATCATAAACTGCTATGATGATAACAGTTTTTGCCACAGGAAGTTATTCTTACTGTTTAGTTGGAATCTCCCTTGTTCTCATCTGAATCTATTGCTTTATGTCCTACTCTTTGCAGAAGCAGAAAACAAGTATGTCCTGCCTCCCAAGTAAGAGCTTTTCAGGTTGTCTGAAGATGGCTACCATATTGCCTCTCAATCTTGTGCCAGGTTAGACCTCACAATTCCCTTGACTGTTAAATAGATACCGTATCCCATCAATTCAAGAGGCCCAATTTAGTTGGGACTTATGATTTAGCCCATGAAGTATTTTTAAAGCAGTAAGGCAGAGTCCCAATGAAAACAAAAGGCATCCAAATGGAAATGACAGACTTTCCTGGAGACATTCTTGAGCTGTCTTTGCTGAAGATGGCTACATGGGCCCCATTTTTGCTCCTGTCCTGCCAGGAGGCAAACCCTTTTTTGATTTAGGCAGACCTCTGGAAAATGGGACATGGTGGCACTGCAGGTTAAACTGCAGAAGCCTCTGTGCTGCAAAGTGAGAAGACCTGCAGTAGTAAGATTGAATCCACACGTTGGAGTGAGCCCCTGTCACTTGTCCCAGCTCCTGCCAAACTAGCAGTTCAAAAGTATGCACAATGCAAATAGATAAATAGGTATCACCTCAGTGGGAAGGTAACAGCGTTCCGTGTCTATTTGGGCTGGCCACGTGACCACGGAGGATTGTCTTCGGCCAAACGCTAGCCCTATGGGTTAGAAACGGAGATGAGCACTGCCCCCTAGAGTCAGACATGAGTGGACAAATTGTCAAGGGGAACCTTTACCTTTACCTTACCTGGAATATGATTAAGCACGAGGAAAGTCCTTGTGTATTTATTTCCATTAATATATATTTTTATTGCTGTGTTATAAAAAATTAATGCCATATTTTAAATCAAAGTTTTTTTAAAATATTGTTTTATTATTGTTTGCCCCCTTGGACACCTTTGTTTGGTGGGAAACAGAGAATATGTTCCATAAATCATGTACCTTGTGTTTGCTGAAACAAAACAAAAAGGGTGTGTGTGGCACCGTGAACGAAACAAAGTGCACAGAAAACTAAATGAGTGTAATGACGTGACCTTCTGTACAGGAGCTCAGAATTTAAGAACAATTTAGGTGACATTTTGAAAACTGAATGATGCCCATTTACGTCAAATCAGGAACTAGGTCGACTAACCATGAACATGCTTTAATTCTTTCTCTCCAACCCACATTCACACTGTGTATATGATGGCCTTGCCTTTATGGGGTTCTGTGGAGACTCCTTGCTAGACATTTTTTCTTATTTAAAGAATTATTTTATTCCTTCCCAGATTCAAACAGAGACTAATATGTCTAACTAACTCTCCAATTACTGGCAGATCATACTACCAGTTTGGCTGTCTGTGTAAAACTGCCCTACATGTTCATGCCCCCCTCTTTCAACTGTTTCTTAATTAGATTTCCCACAACCTCATGCCCTAAATACCATCCAGTACATTATAATTCTACTACATCTTCCCAACGTCCTGTTTTGTACAATCTCCTTCTTTCCTCCGAACAGTCACATTCCACCAGGCACCATCTTGATGAATAAATTATCAAGACTGTTCTACAAGAAATCTGTCATCGGGTATGTGACCTCTTTTAAGTCTCAGATTTGATCATGAATCACATATTAGCATTAAATGAACTATTCTTTTGCCAAGGTATTGTACCAGGAGTTCCCTCTGATCACATACCATTCTTCATGTCTTCTGTTTCCATTCATCATTTCCAGGACAATGTGGAACAGCAGGAACCCCTCTCCCCTCACTCTTTTTTAAGTCCACAGATCCTCATCATTCCATACTAGTGGCTCCTAAACATAGGGTCCAGATGTTGTTGGCTTCTAACTCCCAGAGGTGGGCCATGCTGGTTGGGTCTGCTAGGAGTCCAAAGACCAGTAATCTAGGAGGGGGCATGTTTGAGAACCAGCGTCCTATAGTTCCCAAAGGAAATCACACACAAGAGGTTATTGACAAATACACTCTTAATTGGTTGTTGTAAGTTTTTTGTGCTGTTTGGCCGTGTTCTGGAGGTTTTTCTTCCTAACATTTTGCGAGTCTCTGTGGCTGGCATCTTCAGAGGACTTCTCAAGATGCTGGCTGCAGAGACTGGCGAAACGTTAGGAAGAAAAACCTACTGAACATGGTCAAAGAGCCCGAAAAACCTACAACAACCATCAGATCCCAGCCATGAAAGCCTTTGAGAAAACATTCTTAATTATTCACAAAAACATTAATGTTTTAGAATTATGGTTTGAACCCCAGAGTCACCAAACCTGTTTAGACCACAACCCTTTTATCAATTGCCATGATGGCAGGGAATTATTGTGAGCTTCTATGGCTAAGCGGAGACTCTAAAACCTGTTAAAGAGGGGGATGAAGGAGAAACAAATAGTATACATTTATTTTATTCTTTATTTGGGTGCAATGACAAAGGAACTAAAATTCCACCTTTGGACACTAAAGCCTGTACCAACCACACACTAGAGAAGTGAAGAATAATTGCTGAATTCCTCATTTTCATTTATTTAGACTGCCTCATCACTATAAGGCCCCTGGATGACACATTTCTGAGCTTTGCAAGATTCTTAGCCTCCAAAGTGCAAAATACAAGGAGTACTTCTTGTTTTTGTTAAGATTTCTGCAATCTGAACACAACATCTCAGCTGCAGTCTGTGTAAGTTTTGTGCCCTTTTCTTTTCATAATAAACAAAGTGCTTATACACAAAGAAAACATGAAGCCTGGATTGATTGTTTTAAAAAATACAAACAACCTATTCAAAGTTCTCGTGTCACAATGTAGCAGTAATTGTCATTTTGAGCAACATATACAAATGACACAAGTCACATAATTTATGGAAGATATGCAATCTGTAAAATTTATCAGCTTGCATTAAGAATTGTCCAGTCAGTGACTCCAGAAAATATTTCATCCTTTCACAGAGCAAGGGGAACTGAGATAAAAGGAGAAAAAGAAATTGGGGATTGAAAGTCAGGACAAGTTGTGTGTATGAGACCCATGATTAGTTTAAAAGCTTGCCACCTATATATACTTTGACACATACCTTAGCTCAGGATGCTGACAAATGTCAGTGACACACACACCCAACTAAATTATTCATTTATTTATTACATTTCTAACCTGCCTTTTCTCAACAAGCTTAAAGATATTTGCATGGCTCTCCTCCCCATTTTATTTATTTCTCCTTTAAAGTATTTCTGTCTTGAACAAAATGTACCTTCCCCCCCCCCCACAAGAAACACATTCTATTGTAGGAGCTAAGAAGCTTGACAGAGAATTGACACAAGTCAAAGACAAAGCTGCAATTTCGGCCGACATTTTGCTCTAATTACAGAGTTCAGAAGATGGTGAAAAGAGGAGAGAAGACTCTTTGAGCAACCTAAAAGGGGATGATGCTTTGAAGTGTGTCCATGATTTGGAAAGAGAGGACTGAAATGAAACAGCGAAAATGATGGGTAGAAAAAGGGAAGAATGGGTGTAAAGTGTGTGCATGTGAGAGAGTGAGGGGGCAGGATATTCATAACAAAAGAGGGCAGAGAGGAAGACAGACAGGCAAGTGGGAAAATGACTTTGATTGTCCCAAGGTGCAACTTTGCACCATGTACCTTTGCAGATACATAGGGCAGACTGCAAAATTAGCTGTGTCAATAGAATTTTATCTGTGGCATTGAATGAAAAACCAATTCAACCCTCACCTCAGCAGGAGCCTGACACCCTGCTCCAAACTATTTGGCTGAATACAAAGATTTCTTTTCATCTCTCTTTCCTCCATTAGCTACAGCTCTCCAACAGACGGATGCCTGGTGAGTCTCACAGCAAGCTCGGCTGCTAAACAAGGCAAGATCCAATCAAGGTTGGGAGTCACTTGGGGGACGGTTGGGAGCCAACCCTCGGGTTCTGCTCGCAATGGTAAAGTAAAGTAAAATAAGGCAGAGCAAAACGAAGTATAAAGCTCCCCACCTGAAATTAAAACTTATTGTCCATAAAGTAAGAGAACATGATGACAGGTCTCACAAAACTCGGGATAAAGTACATGGAGGTGAAAACACACATTTAGCCATATCCTTCAGACACTACATTTGTGACTGAATTGAATATGCACTGTTTTAATGAGAGGGATGAAGAGAAACATTGAAAATTATTGGATTTTTAAACATTTAAATCTTGTAGCTTAGCATAAGGCAAAACGATAACTTTCAGTCCTTACCCCCGTGGTAAACAAAGCATCTTTACTGAGATTCGCAGGATCGGTGCACATACATGTGCATGCTCGCCCCCCTGAGAATAGTTACAGGGATGGTGGGACACAATGTTGCAATTGTCTTACACTATGCAACTGGATTTCAGTCATGAATTTCTTTTAAAGCTTTGAAATTGTAACCCAAACCAGACTATTTTAACTAATAGAAATATCCAGCAGGCTGTATCTATTACATCACTGTTGTTTTCATTTTGTCCATCTTCATGCCACCATGTGCAACAGGAGTAGCTAGGCTGCTTGAGCCAGTGTGGCGTAGTGAATAGAATATTGGACTAAGACTTAGGAAGCATCGGTTAAAATCTATGTTTGGCCACAGAAATTCTCTGTGGACGACTCTCTGAACTCCTTACATAGCTTGGAAACTCTGTGAAGGTTGCCATAAGCTGGAAGTGACTTGACAGCAGATAATGACAAAGACAGACTGCAAACCTCCAGATATTGCTGGATTGTCAATCCTGGCATTCCTCATGGTGGGAGCTGATGCGAGTTCCAGTCTAACAATGCAGTCCACCTCCTGATGAGTTACAACTCTTTTTTTAAAATAATATGTAAAAAGCAAATCTGTTGTGGAAGAGAGTACTGATCCCTCTGCTATTCCTAAAGTCTCCTGGGAAACTTAAAAAAGTCAATTTCACCTTTTTTTTTTAGCCCAGGAGAACTTATTTACTCAGAATTTCACCATTACCCCCAAAGTTTAAAGTAAAAGAAGAAATTAACTATACTAGCTTTGAGCCCAGAAAAGCCAGAAGTTCCTTAAACATGATGCTAGAGTGTCTTATTCTGAGACCTGTCACTAGAGATGGGCACGAACCAAAAAAACGATCCAGGAAGTTTGTAATACATCATTGGTTCCTTGGTTTGGGTCACTTCGGGTTTCGCTAAAAGCGAGAAACCAAAACAAATGGAACCAATGAACCTCTAAAGTGGTTTTGGTTTGTTTGGTTCATTTGCCCATTTTCTCCCTCCTCGCCCCCCCCCGACAGGCTGCTTCTATCAATTAGAAGCACTAGGGAAACCTGGGAGGGACCCAGAGACTACTGGATTGGCAAGTCAGGCAACCAGACACGTGGGTCAAAGGGCTCCGGTTGAGTTGCTTCTTCATTCTGATTCACAGGGAGCCATTTTCTACCTCAGAGCCATTTCTGCTAGTCAAAGGAACCCTTCTGCCTTGGAACTAGGTTAGCTCCTATCTCCAGTGGCACATTGTTTACCTTGCCAGGCAGCCTGTCTCTCTCTCCCCCCCTCTTCCCCTGACCGTACAACAACTTCTCTACCTCAGCTCAGACCTCCAGCATGGCATTGTCCACAGGGCTGTCACAACCCAGCCCACCTGCGGATGAGTGACACCCTGTGTCAGGTTCCCTGACATGAACCACTGCTGGAATTTCCCCCAAGCCTGCTACTAAAGGGCACTTTCCTGGAGGGACTTGCTTTGTGGATGTTTAACTTGGATGTCTGAAATCCAAACTTCACCAAACTTGAAGGGGGTACAGAGGAGAGTTAGAGGAAGCTTCTCCATGATTTTGGGTGCCCCTAGGTGGCTGGAGGGGCATTCTAGGGTCCCGGAACTGCTAAACATGTTTTTCCTCCCAAACATTTGGGAAATTTGTCATTTGTGGACTTCACCATTTTGCCGGTTTATGCCCATCTCTACCTAAATCATCAGAAATGTAACAGGTGATTGACATACAGGTATAGAGCTCAGGTACAGATGCTCAGAACTCAACGCAACCCAATCTACTCGTCTTTTTGAATGAGGAACAAATTCATCCTACTTTCGCACTCCCTAATGGAATGTCCTTTTCCCAGGAGGAAAAATGTATCTCTTCACCATACACCCAAAACTTGCATACATTATTGTCAATCAAGAATATCAGTCATTGAAATAAACACATTTATTGAACACAGTTGTATGTTTCAGTAGGAAGAACCAGTGAATTAACATCATCAGTTTAGCAGACCACCTTGTAAGAATTAAATGGCAGTGCATTAGCGAAGTAATGAACCTATGCTTACACTGTTTTTCTCTCCTAGGAATCTTCTCTTTCCATTTACTCTTTGAAAGCAAACCTCAAAATTATGTACTTTGCTTCACATCTGTTCCTGAATGAAATCATCATACTAGGAGAAATAATTTCCCATGGTTCCCGTAAGGATATGGTGCATGTCACCAATTATATGTGTGTCATTAATCACAGAACAAGCACTTCCACAGTTAAAAAAAAAACAAAAAACCAACCACAGAACATTGCAAAAGGATTTGTATGGGGGAACCAGAGGTTACTGCCAAGAATAAGCATCTAAGTCAACTCAATAATAATAACAATAACAATAACAATAACAACAACAACAACAACAACAATAACAATAACAATAACCATCATCATCATCATCATCATCATCATCACAATAATCATCATCATAATCATAATCATCACAATCATCATAATCATAATCATAATCATAATCATAATCATAATAAATTACTACCAAGGGTGCCTCCTACTTGACTAGTTTTTACTGTTCAGTCTTCCTGCCTTATTTAAAGAATCTGGCAAGCAGTCCATGCTGCTCTCCATTTAAACCCCCCTTTTTGTCTTTCCACTTCTTCCTCTTTTTCTTACCATCAAAAGCCATTGAGAAGGGAAAACTGGAAGAGCTGTACAATGTCTTCTGATTGGTAGTGCTAGGGCCCATCCTTCTGGAAATACCCAAGTCCTGGGTGGCTTGGGGTACCATCAAAATGCATAGACCAGCACATGATCTTCTCTTTTATAAACACTGGACACAGATATTCATGTATCAAGACATGTGTTTTTTTTTGCTGTCTTCATCAAGTGGCCATAAAAGTGCTCAACGCTATCCATCAATAAAATAATTCATGCCCATAATACAACACTTGCACTCAGAGTGCAGAATCAAAGGGAAACATTTTCTGGATTCTGTGATCAGCCCCGGCACCTTTGTCCACTGGTGAACTTCCCCAAGAACAATGTCTTGTAGCTGATGTCTGCTCTCATCCATACGCCCTAAAAAATAAGGCATGCAGAGACATTGCTTCCCCATTTGCTACCTGAAGTTACGCTGTTTCCCAACTCCTATCCACCAGCCAGAGGATACTTAGGACAGCCGGTGTAGTATGTGTGTGTGTGTGTGTGTGCGCGCACGCGCATGAAAGACATAGACACAGAAAGAAGAGAGACAATAAGTTGTATTTATGTTGGAACCTGTCATAAGCTACATTGCAATAAATATTTTTCATCCCGCCTTTCTCCTTGAAAAGGACCCAAGGCAGCTTACAACAAGGAAAGCTGAAAACAAGAGTATATAGCACTGGTTAACATCATTAAAAGGTGATATTTTAAAAATATGAACAACAAATAAGGAGGCATCTTACATCTTTAACAGGCAATATTAAGGCAAAGATCTATAAGTATACAAATGTTTTAAAAAATGTCACTCTGATAGGAAAACACAAGTCTTAATAACAATCCAGTCAAAGCAGTAATGCATAACAATCTGTCTAACAATAATATATATATTACCATAACATGAGCTACACTAGCTTTTAAATTTCATTAGCTAACCCATTTATCAAACAACAGCTAGAATCCTCTTACTTACATACACTGGAGTAAGTCATATGGTGCAAATTGCTGCTAAGGAGTCAAGGCTTGTATTCCTCATCATGCATGCTTCAAGTGACTCAGCACTTGACAAAGACTATATGTCTCGAACTTCTTGATTAGAGGCAATTCATTGCTATGATTTATGTCATGTGACTTACACTGAAATACATAAATAAAGAGTTTTTTTTCGGCCATATATTTTAGTTACCAACTTACAATTTGTCTCTTTAACTCATTTGTTGCTACAATAACCAAAGATAATCACCTAATTTCCAAAATAGAAGCCAAAGTGGGACTTTCTAGAACAATTACCAGCTGTACACATTTCTATACATTTATTTATTTTATTTATATCCCACCTATCTAGTCAATTATGACCACTCTATTCAAATTAAATCCTTACTTCGAGCAGACTCTTGCAAAGGGCTAAAATCAACTACCAGGCTCAACTAGAGTGACTGAATGGGATTTGCTAAATCAATGCTTATGCTAGTCCCATTGATTCAACAGATCTACCCAGTTGGGAGTAAAAAACTGGATTTAGCCCAAGCATTCCAAATACAAAAGGGGAAGTTCAGTATCAGTATTTTAAAAATCGCATTTCCAAAAACACCGAATGTCCTTGGATTACATTTTCCACTTCCTAGCCAATGTTCCCCTAAAACAGAAATTTTGATTGGACAATACTTGTCATTGTAACTTTGATGAGGTGAAGAAACAAAACCAACTGTTGAGATAATGGGTAGGACTTGCATTGAAAAAGAAGGTTAAAACCCTAAAAGGAAATTTTGATTTGACAAATATTCTTACGTAATTACCTATCAATACTTTTTTTTCAAGAAATAACTTCAGTCTATGGACTAATCAGCACCATCAGAAGTTTTACTGCTTTAGTGCACAAGGTATATCACTCAAGTCATGGGCTAAGAAGACTGACAACTGGATATACTTAAAGGTATTAAGGTAATGCATTGAAATTTTTCAGGTTTACATCCCAAAATTGATCACTGCAGCTATTTTAAGCACAACACATCAATACCATCAATTCTTCCATGCCTTAAGTGCTAATAAATGCTTTAAACAGCAACAAGCATAGATGTTGTTTGACAATTAAATTAGATACAGAATTAACTTTATAGAAACCACAGAAGGCTCCTCAGGATAAATCTGATAAGTGCCCTCAGTTATCAAAGTAACTAGATCCTTAGTAGAGATGGGCACGAATCAGAAAATTGGCAATTTGTTTTGATGCATGATTCATCAAGGTCAATGAATCACAAATAATAAATTTACAATTTTCCCCTGACACACAGATTAATCAAATCATTGATTCCTTTTTGCCTTTAAAACCTATTGAATGCCCCCTGCAAGCACCCAGGGAAACCAAAAGCTTCTCATGACTCTCCTCTACAAGCTCTGTAAGTTTGGCAAAGTTTGGTTTTTGGATATCTGAATTATACATCCACAAGAGCTTCCCCCCGCCAGAAAATTCCCCCCAGACAACTAAACACACCAAAATCACATAGAAGCTTGGAGCTCTATAATCGCTCCAAGTTTGGTGAGAATGACAGACAGGGTAGACGCTCCAGTTCCAAAAGACTTAGTTTTATTACAATCAACTTCAATCAACTCCGGACCAAACGGGTCCAACAGTTCCATATCAGTCAACAAGTTATATTTCTTAGGCTTAACAACATTACCAGGATCATCTGTTCTCAGGTTCTCTTCACCCCAAAGGGGAAGGTTGGATTCATATTCATTATGGGCGCCCTCAACACCGCGCAAGTGGTCCCGCCACATGGGTGTTTCACGACTGAACCCTCCAGCCTGGGTAGATAGGGACTGGCCCCACAAGGGATCTCGTTGTCCTCCGACAGCCGAGTAGTCGAACCCACTTCCCATTTCCATCCCTTCTTTTGCTCACCCAAAGTGGTCTTCTTTAATTCTTGGGGTAAGGGTAACAGTCCATCTTCTTTCATCAAGCCAGGGAAACTCCTCACTAACTTCACAATCCTCTCTCTTTCTTCTCCTGTCTCTTCTGTCTGTATTCCTCTCTCAACCCCAGGCAAAGTGTTTCCCTCCTTTTTTTCCCCTCCTCTTTTATATCATCATCCCATCTCCAGTCTTCTAACTCCTCCCCCCAATCCTTTGACCTATTCTCCGCCAGAAACACTTCCACAGCTTTATAAGTTCCAGTCCCGTCCTCATCCAACCTAATCAACTCTCCCACTACAAAACCTTCACTTTCATTCATCGTGTTTTCTAAGGAGGAGGGCACACTTCGGATCTTCGGCTCACACTGCTTTGATGGGCTTATAGTCCATGGGTCAAATTACAAAACAAAGCTGAGCAAAGTGTAGCAGCCTCTTAGATTCACAGACAGAGAACCACACAACCCCATTTAAAAACAACAAGTTTTGTTCAAGAACAACCCTCTATGGGCATGGGGGCAAGAATGCTATGTTTTGGGGTCTCCCCATGCCTTCAAAATGTTTTTTTTAATCTGCTACACAGCATCAGTGAGTTTTTTTTTTAGGTTTAAAAAGGCCTCTTTTTTAAACATGAAAGGAGATAAATGGGGTAGAGAAAAGACAGGGCCCTTCTAGGTCCAGCCATGAATATGTGTGGCTTTGAACCTTCATATTTTACTAAACAAGATGGCAGATTTGTCATTCATAAAAGATTCATAAAAGGTGATGTTCTCTGCCACCTAACTATTCTCCTTCCTTAGGTCCTTCCATATTGCCTGTCTCGGCTCTATGATCTTCAGAGGATGCCCCCTCTCTTTGTCCTTCCATCTTCAGAATTATACAAGAGAAGGTTTCACACACAGTTTGTGGAACTTCCTTCCAAGGGGAGAAGGGACTGGTCCACTCTCGCCTACTCTTTCACTGACAGGCAAAGACCTTTTCATTCAGGTGGGCTTATGGTAAAGGACAAGTTGCTAAGATAGGGGTTTTTAATGGGTGGACAATCTTACTTATTTTTAATAAATAGGCAGAATCCTGTTGGTTTGATATGTCAGTAAAAGTACAATGACACCAATCACAAGGGTAAATTGTCAGTAGTTAGTTGTTGCTTATAGCCCTCATTCCACAGAACTCATGTGACTAGTATGCAAGAAGGGACACAAGTCACAATTTGTCAAGTATTATTATTTATCTTATTTATAGGCCTAATTCTTGCTATTGCTGTTTATGCCATAGCACTTACATCAGCCTAACTATCATAAGAACAAAAGGGCATAAGAAGAGCCCTGCTGGATCAGGCCAAGGGCCCATCTAGTCCAGCTTCCTGTATCTCACAGTGGCCCCACCAGATGCCTCTGGGAGCCCATGAAAGACCACAAGATCCCTGTCTCCTGATCCCCCTCCCCTGCATCTGGCATTTTGAGGTAACTTCCTTTTAAGTCTGGAGATTATACGTCCCCATCATGGCTTGTAACCTGAGATGGACTTTTCCTCCAGGAATCTGTCCCATCCCCCTTTAAAGGCATCTGGGCCAGATGCCATCACCATATCATGTGGCAAGGAGTTCAACAACATGCTGGGTCAAGAAATATTTTCTTTTGTCTGTTCTCACTCTCCCAACACTCAATTTGAGTGGATGTCCCCTCGTTCTGGTATTGTGGAAGAGGGAAAAGAGCTTCCCTCTATCCACTTTATCCATCCCCTGCATAATTTCATATGTCTCAATCATGTCCTCCCTCAGTTGCCTTTTCTCTAAAGAGCCCTAAATGCTGTAGCCTTTCCTCAGAAGGGAAGTATCGGAGCCCAGTGATCATTTTAGTCACAGTTTTCTACACCTTTTCCAGTTCCACAATGTCTTTTTTGAGGTGCAGCAACCAGAACTGTACGAAATATTCCAGGTGTGGTCTTACCATTGTTTTGTACAATGGCATTATAATGTTGGTTGTTTTATTTTCAATCCCCTTTTTAATGATACCTAGCATAGAACTGGCCTTCTTCACTGTCACCGCACACTGACTCCAATAGGATTATGCCTATGTGTTTTCAAATTGCTTTTTAATTCAATCGTTTATTAGTATAAAACGTTTAGCTATGTTTCAACATTTGCACTTTTCTGTGGTTTTGCCTGTACTTATTTTTTAATTGTAATATGAACTATCTTCCGTTCAACTTTAGAAGAAAGGTAGGCTATATATACAAAAGGGAAGACAAAACGGTACATAACAGTATATGAAATCCAATATAATTAAGAGGTCCCATGATGGGAGATGATAATAAGTATTGGAGTGTAAGATCATACAATTATAGAATCATAAAACTGGAACAATGAAGACTAAATACATATGGTGACCTCCGGCTGCACCTCCTGATCAGAACAGCCGCAGTCCCGAAAGAGGCCAAGAGAGCTCTTCAGTGTTTTGGGGTGCCCCACAGGACCCCCATCGGGGCTGGATGTTCCTCCCACAATCCCCAAGTGCACAGATATTAGCATACCTAATATGTGGGGAAGACAGGGAAAGTGGGGAAATTCAAACTTTCAGTTAGTGAAGAGGCTGCTTGTCTGCTTCCTTGCTAGCAGTTAGAGAGCTGGGAGAGAGACCTGGGACCGCCTGGTATTGCCGTTTTAAAATGTAAAATTTAGTTTAAAAGATGTTTGTTTGGGGTTAGTACTTGGGTGAAAAGGTGCTCCGTTTGAGTTGAAACCTGCTTGTGTAGAAACATGCATTCTTGTCTTTGAAATCTGCTAGTTTTACTTTAAAAGCTGTTTGTTTGGGGTTAAATTGTGCTTGGGTGAAAAGGTGCTCCGTTTGAGTTGAAACCTGCTTGTGTAGAAACGTGCTTGTTTTACTTTAAAAGCTGCTAGTTTTACTTTAAAAGCTGTTTGTTTTGGGTTAAACTGGGAAGTTTGGATTCAACTTGCAAACTTTTCAACTAGTTCTGGGCATCTAATAGAGAATGTATTTCCAAAGGGTGTTGCAGCAAGGAAACTAACTGTGCCTCCTGACTTCTAACTGGATTACAGTACCTGCTTCCTGATTTCAGCTACTATAGTTTGTATTCAGTTTTTTTTGGCTTTGTGTGGTCTAACCTGTTGTGCCTTGCATGCTATAAATGTTCAATTATGTCAGAAACACAAGATTTGGTCTTATGCTGAGCATGTGCTATTGCTGGTGAATGGGTTAAGCTTTGTGTTGCTGTTCTTTTGCATAACCTAAAGTAAATAAGGAAAACCAGCTGTTAAACAGTTTAATTCCACTATTTATCCTCCACACAACTAAAAGGGACCTCTCAATGCAGTGCCAAATCAGACAAACCATTTCTAACTTAATATAGGCTTGAGCTGTAGCTGGGCAGAGTTGCACAACAATCTCATCTGTCATTGACACATTTCTATAAGCATGGGGAGGAGGTGGATGAAAAGAAATGTAAAATATAGGTAGAGTGGTATAGGTCTTATCACTGGCTGATAATGGTCTATATTAATGCCACTGTTGACTGCTGTTCACTTTACATGGTTCAAATGTTATTCTGTTATAGTTTATTAAATATTTTATTACACTATTTGGTTCAGAATATATTTTCCCTGTGTTCCTCCTCTAAAAATTAAGTGCATCTTAATGTCTGGTGCGTCTTATGGAGCAAAAAATACGGTAAGTGAAAGCCAATTTAAACAAAACACATTGACAACACATCTGAAAATGAAGATTAAGCTAATACAACATCATTTGAACACTTTTTTTGACTGAAGAAATGGCAAACAAGATTAAATATGCAAAACAAAACTTTTTTGAAAATGCAAATAAACCTGGAAGGTGGCTAGCACATAAATTAAGGAAAGAAAGAAGTAAAACACAAGTTCAAGTTCTGAAAAATGAAAAAAGTGAGCTAACTATAAAACACGAAGAACTAAAAAGAATAACAGAACAACTCTATAAAAATCTGTATTCAGAAAAAGGAACTTTAAAGGAATAACAAAAACAATCTTTGAGAAAACATATTATGATTAAATTTTCTGAACAAGAGAGAAAGATATTGAATGCACCTATATCAACAAGAGAAATAGTAGAAGCCATAAAGAAACAAAAGAATGGGAAATCACCAGGCTCAGAGGGAATACCAGTGAAATATTATAAAACCTTTGAAGATGTTTTAGTGAACCCATACAAAAAACTAATGGAGTATATTGAACAGAAAAGAGAAATTCC
The DNA here is from genome assembly GCF_051106095.1 of Pogona vitticeps. Taxonomy (NCBI): domain Eukaryota; kingdom Metazoa; phylum Chordata; class Lepidosauria; order Squamata; family Agamidae; genus Pogona; species Pogona vitticeps. The sequence goes on along the minus strand of NC_135793.1, from coordinate 11,613,633 downwards.
ACCTACATGGAAAGAAGCTATAATATGAATGAATCATAAAGAAGGAACTGAACCACGAGAAATTAATAACTACAGACCAACCTCACTATTGAATGTAGACTATATATGCCTCAATATTAGCAGATAGACTGAAAAAGTTATGGTACATATAATTCATGAAGATCAGCCAGGCTTCCTGCCAAAGAGACAAATGAGAAATAATATTAGGACAATATTGAGTGCATTAGAATATTATGAGACACAATCCGGAAGAGTGATAGCTATTATTTTTCTTGATGCAGAGAAGGCCTTTGACAGCATCAGTTGGGATTCTGTGTTAAAACAATTAGAAATCATGGAAACAGGAAAGGACTTCGCTGAGGCAATAAGGCAGACCTGGGCAAAGTGCGGCCCGAGGGCCACATACAGCCCGCAAGCCACTCCTGTCCGGCCCGCAGACAGTTTTAAACATCAAAACCATTTATAGCTTTTTGTCTCAAGTTGATTAGTTGCTTATCTTTAACATACCACAAAAAACCTTAGCAAGTTTAAAATAAAAACAATCATAACATCACTGTTTCATTTTATGTTTAAGTAAAGTCGGTTCGGCCCCCGAACACAGTTCAGATTTTTCATGTGCCCCCCTATAGAAATTAATTGCTCACACCTGCAATAAGAACTATTTATAGACAACAGAAAGCGAAGACCAGAATAAATGGAGAACTTACACAGGATACAATAATACAAAAATGCCCATTGTCTCCTTTACTGTTTGTACTATTTATTGAAACAATATTATTATCCCGGCTAAGGGAATCCAGGCTGCCCTTTGCAAAGATGGCAGCTGCAGCTTTCCTACCCTAAATGAAGCTGCAGCTGCCATTTTTGCAAAGGGCAGCAAGTCTCCCATTTTACACGCTGTGGCTGCAGAGGCCAGATAGAGGCCTCAGCGATGGTGATTACAGTAAGGGGTTGTTGTTGTCTTGGGGGGCTAAGGTAGGGAGAGGAAGGGTGGGGGTAGGCTGTGGGGGTGGGTGGCCGACTATTGGCCTGCTGATCAGTTGATAGGTGGCTGGTAAGCAGAATGTTTTTTTTAATTACGAAGGATGAATAAAATGGGGAAATACTCATCAAGCAGTATTCGTTGGAACTTAAAATTTGACGAATACGGATGAACGAATATTTAACGAATCGGCTATTTTCATCAAAAATGCGATCCATTTTTATATTTGTCCCCATCTCTAATTATAAAGCCTGTTTTCTAGTCTGGATAAAGGAATGGATAGTTTTAGAAAATGACAGGATATTAAAACTAGAAGGACACGATTTAAATCTAGGAAGGCATGCCTTCCTATGGTATGAAAAAGCAAAAGACAACAAACAATTCAAAAACCGTCTGATAAGGAAAGCTTTAAACTGGGTATGGACTAAGATCTGGGAAGAGAATTATCAAAAAGTTCCTGAATGGGTCTCACCAATGGAAGCATTTACACAACCAACATTAATGGAAAAGAAGAAACCCTTGAGATATAGAGATTTGTTAAAAGAGGACTTAAGTATGAAATGAAGGGAAGAGCTAGAAGAATGAGGTACAATAATTGATTGGTGGACAAAAACACAAATAGATTCCAGATATAAAAGAGATAAAGCAATAGGCTTTTGTAAGGAACAGACACCATTGGATAAGATACTTCTGAATGGAAAAGAAAAACTGATTAAAATGTATAATTATCTACTAGAATTAAAAACACAAGATGAAATAGTTAAAGAACGTATGATAAAATGAGCCCCAAATGTGGGCCACAATATTAACTTAAAGTCATGGTCACAAATATGGGAAGGTAATATTAAGCTAACAAAAGCAATTAATTACAAAGAAAATGTGTATAAGATGTTCTATAGATGGTATATGACACCTGAAAAATTATCAAAATATATCAAAGTACCTCTAACAAATGTTGGAAATGCAAATCAAAAGAAGGTAGCTTTTATCATATGTGGTGGACTTATACAGAAGCTAAGAGCTTTTGGAAACTAGTCCATGAGTTTTTACAAAAAATGTTATCCTTTATAATTCCATATGAACCTGAACTGTTTTTGTTAAATACAATACCAGACTTGATAGAAAAAGAAAAAATTTTTTTATCATAAATGTAACTACAGCAGCAAGAATTTTATATGCCAAATGCTGGAAAAAAGAGCAGACTCCAACAACCCAGGAGTTAATAGAAAAAAATTCTTGAAGCAGCAGAGATGGATATTTTAACTGAAGTATTAAATGACAAAGACATTTCTGAGGCTAGAAAAAAAGTGGGAACCTTTGTATAACTGGATGAGAGATGAGAATAGGAAAGGGTTAAAATTATGAAAAAGAAAATATAGGATATAATTTTAGATTTTAAAGGCTTAGAAAAAATATTAAGATAAGTGTGAAGCAAGCTAGGTAAGAAACATATCGACAAATATAAAAATGATATATACTGTTCTCTGTCACATTCTGTATTGTTTATTTATCCCAATACCCTGATCCAAATCCCCTTCCCTATGATCTTCTCTTACCCAATGGAAAATGAATAAAAAAATTTTTAAAAAAGAAGGAAAAAGCTGAGGTTGAGTTGAGGTTAGCAAGAAACTCTAAAAGCAACAAAAAAGCATTCTTCAGGTATGCGTGTAGCAAAAGACAGAGAAAAATAATAATAGATCAGCTACTCAATGGGCATGAAAAAATGGTAGCTGAAGACAAAGATAAGGCAATAGTCCATAATTCTTATTTAACTTAGTAAGTTTGCAAAAGGCAGTCTAAGATCTTCCACACAAATATGAACTACAAGTGAAGGAGACAGGTCGCAGGCTGAGATTAATATGCAAATAGCCAAGGAATATTTTATTGCTTAAAACAAGTTAAAACTTCCAGGGTTGGATGAACTGCATCCAAGGAACTGGCTTGATAACTTTCAGAACCACTGTCTATTTTTTTTTTAAATCCTCAAGGAAGGGCAAAGCACCAGATGATTAGATGAGGGCTAATGTTCCTGTCTTCAAAAAGGGTAAAAAGGAGGAACCTGGGAACTACAGAACAGTCACCCTTACATTTACACAGTTGGTTATAGAGTTCTACTTAGATAGTGATTACGTTTACGAAATTAGCAGATGACACAAAATTGGGTGCAATAACCCATGTCCTGGAAATACATAAACAAAATGCAAAACAATCTTGCTAGACTCAAGCACTGAGCTGAAAACAACAGAATGAAAATTAACAGGGATAACTGTGAAGTTCTAGGAAAAAGAAAGCAAATGCACAGTTACAAAATGGGGGATACTTAGATAAGTAATACTACATGCAAGAAGGATCTTGGAATTATTGTATATCAAAAGATGAATATGAGCCAACAGTGTGATGCAGCTGCATAAAAGGAAAATGCAATTTTAGGGTGCATTAACAGTTAAGTCTCCAAATTCCTGTGTATTGTGAATTACAACTTCCCCTGTATTTGACACTGGTTAGGCATCATCTTGAGTACTGTATCCAGTTCTGGGCATTACACTGCAAGAAGGATACTGACAAATTGGAACAAGTTCAGAGGAGGGCAATGAGGATGATCAGGGGGGCTTGAAACCAAACCTTATGAGGAAAGGCTGAAAGAACTGGCCATGTTTAGCTTTGAGAAAAGAAGACTGAGGGGAGATATGATCACACTTTTCAAATACCTGAAAGGCTGTCATATAGAGGAGGGACAGGACCTGTTCTTCATCAACCCAGAGTGCAGGAATGCAATAACAGACTCCAGTTACAGGAAGCCAGATATCAATTAAATATCAGAAAAAATACTCTGAACTGTTAGAGTAGTATGAAAATGGAACCAATTATCTTTGAAGGTGGTGAGTGCTCCAACATTAGAGACATTCAATAGAAAATTAGACAAACATCCATCAGATCTGATGGTTGTTGTGGGTTTTTTGGGCTCTTTGGCCATGTTCTGAAGGTTGTTCTTCCTAACGTTTTGCCAGTCTCTGTGGGCGGCATCTTCAGAGGACAGCACTCTGTGCTCTGGTGTAGTTGGCTTTGGGAGTGCAGTATTTATGGCTGTGAGATAGGCTTTTATCTTTTTCTGTAGATGGGTGATTGGTGTGTATTGTTGTGGGTGTATTGTTGTGCTAAGGAGAAGAGATTATCTGTTCCTGTGGTTGATGGGTGTCATTAGCTGGTCTTTTGTGTGTAGTGATCCCCTGTCCTTGTGGCTGGGTAGAGTTCGTTGACATTTTGCACGCTGTATTTTTGAGAGCTGGGAGCCAAGTTTTGTTGAGCTTCACACTTTCCTCTTTTTTGTTGAAGTTTTGCTGGTGCTTGTGGATTTCAATGGCTTCCCTGTGCAGTCTGACGTATTGATTGCTGGTGTTGTCCAGTGTTTCAGTATTTTGGAATATAATTTCATGTCCTGTTTGTTTCAGGGCATGTTCAGCTACTGCAGATTTTCTAGTTACTGTATCAACTGCTCGATATGTTCACGCCATTATTCAGAGACGTCGCAACATGCCCTCTCTAAAATGAGGGGCTTAACGCTGTTATTTTCTCCACCCCACTCGCATGCAACGAACCCTGTATGCGTATTTTATTGTATTTATTTTGCGGCTCCTTCTGCTGTATGCCAATAAAGGTTTATTATTATAGTTGTTTTAGTCTGCAGTGTCTCTCATGTTTTTTGATTCTGGTGTGGATGCTTCATTTTGTGGCTCCAAATCGGAACTGTGAAGCTCAATTTCTCAGCACTGAACTCAACCATCTGAATTGGGCCCTACAGGCAAATGGCTACTCCAAAAATGAAATCACAAGAGCCACCCACAAATAAAGTATTTCTGCCATACATCAAAGCAGTCAAAGCATGGGGAAACTTTTGAAAAAACACAACCTACAAACAGTATTCAAGCCCACCACAAAAATACAGCAAATGTTATGGTCAGCAAAGGACAGAAGGGACCCCCTCACCACTGCAGGAGTATACCGGATACCTTGCAGTTGTGGCCAGGTATATATTGGAACCAATGGGGATTTGGTGAGCCAACTCTGTCATAAGCTCCATTGATTCAAATAGGCCTGCTCACCAAATCTGCATTGATTCAATTGTAGTGTGACTTACTATGCTAAGCAACAGGATTTTGGCCAATGGCTCATTCTTCTTTTCTTACCGAAGGAACTGGGAAATAACTTCTTTTTAAAACTTCTTCTTCTTTAAAACTAGACAGAGTTAAATTATGCCAGGTAGGTAAGGTTAATTTCGGGATCTTGATGCAACCCTCCCGAGCAACACCAAATGAATAATGCCATATCCCTTCTCTCTGCCATTATGCTGTCCCCTCTTCAGCAGACTTGAATGGCCCTCTTCTTACTTTATGACTCCTCTTATAAATAATTATCCTGGCAAAGCTTGTGTTCCTTTATCTATATGAGAAATCTCACAGTCTGACAGCTTGTTAAGCTCACCTGGAAACCACACAATCTGTTGCGAATATCTTCCATTCTAATGTCTCAGAAGAAGCAGTGACCACAAGGGAGTGACTGGATGGGGTACATGTCTTGCTTGTGCCATGTTTCTCACTGTTCCTTTTGATATTTATTCCATCAACAATACAAGGCTAGAGCTAATCGCTAGTAGGTCTGATATTTTTGCAATGCATACATGACATATTTTGTCCAGCAGCAGTGCTTGTGTTCCTTTGTAGTGTTTCCAGTCTCATTATTTTGTATTGCTTTTGCCTTGTGTGATTGCCTATAGCGAGTTGCTGGGCCTGTTGAGATGACATCCTTTATGATGCACGGCGTGGTGTGAGAGTGAATTTACTCCTTTTGCCTGTCTTATGCTTGCACTGGTAAGAACTACAACTGCAAGGCAATTTGTAAATTCTTGATGTTTTTTTTAAAAAAATAGTCTAGTTTACAGTTTATAGCTGTAACCCTATGCCACTAAACTGAGTGCTCATTCAAATGCTTGCCATTCAACACTGTTTCACTTGCTAAATATTGGGTGGGGAGAAGGGCAGAAGGATTTGAATGTCAACAAAACTGTTGGATTTTTTTCAGCCTTGCATGTTGTCTTCAATAGATTTGACTGAGAGGGATGTCTCTGGGTCAGGATGACTATCAATCTATTGAGCACTAACCAATTGTTCCTTTCCTGCATCTGAATTTAAAAAAAGACCCACCTCTCTGTTCTGGAGCTTCTTCCCATCTCAATAGTTTTCTGGAAGCAGTTAGTCTGTTGAGGTACGTGGCTGAAAGTCATTCAGCTAGGTTTCTCAGTTTGCTGTTTGATCCATTGATCTCCAAGTAACGGACCTTTCATTCTTTCTGCTACTAATGTTTCAGATGAGTTATTGAGACTTAAGTGCCAGTTAATGAGACAAAAAGGGGTTAGACTAATGTGGGGAACTTACAGCTAATTCTGCTCTGCTAGCCCTCCACCGCCCCCACTCCTGCTGCACATCAAGAGGAATTTAATCAAAATCCAAAACTCTGCAGCAAAAAAGGGTGGATACAAAAGTGGCAATAATAGCAGAAACGTGTGATAGAGAACAGTGTTGTGTGATGTGTGAACATCACTTGAGACATACCTTCTATGGATAATTAAACCATTTCTTTGTGAATGTCAACAGCAGTTTAAATGAAATTCTCGTCAACATGGGACAAACTTAGGTGTGGTCACCCCTGTGTTAAGCATAGTGTGTTGGAAGACACTGCCTGGGTCGCTCAACTGAACCGGTGTTTTTATTTTTTTATTATTTTTATTTTTTATTATTTTTATTATTTAATATGCAGCACCTAACATGGTGAGGGTTACCTGTTTTCTATTTGCTCAAAGAAATAAATTTTAGTCAGAACCAATGTACTTGAAATCCCCACACAGTTTGGGACTACCTTGGTTACTATTCATTACATTTCTATATGATACTGGTTCTTGACAGTCTGCCTCACTTGGAAAGCGATGTACAGAAAAAAATAAGGGCCCAGTAGGTTTGAACCAGGAGCTGGTTTTCACAAAAATAATAAGATTTTCTCGCCAGTTCAGTCCTTTTACGTTGGAATGCCTTTGGCCTGTCAAAGCTGTCCTTTTCCAACATGCTGTTATATCTATTTCAGATGGCAGCAATGGACATGATAGTAACAACCTAGGATGAATGGGCACTGAAATAAGACAGTGGAAGTATCAGGGACAAGAAGATAAGTAACAGCTGGATGCCCATAGAAAACAACCATACATTACTTAAAATGTCGAGGAAGAATCTTAATGTTCTTCAGTCTTCTAGAACATCTGTTTCCAAAACTTAAGTTATATTTCTGTCACAGTGGGTGAGTGACAGCAGCTCACAAGGCAGTGAATAGTGAGGGAAGGACTGCTATTTAGACAGCTGGTAATTTTCTTTCTCTGACAAAGCTTGCCAGTGGTGGTGAAGTTTCCCGGGAGGGAGTGAACTTAAAGCATGAGTCTTCAGATAACCCAAGGACGTGGAGAATGAAGACTTTTCAGCCACTTCCCTCATGGCCAGCTCTACCATTAGATAGAATGAAGTAGCTGCTTTACTTGGCAAATGCTGGGCAACAGTAAAAAAATAAAGTTGGGGGAGAGATTGAGGTGCTTCCTAAATTGTGGGCTTACTACCTTCAAGGCTGGCAAGGAAAGTTCTTCCATCATCAGTGCTGAAGAAAGATTCACCTGCCAGACTCTTTAGCCTTTGACCACAGAACTCTTGGGCCCAGAAGAAGACAGGAGTGTAGGGCAAATTTTATCATATATGTATATCTACTTAGTATACGCTGGAAACCAAACCAGGGAGAGCGAAGGGTTAACGAGGCTGGAGTCTCTGACTCCAAAGGGGGGGGAGGGTTTAGCTTAGTAGAGGGTTTAGTTTAGTTTTTTTCTTTATTATTCTCTTTTTCTATTTCTGTTTTTTGTATGTCTGAATTCAAATACAATTAAAAAAATAAAGAAGAACAGTTAGGGGCACCTCAGCTAAAATGATCAAACTGAGGTTATCATACTTTGGGCCTAACATAATAAGACACTGCATGTTTTAAAAGACAAAAATCCTAGGAAAAGTGGCAGGCAACAGGAAAAGAGGAAGACCGAACATGAGATGGATTGGTTCAATAAAAGAAACTGCTCCCTTATTTTGCAAGACCACAAGAGGGCTGTTAATGACAGGGCTGTATGGTGGTCATCATCATTTACTTGGTCACTGTAAGTCATATAACAATAAACAGATCAATGTATTCGCAAAGGCTTTCACGGCCGGGATCTAATGGTTGTTGTGGGTTTTTCGGGCTCTTTGGCCGTGTTCTGAAGGTGGTTTTTCCTAATGTTTCACCAGTCTCTGTGGCCTGCCTCTTCAGAGGACAGCACTCTGTGCTCTGGTGTAGTTTGGCTAGGGCGTGGAGTATTTATGGCTGTGAGATGGGATGATTAGTATGTATTGTTGTGGGTGTATTGTTTTCTGTGGATGGGTGATTAGTGTGTTTTGTTGTGGGTGTACACAACAACCAATAAACAGATCAACAACTATGGCCCTAGCACAGAGAAGGGTATTTTAAGATTGGAGGTGTTCATGTCCATTGTACTTAAGGAGAGTATGAGGTTGTCATCCACCAGAGTGCTAAACAAACTGGTGTGTTGTGTGTGTACAGGTGAACAGACACAACACTGTTCAGTTCTTAAGCAGACATTTGAACTGAATAATAACAATAGTAGTAATAATAATGGTAACGATAATAATGTGCTGTCAAGTCAATTCTGACTTATGGCGACTCTGTTCAGGGTTTTCCAGGTACAGAATATTCAGAAATATTCCAGGCACAGAATATTCTTCTGGGAGCACCTCTGGGACAGCTTGCCCAAGGCTACACAGGCTGGCTGTAATCATACTAGGGAGGACATAAATCTGGACATCTTTTTCCTAGACTTACACTTATTAACATCTTTAAAAATAATAATCCCACCAACAGATGCACCCATGTACACTCTCCGCTATGAGCTTAAAGGCTCATTTGTCAGGCATACCTCTTTATATAGCCAAAATGTCATAGTTCACATAAAAGAGAGAAATATCAAGGAGCAAGGACAAGAATGAGGAGGGAAATTTTGGAAAACAGAACTTTCCTCTCCCAAAAAGGACAAGGAGGGCTGAGCATGCTGAGTGGACATGGAATACTGATTGGGAGGGGGAAAAGGATAGTAAAAGGAATGCCATGATACTATTACATTTTGGAAAATAGTACAGCAAGGTGACCTGAATCATTAATGGGAGCCCTCCAGGCTAGCTGCTTCTTCTTGTTGTTGTTGTTGTTTTGACTTGCTGCTGCTGTTGTTTTGCCGATCCCACCAAATAATTACTATTTTGTCTTTGGTTTTGTATCACACAGCACATACAATTTTGTTCAGTAAACTTGTCGGTGCAAACCTCGTGTTATTTATAAGGAAAATAGGAATCAAAATCACAACACTAAAACCATCTAAAGAAGGGACACTTTTGTCTGTTTAAAAGTACAAATACGAATAGTAGCTTTTCCAACAGAGAAGTGGCAGAAATGTGGCCTTTTGATTGTTTGCTTCGCTGCCGATGAACAAACACCTCATGTTCTTCCTCCTTGTTGTTTCGTTGTGTGTTTGCTTTCTGCTCCAAAATGTACACACAATGTGTGGGTGTGTCTGTGTGTGCAGCCAGGAAAGACTGAGGATGGTTCTCTTTCCTGTAACGGTCTAACATAGCCTTTCCTTCCCCAATTCAAATGTGGATCTCCAGGGCAGCCCTTTCTGAGCATGCTTTGCCACGTCGCTCCCCCCAAGGGAGTTGGCATAACTGCTGATGGGATTCAAGTGCCTTTCACCCCTGCCAGCAGGTTGAAAGGTGACAGGTGCCCCTGTCACACAAAGGCCTCCCCTCCCCTCAGGTCACCTGTCCTATCCAGGATGCCAATCCTGCACAGGCTTCCAGTATGGAGGAGATAACAAGAGTCAGATAAATAACCGCCTTTCCCTTACGTTTGCATTGCTGGATAAATATGTGGCGACTGTATCTGAAAGAATACAGTCTAAAAAGAGAGAGAAAATCCCAGGTGCCTTAACTGAGCTCACCTCTCAGCTGAGGAAGCCAGGCTTTTTTTTTAAAGACAGCCTCTCAGCTGCCTTTCAAAATGGCATCGGTGGTGGAGGAGGAGGCAGAGGCAGCAAAAATTAGGGAGGCAACAAGGGCAATGGGCAGTGTGTGCCTCTAGGTGCGTGAGGGCCCCTTTATAGGGGCAATTTGTGGTTCCTTGGGGAAAAAAACTGTAAATCCGTGGTTTGTGGCTTGGCAGCTTCAGTAAACCATGAAACTGGGCAAAATGCCATTTTGCTGGTTCGTGGCCATCTCTAGTTGATTCCTCAAGAAAGGTAGTTTGTAGGGATGCTCCCGATGTCTCACAGATATCAGCCAATCAGGCTTATTGAGGGATTTCTAAATATCTACCAAATGCTTCCTATGTTCTCCTTTAGACTTTCCTCTCTCCAGCTGGCTGTTAGGGAGAGTTGAACCCAGAACAATGGAAGGTGAGAGACAACAAAATGCTGTGTGTAGAATCAGGGTCATTATGAGCAAGTTGCGTCAGGGATTAGGATTTGTTTGGCCATGCTAAGTATCCAGAAATGCTTACACTTCCATGTTTCTTAAAACATTTTGGTGATTGTTAAACTGTGCCCAGAGACCCATCTCTGCGACTCTGTTGTACTCTTTTCTTTTAAGAGGTAATAAAGATCAGTTCTTAGAAATAATCTGGCCTATTTCTGTTACAACATGTTTCAGCTTACAAATGAACTTCCTAAACTGCACTTCCCAGAATGGAATACAGTATTCTAGGTGAAGTTTGACTCCTATCTGAATAGTATGACTTGATTACTTCCTTTGATCTGAACACCACAGTTCAGTCTTCTGCAGAGGTAGTGGATTTCTGCAGAATGCCTCTACCTTATATTTGGGATTGCCATGTTTGTGGAGTGTTCAGTCATCAGAGGGGGCTTAAAGAATACATTTCTTTGACTGGCATTGTAATCAGGCTGAAATAACTGCAGGATTTTCCAAAAAATGATGGAACTGATTATTATTTATTTATTTATTTATTCTATTTATATCCCGCCTATCTAGTCGATTAAGACCACTCTAGGCGGCTTACAACAAGGGGTACAACAATGAATAAAAGCAGTTTTACATAAAAGAAACATTCAACAATAGGGCTAAACACTAGGAGAGAGAAAAGAAGGGGAATCAAGAATTAGCTGGGGGGGGGGGGGGAAAGGCCTGCCGAAACATCAGTGTTTTTAGTTGCTTTTTGAAAATACCCAGAGAGGGGGCCGCACGAATATCAGGAGGTAAGTTGTTCCAGAGGCGAGGAGCCACCACCGAGAAGGCCCGATTTCTTGTCTTTTCCTTCTGGGCCTCCCTCAGCGTTAGGCTCCTCAGCCTCACCTCCTGGCTCGCACGAGTAACACGGGTAGATCTTGGTGGAAGAAGGCGTTCCGCCAAGTATCGAGGCCCTAAACCGTTTAGGGCTTTATACGTGAGCATCAACACTTTGAAGTTGATGCGGAATCAGATGGGCAGCCAATGCAATGCGGCCAGAGTGGGAGAAATATGTTGGTATTTTTTCACCCCACTAAGAAGTCTGGCCGCCACATTCTGCACCACCTGAAGTTTCTGCAGCAGCCTCAAAGGCAACCCCATGTAGAGCGCATTACAGTGGTCTAATCTTGAGATTACAAGCCCATGTACCAAAGTGGTGAGCACCCCAACATCGAGATAGGGCCGCAGCTGGGCTACCTGCCTGAGATGGTAGAAGGCGGTTCGGACCACCGACGCCACCTGGGATTCCATAGTGAGCGCGGGGTCGAGATGGATTCCCAAGCTGCGGACCCCTTCCTTAGCAGGAAGGGTCACCCCCCCAAAAGAAGCTCCCGACTGTGGGGGCGCCCACCCTTAGCACCTCCGTCTTGTCTGGGTTCAGCCTCAGCCCGTTCTCCTGCATCCATTGCAGTATGGTCCCCAGGCAGCGCTGAAGGGACAGGACGGCATCTCCTGCGGTAGGTGGAAAGGAGATGTAGAGCTGAGTATCATCAGCGTACTGATGACACCAGGCTCCACACCCCCTGATGACCCCTCCCAGCGGTCTCATATAGATGTTAAACAGCATTGGGGAGATTATCGACCCCTGTGGAACCCCACAGTTGAGATTAATAGACAATACTGGAGATCTGGGATACTTGGACAGGTAAGACACAATAAATGCATAAATCTTTATAATTTCTTCTGCTGTTTTTATTCTTCTTGCTGGGCAAGGTGGTCCTCATTTTTCAGAAGAAATGATTCCACAAACACTGGAAAGCATTAGGTTGCCACAACATGTGATTTTCCTCACTGGTGTATCTTGCATTAAGTATGCTTAGTTTTGTGCTTGATGGTAAACGTAAGCTTAATTTGCAAATCTGAGTGCAGAGGCAACGATCTCTAAGGAAATCCCCTTCTCGCTGGCAAAACAGGCTAATGGTATTGATCTTAATATAAACCTGTTATGAGTAAAGAACACAAAGTGCAAATTGTTAATTGGCTTAACTCTGCTTTAAATGTAAGCATAAGAAACCTGCAGACTTACAGATTTTGTTAGACTCAAGTAACCAAGAATTCCAACCAGGAAGGCTGATAGCAGACCAGCTACATCTAGTGGGTGACAGCTTCCTTGCTCATGTTAGAAAGACAGGTTCCAGCCTTCTGAACATGGCAGGACAGAATCCCCCATCCTAGATCCTTTGAGTTCCCTTGAACTATAAGCATCTTCATTTCTAGCCAGTATGACTATTGGGGGCTACAGCCCAAAATATTTGGAGTGGCCCAAGTTGTGGTTGGTTGTGCAAGGATCATAAAAATAGGTTTTGAGTTCTGAAAGCCTGACCATTTATACCAATAGCTCATTTCCATGTGTTCACACTATAGGTTTATATTCCTTCCCATGCTTAGGATACTACAAACAACAACAAACTAGCCCATTTGTAAAGGAACTCCCTTTGAAAAATGCAACTCTGCGTGTGGTTGTCTTCCTTTACAGAGCCAAACAGCATTCCTTAAGAGATCAGCATCAAAATCTGTCAAAGGACCAGCAAGTCATATTTGAAGTTCTGGGATTTTCTTGACGCCTTGTTCATTAGCTGCTAGATTTGGCTGACTGTATGCCTGGCATACTTTGTTCCCTCCAGCCTTTGGCCTTACTGATAGCAGGAAGTAAAACCATGTTGCTTGGCTCCATGGTATGTGTACTGCTATCAATTTAATCCACCGGCTTTCAAAGGGGGCAAAATGGGTGTCAGGAAGAATTTACAGGAGCTATTAAGCCACTTAGTAAAATTAGCAGTCTTAGGCCATCACATCCAGATTGATTTCTCTCCTCTTATCCTCCCTTTCCCTTCTGTAAGCAAACAAACATGTTCTCTGTAAATATACATCACAACAGAGTGACAGCCACTCAGCAAGCAAAACAGTTTACCCACAAAATCCATCATTCAGTTCATTACAGGATGTCCAACAACTGCCAGTCTGGCATGCGGGCATATAGAATCAGCAAGCTCTGAAGGCATGTCACCACAACATAGGGGGACTGTGAGAAAAATATATGACCCAAAAGGACTTTTTTTGTCCCGGTCTCCTCTTTGTCTCTCCTGCTCACAATTTAATCAGTTACTGTTGCTTTCATTCTCTCTTGATCCATTCCAACTGCACAGCACAGTCAAGGGCAGAAGATGCTTTATACCAAGCGGGTATCTGTATGAGGACTAGCAGCTTCTCTAAATGCAGATGCATTAATTCTGGAGGGGAAAAAACTCCTACAATAGAGTTTAGACATTCACTTCACAAAATAGCCACCAGTCTTACAATGTCGTTGGACTCCTTGTGGATTGGAAACATTCCTTATGTGGGCTAAGGCTGGTAAGAAGATTCTGGGAAAAGCAACTTTTCCAGGCTCTGTAAATTTTGTGCTATTACAGCAAGGAGGGACAAAATTACAGCAAGGAGGGGCAAGATATTGTTGGATTGCATCAGCCCTCACCAGCATAGCCAATGGTTGTAGGATCATTGGTACTACAGTTGAACAGCACCTGGAGGACAAAAAGTTGTGTGCCCTGTATTAAGGGGACCATCAGAATATTGCACATAGTTGTACATGTCCTTCCTGCATCTGACACTCAGTCGTGCTAATCCTGTCCTTTGGGTCAAATTAGACAAGAACCTCAGCTTTCATTTAGAAGCAGGTCTCCTTTTAAGTGGTGAAAGATATCCATTGCCCTAAATTTGTGCTTTTCCTCACTTCATTGTCTTACATTCCAGAGTGCTTGAATGTGGGGAGGGAGGGGACAGAAAGAGAGGCTGGTCCTAAGGCACTAAACACAGGCTTAAATTGCAAGTTTGGTTACTCAGGTATCCAGCTCTAAGACAATTCTGTCCCTGGAGGGCAAATATTTGGAGTGAAGGAAACAGGCAAGCCCCTTAACATTTTGTTTGCTCTCCTCAGATTTCAACACCTATACAGTTCCTCTAATATACAATATAAATAGCTTATTTCGCCACTAATGTTTCTTTCTTTCTTTATTATAGCATTCATTCATTCATTCATTCATTCATTCATTCATTCATTCATTCATTCATTCATTCATTCATTCATTCATTCATTCATTCATTCATTCATTCATTCATTCCATTTTTATATTTCACCTTTCCTTGAAGAAACTCAAGGTTATGCGCAGGGACCTTTTTCTCATTTTTATCCTGTCAACATGCCTATGAAGTAGGCTAGATTGCAAAATAGTAATTGGTCATCATGTCACACAGTGTGACATGGCCAAGTGGCCCCAGACTATGGGCATTAGGAGATCTGAATACTGGTCTCCTCAGACCTTGTCCAACATTATTATAACCACTGCATAAATAGTAAAAAAAATGAGCAATTTCAGAGGACGGCAAAAAGGATGATTGGGGGAGTGGAAACCAAGTCCTCTGGTGAAAAAACTGAAATAATTGGGCATGTTCCAGTTTGAAAAAAGAAGACTGAAGGGTGATGTGATAGCACTTTTCAAATACTTGAAAGGTAGTCATAAAAAGTATACTGTGTATATACTTACAATGACAATAAATTATTATTATTATTATTATTATTATTATTATTATTATTATTATTATTATTATTATTATTATTAAAAAGGAGGGCCAGGATCTGTTCTTGATCATCCCAGAGTCCAGGACACCTAATAACGGGCTGAAGTTAATAATGGGCTCAAGCTACAGGAAACCAGATTGATTTTATTCTATTTTTTCATTTACTTACTTACTTGCTTGCTTGCTTGCTTGCTTGCTTGCTTGCTTGCTTACTTACTTACTTACTTACTTACTTATTTACTTACTTACTTACTTATTTGGATTTCTACCCCGCCTATCTAGACCAAAGGTCTACTCTGGGCGGAATTACAAATTTAAAAATGGTTAAACCAATAAACATGCACTATAAATCCAAAATGGTAAGGTGTGAATTTAAGATACAGCAGGAGAGAAAGCCACCCCAAATAGCCAGGTCTTGAGTTTGCTTCTGAAGACACCCAGAGAGGGAGCCAGGCGGATCTCCACCGGCAAGTTATTCCAGAGGTGAGGGGCCACCGCCGAGAAGTCCCGGTTCCTCATTCTTTCCTTCCCAACCTCCCTTGGCGTTAGGCCCCTCAGCCGCCCGGCCTGGTTGGAATGAGTGGTGGAACTGGGTGGGAGAAGGCACTATGCCAAATATTGATTGATTGATTGATTGATTGATTATATTCCCCCTTAGTGCGTAGCACTATTCTGGGCAGTTAACAACATAGCAATAAAACATCTAGAAAAGAAATAAGAAAGTAAAATCAACTCATGGATCAAATAAAAACAAATCACACTAATAACAGAATAGGTATATTCTCTAAATGTGGGAATGGGACAGGAGATTGTAAGGTCAGGCTGGATTGCATTAGAAAGGCTTCTCTGTAAAAAAAAAGTCTTTAGAAGCCTTTTGAATGTCGGGGGGAGGGGGCCAGGTACAGCTCCACTGGCAGCTGGTTTCAAAGTACAGATGCAAAGTCTGGGAGGACTGGGGGAAGCCAGGAAATCAGCCACAAGAGAACAGGCCTTCTTCACAGTTGCGCCAGTGGTACACTTTGGAACCAGCTACCAGTGGAGCTGCGACTGGCCCCCTCCCTCCTAACATTCAATGGGCTTCTGAAGACTTTTCTTCACAAAGGAGCTTTGGGGAAAGGTGCACCAACAAAATTTTAGGCTAAATATATGGAAAAACCTCTTAACTGTTAGAGCAGTACAACAATGGAACCAATTATCTCAGGAGGTGGTGAACATTCCTATAATGGAAGAATTCAAGAGAAAACTGGACAACCACCTGTCTGATCTGCTTTGATTTGGATTCCTGCCTTGATCAAGAGTTGGACTTGATGGCCTTATAGGCCCCTTCCAACTCAATTATTCTATACAGTGGTGCCTCACTTGACGATGATAATCCGTTCCAGTGAAATCGCTGTAGAGCAAAATCGTCATCAAGCGGGGGGGGGGGGAAACCCATTGAAATGCATTAAAAACCGGTTAATGCGTTCCAATGGGCTAAATACCTAGTTGTCCAATGAAGGTCCTCCATAGGGCGGCCATTTTTCCGGTGCCTGTAAAGTGAGGAAACACAGTGGGAAACCATTTTGCACAGCAGGCAGCCATTTTAAGAGCTGCTGATCAGCTGTTTTTAGAGCGTCGTAATGCGAAGAATCGGTTCCCAAAGTGGGGAACCAATCGTTGTAAAACAAAAATCGCCCTTTGAAACACCGTTTAGCGATCACAATAGCGATCGCAAAAACTACATGGTGAAGTGTTCATCGTGGAGTGGGGTAATTGTTAAGCGGGGCACCACTGTAATTCTATGAAGTAGCATATAATGGGGAAGCCTATGTATCTGATGGAGAGAAGATGTCAATGACAGTTGACATTGTAGAGTTACACAGACCAATAGCCTGATCTGGCTTCAGCACTCCAATTACATCCTTCTACCCATGGCCCCAGATGAACATCTCTTGTAGGAGTCTCTGTTCAACAACTGTCAGCAGCATTACTAGTGTGCATATAAAACATAGTGTCCTTGGGTATGCCCCCAAGCTTTAATCTTGGATCCCCTGAACATGTCTTTTGGGAGGAGTTTTGGACTATAAATACATTTCCTCAGGAGACCCTTTAAGCTCACCTTTTGCTCACCTATCACAGTAGGAAGTAGTTGGTTCCTTCAATATGTCTTTGATTCTCCCTGGTTTTGTGACTGTAGCAGCAGTTGGTGAATTGTTCATAATTTAATGTGATTCTTTCTTTTACGGTTTGTGGCTTCAGCATGTTTTAATTTTATGCCTGTTATCAATTTTGCTTTTAGATTGTTAACCACCTTGGTGAATTAGCTGACTAAAAGATGTAGTGGAAGTGTTGCTATGAATACATGCATACATAGTAAAATGGGAGACCTGCAAACAAAAAAATGTAGGATACATTGGGAGAAGTGTAAGACTGGTGTAGTACACAGTTTTGGAGAAGCATTAGGAAGCAAAAGGTCAAGAAAACACTTTAATAGATCGTTTCAGCTTTGGACTACAATCTGTTTCAGAAATAAACATTTTTGAGGGTGTTGGGTATGTTTAGCACATGATGGTAAGACTGAGAGAGATATGACAGCTATTTTCAGATACAGTAGTATCTCGCAAGATGAATGCCTCGCTGGACGAAAAACTTGCAAGATGAAAGCGTTTTGTGATTGTGTCGGTGACTTGCAAGACAGCTTCTATGGTCGTGCTTCACAAGACAATTCCCCCCCCCCCCCCCGCAAGACCGATGCCTTGCAAGATGAAAATAATTCGTTCGTCTTGCGAGGTTTCCCATAGGAATGCATTGCAATGTATTCCTATGGGGAAACGCTTTTCACATGACAGAAATTTTGCAAGACGGCACTACTCACAGAATGAATTACTTTCATCTTGCGAGGCACCTCTGTACTGGAATGGCTCTCACACAGAAGATGGGCAAGCTTGTTCTCTATTGCTTCAGAGGGTAGGACCAAAACTGATGGATTCTAATTTCAAAAAATGAGATTCCAAGTAAATATTAGGAAGAGCTTCCTGATGGTATCAGCAGCTAAGCAATGGAGTGGATCTCTTGAAAGGTGGTAGACTCTACTCACAGTGTCACTTCCATCTGTACAATTCTATATTTCTTTGAATGTGAACTTAGTGAACCTTAATGAACCTTACCCTTATTTCTGTCATTTCTTAACATCCATCAGGAGTTGCAAAAAGTCCAGAACCATGGAGAACGAATGGCTTTTCAGGCATTTTCTTGACTGCATTAAAACCTCTCTGTTATACATGCAGACCTACAGACCAGTCGTTGCTGGAGTGTGGCTGAAAGGATCCAGAAGAAAAATAGCAAAGACAGAAGTGATAAAAATAGTGAAAGATGACAGGTATGGTGGAGCATTTACTCATTAATGAGCTGGCTCAAGAACAGTGGTACCAGTCATTTGTTTGGAATGCCACACAGGGTGCTATTCCTAAGGAGCGATATATAGCTGGATTGTTTTGGCATGGCAGCAAGTTGGCTGTGTAGTAGCTTTGCAACAAAGTTGGCTGGGCAGCCAGTGGTGATTCAGCATAACCTATTGTTGCTGATTCTGCCACCATTGTATGCTGCTTCTTCACCTCCCCCTCACCCCGTAAATGGCCCTGGATGTTATGCAATCAGATGGTAGTGTATGGGTGGTGGCAGCTATGATGCCTGACAGAACAGCTTCAATCCAGCTAATAGTTAGGCCACACCTTCTCCAGCAAGTCATTAGATCCACTACCCAGAGGCTTTTTAGGGGACGATGGTTTCCAGAATCTTACAAGATGTCATTAATGAAAGTGACTTCTCCATGTGCTAACACTACGCCATTTGGAGAGAGGCCATGACTTTCAAACTGATTCACACTCATCTGTACCTGTTTCTTGATCTACAAAGATGGAAACTATGGTTTAGTATAAATCTACTATCACTTACTAGTTAGAGAGGTGCCACCATCTTCCATCTCTGCTGGGCATCTCATTGAAAATTATAGAGTCATCTCCATTTCTCAGTTACTCTCAAGACACTATCTCCTAAATGGTACATCCCATCACTTAGACACCAATAAACAATAAACACCTAAGAAACAATGGTTTGGCCAGCAAATAGAACAATGCATATTATTCAAAGGCCATGCATTCACTTACCACCAGTGGCTTTCAGCATTGAAAGAATTACCTCTTCTAATGGTCTACTATCATTAATATTTAGTTTAACCCTTGGGGACATCAGGGGGGTGAAAGCTGAAAAGTAACCCTATCATACAGCCTGAAGAACAAAACTCAAGAACTGAAAAAGACACCAAATGTATGTTAATTTTCATTAAAACTGTCCATAACATTATGGGGTATAAATAATGTACGGGGGCAGAAGAAGTGTTATTTGAAAGAGGTTGTAAAATAATATTAGGAATAAATTTAAACTACGAGAAGGTTAAATGTATATTGAGGTCAGGAGAAAGGAAAGGAGCCTGATACTGAAAACCTTTTAATTATTACTGCTGCAATTCAGACTTTATTTTTTCTGTCTAGGTCTGCTGGTAGGTGGCCAGTATGAACACCATGTCTAATATTCACAGAAACCAATAAAACATCTTGAAGTGCACAGACTGTCTTCCTTCCGGCTGTGCGGCAGCTTTTAAACCAGTGTTTTATGTAATAATCCTTTGCAGGAATGTGGGGAAAGGAAATTAAGGTGCAAAAACTTAATAAAAATCCAATTTTCTGAAGCATTTGAGAGGAATAAAACAGCGCCCCATGACTGGTTCTCATTATCTTATGAGAAGTCCTTTATCATTGCTTCCTTTCTTATATACAACCTCAAAACACATTTAGCACAACTGGGGTATTTTTGAAGAATCAGGCCCCCGTAGATGTAAGAGATGCAGGATCCTTTGAACTTCTACTCCCTTTGCAGGAAATATAGTTAGATTTTCATTGTTTCTGGTCAGCCATGAAAGTTGAACCTCAGTACTTTTAAACATTTTTATTTTATTGGCTTTTTCTTTCCCCCCTGTTATTATATAAAGTTAGACTTTATCAAAATTACAATGACAGTTTTAAGCAATTCCATGAGGAAAGAGGTACCTTTAGAACTATTTATATCTTGCTATTTTTCTTGTGACACTGGGAGGCACCAGGAATCTAACAAATTCTAAAACACAGCAAAAGCTGTTCTGGATCAAATCAAAGACCCATCAGTCCTATCAGCCTTCTGTTCTCACAGTGTCCAGTTAGATGCCCTTGAGAAACCCAGAATTAGGTCATGAAGGCAGCAGCACAGATAGTCCAACACAGCAAATATAAAAAGTAACATTGTAAAGCAGAGGTGGGCAACACGTCGGCCATGGCCATATGTGGCCCTTGGTCTTCTTTTTCTGTCACACCAGCACTACTGAATTGGAAAGTAAGGGTGCCAGTTCTTCCATATAGATTTCCCTTTCTGTTTACTGCTGTTTTTCTTTAAATCCAGCAGCATAATTTAGGGCAAAACCACAGAAATTGCCCCAGTGCTTTCTGGGAAGTGTAGGTCCTTCTGGGAGATGTAGTGTTACTGCCCGTTAGGCTATATAGAGGGTACCTCTCAAAACACTTAGATTAGGCATCCTTCAGTCTTGAGAAACTATGGTAACGTGCTCTGAATAGAGGACTTGGAACGCATCTAGGGTGGCTGAGGAGGCCAATTCGAGAGTGACAATCCCTTCCACACTGAGGAAAAATACAATCTGTCCCCTGTCCAGCTCCCTGATTTTGCTGGTTTCGGGATTACCTCTTTGCCTCGGCCTGCTGGACAAGGGCCTCTTCAAATTGGGAGAGGCCATGTTGCACCGCCTACCTCCAGGCTGAACGTTCAGATGTCAAGGTTTCCTATCTGTTGAGATCCATTCCTAAGGCCTTCAGATCCCATTTGCAGATATCCTTGTATCACAACTGTGGTCTCCTTCTGGGGTGATTTCCCTGCACTAATTCTTCATACAGATTTTTTGGAATCTGACCATCGGCCATTCTCACAACATGCCCGAGCCAACATAGATGTTGCTGTTTCAGTAATATATACATGTTAAAAATTCCAGGTTATTCTAGGACTACTCTGTTGGGAACATTGTCCTGCCAGGTGATATCAAAAATGTGTCGGAGACAACGAATATGGAACATGTTCAGCTTCCTCTCCTGCCATGCACAAAGGATCCAGGACTCATTGCATTATAGGAGTGTGCTCAGTACACAGGCTCTGTAGACCTGGATCTTGGTATATGCCATCATCTTCTTATTGAGCCATACTCTCTTTGTGAGTCTAGAGAACATGGTAGCTGTTTTCCCAATGCATTTATGTAGCTCGACATCTAGTGAGAGAGTGTCCAAGATTGTTGAGCCAAGGTACACAAAGTCATGAACAACCTCCAGTTCCTGTGTGGAGATGGTAATAGAGGGAGGTGCATCCACACTCTGGCCCATGATTTGTGTTTTCTTCAGGCTGATTGTTAATCCAAAGTCTTGGCAGGTCTTACTAAAATGATTCATGAGTTGTCCAAGGTCTTCTGTACAATGGGTTGCATCATTAGCGAAGAGGAACTCCCGCATGCCTTTCAGCTGGACTTTCGTCTTCACTCTCTATCTAGAGAGATTAAAAATGCTTTCCATCTGATCTAGTCCAGAGACAGACACCTTCTGTTGCAGTTCCAAAGGCATGCTTCAGCATGACAACAAAAAAAGATCCCAAAGAGCGTTGGTGCAAGGACACAGCTCTGTTTTACTCTGCCAGAAAAAACTACAGTGCCCTTCATTTCCTCATGATAGGACATGATGATGTTAAGGAGTCAAAGTGGACATCCAATCTTGGGAAGGATTTTAAAAAGGCCATCCCTGCTTACCAAATCAAAGGCCTTTGTAAGATTTATGAAGGCCGCAAAGAGTGGCTGTTGTTGTTCCCTACATTTCTCCTGCAACTGTCTGAGGGAAAATATGTCAGTGGTGGATCTATTAGCTTGAAATCCATACTGTGATTCTGGATACATTCTGTTTGCAAGCACCTGGAGTCTCTTCAGTACAACACAGGCAACCAACTACCCTACAGTGCTGAGAAGAGAGATGCCACGGTAGTTATTGCAGTCACCCCTGTCTCCTTTGTTCTTGTACAATGTGACGATGTTTGCATCCTTTATGTCCTGTGGTACTCCACCTTCCCTCCAGCAAAGACAAAATATTTCATACAGCTCGGTGGTGGTGATCTCTTTACAGCACTTCAGCACTTCAACAGGGATGTTATCCTTCTAGGTGCCTTGCCGGAGGTGAGGGAATCCAAGGCTGCTTTTATTTCTGCTAAAGTTGGTTCACTGTCCAACTCCTCCAAGACAGGCAGACACTCAATGTTATTTAATGCCTCTTCAGTTACTACATTCTGTCTGGAATACAGCTCAGAGTAGTGCTGCATCCAGCATTCCATCTGCTGTGCTTGGTCCTGGATGATCACGCCTGTAGCAGACTTCAAGGGAGCAGATCTCTTCTGTATTGGACCTAAAGCCTGCTTGATATTGTCATACATTCCTTTGATGTTACCTGTGTCTGCTGCTATCTATATCTGAGAGCAGAGCTGAAGCCAATAACCATTAGAACATCTCCTGACAGCCTGCTGGACTTTGCTATAAGCAACTCAAAGAGCCTGCAAGTTGTACTCACTAGGACAGGCTTTGTATGCTGCTAGAGCTCTCCTCTTTTCCTCGATGACTGGCATCAACTCCTCTGAATGAGCTTCAAACCAGTCTGCCATGTTTTTGGTCTTCTTGCCAAGTGTGGACAAGGCAGTGTTATAAACAGCGTTCTTGAAATGTTCCCATCGCTCAGGTGCATTTGTATCAGCCGGGCCTGGAAGGGTTTCCTCAAGCGCTTGGGCAAATTCCTCCACTTTTCTTTGATTGCGAGTCTTGCTGGTGTCAATACGTGATCTTTCGTACTTTTTCATGTGATATAATCTCTTTGTTTGCAGTTTTACTCTACTACACACCAGGGAGTGATCAGTGTCACAATCAGTACTCCGATACATCTGTGTGATCGTAATACTAGGAAGGCTAGAGCGTCTAGTGTGGATCAAATCGAGCTGATGCCAGTGCTTCGATCTTCAATGTCTCCAGGAAACTCTGTGTTGAAGCAGTGCCGGGAGAATGAGATTTTTTTTTCTTTGACCGATCCCGTGTCTGGCAATCTCATCTCTTGCAGGGCAACAATGCCCATCTGCAGCCTACTCAGTTCCATGCCGATAACAGCTGTCTTGCGCACATCGTCTATTTCCTGCAGGTCATCAGAAAAGCCACGGGTCATTTTCCGAACATTCCAAGTGCCCAACTTTAGGTCAGAAGTTTTCTTATGATTATTGCATGGTGCAGGGTTATCGATCTGCTTGTCGGCTTTCACCCTAAACTCCATGCATCCTGTGAGTTTAACAGACCGTGGTAAGGCAGCACCTTACTGGCTGGGGGGCGGCGGCTGCCCAGCTTAAGGCAGGTGGTAGCTACCTAGTGAGATGCAATGACCTCTCCCACTGTCAGAAGTAACCCCTAGCGTCATGCTCTATGCTAATTGAGGAAAGACTTATAACCAGTACAGTGGTGTTTTGCAAGACGATTGCTTCGTATGACGACGAATTCGTTTTATGATGAGGTTTTTGGATCGATCTTGTGCTTAACAATGTTTCCTATGGGCGATTTTCACTTTACGATGTTAGGGACCTTGCCTTGCAAGACAGTTAAATTTTAGGTCCCTGTTTTTTGCTTTACGATGTTTTTGACAGCTTGGTCTTGCTTCGCTATATGAGTATTTGAATGGTCTCTGTTTTGTTAGATGGCTGTCTTCGCTTGGGAACCGCGTTTCGCTTAACAATGTTTCCTATGGCAATTTTCGCTTTACGATGATAATCCGTTCCCATTGGAACAGATTATTTATTTATTTATTTTATTTATATCCCGCCTATCTAATCAATTAAGACTACTCTAGGCAGCTTACAGCAGCATAAGCAACAATATGATTAAAAACAATTTACATAAAGAGGACTTACCTCTTATCAGGTTTTCAATGCATTTCTATGGGAAAACGTGTTTCGCAAGACGATGTTTTCGCTTAACAGCGATTTTCACGGAACGAATTAACATCGTCTTGCGAGGCACCACTCTAATTGCTACTTCCAATGTTATTTCAACACTGTATGTGAAATTGGAGTGTCCTCTCCAGAGCATGAAGCCTGGGTAAAATAATATGGAGGATAGGCTGTTGCCCAAGCAGCATAATCCCCCCTCTCCCTATCACTGAAGTAGTCCAATGGAAAGGTCCATAGTCCAGGAACTGGTTCCAGCAATGTCTCAGGAGTTGGCAGAATGGCACAAACTGCCTCCGGGACTCCGGCTCCCGATTTTGCCTCGAGGTTGACTCCTGAAGTCTTTTCCATCAGTGGATATAGCCACAAGGCAGTGGAGGTTTAAAATTGGAGTTTTCCTTCTCCTAGATGGGCTGCCTTGCCCCACCTACCTGGAGCATCGGAACACTACACTTCCCAGAAACTACCACCCAGTTAAGCAACATGGTATTTTTTTTAAAAAAAACAGAATCATGCTGAACAAGGCACTGATGGAGGTAAGGAAAGCTGGTCTGTAAACTTCTGTTTCTGGACTGCACTTCTGGGAGTTGAAGTCCAAAAAATCTGAAAGTCTCTAGAAAAATTGTCCTTCAAGACATATTTGTCAATTATGTGTTCTGTGCCATCAGAACTCATAGAAATAATTTATAGAGACCTAATAGGCCTTTCAAGGTAAGTGAGATAAGTGTTTTACCTGTTAGTTCCACTCTCCCAGTGAGTTTCCATAGTCGAGCGGGGATTTGAACCCTGTTCTCCAGAGTCCTAGTCCATCACTCTACCCACTACACCATATTGGGAATCACTTTTGTCGACTAGAGATTATGTTTTGAGAATGTTCAAGCTCTCAGTTTCCTGTATCAAATAGGAAATGGCCTATAAGGGTCACTCTAGCTCTACAGTTCTGATTGCATTCTTTCCCATCAGTGTGTTGGAATAGCATGCCATTAAAATGTTGTTACAGTAACTAAACCTCCCCCCTCCCAGCTCCACTTACCCTGTTACTCATACATTTTAAATATTTAATTTTGCCTGAATGTTGTTCTTTGACAGTTAAATGTGTAAGTCACAGATCACATTTCTTTTTGGCCATTAATGGAGCTTTTCAATAAAAGATGCAACTCAGATAAGCTATTTACACTCTAAGTAAATGACAGCTCCTCTAATCAGATTACAAAGAGGAGGGGGAAGAAAACCCGTTGAGAGTTTATTGGGTAACAAGCTGTTTGAGCTTTGATTCCGCCAGGAATAGAAATTAACCGTGCTAATAAATGTTACTGCTAAGTGGCAGCATGGCAGAGCATCCACTGAAAATGAAATATACCACCACCACCACTTCAGACTTTTCTTTTAAAAATGGTTTTGTTTCCTGATTTGCAAAATCCAATTGTGTGCCAGCATTCTGGGTTGAGGACCTACAAAGCAGACGAGTCAGAAAGATGCAAGGGCTAAACGAGCAGAGCACCAAGTGAAACATTAAAAATTATCTCTTTAACGCAGTAACCTATAAGTGCAACATATTAATCTAATTTGTATTGCTGAACGTTTAGTGAAACTGCACTCTGTGCAGTTCAAGATGCTTTTTTCTGCTTCTGCTTCCAGAGTTGTTATCTGGATCACTTGAGGGCCTGACAGGATGCCAGTGACAAGTAATGCTAACTTGCATCTTTGTCGAGATGTGAAAATGCTTTCAATCACCACCTCCGAAAAGCGTTTGCGCCTTGAAAGAATTCACTTCTTCACCGCCACCATAGTTGCAAACCGCTGGATAGCTGTGAGCACTTGCTTGACTGTATTATGCACTGTCAAAAGAGATGATGTCAGAAGGCTTTGACAAAGATTCTGAGTGGCAATCACTGCCCAATTGGGTGGGGGCAGGGGAAAAGAGCTTTGAAAAATACATACACAAATGTTTACTTTCATGCATACTCAAATGTAAGAGCTACACCTGATATAAGGGCCAGAAAAATAAGAAATTGCACACCAATACATGAAGCCTTCCTGGTAAACATGAGAAGCAAAATTCTGTGCTAAAGATTTAACAAAGTCAGATATGACACAACAGTGGAGATTCTTATAAAGGCTGCTCATTCAAATTATGCTAGAATTTCCACTTCCATCAATGTTTCCATGATTATCTTCAGAGAGTTGGATGGGATTAAGCGAACAGGCATCCCAGTTAGCAAATAAAACTACCACAGGGTACTGACTCCATGCAATACCACTTCTTTACCTCTTAACAAGATGCTGCCATTTTAGGGACTACTCCTCCATCAATAACCTCCATCAAGTCCTTTTTGGATTTTTTTCCCTAAGGGGGAAGGGGGCTTCTATAAAATTTGAGGCTCCCCAAAGGAGGCTGGCCTCTATTTAGTGCATGTTTGGTACCACTGTGGTCAAATCTTGGATACCTGAGATTGCTTTTTATGTATGTAACCACTGTTTTACAGAAGTTTTGTAGGTGAGTTCTCATTCTGCCGATAAGCAGTAGTACCATCTCTCATCATTAGCTTGTACATGACATGCTCAAAAGTCCATACCATGATCCTCTTTATAAGACATATACTAAAGTGGCTTGTTACTGCAGATGGTGACAGCAGCCCCAAAATTAAAAGACGCCTCCTTCTTGGGAGGAAAGCGATGACAAACCTTGACAGCATCTTAAAAAACAGAGACATCACCTTGTCAACAAATGTCCGCATAGTCAAAGCTATGGTTTTTTCCTGTAGTGATGTATGGAAGTGAGAGCTGGACCATAAAGAAGGCTGACCACCAAAGAATTGATGCTTTTGAATTATGGTGTTGGAGGAGGCTCTTGAGAGTCCCCTGGACTGCAAGGAGAACAAACCTATCCATTCTAAAGGAAATCAACCCTGAGTGCTCCCTGGAAGGACAGATCCTGAAGCTGAGGCTCCAATCCTTTGGCCATCTCATGGGAAGAGAAGACTCCCTGGAAAAGACCCTGATGTTGGGAAAGTGTGAAGGCAAGAGGAGAAGGGGATGACAGAAGATGAGATGGTTGGACAGTGTCATCGAAACTACCAACATGAATCTGGGGTGGGGTTAAACATTTGCATATAAACCCATTCATACCTAACTGCTTTCCCCCACCCCCAAATTATATTTGTTTCATTGCACAAATTTTCAACTATCTTCTATCATGTGATAAAGAAATTTGGGCTAGCAGTTTATAGGCAGAGAGCTTAGGACACAAAATAAGATGAAAAAAACATACAGGTGCTTGGCTGAGAGCAAATATGAACATATTTAATGTTGCAATAATAAGCAGGTGGTATATGCGCATCCCCTTCACAGATTGCTGCCTTGTTGTGGTGAGGGGGCTTGAGTAATTCAGAGAAGCTATGGGCTATGCCATACAGGGACACCCAAGACAGACAGGTCACAGCGGTGAGTTCTGACTAAATGCGCTCCACCTGGAGTAGGAAATGGCAATGCCACTCCAGTATCTTTGCCAAGAAAACCCCATGGACAGAAACAAAGGGCTAAAAGATATGACGCTGGAAGATGAGCCCCTCAGGTTGGAAGGTGTCCAATATGCTACTGAGGAAGAGTGGAGGACAAGTACAAGTAGCTCCAGAGCTAATGAAGTGGTTGGGCCAAAGCCGAAAGGACACTCAGCTGCAGACACGCCTGGAAGTGAAAGGAAAGTCCTTTGAGTGGGTGCCCATGGAAAACCTGTGCATTTGAAGAATGAACCATTACAATACTAGGCACTCTTTCATTAGACTCTGCTGAGAGTGACTCACAAATACAAACCATAAACCCTATCTGTCCCCTAATGTTTTGCAGTTGCCATAGAAAGCTCCACCCATGTCCTTCTGGACCCCGCACTTTAAGAAGGATGTTGACAAACTGGAGCAAATTCAGAGGAGGGCAACAAGGATGATCAGGGGGCTGGAGACCAAGCCTTATGAGAAAAGACTGAAAGAACTGGGGATGGTTTAGCCTTGAGAAAAGAAAACTGAGGGGAGATATGATAGCACTTTTCAAATACTTGAAAGGCTGCCATTCAGAGGAGAGGCAGAATCTCATATTGATCATCCCAGAGTGCAGGATATGCAACAATGGGCTTCAGTTAGAGGAAGCTGGATTTGGATTGAATATCAGGGAAAACTTCCTAACTGTTAGAGCGGTATAGCAGCAGATCCAATTACCTTGAGAGGTGATGAGTGGTCCAGCACTGGAGGCATTCAAGAGAAACTTAGACAACCACCTGGCAGATATCTTTTGATTTGTGTTCCTGCATTGAGCAGGGGAGTTGGACTCGATCACCTTACAGGCCACTTCCAAGCTCATGACTCTATGATTCTCCATGCTTAATGGCTGCTGCTGCTGCAGAGAGAAGCTTGACAAGGATCAAGTATGTATTCTAAAACTCCTCTGAGAACATGCTTTTCTTGCCTAAAGCTACCAGAATTCTATCTGGGGAAATTCTTGCTGAATTCTGGTAGCTGTATTTCGGAAAAAATATATCCCAACCCCCCATGCCTATGTGCTAATATAGTGACTATGCCACAGGGCTGGAGCTGGTTTAGATCTACCCTAACTCAGCTTTTCTGCCTCCCCCCTCCCCCCAATCTGTCAGATCTTATGGCTGAACAGTTCTGGTGACAGACCCCCCTGGTTGCAAATCATTGCGATCAGCCAGCACATGGGGCTTCTACTAGCATAACTGCATTTCTGCTGGCATAAGGGGAGTTCCAGTGGGAGAAGAGCCACTTTGCTTATACTTATCCCCTTATAGCTGGCACAGCTTTGAATTAGGACTGCCCTGCTAATATCATAGTGCCCTTTGGGTGGCAATGAATAATCACAAACAGCCACAGAGTCAATGAAGAGTGCAGCAACCTTCGTATGTCAGAGTCATGCAAGGACTGATTACCAGATTTACTCTGTTGGCTTCAGCCGGCACATTTTTCAGTATTTAAGGTTCACATTTTTTTTTAATTCTATGGGCTTCTTTCTCAATGCTTCTAAAATTCTGATGAAAACGAATTTTGTCTTCCTGCGTATTTTTAAGGAAACAGTATTTGCTTCGATCTATTCCTCCTTATTCTGAGAGCTTCCCTTAACAAATCATTGCATTTGTTGGTAACTTATAGATCCAAATTCATCAGCTATGTCTGTGTCAGGAAGCCAGACTATCAGAAATGTCTCTACATGATAATGTAGGGAAGGAAGTGGAACACAGGCAATAGCAATAAATGGGCAATAATAATGAGTGATTAGATTTTAGACCATCTATAGTTTATTCCATTCGAGGATTCTGGAGCACTCTGCAGACAGTAATGGGTTATGACTCAAATGATTTCCTGTAGAACAGGCGTCTGTCCCCATTTTATATGTCGGAACAAACTCACACACTCTCCATTACTCCCTCCATCACCCTACTGCCCCAAAAATCTTACTTGAACTCAGTTTCACTGCATTTCTTTATGTGGAAAAGAAATTCCAAACTAAGTGATAGAAATCATTATTTCCAAATTATTTTGTAGATATAACTGCAATGAACTAGGTTCTGATGTTTAAAGAATTCTGGCTATTTTTTTTAACTGCCTATGTACCTCACAGCCTGCAATTCTTCAAGTTCTGAAGTTATTTTTCCTGGATTGAGTGAAGATATCCATTCATTATTTCAGTGGCATTTTTCATGGATGTGCTATCATGGTACCAGAGTACCTGTGAATACTCTACAGTCGTTCGGCCAATAGATAGCTGGGCTATGGACAAAGTGCTTGGAAGGAGATTCACAAGCAGAACCCCAGGCCTAGATCTTTAAATTTGCCTAGAGTTTAATCACTTGTGAAATGGCAGAGAAGAGGAAAGAGGACGTGTAAGAGATCTGCCAGTCAAGTGACTGACTCAGTCTTTGGCCCAAAGCCACGTTTGATGCCACCTTTATCTGTGGAAGAGTTCTGAAGAATCCAAAAGTTCATCTCATTTGCAAATTTTTCCTATACCACTGAAGCCATTATCCATCTCTTTCATGCTTATCAATACTGGTTGATATAATCTCTTGATTTTGTGGTGACAATGCTTCATGCACAAAGGGAACAAAAGCTTAAAAAACATACTCATGCTGGAAATCATCCATGTAAAAAACAGCACAATATTTTTCTTTCAAATTTGTGGAATTTATTAATTGAAGTATAGTCCTCCCAACTGAACTTCCTCAGATATTTCATTCTTTGTATCCCATTCCTAATTCTCTTGGTTGTTGCTAATATCTATGTCTATGTCCAGAACTATGGGGGATATATAATCTGCCATACACTGACTCAAAACTGAATGTGAATTGGTAACATTGCTGGAAATACCATATTTTTCCGTGTATAAGACTATACATTTGTGTAAAATCTTTAGAATAAAAGTTGAGGGTCGTCTTATACACGGAAGTAAGCTGAGGAGAGAAAAACAAGTGGAAGGGAAAGCAGGGATCAAAGTGATCCTGCAGGTATTTGATCCCTTTCCCCCTACACTTGCTAAGTCCCATTTAGATTTCTTACTTTTGGGTCTTATACATGGAAAAATATGGTACATCCATCCAAGGCCTGATAGAGATGGATACTATATCAGAATGTAACTGAAGTTATTCAATTCTTCAGAACTATGATGGGATAAAATCGAAGATGTGAAAAGTACAGATAGGCATGAACCTGAAAACTGGTGGTTCATAATAGCCTGTGGCAACTACAAACCATAGACCATCATGAACCCCTGGAAAAATGAACCAGCTTGTGGTTCATTTCTCCAGTTCATGCCTGACGGGGGCTACCTGCTCCTGCTGCCTCCTTTTTCCTTTGCCACAACTGTTCTCTGTGCATGCTCAGAGGCAATGGCAAGCTCTTGCCAGGGAAGCTGGGCTCACTGCTTTTGGGGATGGCACTTATGCTGACAACAGGAGCAGGCAGGCAGGAGTGATGGGGGCAGTGGGAAGGGGCAGGCATCTTCTTTTGCAGAAGCCCCCCCCCCCAAAAAAAATGACAAAGGGGAAAAAGTTCAGCATTGAATTTTAGTTTAGCAACATGGGATCTCCAAAGTGGGTCATGAAATGAGCCACGAACCAGCTGGGTTTGTCAGGGTTCTTGGTCTGTGGCTTGTTTCATGCCCATCTCTAATGAACAGTTATAGTTTGTCATTGGATTCTCTGGTTATTTGGATAGAAGATCCAGCCCTGTCTGGGTGCGTGGAAATCACAGCTCATGTACTAATCTTAGCAAAAAAATGACCATAAACAACACATGAAAAATGTGAATCTAGCCTTTTTGTTAGTGACTGGCCAATAAGTGTTTGGAATACTGCAAACACAGTCAGATTTATCAAGCTCAGTTAGGAAAAGAAGACAAACCAGCAATAAATTCATCAGAGAAAGAAGCACATCTCTACTGTTTGGGAGCAAACTGTATGTGGCCCAGACTTATTCTGTAGTAGGAAACTTCACCACATAACCTGTCACAAAAAGTTGTTGTATATGGTATATCTCACCTTTTCACAGTAGTACAGCCCTCTTTCAGGAATTTCTGAGATAATTTCAGTTTTTCTTTGATGCATACTTCATGACTACTGAACATGCTTTTTGCGCACTTCAGTGGCAGTAGTATTTGTCCTCTTAAATATTTAATTTAAAAGTTATTTGTATTTCCATAAACTTTGGGGTTCTCATTAATATGTTGATATCACTCTATTGTTTTAGTAGCCTCGACTGGATCTTTTCTGTTCTATTTTGCTGTTATTCACTCACTTGAGCCAACTGGAAAGAGTAAGATAATCAATACATCGGGAAAAACCTGCTAACTGTTAGAGCAGTATGGCAATGGAATCAATTAGGTGGAGAGGTGCTCCAACACTGGAGGCATTGAAGAGAAATTTAGAGAACCACCTGGCAGATATCCTTTGATTTTAATTCCTGCATTAAACAGTGGGTTGGACTCTATGGCCTTACAGACCTCTTCCATTATTCTATGATTCTAAGGAAGTGTTTCTTATTGAGAATGCAGATTGGCATCACTTTATTAGGAGCGGTGGATGTTTCATTTTCTTTTCCAGGGGCTATGTATCACTAACTAACAGTCTGGTACTTCGTTAATATTATGTGAGTTTAAACAAATATTGTTAATGGTGTGATTTTAGTTCCAGAGGTTATTTCTAAAGGCTTGAAGACTCTTGATAAAATACACCATATGGAGTTGCTTTTCATCGGGTTCTTGTTCTCCATACTTCCTAGTTGTTAGATTTTTAACTTAGTCTGGTCATGGAGATCACATAACCGCTGTTACAGCAGCTCCCCTGACTGTCAATCCATTTGAAGGCAGATTTCAAAGTGCTGGTTCTAAGCTATAAAGCCCTAAATGGCTTGCGTCCAAGGTATCTCAAGGACCATGTCTCTCATTATGAACCTCCTTGGGTGTTGAGCGCAACAGGAGATGCTCTTGGTCCCACCACCCTCACAGGTGCATTTGGTGGGGACACGGGAGAGGGCCTTCACGGTCACTTTGGAACTCCCTCTCAGAGGAGGCCAGATTGGCTCATCTTTGCTGTCCTTTCTCAAGCAGCAAAGACCTTTCTCTTCAGGCAAGCTTTTCCTTAATGAATGGCTGCCTGAGTCAGTTTTTAAATGTCTGGCTGTGTCTTACTGCCTTGAATGTGTTTTGTTGCCCCCCTTTGTCTTTTAGTGTGGTATTTGTCTGATTTTCAATACTATTTGTACACTTTCTGTTTTTAGTTTTAAATATTGTCTTAATTATGTAAGCTGCCTTGGGTCCCTCTTAAGGAGGAAGGTGGGGTAAAATATTATAATCAATCAAACAAACTACAGTGGTGCCTTGCATTACGACGTTAATTCGTTCCAGCGAAATCACTGTAGAACAAAAATGTCGTAATGTGAAAATAAAAAGCCAATTGAAACCCCTTCAATGCGTTCCAATCGGCTGGAAACTCACCGTCCAGTGAAGATCCTCCATAGCGCGGCCATTTTTGGTGGCTGTCTTGCGAGGAATCCATCCCAGAAAACAGCGGGGAGCCATTTTATTTACCCGATGGCCATTTTGAAACCGCCGATCAGCTGTTGGAAAATTGTCGTTTTGTGAAGAATCGGTTCCTGAAGCAGGGAACCGATCACCGTAAAGCGAAAAAACCCTATTCAGACCATCGTTTTGCGATCGCAAAAGCAATCGCAAAAATGTCCTCATAATGCGGTTTCGTCTTAATGCGGGGCAATCATAAAGCGGGTCATAACTATACCAAATAAATGTTCATCATGTAAATTTCTAGTAGGATTCTGGCCATTAACATTTTGAAATGTATAAACATATTACCAGCACCACCACTATTAATGGTAAATAATCTAAAAACTTCTCAAGATACACCTTTTCCGTACTTGGGTTCTACTGATACACTCTGGTTTTTGACTTCTCAGTTTGTGGAATGAAGTCAAGCCAGGGTCACATTAGACTTGTTTCAAATATCCCTTTGTAAAAGTTTGCAAGAACTTTAGGAGCCAGCCTCTACCCTTGAAACCTATCTTTGAAAATATCCAAAATGATTCTGACACTCTTAAGACTGAAGACGGACTCCGTGATTGAGAAAAAGTATCTGAGACCTAACTTTGAAAAAAAAAATCCTCTTAAGTAATTCCCCATTCCCACAGGTGTACTCCCTTGGACTTCAGCTGAGGCACATTGTCTGAAAACAGCTCCCTCTGCATTTAACCAGAGGCTTCTGATTCCTTTCTTGCTTTAGTACATTAGATGTAGCAAAGGCTCTGGATAATTTACAAACCTGCCACTCAATGGTAGTTCAGTTCACTTCTCTGCTTCTTTAAAACAAAGCCAGTATGCATCTCACTGGCTACAGATGCTTAAAAAGAGAGGATTTCTACAAGATATAAATTAGGATTTGCTTTCCAACAAGGACTTCACTCTAACCTTTTCAACGTGTCAGGGCTTGCTATCAACTTATCTCCCTTTGCTAAGGATTTCATCGGTGTGCTGAGTTCATGTAAACAAGCAGGAGCAGAACAATTCAAGGAAAAGGAGCAAAATGTTGCCTCTTAATGGTAGATGCTTGAAATGGAGTGATCTCAAGTGTAATTAAACAGACCAGTTGCTAACTCCACCAAAACATCAGGCTGTTAGAATATTCTCCAGCAGTGGCGGTGGCAGTTTTCAGGGAAGGCCCAGCCAGAGGCTCTAGGACAGGGTTGTCCAACCTTTCACCTTCCCTGGGCCACATTAGAAGATGAAAATTTAGTTTGGGCCGCACATACATTTGGTTTGGGCCGCATGGGGGGGCAGGGCTAGCCGTCCTCCGCAGCCCCGCTCCAAGTGCGCTTACTGGCGGCTGCAATCTCAGACAGCAGAGGCTGCCAGCTTCGACTCCGGCGGCTTTATGGGGCCAGGAGGGGGTCCACCTATTGATGGGGATGGCGCAATGCAGTCATGCAGCCCCCCTGTCCCCTCCCCTCCCACTCCTTCCTTCCTTCCTTCTCTCCCCCTCTACTGTTGTGACATGCCCCGGCCATATTCCACCCGCGAGCGCCGGCAGTGTAACTTGAAACTTTGGAATTTCTTTAAAAATAAAAAATTGCACTGGGCCGCATTACGAGCCGACCTGGGCCACATGCAGCCCTCGGGCCACGGGTTGGACAAGCCTGCTCTAGGACAATGCAATAAAAGCTTTGCTGGATTGGTTCCCAGAGCATCATCCAACCACTGCAGACCTAGCTGATCCAACAGAGGCCAGTGGCTCCAGTGTCATGGCTACCGTGAATCTGAGCTGGGTTTTCGTCAAACCCTGAAGACAACTATCCAAAGTGCTGAAGGAAACTCCCAAAATAAGTTTAACACCTTAGTGTTAAACTTAGTGTTACAGTTTGGACTAAAACCCAGAGTAGAGACACTGCCCCTCTGGTTTTGAAGTCACTGGCCTCTACTGGGCAGGCCTTATCTACATATAGCTGAGCAGTGGGATGATGTTCTGGGAACAAAGAGTTGGCCCACTACATGTTCTTGACTCATGCCGTGGAATTCTATGTAAGCACAAAGGGCAAGCAACATCCTTGCCTTGTGCAAGTGCCTCACTCTCTCACACTGGCCCTGTTTATAGGTGGCTTTGCCATTTTATTTCTCCAGGCGCTGGTCTTGGGAAAACATTGCCATCTTTTCCCAAAGCTGTGATGCACTTCTGAATAAGAAGAAGATGGACCTTGTTTTTCTGTGCTTCTTACTTTTATTTCCTTCCTTCCTTCCTTCCTTCCTTCCTTCCTTCCTTCCTTCCTTCCTTCCTTCCTTCCTTCCTTCCTTCCTTCCTTCCTTCCTTCCTTCCTTCCTTCCTTCCTTCCTTCCTTCCTTCCTTCCTTCCTTCCTTTTGGATGATGCCTTCCCAAATCCCTGAACTCGGCTTGGGTATTGTAGATGTTGTAACATGCAAAAAAACTAACAAACCCTTATCTCTCCATAAGACCCTGCTTGTTGTATTGAGATCTTCAGGAAAGGCCATTTTTTCCCTGCCTCAGATCTCCACAGCCATATTTCTTATTGGTAGAAACAAAACTCCCTTTTGTGGGAGACCAGGCTGGGCCTTCCTCAACATCCTTCTGCCAGTGAGCAAAACAAGTTTTTTTTCTGGAGAAAGGCATTTCGACACTAACTAAATTCTTCAAAATAAAACCTCAGGTTTGTTAATGTGGGATAGTGTGTTTCTGTGTCCACAATTCAAAACACCAGGAAATGGCCTGATGTTGATGAGG
The DNA here is from genome assembly GCF_051106095.1 of Pogona vitticeps. Classification (NCBI taxonomy): domain Eukaryota; kingdom Metazoa; phylum Chordata; class Lepidosauria; order Squamata; family Agamidae; genus Pogona; species Pogona vitticeps. The sequence goes on along the minus strand of NC_135793.1, from coordinate 11,577,551 downwards.
AAAAGGGGACTCAGGTTCCGCAATTTTCCCCTGCTTGGTATTTCTTTGTGCATGGTAGTTACCTTGGGGGTGAAAGATGCAGGCACTCATTTATCTCAGGGGCTGGGAAGTACACATTCTACCCCCTGTGAGGGGGATCACAAGGTGGTTTGCACCCACTTGTTTTCCCCCACAATCCTATCATCCCAACAAGTGGGCTGGAAGGTGGATCTTATGAGAATTGCTGGATCTGTCCCCCACACATAGGCTAAGGCTGCCTGCAGCTTTAACCTATGGTGTAGTATCAGTGTGGGATTGCCACAATTTCCTGTGCTCTTGCTGCAATCTATTTAAAACTATAATTTATTCTGATTCTTAGCAACAGCTGTTTTTAAAATGTATGTTGCAAGACACTTTGAAACTTAAAAGCAGAGCGGCAGGATACAATTAAGTAAATAGATGAACAAATACCAATAAATGAATTTCTGTTCCAAGCAAGACATCAGCCCTAAGAAAGTGTCTTTGAACTTGTTGTGAAATGGGTCTATTGGATGTAGAGAAGTATAACTATGTGAAGGCGCGAAGGCTAGTGTGCTGTCCTCGGTAGAGCAGAAACCAGAAGAGAGTCAAGGTTGTGTGGAGAGAGTGTTGGTTGAGATAGAGCTGAGTGGCACGGCAATGAAAGGGTCGGTGGAGGTGTGTTTGGCAGAGGATAAGGGGGAGGAGCAGGACCTAATTGTAAGGGAGGAGGTTATAAATATTGGGGGAAACGCGCAGGAATTCAGTATTGTGACTGGTGGGGAAGCACCAGAGAAGAAGGGACGTGCGGTGCAAACCGAGCTGAGTGGAGATTTCGGAGAGTGGCATGGACTAACAAAGGACTTTCCTAATCTCCAGCTTGGAGGTGGGTTGCTGCCCGATTTGAAGGATTACTGCTCGAGAGGAGAAGGGCTCGAACCCTTAGAATGGACCGTGGCTGTGTACCCACGCAATCAGCGTGGAGGACGGAGGGTGATCCGTCTCAGTCCCTCTTTTCCCCACCAGCCGTGCGAGGGGACTGGGTGAGACACCCCTGTTGTGGGACAGCTTGTGCCATGAGGAGTACTCCACTGAGACCAATAATAGACAGAGAGCAGTTTGGTCCGGCCCCTCTGTGAGGAATGACTTAATAACTCCTGGTGTCAAGGTTAAAAGTTATAGAATACTGCCTAAGTTTGATGGACCCCTTTGAAACCGTTGGATTAAGCTTGTTGAATAATAAAAAGAAGAATGTTCAATCTTCAGAAATGCCTCCGACTATTTTTCCCGCCAAAACTCAGGGGCCGCCTGAGGAAGAGCAAGAACCTGATCACAAACTAATAACAATAATCATGTGCCATCAACTTAATTTTGACTTACGGTGACCCTTTCCAGGGTTTCCATGGTAGAGAATATTCAGAAGTGTCTTCCCATTCCCTTCTTCTGGGGGGGAGCCTTGGGACTGTGAAGCTTGCCCAAGGCCACCCAGGCTGGCTCTTCTGGGGAATCAAACTGTCGACCTCTGGCTCCATAGCCAGGTGCCTTAGCTCAACAAGGTATTAAGCCAGCTGAAGGATAACCACCCTGGCAAAAACATAGAGGGCAATAATGGCAGAAACAGACAGTTAGGATAGATGGGCGTATTTCTTCAGTTTTGTCTTATTTATTGTTTTCTGCTAAAGAGACAGATATTTGAAGATGTGAGTTGACTTCCTGTCACTTTAACTGAAATCATTGTCTTGGAGTCACTACATGTTCATATTAGCTTGATATTACTGCAGTGGCTCCATCCTATGGAATCTTGCAATTGTCATTTGATTAGATCATTAGAATTATATGCTGTAATTCAAAGGGAGAACACTAGAGCTCTCTAGCCAAGAATTCTACATCTCCCAAGTCCCAGGATTCTGTAGGATGAAGCTGTGGCAATTAAAAGTGCCACCAGACTGCTATAACTGGGTTGTTGGATATATAGTCTCCTACATGTAGCTGCAACCAGTACAGTATATCCCATTCTCCCCATCAGAGCAGCAGCTCCCTTAATAAATTCCTTCTTTTCATTTAAGTCAGTCTGTGATACCGCTTCCCAGCTCTCAGCTTCTATATATATCCAGTTGGCGAGACCTCAAGCTTGTATAATCTCTTTTAGTTTTGACTAGAATTCTGAGGTTTACCAGCTCAAGCTGGACAGAACATGGTGGCTCATGGAGTGAAGTCAATTACTGCAGCCCATGAACCATGAACGCAAGGATCTATGCAAATCTGTATGTGAGGTACCTAAGATCAGAGAGTCTAACATCACACTCTAAAACTAGGTAGCAGAGCTTTAAAAAGTCTTGATCAAAACCAGCCAATTTATCGCTCCTTTTTAAAATTCAAATGGGAAATTCCAAGGCTAAAAGATCAGTGATTAGCAGCAAGTCATGACTAAAAGTTCTTCCTTTGCAACTCAACATATTTCAGGAGAAACTCTTGAGCATTTACAGCAAATCAACCAAAGAAATCACTAGTATAGCTCAGTTTACCTTATGCCCATCCGAGGTTCAGAATAGAACTTCAAACAATTACTGTTCTGCACTGCAGCTTTGAGAATCTTCTACCCAGCATGGCCACTGATCATGATGAATGGCAAATTCTGGGAGGTATAGTACATTTAAAGCTATAGTGCATTTAAATGTATACACTACAGTTTAAAGCTGTCCTATACTGCACCACTGAATGTTAGCACATACGTTAATACTTTTCTTTTGAAGTTCAAATATCCACATGTGTTCCTAGGTAATATTTTCCCCCAAGAAGTGCTCCGGACTTCTATTTTCAACCTCTGTCAAGAACATTACTTTTCCAAATAGGTTTTATGTACAATTATTAATGATAGAAAATAGCTGTCCTTCTTTTGATTGGGCCACCTGAGATGCATAATTGGCTTCACATTTCAGTCTGAGTTACAAGGCAACAGAGAGGTGGCTTGGGGGTGTTGGGGAACAGGAATAGAAAGCTGATGCAAGCCAATGGGGAGGTCAGCTCCATGCTCAAGGTCTTAATATTTCTGGTCAGCTTGAGAATCACAGCACTGAGCTCTACAATGTCAACATTTCAGATGTCTCCTGTTACCAGAATCTGTGAAGTTCCTTCTGCCCCCCCAGCACCTGTTGTAGGAGCACATTCCATTGCTGATGAATGGCCCACATTTTCTGTAGTGATTTGCCATTAATCATTATAAGGAATAAGCCTAACACGCCATACATTGAATGTACTGCTGTTTTATCAGCTTAAACCTGAAAAGTCAATTCATTTCAAAAGAGAACTGGAAACGGAAGCTCTCCTGAGAGACTCTTTTCCGGACATGTGAACAAAAATAACATTCCTTAAAAATGCCATTCCTTTGTTTCTGTTTTGTTCTTGCCTTTTGGTTGCCCAAAGTGAATCATAGTCTTTTTTATTTTATTTTATTTTGCTTTGCAATTAGTCCTAGGGTCTGGAACCTCCAACTCTTTAAATCTTGTTGGAACACAAACTCCTATCATTCCTCACCATCTGGAAATCTGATTGTGGAGGAAAAGGGGTGAAGTCCGAGAACACTTGGAGGGCCACAAGTTCCCCCCAGAATTTGGGATATTGCTATAAAAATAATTTGTGATGAATGTTGCAGGCACTGTATTTTTGGGGCGGGGTGGGGGGGTTACTACTATTATTCACTAGACAAGACTATAATGGAGATAGTCAAAAAAGGGAAGACCTAGCATGAGACAGATTGACTCAATAAATGAAGCCATGGCCTTTACTTTGCAAGCTCTCAGCAGGCTGTTGATGACAGGATCTTTTGGAGGTCATTAATTCATAGTGGCAGCAAAAGTACAAAAGGATCTGATGGCATGTAAGAAAAACAATAGAGGCAGGCAACATTGTTCGGTTCAGTTTTTATTTTCTTTTTTAATTTAAAATATTCTCCCCCCTGAACACTGCCCCATCTCAATCAGAGTGATGGGAAACAAAAACATCTTTTTTTTCCTCTGAACTATCAATAACTGTGCAGGACTCTTGAGGCTCCTTAGTCTGCAGCGTAATAACATTCTAGGTCTGGAAGCTCTAATAGGAATGTTAATGAGGAAGGAGTTCAGCTTCTGATTTTATTCTTGTTGCACAGGAATTCTTGCTAGAATTAAAGAGTCATTGAGCAGTCCTACACATTCTTCAGTGTTCAGAGGTCATGCCCTTCAGGACATGGACCAATGGGAGACTACATGTTTGCAAAGTACATGTGAGGAAATTAGTCAAACTCCAATTCTGTAAACTTCCTTTTCTCAACCTCAAAATCAATGCTGTGCAGTTCTGTGCAATGGCAACTGGAAACCAATCTCTATATATGTTGTGCACGTTTCTCAAATAGACACATTAATGGGTGCATGATCCACCTATTAAAAGTGTGTAATTTAGAAAATTATTATTTAGTTTTTGGGATATTTTTTTTTTTACATAGAAGTGTCACCAAATGCTTTTCTTTTCAGTGGAATGCGCCACAAAATTGAAACTGTTCAGTCCAAGACATGTGGAATTGTCGAAATGATTGCTTTGAAAAACCACAGGAGACTAAATTTTTCGTAGATTCCTAGTCCCAGGTCTAATCACTGGATGAGATTCCAACCTTATATGAGACCCTGTCTAAAACTCTGGAAAGTTGTTGCCAGAGTTGGAAAGAATACTAGGCTCATAAATCAATAGCAATGTTTTATGTGACTTGGCCCCAGGTCTGTGCACACCCTGAAATGCCCTTTACAAAAATGGTTCTCCCCCCCCCCTTTGGATGCCTTTATTACAGCCTGAAGTACTGTGGGACCCAGATCACTTGCAAGTGTTATCTTCCAAACTGCCAAGATGAAATTTGCAGCCATCGAAAAGAAATCCTCACAGTATTCAAACAAGGAAATAATTTCAGTAGCTATTTTTTCTAAATATTCCAACTTACAAGAAGCATGTCATCTTGGATTTTTTTTTAAAGGGAGAGGCCTGCAGGTAGAATTTCCTTTAACTGTAGCTGAAACTCATTTCTTTTTTAAAGAAGACATTTTGTCTGCTGAGGTGATTAGCACTAATTTTTCAAGGGGTGTGCGCGCGTGTGTTTTACAGTTTCCCTTTTCACCAGTCCTTTGGAAAGGCAGCAGAAAAGGCTGTGATGTTTCCCAGAGTTTTGTCAGCTTGTGAAGAATAGTCCTCATTCTTGTTGATTTAGGCCATTTCAACATAACAAAAGAAGTTGACAAGATACCTTCAAGCCTATCAATATTTCCTGGTTCCGGTGCAAACAAAAAATGAGAGAGGGTTTTTTCCCCTTGCACTTTTCTTTAATGAGCACAAAATGCCACTGCACAAATGTATTGTCTTTTCTTTTTGTAAAGCTGCCCGAATACATAAGCAGCCCTGCCCCCCAGCACTGACTGCTTGATTTAAGAATGAAAACAACCCACTCAATATGTCTAAATTGTAAACATCCATCCAAAAGGTCAACAGCTATTATAGAGATGTACTGTCTGTCTTGACCATTTTGGGTTATTTGAACAACAAAAAAAGCATTCTTAGCAATATGTAAACTCTAGAAGCTGCCAACAGTTAGCATCATGCCCTCTCTTGGGTGAGGAGGAAAAAGAAATGATTTCGTTCTGAGAAAAACAATGGTTTGTTTCCCTAAAAATCTTTCCTCTACAGATGTGGAGTTTAGATCAGAAAGACTAGTTAGTTTTATACAGTGGACCCTTGACTTACGGAATTAATCTGGTGGCTGCAGGTCGAAAAGTCTGTAGGTCGAGGCTCCATTGACCTACAATGCATTGAAAACCAATTAATCTGTAACCGGCCGTTTTTGTTCCATTTTGTTTTTTCCCCCAGTCTGTAGATCGATTCTCCACCGGAAGTCGAACCTAAATTTTGTGGCCAGTCAAGTCTGTAAGTGGAACCGTCTGTAAATTGAGGGTCCACTGTATTCGTATTATGGGCTCCTTAAAGGCATCTGCTTAGCTATTGGGGGAAGCAGGATGCTGGATCCATAGCCTGATGCAGCAAGGTGGATAGCTGATTGATTTAGGTGTCTTGCTGTGAAACCAGAGGTTGGGAGTTCAAGTCCCCACTGTGCCTCCTTGATCCAGAGGGTCCCTTACTCCATGATCCAGAGGGTCCCTTGCAATTCTGCCATTCCCAGATGATGATAAATTTATAAGGAATAGATATGGCTATGCAATGGCCTCCTTTTGATGGTGAAGGCTTCTATCCTTGTCCCTAAATGTTGCTTCTGTGAAACTTTCTTGACACCTACCTCAAGAGAGAAGAGAATGTGGATTCCCATGGCCATGCTGACGTGCTTCGAGTACGGTATGTACAGGTGTTTATTTGGTTTGTAGGCCCTGCTCTTAAAAATCCACATGGAATTTTGGGGAGAACTGATTTAAACAAAGCCATTGCAAAACCTATCCTATTGTTCCAATTTCCCACACTTGTTTTAGCAATGCCTCCCCTTTCTCCTTATCTGTTTGTAAGGTGCTCTATAAAAAGCTATATCACCATGGTACCTAAGCCTTTTCCCATTAAAGGAACACTATTTTCACTGCTTACTTAGCAACACTGACAATAGCCTCCAGCAGCAGTGAAGCAAGCTGACTTTGTGGCATTTCGCAAGATAAATTCTTCACCACAACACTCTGTTTTCTGTTTTATAAAAAGTTCTTGTTGCGAAAGATGCAGCCTTGGAAAAGATGCTCCCTTGTCAGTGATTGCTGCTGGTACCATCGTGTGCATGCCACAGCTATGGATCAGCAGGTACACTCTGTACCTTTGCATGCCAAGAAGAGCAAAATCAATTTCCACCTTGAAAAGGTGAAACTAGTGTTGCAGAAGATCTGTGCGCAGTTCCCTGGTGCTCTAGGGTACTGGTGACTTGATAAGGGCATTCAGTGAAACTTGATATAAGGATGAATCCCCTGCACGAGTTAATAAGTGATAAAGGCAAAATAAACACTGCTGTGGAAATATAAAAAGCAGAACACATCCTATTATATTAATTCTGGTCACATTTTGAAGCAGACTTACAGATCTAAGCTTATTAGAAGAACAAGCCAAAATCCAGGTTGTGATGTGATGCTACTTCTCCCCCCCCCCAGGCCTGATGTGAAACAGGCACCCAGGAAGACTGGACCCCAGTTGGTAGGGCTGTTGTGCCCCTCTCCTGATCTGTGAGAGTTTACAACATCAGGTTTGCTTGTAGATTCGGGAGAAGCTCCAATCATCTGGGAAGAAATAACTTAGGAGGAAAAGCCAAGGAGAAGGGAAAGGAGAAGAGTGAAGAACAGCTTCTAGATCAGTAGATCCCAACCTTGGGTCCCCAGGACTACAACTCTCAGAAATCCTGGCCAGCACAGTTAGTGATGAAGGCTTTGGGAGTTTTAGTCCAAGAATATTGGGGGACCCAAGTTAGGAAACCATTGCCTAGAGGAAGAGAAGGGAAATGCAGAAGAGGAAATCTCCCAAAGTTCCACATGGAAGAAGGGGAAATTGACTACCAGAGTCCAGAAGGGTTGTATAAGCCCTCCCTGTTATGGAATCACCATCTAGCGTATATACAACCAATGATGTTTCTCAAGGGAAAATGGGGGACCCGGTGTTGAACCTCACTAAGGTTAAGAAGACACCCAGGGTCAGAATAACTTGAGAGTTACCAGAAGGACATAGTGTTGATGGACAGTTAATACCACCAGTTGGTAATGTTAAAAGTTCAAGGAGCTGTTAAATAAAAACTGTTGTTTCACATACTACTGACTCTTATGTCATGGGGGTGAACATGGGTGAGGGAGACCTAACTGAACATGGTGGCCAGGGGAGAGAAGTTGGTTAGCTTATGAATTTAACACAACTTCGGGAGGCAATGGAAGACAGGAGGGCCTGGCATGCTCTGGTCCATGGGGTCATGAAGAGTCCGACATGACTGAACGACTAAATGACGACAAGTTTAGTCCAGGGGACAGAGTTCAACAACATCTAGAAGGCCATAGTTTGCACTCTGCTTGTCTAAAATTTTTATCATTATGTTTTATTAGGAGAGTGTTTTTTTGGGATGGGTAAAAGTGGACAAAGGTGAAGTTTGCAATGCTCTGCAATACAATTAGCAACGAACACATCAATTTCTGCTTTCTGCTTCATGGTTTGAGGGACAAGAGTATTTAAATCATTTAGCTGTTTTGGAAAAAAAATAAGCTTATTTAACTGCATCAAAGAAAGCAGAGAATTTGGAACAGCTTCTTCCTGTTTAAATAAGATGCATTATTTGTGTGTTCACAATTTAATGTTCACTGAGAATCATTGTTCCTGCTCTTCCACATGTCACTTTGTGGTGTCCAATCATTTGTATTATGTCTTTGAATATCCATCCATGTGAGACCTATCATACAATCCCAAACTGTTTTCATGCCGGTGAAGGCATATTTTTGCATTCTGATGGTTATTATGTCTGACCATATGCTCAGAAGGGTTGACTTCATATCTAGCAGATGAAAGAGTTGAGTGAAACAGAAACTTGTGTTTGTCTCCAATAGCCTTCTGGGCTGAGTTCCACCATAACACCCTGGACATATCAATCTGGGCTGATTACAGAGGCTAGATGGGTTCAAACCTGCTAATGCTTGAATGGGAGATAACCAGGAAATACCAGAATTCCCAGATACAGTAAGAAAAGAATGCTATATGAGCTCATGAAGAGCTGTTACTGCCAGCCAGATTCGACAGTACTGGGCGATGTGGGTCAAGGGTCTAACTCAATGTAAGTTGGTGTGTTCCAGTCAACCCAGCATCCTGCATTAGCCAATAAGGTACTTCTGGAAAATCCACATGGAGGCATTATGAGACCAAGGAAAATATTTGTTCCCACAATGCAGCCTTGTGTATCGCAATTATACCACAAGGTGCAGCAATAGTCTCTAGGTTAGATTAGACAAAGTAATGGAGGGTAAATCAATGGATGCTGTTGGTCATGATGACTATATACGAGAACATCCACATTAAAAAGTGTGGTAGTATTAAAAACTCTGGTTGCTGGGAATCAACTTCTGCTTTACTGACTTGTATATCTGTATAGTTCTGAGTTATTAGAAAACTGGACATTAGATAATTTCTGCTTAAACATTTGCTTTTGAAAGAGGAACTATAGCTATGGAAATGAAGCACAACTACTTGCCCTTGATATGTTCAGCTCAATATATCATTGAAGGCACTTTTCCGATTCTGTAGTGATCATTATTTCCCACGAGTTTATTTTCACAAACAATTGACCACATTAACTCTAACAGTGATACTCATGCTGTTTCAAAAGCATCCTCACTCACTTGTAACTGTTGCTGGACTGGGCTGAGGGAGGAGTTGGCTGGGGGCAGGGAATCTTCATTTCTAACTAGTGGCGAACACTAGAAGAAAGTCCACCTCTAGTCACAGGGTATCAAGCAATACAGAAGCAGCCCAGCAAAGCTATACATATGCAAAATATGCATGATAGATTTCTATTCCTTAAAGCTATGGAACCTCCACTTCGTAAATTTGGTGCTATCACGAATTATAATTCCATACAATTGAAGGAAGATTAGAAGTGTTGCAAATATCACATGTCAAATCAACCCAATGAAATCTAAGCAGTAGGTTTTTGAGGAGGGGCTATAACTTGATCTTAGTGTGCCTGAGTGCCATGTTCAATCCCCATAATTTCTAGGTAGGTGTGTAAGAAATCCTACCTGAAATCCTAGACAGCCACAGCCAGTCAGTAAGAAACAGCTTCCTACTTCCCTAAAACTACTCCAGTGGCTATATTTAAATCTGGCAGAGTACCAGCTGACACTCTCTCTTTAAAAATAAAACTAATTCTGTCTTAAAAGAGGCTCACGGCATCATGAATAAACAGCAGTACTGCAGTAAAAATTCTGCTCATGACATGGGTTCAATCCCAGAAAGCTGGTTTGAGGTTCATTCAGCCTTCCATCCTTCTGAGGTTGGTAATGCTGGAGAGGCAATGTATAGCCTTCGTAATTTAATTGCAAACTGCCCAGCACTAGGGGGCAGTATATAAGCACCAGACTTTGCTTTTTCCTTTGCTTCTTAGTTCCTCATGCATATTCTGATTCAAAGTATTGTTGTGGATAATTGATAATTTTAGTTAACAATATATCAGATACAAACAATAACTGCACAGAGAAAGTATAAGAGAATAGCTCATCTCAGAGCTGCCCGCCTTCTAGTACTTTATATGTTAAAAATCACCCTGGAAGCATTTTAAATAGAAAAAGAAAATATATCTTTACTTAAAGTTAAGATTGGTAGTTATGCACGGGGGGGGGGGGGGGGAAGGTTGCCGTCTCCACATGTGGGAGAAATTGCCTCCATGACCACAGAGGACGTCAGCAAAAAGCAAAAGCAAGCAGGACAAACAGGAAGAGGGGGGCGGAAGTGTGGGGGCTTGCTTCTAATGCCAAAAGTGGGGAAAGGAACTGTGCTAATTGGTTAGTGGCAAAGAGAGGCAGTCGCCTTAGTGGGTGAAAACTCTCTCTCATTAATCCCCAGTATTAATCACATGCAAGGTTGTTATTATCCCAACAAGTACGTATACCTTGGCCATTCAGTCCATGACAGGTTTTACAAAGACACCTGTGCCTTTGCCTTGAACAATTCTGCAATGAATTTACTCTCAAATTTGAAAGAATGAGGTCTAAATGCTTCAAGGAGGCATCTGCCTGTCTTGGGAGATTGAAGGTTGCCTTATATTCTCCGAGTTAGACAGCTGCCTCGTTACTGGAGTTAAAATAACATTCAGTGAATGGGCACACCATTTGCTTTCTGTAGAAACATGTTTTGGTTATCCCTTTTAGAAACAATGTAAACAGGGATGGAGGTGTCCGGACGGTTCTTCAGACATTCTTAGATAGTAACTTTCAGCTGCTAAACTCAAATTGCTAATGCTGCTTAACTCAAATAGGTAATCATGCGACCCAGCAGTATATGGAAGACCATGTATTCTCCATCCCTGATGGGTATATACAACTTTGCTGTGTTAGCAGCTCTAAGAGCTCTCTCTCTCTCTCTCTCTCTCTCTCTCTCTCTCTCTCACTCACTCACTCACTCACACACACACACACACACACACACACACACACACACACACACACACACACACACACACACACACACACACACACACACACAGAGAGAGAGAGAGAGAGAGAGAGAGAGAGTTCATCCTAAGCAAATGAGTCAAATTGGGTGGGGTTTTGCAGAATATAAAATAAAATGTTTTTTTTAAAAAAACACCAGAAAGATTTTTATTTTTATTGTGCGTTTTATAAGGAAACAAGAGAAAAGCTTGGCAGTGAAAACATTTTTCTTTTCCAGGTTTCTAATGCAGCTGCTTCACTGGAAGCATTGAATCTCTTTCCCATTGATCAGTCTTCTATTCATTCTCTATATGGTAACATAAGCTGGGGCCAACCAGCCTGCAGCCCGCAGAAAAAGGACTACAAAGTCATGAATTAACTATGTAAAACTGCTTCATTGTCCATCTTGTTGCACTATCTTTCTGACAGTTCACAGTTTTTGAATGGAAATCTAAAGGACAACACACTCATACACAAACACCCTCAATGCTTTTAGCTTTCATCCAATATTCAAATGGAGGATTTTGCTTTTATCCTTTGGGTTCATTGCACAATTAACAGCTGTACATTCTGGGACCCTTGTCCTCCTTTCTCTACACCCTCCCCAACCAAGTCATTTCCCATTCTCCCAGAATCTTTGCCTTGTAAGGTTTCTAAACACTGACACACAAGACAATGCAGTTTAGGGGAGGTAGGTTATGCCTCTTATTGGAAGCTCAGCATTATTTCATTGGCATTAAGCATCACGTATTTTCTATACTCAATAGGACTCAAAAAGTGTCACTTCTCCCCTCTCCCTTCCTCAATTGCTTCCATAGACAATGGAGCTCCAGAATAAGCATCTAAAATCAAATGCTTTTCTCCAGCTGCGCATGGGATGTGTCGTGACAAATTGGGAGCGGTTGAATGAAATTAGCTCGAGATATGCCAGTGTGCAAAAGTAGCTGAAGGATTAAAAGAACAATGATAACAACAACAAAACATAACACCATGCATTCATTGCCAGAACATGGAAACTGTTAGCAGATTTTGAGAAAAGGGGCCCTGACAAGGGGAGGGGAGAATGCATACGCTTGTCTTTTCCCACTCTGCTGCTTGACATTTCTGCTTGTATGCATCCCCACCAAGAAGTATGTTTAACTCAATTTGCCTCACCTTGTTCCAAGTTAACACAGGACAGTGTGCCTTATCATAGTACCACATGTTGTTGCAATGCCAAGCCCTCTTGTTCAGGTGCTCAGCCAACCATGGTCTTTTCTAGAATAACCCATTCAATTCTCTCTTCTTCCATTTTTTCATTCCCCCTGAGACTGACCCCACTGGACTTCTATAGTCTTTAGGCTGCTCTGAAGTGCCTCAGAAATTTGTTTGCCCTGCCTAAAGATTTGCTGTACTATTATACATCGAGGAGCTCCCCAGGCCTGTCAGTATCTCCCCTTTTTTTTTTTGGAAGGGATGATGTTGTTTTAACTACATAAGGGTTCACATGTGGAAATTGGTTCACTATTAGTATATTATTTTTTGGGGAGGGGCCCTTAAAAATATTGCAGTCATTCCACATATCTTGAGTTTTGTTCTGTTTCCATTATTAATATCATTCTCCTTTACCAATTGGGGTAAGTTGCAGTGTTTTCCTGAGTTGACTGCTCCTTCTCTTGGCCCTTGCTATTATTTACATGCTCGGAGAGTCAACATGGAAAACAGCAACAGTGAGGAGAAGGCAGAGAGATCTAGACACTAGAAATGGGGCCTCTGCATGTATTCATGCAGACCTCTGGTTCTGAAAGGCAGGAACTAGACTTTCCTGTGGTCCCGCATTGTGGCCAAGCAGTGGCTGGGTTTCTCAGGCAGGATTGTGGGGCTACGTAATGGCGAGGACCATGTGGCGGCACCAGCAGAAGGACGCAAAGTGCCCGCCTACAAGAAGGTTGCATTGACGGGACTGGATAGGCCAGCACAACTGGGGTGGGGAGGCAAACCAACAGAATGGAAGGGGCAAGGGTTTTACTCCAGCCCTCCCCTTCAGCTTTAAAGGAACGAACAGGGGCCTTCCAAGCCCCAGTCCTTTCGCACAACATTTCCCCTCCCTTCCCATTTTTGGTTTCTGGGACAAGCTGGTTTACACTTTAGAAGTTTGTGGTTACACGGTTGCAAGTTGCTACTTTTTCTTTGTCACAACTTGGGGGTGGTTTGGGGCATTCAGGGAACAGCAGGCGGGGACCTGCATGTCCTGATTAGTATGGAATCCCTATACAGGAACCAGGGGTGGGGGTGGGGTCTGTCCCAGCTCAAGGATGGCGAGGAGCCACAGAATGGCATAGGTCCATGTAGTTTCCAAGAAATCTGCCATTGCAAGAGGTCTCGCAGGAAAGGTCCTCTTGACAAGGTGGGGTCACGTCAGGAGATGGTTGGGTCTCCCGATGAGCAGGATCCAGCCCAATGCTTGCCAGTTTAACTGCTACTGTGATTAATAAAGTCGTGGCCTTTTCCCTTCACTTATGTTAGTTATTTAAAGGATGAGGGCCTGCTTAGCAGTAGGCCCACAGCAGGATGTGTTCTTCTTGTGTTATACCAACGAGGCAGTCACCACTGTGTTATTCCATTTCTATGCCTTTCTGGAAATACAGACATGTCCTGGCCATATGGAAGGAGCATCTCATTGTTCCAGAGTTGGCCCAGTCTAGGCAGTCATGCCCTGGGTTGGTGCAGAAGGAAACCATAAATAGCTCAGGAAGTTAGGTCTCTAGCTGAGGTGCCTGAGTTTGGGAGTTCAGTTTCCCACTGTGCCTGCTTGACAGGGGCTGGACTCAGCGATCCATGAGACAATGATAATCATCCATGAACACCCATGGGGGAATGGGAGATTTTTTTTAAATTGGCATCAATTAAGAATTTCAAGACAGGGTGGGAATAGAAGTCACAAAGACATGTACTATAGGTCCAAACTTCTTACTTTTCAAGGAACCCAGGTTTAATCCTCATTCAAATTCAGGGCGCCAGCCTGTTACGTAGACAACAAAGCTGGAGCATTAACATGTCAAGGTGATATCTTTGCAGTTTTTCAAACGTGAAAGAGAAGTGTGATGAAATAATTTATTTTAAGTGTAGAGTGAGATATGCACATTGATGGATCACACTTACGTGTCACGTTTAGCTTTTTAAATTGTTGTTGCTAAAATTGCAATTAGTGTGCAGCTACAGTTTTCTTGTTTTTATTTTATTCTCATTTGAATTAGGATGGGATCCAAAGATCTACCTTGCCAACAAAAGTCCGAATAGTCAAAGCTATGGTTTTTCCTGTCGTGATGTATGGAAGTGAGAGCTGGACCATAAAGAAAGCAGACCGCCGAAGAATTGATGTCTTTGAATTGTGGTGCTGGAGGAGGCTCTTGAGAATCCCCTGGACTGCAAGGAGAACAAACCTATCAGTTCTAAAGGAAATCAACCCTGAATGCTCACTTGAAGGACAGATCCTGAAGCTGAGGCTCCAGTACTTTGGCCATCTAATGAGAAGAAAAGACTCCCTGGAAAAGACCCTGATGCTGGGAAAGTGTGATGGCAAGAGGAGAAGGGGACGACCGAGGATGAGATGGCTGGACAGTGTCTGCGAAGCAACCAACATGAACCTGACACAACTCCGGGAGACAGTAGAAGACAGGAGGGCCTGGCGTGCTCTGGTCCATGGGGTCACGAAGAGTCGGACACGACTAAACGACTAAACACACACACACTTCAGATCTTTGCCATTCACAATGGAAGTCTTTGTTCCCAGAATCAACAGCAGACTTCCATGATTTCCCAACCAGCTTTCAGATGCTCGGTCTTGCAAGTGTCTTTCCACATGACACGGAGGAATCTGTTATTACAAGACATCCGAATTTAGCCAAATAAAAAGGGATCTGCTGAGCTATACCAAAGAGTAATCAAATCCAGTATCCTGCTCTGCAAGGTTTGCATCTAGTTTCATCCATAGAATGAAAAAGTTACTTTTGGGGATTATGAATCCAAATCAGAATCCCCCAGCCAACATATCAGAGGTTGTATCCAGCAAACCTCTAGGTTTATGTTACTTAATCTTAGTTTTAATTTGATCTTCTATTCTGATATCACTGTTCACCAACAAATATATATTTGATACTTTGGGTCCATCTATAAACTAATACTGATTTCTCTTGAAAAATAAATATACCTTCCAAAACATACAGATATTTGAAGATGATTTATTTCTATACATAATAGCTTTCTTAAAGACCAAAATGCAGAACTGTCTAAAAGCAAAGCAAAGTGTGCTGCTTATATACCGCCCCATAGCACTTCAAGCACTCTCTGAGTGGTTTACAAGTTAATTATGCAGGCTACACATTGCCCCCCCCTCAAGCTGGGTACTCATTTTACCGACCTCGGAAGGATAGAAGGCAGAGTCAACCTTGAGCCGGCTACCTGGGATTGAACCCCAGGTTGTGAGCATAGTTTTGGCTACAGTACAGCAGTTTAACCACTGCGCCATGAGGCTCTATAGTACCGTTTCTTTTTCCAAACATCTCATCGGAGATCTAGGTCTCACAACAGGGTGTAGAGTGAGTTCTTTGATGCGTCTCAATGGCCTAATTTGGATAGCCTTTCCTTCTCAATTCTTTCTAACTATTTATGGCTGATCTTTCTTATTTTTCATCTATGTTGGCTTGGGCATGCCATGAGAATGGCTGATGGCTGAATTCTAAAAGATCTCCTGCATAGAGATCTGCATGCGGGATCTGAAGGCCATAGGAATGGACCTCAACAGATGGGAAACCCTGACATCTGATCGTTCAGCCTGGAGTGCATCACGGCCTCTCCCAATTTGAAGAGACCCTTGTCCAGCAGGCCGAGGCAAAGAGGTGGTCCCCAAACCAGCCAAATCAGGGAGCTGAACAGAGGACAGATTGTACTTGTCTTCAGTGTGGAAGGGATTGTCACTCTCGAACCAGCCTTCTCAACCACACTAGATGCTGTTCCAAGTCCTCTATTCAGAGCATGTTATGTTACCATAGTCTCTCGAGACTGAAGGATGCCTAATCATCACCTTATTTTTCTAATATGGTTTTAATCTTATAGTTCTAGGCCACCCTTACACAACCTAAGCCAGTGTGCTGCTTTCACCTGTGACCTAGGAAATACTCTCATTGACAAATTCAGGTGGCTGGCGTCCATCCATGGAATGAGGGGTTAAAAATATTAGAAAAAAAAATCCAAATTATAAGAGGTGCTTGACAGGAAATCAATTGCTTCAGAAAGCGGTTGACTCACCTTCATTGCAAGTTTTAAACAGAGGTTGGATGGACATATGCCAAGGATGTTTTAGTTATAGATTCCTGCTTTGGCAGGGGGTCCAACTGGACAACCCTTCACGTTCTGTCCAACTCTACACTTGTAAGCTACTATGATTTCCCTAGACACCTTTTGCCTTTGTTGTGGTTAGTCATCTAATTGGAAAAGTCATTGATGCTCTAAGATCTGCATGAAAGATTTGGGCAGAGCCAGACCTTCAGGAAGAGGGGTGACATGTGTGGGTATGAATCACTATGGTATGAAAATGAACCATTCTGGCACTCTGGATGTAAGTGGATCGTGTATTTGGCTCCGGGTGTTTGCTTTCTCTCACTCTTAGGGATTTCAGGACCTGGGGGAACACTGTAAATCATAGCTTCAAATCTGTGGGCTTAGCTATATTTAGTTGATGTAAAATTCTAAGTTGTGGACTTAAATCCTGAGACAGATTAAAATGATTCCCACCAAACTCAGATTCAATCTGCAGCTCCATCTCTGGTATGCACCTCAGTTCTTAAGAAAAATGATATATTAAAAATTCCTTCCATTTTTATGTCATCCCAATGTAGCTGGAAAATGATTATCACTCCTGCCTTGCCATTGTGTGGTTGGTGGCACCAGAGGGAATGAATCAAAATGAGAAAAGGCTCCAACTTTCATAGATGCAAACATATTTTGTGGGGTGCCTGGCGATTTCTCTACTTAAGAAAGCCTTCCTTCAAGAACAGCAGTAAAGACTCTCCCTCCTGGCTTGCATTTGTGTAATAAAACAATTGGTGTGTCATTTTGCATTACATCACGCCACATGTTGAAATGCACCATGACATCTTGTACCCTAAAGGTATTTGAACATATCATGGCAGAAACTGAAATGAAACAGCAGCAGCAAAGGGAAACGGCAGCCTCCCTCTCATATTCTCTCTTCCCTCTCTTGGCAGTAATTGTTCTTTACTCTTTGTTTTAATTTCTCTTCATTTTCATGTATTTATTTATTTTTGAAGAAAGGAAGGCCCAACAGTCCGTCACACCAGCCAGAGCACAATGACTGTTTGGCTAAATTCGTTCCTTTAATAAAGAGAACGGAGCTGAGCTCATAAGAGAAAAGGACCAGCTAATCTGGGTGGGTTGCAAAGAGGGGGGGGAAGCACGTGCACGCCCGTGCAGGCACGCACGCACGCACGCACGCACACACACACACACACACACACACACACACACACACACACACACAGAGAGACACTCCACATTTGCCAGACATGAGAGCCTGAGGAAAGATTAATTAAAGTCAATGGAGAATTTAAAAGCGAGAAAAATGCAGGGCAACAAGACATCTTCCTTGGAAGCCAGAGGGGCCCAGTGCCAGTCAACATTAATTTGTGGGACGGGAGATGTCAGGGACTGAAAACAAGATTTGGCAGCTCATAGGAACTGGTCTTGGGCTTCTATTCAGGGAAGAAATAACTGCTGTAGCGGCTGCAGCTTTGGACTCCTAGCACCCATTTGCCAGCCTCGAGTGACTTCCTTTCCAAAAAAATCTCATCCTCTCCATCTTGGCCTGTTATCTTCTTGTTTTTGTCACCATCATCACAGTTTTAAAAGCATTTTGGCTTGTATTCTTTCTTTCCTCACCAAATTAGTGCATGCCCGCCCTTCCTATAGAAATGCCAAAGTTCACTTACAAAACAGAGGCCCATAGGTGGCGCCAGAGGGATGAGAGCGAGAGGAGGAAGGAGAAGGAAGCTGGAGATTTCTGATGAATCAAAGGCAAGACACTGTATGGTACGGGTAGGAGCATGGCAGGATACCCCCCCCCCAGCTTGTTAATGAAACTCACAGAGAACAGAACTCAAAAGGTGGTGCTGGGGCACTCCTGTTCAACACTCTGGCCTCTGGCCTCTGGGGTCCCTTGGGGTTCTCTTTGGTCTCCTGTGTTACTTCACATCTAGAGTTTTGGGGTTTGGTGTCACCAATCTGTAGACGACACCCAACTCTATCTCTCTGTTTTGTTACATTTTGATTTAAGATGTGGCCCTCTTTAGGCATTGGAAACAATTCAAGGTCATGGTGATTGGTTGTCATGTGTAGGATATACTGTAACAACACCTCCATCACATCTAAAATTGGCAGTCCTGTGATACAGAAGAGGGGCTTCTCTCTAGTTCTAGCCAGGAATTTAAACCTGCTTCCGGGGGAAGTTAATTTTGCCCCATTCTCAAAAAGTTTATTCTGGGGCAAAATATACATTGTAGGTCATCTGTCACTGGAGGAGGAAATGCCTTAGAATTTGTAAACATCTGATTTTTACGCCAGAAACTTTTCTCATCTCCCGTCATTTGAAAATTAAGTTGATTTATGTTGTGATTGGTTATTGGGAGGTAAGCATAGGTTTCGTTTAAGAGTATGGCCGGACCATCACAAATGTTCGCCATATCACATGTTCTAAGGAAGGTGTCTCTGTAATGAAATGTACAGTTTGGCCTTCCGATGATGATATTCGACTAGTCCGGTTATGTGTCTTGTTGTCAGAGCATGAAAAATTGGGCTTATGCTGGCTAAGAAATTAGGGGAGTTCAATCCCCCCCAAAAGAACTTTTCCAAACTCAATGTATTGCTGCTGTTGTTTAAAATTTAAAACCCTTTGTTTTTGGAAATTGTAACTGCTGCCTTTTATGAATGTTTATTTGTCCTATGTTGCCATGTATCATTACATTTTTAAAAGGAAACCATTATTTCCAGTTCCTGGGCTTTAAGTGGAAAGATGCTAGAAAAATAAACCTATTAAAAAATAACTACACCATGAAGAATTCTGTGCATTATCAGGTGCATAACCTCCCTTTACTCTCCCAAATGTCTCCCTTCTGGACTGCAAATTCATATACTTAGAGAGAAGGACAGAGAGTGTGTGCAAAAAATCAACAGTTCTAGCACTAGTTCCCTGGCCAACAGTTTTTGACCTCCACAGGGACAGCATTCAAACCACCAAGCATATTGCAGACAGCTGGATTTTTAAAAAGAAAAGTCAAAGTTTACCTTCTCCCTGCAGCCAAAATATGCTATCTTCCACCTGAGGCCACAGAGGGCTGAAACTCCTCAATGGTCTTCAAGTCAAGCATGCATGTGAAGACACAGCAAACTCTTCTGAGGTAAAGAAGGCACTACCAAGCTCATCCCTGACAGCAAAACAACTTTTGTCCTCCTGACTTATATACCAGTTCATTATCAAAATCGTAACGAGTAAAATAGCTTTCATTTCCAATTTATTTTTCAGTATTTGGAGCTTATAGGGTATGAAAACAGGTGGCTGCAATTTTCTCTTTACCTACGAAATGAGTGGACCAAGGCCCTTTGAATTTGATGGGGCCTACTTCAGAGTAGGGGATGTGGTGGCGCTGTGGGCTAAACTGCAGAAGCCTGTGCTGCAGGGTTAGAAGACCAGCGGTCGTAAGATTGAATCCACGCAACGGAGTGAGCTCCTGTCGCTTTGTCCCAGCTCCTCGCCAACCTAGCAGTTCGAAAGCATGCAAATGCGAGTAGATAAATAGGTACCACCTTGGTGGGGAGGTAGAATGGCGACCCTTAGTCACATTGGCCACGTGGCAATGGAAACTGTCTTCAGACAAACGCTGGCTCTGCGGCTTGAAAACAGCATGAGCACCACCCCCTAGAGTCGGACACGACTGGACTGAAAATGTCAAGGGGAACCTTTACCTTTACTTACTTTACGCCTACTTCAGAGTGTGGAAGCCATGACTTGTCTTTCCCTTGCAAGCAAAGGAAAGCTGCAAAATGAGTCTTCCTGCCCTGAGAGAGGGTAAGCTCTTTTAGTGCACTCTCAACAAGAGAATGAAGAACATCCTTTTGTGCAAAATTAAGCAAATCTATGCAAAACAACACTTCAAGACAAGTAAACCTTTAATGAAAATAATGGATCTAGAACAAAATGTGTGGGGTTGTTGCTTTGTTGCACAGATATTTAAGGGTGGGTGTTTGTCTCTCTTTTGACAATCAACTGTTATTCTGTGGCTGCTGTGTGGGTGTAAAGTTAACTCCTCCATGGAAAAGGAAACAAATTTTGTGCTACTCGTGGAAGTTACAGAGACCCTGGCAATTAAAAAGGGCACCACATCTCACCTTTGCATGATGGCCAGGCATCTTTCACAGGTTGAAAATTCCTTGTGGAGGTCTGTTGTCAATTTGAGATAGCCAATGACCAGATTTTAGCCAGTGTTCTCTATTTTCCTGGTTCTGAATAGACTTGTGGGCTGGAGCAGCACATTGTGTGATTAAAAACAGTGCCTTGCTGCTTTCTCTGAAGTAGCAGCATTATGCCCACTCCCCCTCTCCCAGAAATGTCTCAGACTCAGAAATACATGGCATGCTGTCCAAGGCCAGCCATACCTTTAGAGAAAGTAAGACATTTGCCTCAGGCAATAAGTGTTGTAGCTAGCAGCAAAGGAGAAGAAAGCACATATCCTGTTCTTTGCAGTATAAGCTAGGCTGTCATCTCCAAGAGCGGTGATGAATGATTATCTGAAAGGAAAGAATACTGAAGGATATCGATCCAAAAAGCAAAAGATGGGACTGGATTGGAAGATGAAAGCAGCAGAGTAATTAATTTCCTCAAAACCCTCCAATTTGTGAATGTGAGAGATTGTGTTTCTCCTTATTGCCAACAGAAAAAAGGATGCCAAGCTTTAGATAGGAAAAGCCAGTCTGAATGTTGACAACACCCATGGCAGCAGACAAGATGGTCTACAGGATACCTCTTATACCCAGTACTATTCACAAAGTGACACTAAGCAAGAGAAAATTCCAGAAGTTGGCTCTCTTTTTTAAACCAGTTAACCATTTCTCATCCAAACACAATGTAATTGCCAGAGCTGTTTTTCCCCCCCGACAAGTGTGAATGGTCGTGAGCAGAAAGCTATGTTCCTTGGGGCAGGGCAACCTGAGTAAAAAAGCTACATCAGACCAAAAGCTCTACAATCATGTGCAAGTTTTCAAAAAAAAAAAATCCCTTCATCTTTTGAAATAATAAAAAAGGGAGAGTTGGGAATTAGCAAAGATTGACACTGGAAACAAGGTCAAAACCATCAATTTTATGTGAAAGAAAAACAGAGAAGAAAGTCAAGGACAAAAATCAACTCATTTGAAATATGGTGTTGGAGGAGAGCCTTACAATCAAGTCAAGCCTGAACTCCCACTAGAACAAAAATGAATAAATTGAGGCTATCTTACCTTGAACATATAATGACAATATAGAACTGACCACAAAAAACAATATTGCTGGGAAAACAGGTCTGAGGGGACTAGAGGAATAGAGGAAGACCTAATATAAGATGGGTTGACTCAATAAAGGAATTCGCAACTGTTAGTTTGCAAGGCATGAACATAATTTACTTGAAAATGCAACATTTCTGAGTGGGGAGGCAATAGGAAAAGAGAACAACCTAGTATGAGATGCTGTTGGTTTGCAAGAACTGAGCAGAGCTGTTAATTAACTGCTGGTACACACCAGAAATAACATGATGGCACATAACACCTTTGGAATACTGTATATTTAATTACCTAGAAATTGTATAGTGACAAGATGGGTGGAATGAAGACTATGACATAATATAGGACAACTACAGTTCTGCTAACATTGAGTAAGATCATCCCCAGCCACAAAGCAAAACACAGTAATTTCACAGCTTAAATGAGTTAACTTCTGATTATTTGTTCTCTATTCTTTCAAAAATATCTTTTAAATGTTTTTACAATCAAAAACAGAATATCTTTCCCAGCACTAATACCTGTTTGGCCAGGAAGGAGTTAAAAATTCTTCTCCTGGGTACTGACTGATGGTGTCAAAAGTTCAGATTGCCCCAGACCTGGAACTGATTTTCCCTTTGATGATTTGTGTCAGGAGTGCTGAAATTTTTGGAAGTTTGCACACAGAGGCTTAAGTGTGAGTATAAAATAACCAAACAAGTCATGAATCTCATGTATCTCACTTAATGTGTGTGTGTGTGTTTTGTGTGTGTGTGTTTTGTGTGTATATGTGCCAGCAGATAAAAGAATAACCATTCAGTCATAGTAAACTTTAATGTTTACTGAAAAACATGTTGAAGAATAAAATAACAGTAATTGAACATTTGATTTGGTATAGATTTGGTTTGTGCTTGACAGATTTCTTATCATAGTTTTGTAACAGACACTGACTAGACAATCCTAACATCTTATTTAGTAATATACTAACATCAAACAGCTAGTAACAAAGAGTCCTAACTGAACATTGTCATATCAACATTCATAGCAACTACCACTTTTTCTTATACCTGACAGTTACCCCTCTAATCACCTATACTTTGAATATGCCTTACAAAATTGTATGCTTATTACTTGGAGATGCATGGCAAAATGTCCTCCTTTCCGGAGGACTGTCACTCCATTACTCTCTTTAAAGCAAGCATGAGGTGTTTTTTGTTTTGTTTTTTATTCTAAAGAAAACCTGTATTTTGCCTCTGCCTCCATGACTTTTCATGGTCTGGCAGATTTTCACACATGAAGCTGCCACAATGTATCTATTTTGGACCACTTTTGTTGGTAAGCCTGTTTCATGCATGTTCAATCTATTAAAAAGCTACAATTTTTATTTTTTGAAAGTATCCTTTTTGGAGGATACTTCAGCCCCTGCAGCCTGGATTCCTTCCAGATGTAATGAAGAAATACTTTAAATATACCTTACAAAACTGTATGCTACTTCCCTAGAGATACATGACTAAATGTTCCTTCTAAAATATTGTCTCCATTACTTTATTTAAAACAAGCCTAGATTTTTTTAATTCTTCAAAGAAAAAACTATCTTTTAACTGTTTCTGTGACCTTTCATTACCTTCCAACATTTCTCTTCCTGACTCACAAAATTGCAATAATGTATCTACTGTAACATACTTACTGTGAAGCCTTTTCCACACACAGAAATGTTTACAGAGAAGTGGTTATTTTCTCCTTTTTTGAAGATCAGTATTGAAGCTACCAACATGAATATGACCCAACCCCAGGAGGCAATGGAAGACAGGAGGGCCTGGTGTGCTCTGGTCCATGGGGTCACAAAGAGTCAGACACGACTAAATGACTAAACAACAACATTTCAGCTCCCCCACCCTGGATTCATTCCAAATCCAATCCAATCCAATCAAATCTTTATTGGCACACACAAAGGTAAAAGTTCTCCTGGACATATAGTCCAGTTGTGTCTGACACTAGGGTGTGGTGCTCATCCCCATTTTCAAACCATAGAGCCAGCGTTTGTCCGAAGACAGTTTCCTTGGTCATGTGGCCAGTGCAACTATACACATAACACCTTCCCACCGAGGTGGTATCTATTTATCTACTTGCATTTTTACATGCTTTCAAACTGCTAGGTTGGCAGAAGCTGGGACAAGCAATGGGAGCTCACTCTATCGTGTGGATTCAATCTTACGACTGCTGGTCTTCTGACCTTGCAGCACAGAGGCTTCTGCAGTTTAACCCACAGTGCCACCATGTCTCTGGCATACACAAAATACCTAATCAAAACTACATTCAGTAAAACTTGTTTGCAG
The DNA here is from genome assembly GCF_051106095.1 of Pogona vitticeps. Taxonomy (NCBI): domain Eukaryota; kingdom Metazoa; phylum Chordata; class Lepidosauria; order Squamata; family Agamidae; genus Pogona; species Pogona vitticeps. Next base: position 11,553,487 of record NC_135793.1, on the reverse strand, counting down.
CTTTCTGGAACAATATCAAAGTTTGTTCACATTCAATGTAGTTTTACTATTTATGCCACAAGACACACTCTCCACCTTATCCTATGTACCTTGTAATAAGAACAATTAAACATTTTATTGTCGTAAATGGCAATTACATCAGAGTATCCATAAGCTTGGCTCGAGGAGGGGGGCTGGTTCAAACATGCTATTTTTGGCCTTTTCACTATGTGTGCTAAGAAGCATGCTGCTTTCTCCACCCTGTCTTCCACCCTGTTGTTTAACAGAAAACCTTCCAAATTAAAAAAATAAAAAGCTGATGAGGCCAATCATTTTCTTTCAGTATAAGCAAGACTGATCTTTTCAATGTATTTGATGTATTTTAAAATCTGGGGACATTTACTGGTTACTTGTTTTTGCATGGGGGAAAACAGTTTTATTCTTAAAAATCATAATTTGAAAATCCTTTACCCAAACTTACCAACATTTGGCACAGAACAAGTGTAGACCGTCTCCTAAGTCTGTGCCAAATTTAGTGTTGATTGGAAGTTCAGTTTCAAAGTTATAATTTTTTGTTTGTGCTGCACCTATTTTTAAAATTGCCTTAGAGAATGTTGATTTGCTGTCCCAGTACAACAATATCACTGCATTCTTGTGCAGTGATAATTAAGGTCATGCACCAGCAAGCCACAGGTCTCTCCTCCAAAGCCTTGGTGCAACCACTCAGCATCTGTTGCTTGAGGCAACTACTCCAGTCTGGTTAATATAGTAGGACCAGTCCCTGGATCTAATCTACTTGAAGGGAGTCTGATAGGCCTAAAGCATTCCATAAGAGAAGAGTTTGGTGTATAAACACTCTGTGCCCCAAAATCCCAATCTACAGAATCCAGCAGCAGCAAATGAATCTATGACAGTAAATTTAAGTTTAGTCATATGCCCTCTTCCTTTCCACTCACTTGTGAAAAATAGCTGCCATCCAGCAGACATGCATGTAACCATGCTATGACAATTTTCAAATGAAGAGAAAAAAGACTTACACATTGAACTGATTAAGGGTCATTTTTTTCCACAGACTTTCTCCTAGCAGTTGTGGCCTTCCAAGTTGTGGTCTTTCCAATCAAGGCGTTATTATTAATTTAATTCAGTCTGGAACCAGACTCAGGTACAGCTGCTTCTCTATGATCATGGCTGGGGGGGGGGAATCTGTGACCAACAGAAACGCCTGCCAGTCCTCTTCATGAGTAAATCAATTCTTGCTAATTTTCCCTCATGAAGTTTTGGTTCCATGGCTGCTCCTGTGCAGGAGAAATTAGAGTGGGCAAACTAAATCTTCCACTTGGCTGCATCTCGCAATGTACTTCCAGTCTGCCTCACATTTCTGTTGAGAGAGAAAGAAAAAGAGAAAGAGGGAGGGGGGGAGGAGAAATGTTCACCTCCTCATTCCTGTAACTATTGAGCATCAAAGCTCCTTCCCCAGGGGTTGAAAAGTTTGACACCAACATTGCTTAAGCCCTTCCATTTCCCAGAAGGCTAAACCATGTCCTATTTGTTTGGCCATTGTCAGTGCCCTCATGTCCGCAATCTCACTTTTTTGGGCTGCCAGGCTTCCAAGCATGCTATTCTTTTTCATTTTCAAGGAGACGGCACTTATCACTTTCTTTCTATCCGTTCCCCAGGATTGTTTTTCCCCTGTCTTCAACTTTGAGACATGTCATGCAATGAATAAATGAGAAGGGAGGGGAGGAAGCCAACGCAAAATTACCCCCAAACTTAGCAGGACCATTGACAGGAAAAAGATCTAGTCTTGTCAGCCTTTCCCCTAGAAATTTATCTCTTATGTCAGTGGTTCTTAACCTTTTTGAAAGAAACGCCCCCTTGAGCCATTGAGGAAGTTATCATCGCCCCCCTCCCCGTGATGATATCTTCTTATTTATTTGTTTGTTTATTTATTTATTTATTTATTTATTTATTTATTTGTTTGTTTGTTTGTTTGTTTGTTTGTTTAAGACACTTAAATCCAATGACCCCTGAAAACAAAATTAAATTCCAAGAAAATGAAATGCCCCCAAAAAGTAACATTTAATGATTTAGTTGCAAGTGAATTTTAAGACGCAAAAAGAAATATAAAAAGGGTATAAAAACAAATGCAGGAACTAAAAATTTCAAGACAAAAAGTCTGAAACTAAATTAAAATTGGAGGAAAATATATATTCATGCACACTGTAAAAAGGCTGCAGCCATCTTCACAGGTTTGGCTTGCTCCAGCGCCCCCCTACTGCCCCCCTTCTGCTCCAGTGCCCCCACGCTGCCCCTTTTCGTTCTACTGCCCCCCTGAAAAATGAAATCGCCCCCTGGGGGGCATTATCGCCCAGGTTAAGAACCACTGTCTTATGTTACTCTTGATAGCCTGGTTTACTAATCTGTGCCAGTCCAGTGTGTGTATACCAAGCAACAGACTTCTTCAAAGTAGACTTCAGGAGTGTACAAAATGCTTTACACAAATTTGATGAGTTTGTCCATCAAGCTAGGGTTGTGTGACTGGCAGCAACACTTGACCTGCTCAAGCACTGGTCTCTCCAATCACCTGTATTTCTGAAATGTTTTGCACTGAAGATGCCAAAGTTTGGATCTAAGACTTTAGACAATTACTTGCTTGACAATTACTCTGCTCCATGACGAAATTGCTTCACGATCGCAAAACGATGATTCAAAGGGGAAAATTCGTTTTATGACGATTGGTTCCCTGCTTCAGGAACTGATTCTTCGCATTCCGACGATCAAAAACAGCTGACCATCGGGTTTCAAAATGGCCGCCTGCTGTTTTCCGGACCTATTTCCAGAAGACAGCAACTGAAAATGACTTCCCCTATGGAGGATCTTCACTGGACGATGAGGTATTTTGCCTATTGTAACACATTTAACTGGTTTTCAATGCATTTCAATGGTTTTTTCCTTTCGCTTGACAACGATATCGCTTAACAGCGATTTTAACGGAACAGATTATCGTCGTCAAGTGGAGCACCACTGTACTTGCAAAGTCTAGCATGCTATTCTTTTTCATTTATTCATCCTAGCTCACCCAAAGTCTAGGTTCTAGCCCTAAACTAAGGTCCTTTTTCTAAAACAGGCACGGGCAAGTGTAGCTCTCCAAAAGTTGCTGGGCTTCAATTGCTATCAAACAAATGCTGGAAGTGGCAATCTATCAACACTGTGAGGGTCACAGCTTGCTCCCACTTCTCCAGAAGCTGTAGCCCACATAAAGTGCTTCTGTGTAAGCAGACGCTTATGCCTTGTTATTCATTTATAAAGTTCGATCTATCCTGGATTTGAAAGGCAAGATTCATCTAAAAGTCCTATAAGTTAGCCCTGACTCTGGTATAAATGATGTTCCCGATATTTTGGCCTCTAACTCCTGTAATTCCCCAACAACAAAGCCATTGTCCAAACAACAACAGCAGCAACATCTTCAGGACCAGAGATTGCCCATCTCTGCTTACAACCATTTCTTCCAACCCATCCAGATCATGTCCAGGTATTGGAGGCAGACTGTCAGGAAAGTGCATAAAACCATAGATCATAGCAAGTGAAAATGAATGGGGATCAGTATCCAGGAATGCTTTCCTTAAAATAAAAAGGATAGAGTACTACCAATTTTGCTACCAGACATTTGGAAGACAGATCTATATGAGTTCCCTGTCAGAAGAGTTATTGCTGAGTGAAGACTTCAAACTTGAGTTTTCCCTGGTTCAAATCCTTTAGCCCAGGATTAGGGAACCATTGACTGTCCAGTGGCTGATAAACTGCTACTCCCATCATACCTCACCATTGTCCAGATGGTTCCACATCTGGAGAGGTTTCCTTGCCCTTCTTCCTTATCTAGGATAAGGCTTTCAAAGACAGTGGGGCTCAGGCCTACTCAGAATTCAACCTTCCCCATTTGTGTTGGATCTCTGAGCTACATGGAAGATACAGTAAAGGGTGCATGCTTTTCCTACAGAAGACCCAAATTCAGGGTCCAGTTAAATTGCAGGGGGTCATGTGAGATGCATCTACCCAGTGGAAGCTGGGGACTCGAGTTTCATAGAGCAGTGAATGGGGTTGCACTCCCCCTGAGGGACAGGGTCCGCAGCCTGGGGCTGCTCCTGGACTCTGGTCTGGCCATTTGGAGGCCCAGGTATACTCGGTGGCCAGGGGTACCTTCCTGCAACTGCGGAAACTGTTCCAGCTGCAGCCCGACCTAAACAAACGGAGTCTCATGATAGTCCCACATGCACTGGTAACAACCGTTTAGACTACTGCAATATGCTTTATGTGGGGCTGCCTTTGATGACAATCCGGTGACTGCAACTGGTTCAGAATTGAGCTGAGCGACTGGAGAATGGAGGAGCCACGAGAGAACATATTCAGCCAATTCTGGCCAGGTTACACTGGTTGCTGCCTGGGCCCAATTCAAAGTGCTTGTTTTGACCTATAAAGCCCTAAATGGCTTGGGTCCTGGATACCTGAAGGACCGCCTCCTTCCATACAAACCTACTTGGCAACTGAGATCTAGCCAGAAAGCCCTCCCAAAAGAGCCATCCCTCAGTGAGGTAAGAGGGATGGCCTGCAGGCAGAGGGCCTTTTCGGCAGCTGCCCCCGGTCTTTGGAATGCCCTCTCAAATGACATCTGACTGATGCCAATGTTACTGACATTTCAGCACCAGATTAAAACCTTCCTGTTCCGGAAGTTTTTTAATGGAAGGTTTTAATTTTAATTAACAGAGTCATGGATCTAGATTGTTTTTCTTTTTCTTTTTGCTTTTGTAGAGTGGATATGGCCATCTTGGTTTTTAGTGTCTGTTTCTAACTGAACTGTTTTAATGGATGTTGCAAGCCGCCTGGCGACTCTTGCAGAGTGTGGGCAGCATACAAGTCAAAAATAAATAAATAAATAAATAAATAAATAAATAAATAAATAAATAAATAAATAAATAAATAAATAAAGTGCTGAACTTATTTTGTGGTAGAACCCAGACTAGGTTCAGCGGCCCCACAAAACTGGAATCAATCATTTCTACTGCTTCTACCCGCGGAAGCAATCACTGCCATCTGAAGCAGTCCAGCCTTGCACAGCCTGGACTGTTTTGGACCATTACTCCCATGAGCTTGAGCAAATTTAGCAAATTCTTGTGAACAATGGGAAACGTGAGCCAAAATACCTGGAGAATTGCAGGCAAAAACATCGGCTAAAGTACCTGCAAGCATTAGCTTTAATGTAATATAAACACTAATCATGTGCAGTCAAGTAACATTTGGTGACCCTGTTCAAGATTTTCTAGATAAAGAGTACTCAGAAGGGGTTTACCATTCCCTTCTTCTGGGGGTGTCCGTGGGACTGTACAGCTGGCCCAAGACCCAGACAGGTTGGCTCTTCTCCCCTGGAGGCACAGCGGGGAATTGAACACTCAAGTTCTGGCTCTCCAGCAGATACCTAATTCACTAAGTTATCTACCCAGCAGTTGTAGTATACAGGACATTAAACAATTACCTATTTGCATGTTGTCTTTTGAAAACTGTGGCCACTATCCTCTTGCTAATCCTAATAAGAGTATACATAGACTCAGTAGAGGTTACACTATTTACTTATTTGTGTCTAGTTCTGCACTGCCTTTCTGCTGGTATAGGGACACGTGGTGGCATGCAAGTAGTTCAACATCTGGAGAGCACATTGTCATATAAGAGACTATAACATTAATTGCAATTAAGGATCTAACAAGATTTTAAAACCGCTAATCAAGAGAATTTAAAAAACTTCTAAAAAGCAAGGTACTCTCTCTCACACACACACAAAAATGTGCAGCATCTTGCAATAAAACCCAATTGTGTTTGAAGCTGATCTAAAATGGCAGGTCTTTGCCTGCTGGCCCAAAGGACATCGTGGTGGCGCTGTGGGCTAAACCGCAGAAGCCTGTGCTGCAGGGTCAGAAGACCAAGCAGTCGTAAGATCGAATCCACGCGACGGAGGGAGCTCCCGTTGCTTGTCCCATCTCCCGCCAACCTAGCGGTTCGAAAGCATGCAAATGCAAGTAGATAAATAGGGACCACTTTGGTGGGAAGGTAACAGCATTCCGTGTCTAAGTCGCACTGGCCATGTGACCACGGAAGATTGTCTTCGGACAAAAATGCTGGCTCTATGGCAGTGGTGTCGAACTGTGGCCCTCCAGATGTTCTTGGACTTCAACTCCCAGAAGCCTTCACCGCCACCTCTGCTGGCCAGGATTTCTGGGAGTTGAAGGCCAAGAACATCTGGAGGGCCACAGTTCGACACCACTGCTCTATGGCTTGGAAACAGGGATGAGCACCGCCCCCTAGAGTCGAACACAACTGGACAAAAATTGTCAAGGGGAACCTTTACCTTTACCTTTACCAAAGGACATAGCTAGGGAATGGGCTACCTTTCTAAGTCAACATGTGAGTATTGACTTATTATTTAGCAATTTATTTAGAGAGGAGTCCACTCCCTAATTGAGATCAGGAATAGGATACTAGACTATTTGTAGTTACCCACGTGCAGGTTTGCGAAAATATTCATTTGTATCAATACTGTTTATGCAGGAAACCATACTATTTTGGGGATTGCTTTTAAAAAAAAAAAAAAGTCCACAGAGAGTCTTGTAGCATTTTAAAGACCAACCAGTTTTATTTGACATAAGCGTTTGTGGACTGCACCCCACTTCATGAGGTGTGTTTCTGGTGCTGACCTTCTCAAGGACAAGAGGAATGAGATTTGAGGATCTTGGTGCATTCATTTGGTGTGTGGTGGCATTTGTTCATTATAGGCACTGTTGCTAGTGATAAATCTACTCCCTTCTCATGGCAAGATGAATGACGTCTATGTGGGGAAGTACCAAAAAAAGGAGAAGTTTTTGGAAGGCACCAATGATGGCCATTTTAGTTTTAAAAGTGAATTGCAAGGCACTTCCTCTTTTGACACTCATGATTTGGGCTGCCAGTTGTAGCAGTAGCAGCACAGCAAAAGGAGCAGAAATTATAAAAGACCCCGTTAGGAAGTTACTTTTTAGCTGGCCTCCTCTCCACACTCCACACTGGTAGTTTATCTGAGTAACAGAGTTGTAGGGTGCAAACGTTTCAGAATTCAGTCCGTGCTAAATCATCCTGCATGTGTATCTCCTCCCTTTACTGGCTCTCTTGAAAATTCAGCCAATATTGTTGTGCAACTTCATAAAGTTGTCACATGTTTTAAACCCAGCTTCTACTGTCAGCCTCTTTACTCTTTTTTTCTTTTGCAATACATATACTCTCTTTTGCAGTTCCTTTTCAAAGTCGTTCCCTTGATCTCATCTCCTTTTTCTATTTCTATTTTGTTAAAAAGAGAGAGAGAGAGAGAGAGTGTGAAAGAAGGAACAGGGAATCTTTTTTTTTTAAAAAAATATATAGTATAATTCAGGCATTGTTTCAGTGAAGGAAACAGGTTGAAAACAAGCTAGCTTCAGGAATGCCAGATCATAGTCTATACAAAAAAAACATCAGGATAATATCTCTTTGTATGCTTGAAGATAGGAACAGTTTCAAATGGATTTGCTCAGCATGTGTAAGGTTGTTAGACGCTCGTTCTGTGGGATGCCAAATGCAGACAAGACAAAACAGTGAGCTGCAGAAAGAAAAGAGTCTTACCTGCAGTATTAAATGTTCGTCCTGGCACAAAGACTTGTCACTTACCCAGAGTCTCCTATGTGGTAACAAGGACTGCTTTTGGCACTAATTAGTTCGGGCAGTCAACAAAGAGAAAATGGGGACAGAACAAGGCTTCGAACTAAGATGAACTACCCCCTTCCCCTAAATAATTGCCACCCCGCAGGCTTAAGAAAGAAATGTAGCTTGAAAGCCATGTTTCTGTGACCTGCAGGCCATGAGGGCGAATAACCTCAGAAGCTTCTCTTTTTTTTCTTCTTTAAGTGTTCCATCCCCTATAGATTCAAAGATTAACTTTCCAAATAGGACTGAAGGGGCACCATATCCCTTGGGTTGGGAAGAAGGAGAAGCAACTGTGTGGTCCTGTTTCAATAAATGTTTGGACAAAGGATGGACAAAAAACCCACCTCTTTCCCAGTCCATTTCAATTTTGTATGTGTTCATTTAGAAATCCGTTCTTTGTTCATTTTCATATTGCTCTGTTTGGTGTGTGTGTGTGTATGTGTGTGTGTGTGTGCACTTGCACGCATGAATATTTGTATGGCCTTTATACTCTTATAAACCAGACATCTATATATGCCTTAAACAAGCTACTTTATGTTGGTTCTTTTAAAAGATGAAAATGCCACAGATGCCTGAGAGGTGTGAAATCAAAGGAATATTTTCCCATTCTGATCCACAAATTAGTTTGGGTTGTGGAAATCGTGCTTGTTTACTTCCAAATGCAGTCTGAATGGAAACTTCAAACATTTCTAATTTGGGCCAACTATCTTCCTTTTACAGTTCTTTTATTTTAAAGGGAGCAATTTATTATTTATCAATTTAGACGTTTACACATCACTCAACAGGCAATATGCAGCTCTTGGGGTAGCACGGACAGACAATAAAAGTCACAAATCAAAACTGTAACCACAGACATTACAATAAAGAGAACTCAGAGTCAAAGTAGAATCAAGATATTAGAATTTTAATATTTGCATTCATTAGTCTTTTTGTTATTTAGTCATTTAGTTGTGTCCAACTCTTCGTGAGCCCATGAACCAGAGCACACCAGGCCCTCCTGTCTTCCACTGCCTCCCAGTGCTGGGTCAAAGTCATGTTGGTTGCTTCGCAGACACTGTCCAACCATCTCGTCCTCTGTCGTCCCCTTCTCCTCTTGCCTTCACACTTTCCCAACATCAGGGTCTTTTCCAGGGAGTCTTCTCTTCTCATGAGATGGCCAAAGTATTGGAGCCTCAGCCTTAGGATCTGTCCTTCCAGTGAGCATGCTGGGTTGTGATGCTAGCATCTAGCAATTAGACCTAAACATTAACAGCCACAATAAAGTCAAGGATCAAATGCTTGCTGGAATACCAAGATCTTTGCCTGACATCTAAAAAATACTCATGAGGATACCAAGAAGATCACTTCTGGGACAGCCTTTCACAGGCTGATAAACCAGATGCCTGTGGGAACAAAACAGGAAAAAGAATTGTGAACTTCTAAAATGGCTACCAAGGGAAAAAAAAATCATGATAACCATTGTTGACTAATGATTGGATAAGTTCTCCAGATTCAAGTTAAATTGGTGCTGGTGAATTCAAGCAAAAAAGATCTATGAACCTCAAAGCAAGTATGGATAAACAAGAGCATATCTGCTATGTTGTAATTAAGGCAATAAACTGAGGTGACATCATCCATCTCATCAAACTCTACAATACATTACAAACTTCAAAACAAACTTACTTCAGCCTTCTTTTAATTCCTCTCTTACAGCACTGAGTGCCAGATCGCCACTATTTACATTTCTGACATGGAACTGGCTCTAAGGTTGCTCCAAGGCATTGTTTGAAATGGCAGTGGTGATCACTAGAAAAAAAGGACACAAATGATAAGCCAGCTATCTCTCTGCTACATGAAAAAAACCCCACCAAAATATTTAAGCTTAGATCCAGATCTGTGGTCACTAGGGATACTGAAATATCCTCACTTGTTGTATTTTCACACACAAGGAAAAGAGCCAGCAAACTTATTTTCCATTTCTCATGAGAATGCAAGATACTTTGTGAAGCTATTGACAAAAGAACAAGGTTTTATTTTTGTTTGCACAGATGAATCAGCATTGAGCAAATAAAATGTAAATAATGCAGAAATAGATGCTGCTTTGTTGGGACGTGGTACCGCTGTGGGTTAAACCACAGAAGCCTCTGTGCTGCAAGGTCAGAAAATCAGCTGTCGTAAGATCGAATCCACGCGACAGAGTGAGCTCTCGTCGCTTGTCCCAGCTCCTGCCAACCTAGCAGTTCGAAAACATGTAGAAATGATAGATAGTAGATAAATAGGTACCACCTCGGTGGGAAGGTCACGGTGTTCTGTGGCCATGTGACCACGGAAACTGTCTTTGGACAAACGCTGGCTCTATGGCTTGGAGAGGGGGATGAGCACCATGCCCTGCAGTTGAACATGACTGGACTAAATGTCAAAGGGAACCTTTACCTTTATTGTTGCATGGGGGCTATGGATTACAAGCATCTGAGAGATGGTTTCTATTTTTAAAAAATAACCAGCCAGTTATTCTGTGCTTGCTGATTGTGCATGTTTTTCATTCAAAGAAAAAGGACCTTTGATTTGCACAAATTACAAAGTTTTCCCCCAAATCATAAACACAGTTTATGAAAATTATGGAGAACTCAACCAGGGGATTGGGAAAACAATGCTTTTTGTCTTACTCTCAGGGTTTGGAAATTTCTCACTGAATTGCTTTAAGCTGACATACTCTGAACTGGGGAAAATGGAGAATTTAGAAGGGAATGGGATTTTTGGATTATGTGGACTACAAACACCAGAACTCTCAATTCTAGGAGTCCTACCAGGCAGGTAGACACCAGAATGTGGCTCACCTGGGGAAAAGGCTTAAACTGGAAGGCTTTAAGGCCTAGCAATGTCCAAGCTCTGCCTAGCTTCCTGATCAGAAAGAAAACTCCCAGCTAGCAATATGGTAAGAAAGGGAAACCTTGTGTTTTAGGCTTTTGTCCCAGGTGAGCTACATTTAGTTGTCTGCCTGTCAAGTAGAACTCCCAGAATAGAAGATTGTTTTGTTTGTAGTCCAAATATATACATCTGAAAACCCCTTCCTTAGGATTTAGTAGGTATTCTTCGCACATCTAGCTGAGGACATAGCAAGCATCCGGAGAGTAAATGAGTTGTACATCGGAAGCAAAGAACATTATTTAATGGAGAAAAGTGAAAACCCACAAGTGCCCCATTTTTGCCTTGGAAATGTACTAGAAGGCATGGAAGAAAGGGTCAATAACATTGGCAGCAGGCAGCTGTTGTCAAAGGAGGTCAGAATAGCAAAATCCTACCTCAGAAATGCAATGAAGCGAAGGCTGGTACTGTTTCCTTCCTTCTCTTGTGCAATTTCACTTCAGTAAAACAGTGGATTTGTAGGTTCTCATTAATAAAAAATAAATGCAGGGTGTGAGTAGGGTGGGATCGATGAGTCTATACTGTTTAATTCCACCCCTGGGCCTTTTCTATAACGAAAATAGTGTTAATTTGTTCCCTTTCCACAGCAGTAAATATTGCTCCCTTAGAAAATGAGTGATTTATTTGACTGGAACAAAATCTATCTCGTGTCTCCAAGTGTTTTAGGGTTGCAAGATCTATATGTGGATTGGCTCACTTAATGCTATTTATTGCCATATGAATGATATTAAGATAGATTTCCTTTGGTGGATAGAATTACTTTTCCTTCTCTCTTGCAATTTTTACTTGCTGCAGCAAAAAAAAGAGGGGACTTGGTAGGCTTATCTACAACATATCTTCTGGCTTGCCTTGCCTCCCCCTCCAAATTGGCTCTTCAAGACTTACTCTAAATGCTGGCTTCTTTTGAATGGCTGTAAAGCAGTGACCTCCAACCTTGGGCCTCCAGATGTTCTTAGGCTACATCTCCCAGAAGCATTCATCACCATCTCTGCTGGCCAGGGTTTCTGGGAGTTGAAGTCCAAGAACATCTGGAGGCCCAAGGATGGGGATCACTGCTCTAAAGGACATGAATGGAACCACACGGGACACCTGCCGGTCTTCTTAAAAGGTTATATGATTAAAGTGCAAAATATCTCATGCCCGTAGGATAGGTTAAAGGAAGGAATTCCACATCTTTGCCTATGGTAGACAAAGACTTCAGGTTCACATTGTGAGGAATTAAGTTAGGCAGCAAGAACTTTCACCTAGTTTTTTCTGCACATTGCTTATCTGTCTATTAAAAAAAAAATATATAGCTGGCCGAAGGGAGTGGGAGTTTCCCTAGATAAGAAGACAGTTTAAAAAACAGCAAGGAGAGAGTTCGTTTTTGCTGCTGGGAGGAAGAAGACAAGATGGAGATTTATGATGGACTGAAGAAACATTTACATGATTGATTTTATAGTCGTTGCTGAAATATCCCTACAACTAAAGAACTTCTGTGCTTTACCAGCTGTATTCAAGGACGTGAGATAATAATTTTTTTTATTTAGAGAATGTGTTTAAGTATTTTTCTAGAGAAATGCAATGAAGGGGAGGGAAACTGCTTAGAGTAAAAATTTGTACAAATATCTATTTATATTATATTTTTAGTTATGTTGATTTAATTCTTTAATAAATACTTCTGTCTATTTGACAGTTTAAAATTATGTTCTTTCCTGACCAAACCGAATGCATTTTGAGTACTGAATTTACGCTACCTAATTAATTGATGATTCAGCCCAACCAATTAAAATCTTATATGTCTGTGTTGTGTTATTTAAAATCAAGTGGGCTTTTTGAAACAGACAAGAGTAAAGCTCCTAACTGTTTGTACTTGGGCTGACGGACAGCAGAGAAAGGGGATTGCTTTGTTTGTTTATCAAATCCCTACTTGTGCTTCTCTAATTACTTTATTACAGATTCTTAGGAACTGAATGAAGTAAATAAGAGTCGTTATATGGTGGCAGCGGTGTCATGAAACACGTGCTTTGTTTATTTTTGCTGGCAACAGTTTGAAGATTTATAGCTAGGCAACGATCGTAAAAGTAAGACGTTAGCCTACTATATATTTGATTTATGGCATTAAAAGCAGTGTCTGCTTAAAGCAGAGCTGTGTGAGTAAGTGAAAAGCTAATGGGTTTTCTTTGATAAAAACATTAGCCATGCAGGAGTTTGGTAGGAAAGAACGTTTTTAAAGTTAAATTGGCTTATTAAATGTATATTTTTCTCTGAGTAAATTCCTTGAACTTCACAAGCATTTCTGCAGTGATTTTTTTTTCCTATGTGCTAATTTCATTTTTAAAGCACATGGACAGTTTTGCATCTTTTTTGGCATCAGAGAGAAGGAGAAGGGCGACATCTCGTGGTCTACGGGGTACATTGCTCTGAGGAGATGTCGAAGTGACACCTGGTGGTCTTCAGACATTATTGCAGCATGACATTTCAGATTCTTACGAAGTTGATACAGAAAGTGCAGCTCATCTATCTCCAGTAAGCAGACGGTTGCAACTAAGTGAGATGATGGCTGGAGTTCAAGAAGATCAAGCTATTGAAGACCAAAGAGGAGAAGAAGTAAGGTTAGATGATGAAGAAGCAGCAGCAGCAGCAGCAGCAGCATCCCAACTGGATGAAGAATTAGACCCAATTGACAAACTATCCAAGATGTTTGCTAGTTTTATTGCTAACCAAAATCAAGAGAAGAGAATTAGAGAATTGGAGTTAAGGTTGTCCAAACAGTACAGAGAAGCAAAACTCCAGCAAATGGAAAAGGAAAGGAAGCGAAAAGAGGAATATGACAAATCGATTGCCAGTGTGAACAGAAATAACCTACCTTTTTATCACGAGGGTATGGACGTTTTATCATTCCTATCTTTGTATGAGAAAGTTTGCCAAGATTTGAAGATCCCTCAGAAATGGTACATACCTTTGATTCGTACACAATGTAGTGGACTTCTTGCTGAGATTGTGGCAACTGTACCTAATGAGGACGTCGAGTGGGAGATTTTTCGTGAATATATCAAACGAAAATTTGGATACACTCCAGAAATTTTGAGACAAAATTTCAGGAAACTGAAAAAACAACCTAATGAGTGCTACTCTGCAATGGCTGATAGGTTAGAAAAACTTGGGGATCAATGGCTAGACTCAGTAGGCGCCAGTACTTTCCAAGACATGAGAACACTGATGTACCAAGAACATTTTCTTTCTTTAGTACCTGCAGAGATCAGAAGTGTCTTGATGCAGAAGAGGTTCAAGGATCTGCAAGAATTGGCCTTAAGAACCGATGAGTTACTTTCCTTCAAACGACCTGACCCGACGGTTAGGCCGAAGACTGCACCAGCGTTCCCCAGGAAACAGAGTTCATTTCAAACTAGAGAGTCTTTTGAGCAAGATCCCAGACGAAGGACAGAAGATACACGTAAGAGTATAGCTCCGGGACAGACAAGACCACCTCTCAAATGTTTCGAGTGTGGTGGTTCTCATTTGAGAAGAGACTGTCCGAAGTTAAACATTCCGGTTAAACAGGAGAAAGAGCCTGGGAGAAGAACATCTGCTCCAGTACAACCCAAAGGCAGACCTAGTGCTCCTAAGATGGCTTATACGAGTATAGAGTCAATAGGAACTGTTCAAGACCATATTCACAGTACTACATCATCAGTACCCTTCCAGTCAAGCATCCGACATTCACATAGTCAAGAGGGTGGAAGAGCAACTAGAACCTCAACTCAAGCTAATGGGGCTCAAGCCAAAATTAATTATGGTGTACCTCGTGTTTTGAACTTACGAATGGATTCTGTAACCTCAGACTACATCGGAGAAACTGCTGATGGACAAAAATACTCTATTTTGGATCCTGACACCATAATACCAGATTACCAAAGGAACTGGACTATAAGGAAGTTCACCGAAACTGTTTTCTTGCATACACCATCCGGAGATGTAGCTTTATGTGCTTTCAGAGATTCTGGAGCTGAACTTTCTTCAATAAGCCGTCAGTTTCTTGATCCAGCTTTGGTCTTGTATAACTTGAGATGCCCCATAAGAACCTATGCAAGCGAAGGAGATGAGCTAAAACATATTCCTGTCGCGTATCTGAAAATTACATACAAGTCCTGGACTGGAGTAAAACATATTTTGACCCATGAGGGGAAACCTGACTTTCTTCTAGGAAATGATCTCGCTGTGTTGGACGAAATACAAAGCCAAGGTCCACCTGTAATTCAAGTAGTTACCCGATCCCAGAGCAAGAAGATGCGAGAAGTTGAACCAATAGAAGAACTAGACTTAGAACCAGAAGAGGAGGAGCCAGATCAAAGTTATGAGCCAGATGAGGAACAAGATTCAGAATATGAACAAGATCAAGTATTTCCAGATGATATTCCAGAGGAAGAGCCTACTCCTGATGATATTCAAGGAGAAGAGTCTACACCGCAACAGCTCTTTGAGACCGAATCTGATGACTCAACTACAATTGAGGCCGGAATAGAAGAAATCGTTCCTAAAGGATCGGAGGTCTTTAGACAAAAGCAACTTAATGATCCCTCTTTAGCATCTTTAAGAACTCGTGCAAACGAATACGCTCAACAGCCTGTCCAACAGTCAGCATACTTTCTATGGGGAGAAAATGGACTGTTATACCGTGAGTACTATCCCAAGGATTTTATGGCAGCTCAACCCGTGCGACAGTTAGTAGTGCCCTCAGATTATAGACTGAGAATTCTTGAAATGGCACACGATCATCCTTCCAGTGGACACCAAGGTATGAGAAAGACACTCAAGAGAATTTCTCAACATTTTTACTGGCCTGGTCTTTCCAAAGCCGTAAAGGAATATGTTGGTTCCTGTGATGTTTGCCAAAGAGCAGGACACCAAACAGACCAAACCAAGGCTGAAGTGCAAGTTATGGAGATACCCGACCAAGTGTTCAAGTATCTACAAATGGATGTGTTAGGACCATTCATCCCTACTAAGACCAAGAAGAAGTACATCATCACTTTCATTTGTTCTGCAAGCAGATGGATTGAAGCTTATGCAATCAGCAACTTGTCAGCTACCACCATAGCTAGAATCATCGTGGACTTATGCTCACGTATTGGTGTTCCATCCAAAATCATTTGCGATCAAGCAGGAGCTTTCACTAGTGAACTCATGAAGAAAATCTGCGAAATAAGTGGTATCACCCTTAGCTTCAGTACTTCTCATCATCCTCAATCACACGGAATGGTGGAAAGAGGTCAACAGACTTTACTTCGTATGATCAAGACGATGACCCAAGAGTATGGGAACATTTGGGACGAACTCTTGCCTTTTGCTTTATTTGCCTATAGAAGTTCCGCTCATTCTTCACTAGGTGGATTTTCCCCGAGCGAGTTGGTATTTGGAAGAAATCTTCAAGGACCTTTGGATATTCTGAAATCCGAATGGGAAGGTGCAGTCAAATCTAGTTCAGTACCAGTTGCAGAATTCGTCCGACAACTTCAAGAGAAACTTTTAGCTGTTCAAGAGTTAGCTAGAGACAACTTGATGAACGCTCAAGCTGAACAGAAATACTATCATGACAAGAAATCCCGACACAGAGAATTTGCAGTGGGTGATTTGGTGTTAGTACTGAACCCGCTCAGACCTTCTAAGTTAGAAGTGGTCTGGGAAGGTCCAGGAGAAATTGTTCAAAGATTTGGAGATGTTAATTATCTTGTTAAAATGCTGGATTCTAAAAAGAAACCTGTTCTTTACCATGTCAATAGACTGAAACGTTACAAAGATAGATCTGCAATGGTTTTTCAATATCATGCTGAGTATTTCCATTCTTCTAATGAACCAATTGATATGTTGTCAGAATTGCAAGATGCGGGTGATTGGTCTGATAATATTATCTTAACAGGTAATCAAGATCAGAAGGATCAGTTGTACCAGGTCCTAGAACGACATCAAGATGTGTTCTCAGACAAACCAGGTTACACAAATTTAGTCAGTCATGAAATCACTACAGATAGTGATGCTCAACCTATACGGTCGAGCCCATACAGAGCAATTGGTAATCATGCTAAACAAATTGAGCAAGAGATTCAAAAGATGTTATCTCTAGGAGTTATTGAAGAGGCAATCAGCCCTACTTGGACTTCACCTGTGGTACTAGTCCCTAAAAAGACTGCTACAGGTGAAATTCAAGAAGAAGTGAGATTTTGTGTTGATTATAGGAAGTTGAACAGTGTTACCAAATCGGATCCTTACCCTTTGCCTAGAATGGATGATTTGATTGAACACCTTGCTAAGGCTAAATTTATAAGTATCCTTGACCTAAAGAATGCTTATTGGCAATTAGATATGGTAGAAGAATCACGAGATAAGACCGCTTTCATCACACATGTGGGAACTTTCCGGTTCCGCAGAATGCCATTTGGTTTGAAAAATGCAGGTGCTTCATTTCAAAGGATGATTGATAAACTTTTGCAAGGTTTACCTTATGCTAATGCTTATCTTGACGATGTTGCGATTTTTAGTAATGATTTTGAATCTCATTTGGCACACATTGAAACTGTTTTGTCCAGACTTCAACAAGCAGGACTGACAGTAAAAGCCAGTAAATGTCAATGGATGCAGGGAAAGGTCATGTATTTAGGACACTTGATTGGGCAAGGAGAAATTCAAACTATACAAGCAAAAGTTCAAGCTATCAATGATTGGCCTATTCCTAAAACTAAGAAACAAGTACGCTCGTTTCTAGGTCTAATTGGCTACTACAGAAAATTTATTCCGGATTTTAGTAATTTGGCAGCACCTTTGACAGAGCTAACTAGAAAAAGAGAACCTGTCAAAGTAAAATGGACTCCTGAATGTCAAAAGGCTTTTGATGCCTTAAAAGCTAAAATTGTTGATGCGCCTATTTTGAAATCTCCTGATTTCAACAAACCTTTCGTATTACAAACTGATGCATCTGAATTAGGTCTAGGAGCTGTTTTATTACAACAAGGAGAAGATGGAAACCTTTATCCGATATCCTATTTCTCTAGAAAACTTCTGGAACGCGAGAAACACTATGCTATTCCTGAAAAAGAGGCACTTTCAGTTTTTTGGGCATTGAATCTTTTGAGACCGTATTTATGGGGGCGCAAATTCACGCTTCAAACCGATCACCGAGCTTTAGTGTGGTTACAAAGTATGAAATCTCATAACCAAAAATTGTTAAGATGGAGTTTGGCATTACAAGATTTTGATTTTAATATCCAACATATTCCAGGAAAATTGAATATAGTAGCAGATAGTCTTTCTAGAATGTATGAAGAAGAAAACTCATGCAACACTGAGCGTTGACTTAGATATCTGATGTAATTTCATAGAATGTAGTGTTTCATTATTTCATATATACTTTTGTAGTAGAGTTTTGATATATAATATGTTTTATATTTTCTTAATTCCTTGTATCAAATTACTATAAATTAGATAAGTAGACTAATCTGAATTTCTGTGTAATTTCGGGGGGCGTGTGAGGAATTAAGTTAGGCAGCAAGAACTTTCACCTAGTTTTTTCTGCACATTGCTTATCTGTCTATTAAAAAAAAAATATATAGCTGGCCGAAGGGAGTGGGAGTTTCCCTAGATAAGAAGACAGTTTAAAAAACAGCAAGGAGAGAGTTCGTTTTTGCTGCTGGGAGGAAGAAGACAAGATGGAGATTTATGATGGACTGAAGAAACATTTACATGATTGATTTTATAGTCGTTGCTGAAATATCCCTACAACTAAAGAACTTCTGTGCTTTACCAGCTGTATTCAAGGACGTGAGATAATAATTTTTTTTATTTAGAGAATGTGTTTAAGTATTTTTCTAGAGAAATGCAATGAAGGGGAGGGAAACTGCTTAGAGTAAAAATTTGTACAAATATCTATTTATATTATATTTTTAGTTATGTTGATTTAATTCTTTAATAAATACTTCTGTCTATTTGACAGTTTAAAATTATGTTCTTTCCTGACCAAACCGAATGCATTTTGAGTACTGAATTTACGCTACCTAATTAATTGATGATTCAGCCCAACCAATTAAAATCTTATATGTCTGTGTTGTGTTATTTAAAATCAAGTGGGCTTTTTGAAACAGACAAGAGTAAAGCTCCTAACTGTTTGTACTTGGGCTGACGGACAGCAGAGAAAGGGGATTGCTTTGTTTGTTTATCAAATCCCTACTTGTGCTTCTCTAATTACTTTATTACAGATTCTTAGGAACTGAATGAAGTAAATAAGAGTCGTTATACACATCACAGAACCTGAAGCAGTAATTAGGAGAATAAGCTGTGGGGTTGGATGACCATATTGAAACCTTGCCTTCATTGTGAACTCAATGGCCAGCCTTCTAATCCTTCAATTACTGTCCATCCTCCAAAATAATAATTTCCTGCATTTGCTATTTGCCATTTGATACTGAATTCAGAATCCCACAAGGTGCGACTCGTAAATATGCCTTGCACAGAGTGTTTCTATACTTCTCGGACGCTTTCCGAAAGCTAGTTCTACCCTAGGATGAGTATGGGTTAGAAAATAACCAATTTCACCCCATAATTGCCACGTTGCATTGCATGTTTGAGTCTTCAGAATCTCAGAGGTGAGTAGGACTGAGAGATAGAATTTCATCATTAGTGAATAAGAGCCACAATAAAATTGTTAGCAACCAAAAAGTTTCCACCATTCATTTCTAGGGGGCAGAGAGACTAGAAAGTTGGAGACCTGTCATCAACCTTAACTATACGTTTGCTAGGGCACCGTATAAATATACATTTACTCAGTTTTTATATGCAGCTTTTCCTAATGACTGGAGTTTTCCAGCTGAAGACTTCATTGCAAAATTCAAGAATTGCGTCATCTGCAGAATAATTGTGTTCAGAGCCACAAGGACATACGGATGAGGTTGGCTTGCTAAAAAAAGAGAAGGTCTGCAAAAAATTCTTCCCAAATTCCCCCCAAATCTAAAGCTCTCAGAGTGCTTAGTATCTAACCTTAAGTATCATTAAGATTATTATAGATGGAAGCAATTGCTTCCATGTAAACACTAACAGTCAGAATCCACATACTGTGAGCCATCTATTGCCTGCAGAGATCAATGATAATAATACTTAGAACTTTTTAGTGTTTTGAGGGTTTACCTTCTTGTAATCTTGGCAATAGCTTTGTGAGATTTATGATATTATCTCCACATTTCAGATGATGGACTTTGACTTAGCAATTTGTGCTTGTTTTAAGACTACCTAGTGAGTTCATGGCAGAGGTCAAGACCTGGTAATGAGGACTGGGGACTTAGTAATACATGGCATTGAATAATGGAAGTCTTTAGAGGGATATATGTTGGAAGTTGCTAGCTTGGATTAAAATTCAAACTGAAAAAAAAAATCTCTAGGCTCAGAGGCCCGGTAGCTATCAGAAAAGAACTCAGAGCAATTCATCACTCTGCTAGTCTACTAGTCCCTTATATCCTTCCAAAACCTGAAAACATGATCTTCTCCTTGGTCTCAGAATTTTATGATTGTACACAACTTCTCCTGTCCCTTAGTCATACATGAGGCCATAAAAAACATTCATAGGCCCTTCAAGAGCTAATACTATCATTCAGTGGTGGCAAAGCCTCAGAAATATTTGGAATGGCTGATCTTCATGCTTCAGTTGACTGAATTCTCCTGCTAGGAAAATGGCTCTCTCTGTGGGAACAAGACAATCAGTATTCTCTGCAGGCAGTTTTGTAGTGTCCAGAAAGTTCTGTGCCTTGCTATGCTTGGCATGGTCCTGCTTTAATGAACAACCCTTCTCTACTTGACACAGAACTGTCTGGCACAGCGATACCTGTTTTTGCTATGTGCTTTTTCTCTTGGGCATGTAGTCAAGTGAGGAGTAGAAAGATTTTCTGTATTAGCCACACTTCATAGAGTTGAAACTAAAAAAAAACAACCTGTTGCTAAGTATGTAGGCATCCCACTCCACAGTCCTCTACAGAGACCCCTTGTTCCAATGAAAGAATGATTTGATACCCTCTAGCAATTTTCCCAGGTAAATCTTCTCTCTGTCTTTCTCTCTGCAGAAGAGCTGCTGTTAGAGATAGGCACAAATAAAAAAAACAATTCACCAAATTTGTTCAAAAGTCACAAATTCATTGATTCATATTCATATGAATCAATGCCCCCGATGAATACGAACCAATAGTTTTAGTGATTTTTGATTCATCAGTTCATTTGGCTTTAAAATCCCCCCAGGCACATGGAGACATCAAAATTTCAGAGAAGATTCAACTGGCTCTCCTCTACAAGCCCTCCAGTTTTGGTGAAGATTGGGTTTACCCAAGCCAGCTGCTAAAGGGCAAAGTGGGGAGACCCACTTTGAGGATTTATAACTTGGATGTATGAAACCCAATTTTCACATAACTTGCTGGGATTCTAGAGTAGAGTCAGAAGAAACTATCTAGTGATTTTGGTGTTTCTATGTGCCTGGGAGAAATTTCCCTGGTGACCCCTCCTTGTAGGTGTATTACTCAGAAATCCAAAACCTAAACTTCACCAAATTTGTAGGGCTTGTAGAAGAGAGTTGGGGAAAGCCATTCTGTGAATTTGGTGTCTCTAGGTGCTTGGGAACATTTTATAAGGTTTTAAATTAAAAAATGAATTGACAATTGATTCATCAATTCATGAAAATAATATCATAAATTTGTAATTCATGATACGTTGGCCTTGATGAACTATGAATCAAAGTGAGTCACCATTTTTCTGATTTGTGCCCATCTCTAACTGCTATTCATTTGAAGATGAGTTATTTTTCCAGATGGGAAAAATAAGTGAATTCACATTGGTTAGTTATAGCCAAGTGGCCCTTGTCCTACTTGTGGGGGACCAGGAAAAGAATCTAATTACCCAGAAAATCCAGCAAGACAGCACAAAAGCCCAATTGTAATCTAGACAGAAAGTACAAACTTTGCTGACTGGCAGGAATTACAACATGATTAGGGAAGAAGGGAGGGTTAAAAACTCAGCTAAAAGTAACCTTTACCAGCAGGAAAGAGACCAGAAACTCAGTTATGCTGTCCAGATGTAATGAACCTAGTAATCAATTTTGGTTTCACACAGATTTTTTTCATTAAATAAATAAACATTCTAACAAACAAACAAACAAACAAACAAACAAACAAACAAATAAATAAATAAATAAATAAATAAATAAATAAATAAATAAATAAACATTCAATAGATACTGAGCTGTTATTCATCTCCAGGAGGTGGCCTCAGAAGGTGGGTCTTGGACTCACCAAGGTCCATGTTGATGGCAGTGGCTCGGATAGCCCCTCTCCTGGCGTGGTTGCTCCATGTATTGACTGGGGAGGGTGCTGGGGCATGCAAAGATACAGTAGAGATGGGATAGCTCTACTCCATCTCCCACTGAGGAGGTGGGATGGTGACTCTCCCTGCTTAGCTGAGTGGTCAGCAGCGTAGGGGGTTGGAGAAACCCCAGGTGGTCCACAATTGGCATGGCACAAACTATGATGGCTGTGTGTGCCATGCCACAAGTGGTAAGTGGACAGCCCACACCGCCCACTTCTGGGGGGGGGAGGGTCCAATCGGCCTGGCTATCTGTGGTGGTGATATTCACATTTGTCTCCCTGGGAGACAAATACGAATATTCCATCTCTACTGTACAGTTAATACAGTAAACTCATCTGGTGTGTTTGTGTGCATGTGCGTGCATGGGCATGTGTTAATCAATTGTTTATGCTTCATAGTTATTTGGGGGGCATAAGATTTGTACATGGATTTTGAACTACATGAGGGTCTAGCGCACCTAACCTCAGTGTTGTTGAAGGGAGAAGTGCATTTTGTTATAAGCAATGCTTTTCTCTCTGTTTCTTTCAATTAAAGGCAAATAGTAGGATGTGAGGAATTTGCAAGTCTCAATGCTAGCTCCTTTCTCAGGGCAACCTTAGTCCTCCAGGTCCCCATGTCTAATCACTCATACTCACATGCTATCTATAGTTTTGGTTCTTTTGATACCAAAACTCAGCCTCTAACTACAAGGAAATCCATCTTTCCCCTAACATAACTAGTAGAGATTCCAATTCACCAGTTCTGCCGTCTTGAATTTTTAGCCTTTTCAGCAGCTCTCTTAATTTCCTACTTGACTGTTGTGCAAAGACACTGCCAGCTTCTCTTTCGTTCAAGGCTTCCCCGTCCAAAAACTGTTTACAACATGTGGTGAAGCCTCAGTGAGCAAACACCTGTACCTTCTTGGCATGCAGATGTTTGGTCTGTTGCTTTGCCAGCAAACACCAGATCTTAGGAAGTGCCCAGATTAGATGCATCCTATGGACCATTAATCAAGTTCGTCCTTCAGTGCTTCGGAAGACAGAACCTGCTCATTTCAGGATTAGAGGGGCAAAGCTGCCTCTAGATTTCCCCAGCGATGTCTGTAATTAGGCAGGTGAAAGTGGCATCTTGGCCCTTAAATATTTCCACACACCTGCAACACTGTCTCCACTTTTTTTCTCATTGTATCTATTCCTGACTTTGCTGTTTTTGCTTCAACATGCAAAATCACCCTTCCTCCCTCTCTCTTTCATTCTCTAATGGCTTGTTCTACCTTATGAACTAGCACTAGTTCATAAAGTAGAACAAAAAGAAGCTTGCCAGTTCTAATGTTGCCCCCAAATATTGCCTCCAGCGACATAATTTTAGATGTGAGTTCATTGGCCTTTTTTTTTTTCCAGAGAGTTTGTCTAAAGTATTGAGAAAGGCAGGTATAAATATTTTATACAAATAAAATTTTTAACAGGAATGCTAGCAAATTCTACCAAGATCAGTTAAAGTTCAGGGATTCACTTCCTGAAATTCCCTTGTTCATCACAGTATCCTACCTCTGGTTTAATTGAAACTGAAATTAAACATACGACTTCAAATGAATCATGTGATTAAATATGTCAAGCCAAAGGAGTTCAGTTATAAATAGCGAAAAGTCATGAGTCTCATCATTTTCGTTTGTCTAATCTTCAGTCTGGTGACTATAGATCTGGGGCTGGGCAACTGTGGTCCTTCAGTGGCCTGTTTTGGTTTTGAATATCAGCTCCCATCAGCCCTAGCCTAGTCAATAGTGAACAATTGCATCTGTTCAAATGCCATGCTTGTCCATCCTTGCAGAAGGTGCATCAACACTGCTTGTGGTGAAATCTAGGAGATAAAGACCTAACATACATTGAGCCACCCTATTATTTTTCCATTACTATCTTTTATAGCCTCCTCCAGTGTGGTTCCTGTGACAGCCTTCCTCACGACTCACAAAGGGAGGTCATCCCGTCACTTTAAAACCCTTCACTCTTCTTTACTGCCACCAACCATTCCTTAAAGAATAATGCAGCAGGCCAGTATAACTTTTGAAAATAAAAACTTGGCTTATTGAATACAAAAAGAAAGGAATGGTAAATCACTGTTAAATAAATAATAAATCAATCACTGTTTCTCAGGCACTAGCTATCACAGACTCTTTCTCACTGACATTAAGATCACTCTTACTCTAAGCTCAGACTCTCATCTATCTGCTATCTCCTATCTGACCCACTCACACCTCACACACACCTTATATATCACAGCTCCTCCCGCCTCTGCACCACCCTCTGCCCTCTCATTGGCTGAGATTTTCCCTCCCAGCTGTGACGGACAGGTAATGCTAAGGCTGCCCGTAACAGTTCCTTCAAATATTTTCTTTACACTTGCCTTCATTTCCAAACATTGGTCATACTGGTTGGAGCCCAAAATGTCTGGAGGGCCACAACTTCCTCAGCCCTGACTGAAATGGATTACATAGAGGTGGAATGCCCGTCTCTCTAGTAAGAAGCTTTGGCTGAAAAAGAAGGTTGGGCAAAAATGTCTTTCTCTTCACAGCTGTGCTGGGGCAGGGGCAGGGGGCTAAGGCATGTGGGAATAATACTGAGAGAAGATTCTTTGGCATTTATTTGCCCAGTGGCTAGCCTTTCCCCCCCATGATGCTGGATCACAGTGCAGGGTTAGCTGGGTGTGTGTGTGTTCAAAATTGGAAGGGCATTTCATCCTCACAGTCATCACTTCAGAATGCAAATCCAAAATTAGATTTGAAGGAATAACAACCACAGCTGGCATCGTAGCTCTTCTTAACCAGCTCCAGATGAGACAGTTCTGTTGCTTAACTATCTAGGGCAGAGCATGATCTACGTAACCTACAGATGTGAGGATTACTCACAAAATTTCTCATTCTCTCTGATTTTCTGCGTCTCGTCATGCAGAGACATCCCGCGGAGGCCTTTCCCCATATCAGAGAGCTTTCCTGTGAGAATGACACCCCAGTAGCACCTTTCCTTTCCCACCTGCTGTTCCACCCAGGAAAATTGTCAAGTTCAGCATACAGTAGTTTAATGTCCTATGTTGTCCTCTTATCTGCACGTAGAACCAACAACTGGCCCTACCTTACTCTAATATTATTTGATGATACTGTTATGCTTCTCCATACTTTTCTCTTGCTGATGCCACAGTCAAAAATATGTTCTAGTACATTAGCAATCAGATTATTTTATTTGTGCTTTATTTGTTTGCTATGTTTATTTATTTATTTATTTATTTATTTATTTATTTTATTTCTATCCCGCCTATCTGATCATATTAGACCACTCTAGGCGGTCACATGTTATGTTTTTGTTATGTTACTTGTTAGTAATGCCTCATTTATATGCTCTGAAAGTTTTGATTTTTTCTTCTTCATCAAGAATACACTCTTAATTTTCTGCCCTACTTTATTGTGAGCACAGCAGTTCTGACTATATTGCTTTACAGGAGAGCATTATCAAAATAAAATGATTGTTTGATTAACCAGTGTATGTTGGTGTCCTGCATTATACCCGGCTGATTTCTCACCACAGTGATATACCTCTGGGCCCAAAGCACAAGATTACACTCCACAAATTCAGCACTGGATGATAAAAATCTGCAGTGATAAAAACTGGCAAGAAGAATAGACTGAAAGAGAATTAGAACATGGGTTTCTTCATTCCCCAGTGGAACTGTGAAAGACTATACTGTGAAACATACTTGCAACTTGTGCATTTCAAATGTGTTGCTTTTGTGTGTGTTTCCAGGTAATTAAAAAGTTTCAGTTGCTAATGGGATGAACCACAGAAATCAAAATCACTAACTAGATTTTGGTTTCCCCTCTGAGAGATAGGATGTGTAGAAACAGGAACCTGAAATCCCCGTAAGCATTCTTGCATACTAGTAACTCCCCTTAAAATCAGAGGGAGTTGCTTCTGAATAATCATATCAGTCAACACCATCATGGCATGCACATTCTGTGTGCATGCCATGTCAGATGAAAGGAACAAATCAGTACAACATTTCAACTTTAAGGGGGGGGACATAATTTTACTGCTGAACTTAAAACTATAGTTGAAAGGACCCTTTTTGTTAGATTAGCTTTCCATCTCACCCTCAGTCTAGAAGATACCCCAAGATGATGTACATAAAACAAATGGAATACAGTTGCAATCATGTAGAATCTGGTTCTTCTCTTCCAACATGATGTTGCTGCATGATAGTGTGTCCTTCCCATTACACCTCTAGCCTAGTTCTCTCATGAGGTCACTGTGACTGTTCTCATCAACTTTGTGTAGCAAATTGTATGCAACAGATTTGGGATGAAAGAAGAGTCAAGATGTTCCAGAGACAGCATAGATTAGTACTGGAGTCAGTCTGGATGCAGTTCCAGCACCCAGGGGAGTTCAGTAAAGAGCTAACTAGACAAGATATACAAGACTATCCACTAGGACGGGTGCAAAAACATTCCCCCAGCCCTCAATGTCTCCAGCTCAAGACTTTGAAGTCTTGACATTCTCCATCTGCCTTAAGAAATAAAAGATGTCTGTTCATCCTGGCATGAGTTTGCCTTACCTCTGGATGCTGCAAATTAGCCTGCTTTTGGCTTGTGATTCACCATGGGGAGATGAGCAAGGGTTTGATTTGCAAACCTCTGGGTCCATCTCCCTGTGTGGCTCACCTTCCCCCAAATCTGAAGGCAAAAGATCCTGGTGAATTCCTACACATGTTTAAACATTTGTAATTCTCCAGGGCATCCAAGTACTTCACAAGAATGTCAGGGAAATTCCAAGGCTTCTTGCACCTTGCTGGAGTGCAGAAAATCTGAGCAGTTGTGGTTTCTGAGGGTTCCTAATATCCATGCAGAGTGATTGGTATCCCCAGAAAAAAGCTAATCCCATGACTCTGTACTGATCTGTACATTTTAGAGGCCTGGATTCCATTCTGTACTATTGAGATCCCCCCCTTTATTTTTGGTGGGGTTAGGGAGACTGATGTTTGATTTTAGAATCAGCTGACCATTACAAGTTGGAGAAAGTTAAGTTTTGACTCAATTAAATATTGCAGTGTCGTGACTACTGCTACTGCAATTAACATTTAGTATCGGTATTCAGCTAAGCGGGGAGCTATATCACATGATTGTTCATTTGATCTTGCATGAAGCTTTGAAGGAATTACAGTGGTGCCCCACATAACGGGCGCCCCGCTTAACGACAAATCCGCATAGCGATTAAGTTTTTGGGATCGCAAAAGCGATCGCATTGCGATGTTTTAAATGGTAAAACATTGCTTTGCGATGATCGGTAAGCAGCGAAAATGGTGGCCGTATGGAGGATTTTCACATAACGGTGAGTTTTTAGCCTGTAGGAACACATTAAATGTGTTTTAATACATTCCTGTGGGCTTTTTTGTTCCATATAGCGACAAATCCACATAGCGACGATTTTTCCGGAACGGATTATCGTCACTATGTGGGGCACCACTATATGTCCCTGGAAGTGTTTTGTCTTTAGTTGTGAAGTTAGTGTGTTACAGAGTTCGAGCCATATTTTCATTCTTCTATTGCTAAAGAAGGCACATGATCATGAAGGGCCATCTAATGCAGCCGTTCTCAACCATTTTATTTTCCGGCCAGGGCCTTAAATACAATATAAAAGAAATATAGAAATCAGGATTGTATAAGTCACAGAACAAAACTTATAAAGTGGTGTGTGAAGAATTGTACATTTTGTTGCTACCCATGCAACAAAATGAGGCAGCGAACAGTTAATAATCCCATTTTTATGATATTCTATGTAATTTTTTAAAAAAAATGAAGAGGGGGAAATCCTGCAGTTATAAAATAAGCAGTGTAAGAAGAAAGATGGGCCAAAATCTGCCTCCCAGAGAAACTAGATATCTATTTTCATGAAGCCTTTTGTTTTGTTTTTAAATGTGGCTAGCGTATCTATGCTATTGTCCAAACTAATATTATATATTGAAGCTTGTGATTTTTTGTCATCTAATAATTTATGAGTTTAAGGATTTCTGACTATTTCTAGATTCTTAGCAAAGTACTAGCAGGCTTGCATATGACTGTTATATATCTATCAAACTGATTCAACTGCATTACATATAGATATATTTCTGGTGGCAGAACAATGTAAAGGTGTCATCCACCTAGGTCCAATATGCCAAACACTCATAGTTCTTTAGATCCCACAATATGTTTTTCTAATGCATTCTGAGAAGGCTGAAATATAGAGACAAGCTTGTCAACAATAACAATATAAAGCCTTATTTATTATATTTCAAACCAAAATGATTGCTCTTTTCACAAATGCTGTTAGTGCTGACATGAACTCAACTCTTTTTCTTTCTTTCTTTCTTTCTTTCTTTCTTTCTTTCTTTCTTTCTTTCTTTCTTTCTTTCTTTCTTTCTTTCTTTCTTTCTTTTTGTGAGTGAGTGAGTAAGTGAGTGAGTGAGTAAGAGAAGTATATTTATTGTTAATAAATTTGAGGGAAACAGCTGTGAAATGAATGCCCAATGAAGTGCAGTATTCCCTGTACTGAATAATAAAAAGAAAAGATTGGTGCCTGTCACCTTGTTTGTTTTTTGTTTCCTTCTTTGTTTTTATTGCACCAAAATTGTACACTTAAGAATTCTGGACATTTCAGTAAAGGTCATGCAAGGTTCCTTAGCTATAGATCTAATTTAAGAAGAATGTGATGCTCCTTTTATTTCACTCTGACCATTTGCAAAAAGAAAGGGGAAAGCCAGTATTAGCAAACCTGCAGCCAATTGTACTAGCTTAAGAATAACAATATCCCTGTTAGATGGTCCGTACTCGCAGCTATTCGACAACTAGATGCCATTTAATAAGCTTTGCTTTTAAAAGTTATGGATGGCTTCAGCATGTAATTATATTCCTACTTCTTAAAAGTATCTTTTAAAGCTTTGAGTTGGAATCTAAAACATCTGGAGACACCAGGTTGAGAAAGTCATTGATTATAGGTCCTTCGAGCAATCAAGTTAGTGGTACTAATTAAAGCTTGAAGGTCTTTCCACTGGGAAAGTCTTTGACGCATTAGTGTCCTTTGCTATCTACATGTTGACATTTGCGTGTGCCAGAAAGAGTTTTAAAATCCCCTAACGGCAAAAGGAAAGAAGTTGTTTTTTTCAAACTTTGTTTTTGCATGCCAGGGTATACCAGTTGTACCAGCTGGCTTCTTGGACCACTTACAAAATATGCTAGGGGATGGGGAATGAACAAAATACTGCAGAAACTGAGGATAACCAAAATTATCTAAGATGGAGGATGTTGCATATTTCACTTGTCCATTTGCATAATGTGGACTTCCTATGCCAATAATTTGGATTTAGATATAGGAGTAGACTGTAAGGCTAATTTCAACTCTAGAAAATTAATTGGGGAAGGAGGTAAGGATAAGAAAGGACTTTTAATATAATAAGGAATTTGCCCCCTCCATAGGATGCCTTTCTAAGATCATAGAATAATGGAGTTTGAAGTGGCCTATAAGACCATCAAATCCTACTCCCTGCTCAATGCAAGAATCCAAATCAAAGTATAGCTGATAGATTGTTTGCTAATTTTCTCTTTAATTGCTCCAACATTGAAGCACCTAATGTTGAAGACCACTGGGTTCACGGTTGAACTGCATGGCTCCCCACTTGTTACCTCCTCCCAGTCTGAGGATGAGCCATTAATCATCACCTTCTGAGTCCAATTCTGCAAACAACTGTGTATCCACCTGATAGTTGTTCTATCCAGCCCACATCTAGTTAACTTGCTAATCAGAATATCATGGGACACTTTGTCAAAAGCTTTGCTGAAGTCAAGATATATTATGTCTACAGCATTCCCGCCATCTAACAGGGACCTTACTTGATCTAAAAAGAGAGTTATTATTGCCTTGTTTTCAAGGTGCTTGCAGAGTGACCGCTTTATAATCTGCTCCAGAATGTTCCCTATGATTGATGAGTCACTGGTTCCTCCTTTTACCGTTTTGAAGATAGAGACTATATTAACTCTTTTCCAATCATCTGGCACTTCACCATGATTTCAAGAAAATAATAGACCACCGGAATTATTTAGTCAGATCTTTCAATACTCTTGGGTGCAGTTCATCAGGCCTTGGAGATGTGAATACATTCAAAGTAGTAAGATATACTTTTACTATTTGTTTATGAATCTCAAGATGTAATCCAGCCCTCTCCACCTGTCCTTCCCATTTGTCTGGAGACTGCCTTTTGCGATAAGACTGAGCTGAGAATTATTTCTACCTTTTTTGTCATCTGTTATAATTTTTTCATCCTCACTGAGTAGCTGAGCCACTACAGTGGACCCTTGACTTACAGACGGCTTGACTTACAGACTTTTTGAGTTACAGACTTCTCTGGCTGCAAAATTTAGGTTTGACTTGCAGCCTGAGAATTGACTTACAGACCAGAAAAAAACCAAAATGGAACAAAAACGGCCTGTTACGGGATTAATCGGTTTTCAATGCACTGTAGGTCAATGGAGACTTGACCTACAGACTTTTTGACTTGAGAACCGCCTTCCAATACAGATTAAGTTCTCAAGTCAAGACCCCACTGTATTTCTTTTCTCTGACTTTTGCTATGTACATATTTGAAGAATGATTTTTTGGGGGGTGCTTTTAGCATATCTTGCTAACCTCAGGTCATTCTCAGCTCTTACCTTCATAACACCATTCCTGCCATTTTTTCCTACTTATTTGTACTCTTCTTTTGTGGTCTGGACTTCTTTCCACTTTCTACACTTGTCCCTTTTTCAGGTTGTCTTTGAGCTTTTATAAAGATGGGGGGCTCTATTGGAAATTGCATTCTTTCCAGTTAGTTTTAATGGGAATAATGACAGTGGGAGACAAAGGAAGTGGAAATGTATTGTCATTGTCCCATTGATTTTGCTTGGATTTGTGCCTTAAATTTTATTAGATTTTTTTGATTCCCAGCTTTGCTTTCAGCAGTGTCTCCACAACCACATTCAGAAGCAAATGTTATTAAGCATTTAAGCTGACGTCAACCCCTTTTTGGAATCTCTGCTCAGAATATGCATACGGTTCCCTCTGACTATTAAAACCTTCCCCTCTTCTCTTCTCAGTCTTTTTATATCTATACATCTAGATCTATCTAGTTAAGATGGAATTAAATGACAAGGATAGGATGTAAAAGAACTTTGGGAGTTCTAATGAGGTCCAACATGGATGGCATAATGACCTGCAGAGAATCTTGTAGCAGATAATGAGGAACAGACAAACAATAAATCACAGCTTCTCCCCCACTACATCGTTAAGCATCAGGTCACCACCAGATCTTGACAATTGCCGGCAATGATTGGTACTTAGAAACCTTATGATTCAGTTTCCAGGAGATATTGCTGACAGTTGCTGTGAGGCAAATGCTGCTTTAGCTTACCAAGAAATTCTTCATGAAAGACATTTGTCTCTCACCTAAGGGATAATTACATCCTGTACCTGAAATGCTTCATTCTGAATTGCAGTGGACCCGACTGCCGAGGTCACTTAACGATGGTTCTTCTTCTGCCTTTTGTTAACTCCCAAGATTCAAAGAAAGGGCGCCATGGGGTTGAAGATAGTGGGCATCTGTTTGGTAAAAGGGGCACAGCTCAGTGGGGACTTCCCATTCTGGAGAAAGGAGATGACAGAAGTTACCAAATAAAAATGAGTGGTATTTGAATACCCATAGTTCTAAATGTTCACTTGTTCCATACGAATGAAATGTTTCAAAGGTTTTCTCCATGCTGGGTTAAATTAGTAGGGTTTTGTCTAATTTTTTATTTTATTATTAATTTTTTAAAGAAAAAGAAGAATTTTGTGCAGTTTGCCTTGACAGTCTTGTATCTTCCACCAAGTGCATTTTTTTCTGTTTTCTGAAGTTTTCCAGTTTTTCAATAAATTGTCTCCCCCCCACAACAAAAAAAACCCACTCTTTTTGCTAAGGCTGCTGATATTTGGTGGCAGTGGTGGTGCAGGAGTGAAAAAATCTTATAGTTACCGTGCATATTTCTGAAGAAACACCCTTGTTTTACCTCAACACTTTTTTCATCTAGGACCGGAACGTTCGTAAGTATTCATTCTGTCCTTATTCCATGAAGGCAGTTGCTGTGACAGCTGACATTGCATGCTTGCCTAGTGACTAAAACCTGAAATGATGCTGGCCAAAGCCATCAAGATGTTTGTCACATTCAAGCCTCTTCATTGTACACTGAAAACATCTTAGATGAAAACTGTAAAAAATATATAAGGCTTGAAGTGGCCTTGAAAGAGTGTCCTAGAATTTTCTGTGATTGTACAGACAGTTCTAGGGCATCTATCATGGTCAATCACAAAAAAGAGCACCTTTTTATCTCAAAAAGGATACTGTGAAGTTGCAGGGAGGGAGTGCAAAAGAGCACAGCCAAAATGATCGAGGGACTAGATCAACTCTCCTATGAGCAAATATTATGTTTGGCCTTTGAGGGAGAACAAGTAAATCCTGGAGATTATAGAGTGGTTAAATATATGCATAGCATGGAGAAATTGGATAGAGATATTTTCTCCCAATCTGATAATAATCGTGCCTGGGACAGACATGTAAAGGGAAATTTGGAAGTGCATCTGCTCATGCTGACATGCCCATAGCAATCATTCCTATATGGAGAATCCAAAAATGCAGGTATATTAATACATGAGAAGTAGGTCTTTTGTAAAGTTAATGACTCCTAATTGAGCATTCAAGACAAAACCACACTCAAACAGTTCATGTCACAACATTTCCCTCCTTGTTCCTGGAAGGACTGAAGGAAGAGTGGGGTGGCAGGTGATGCCATAGTTCTTGCTATTCTTAGCCGCCTAGAGTGGTCCTCACTGACCAGATAGGCGGGGTATAAATAAAATAAAATAAATAAATAAAATAAATATTCTGAAAAGCCCAAGGCTTTTATCCTCCAGGCCTAGCTCTACTGCACCACTAGTCTGAGTTTGAAGAATGACGCTGAATAATGATAGATGGCACATAAAAGAGGGTGCACTCACAGACATTTCCCATGAGGATGTGGGAGATGTCAAAAGAAACTGTGGGGGCTGCATAAAGAGCTCTCAGATGAAGTACAATTGAAAAGAGACATGTATACGAAGTGGAAGGAAGGGCAAATAACCATGGAAGAGTACAGAGAGGTAGCCAATATTTGTAGAGAGACCGTTAGGAAGGATAAAGTTGAAAATGAGCTCAGATTTGCAAGAGAGGTTAAAAAAAGAGATTTTTCAGCTATGTTTTGAAGCAAAGGGAAGAACAATGAAACAGGCTGTGGATGGAGAATTGCTAAGGGGTGAAAGAGAGAAGGCACAACTGTTGAATGCCTCCTCTGCCTTTGTTTTCTCACAAAAGGAGAACAGCATTCGGCCTGGTGCAAACAAAATACAGGGGGAAATGAGAGGGCTGCTTGCTGCCCAAGATAAAGAAAGAAATGACATGGGAACACCTAGCTACCTTAAATAATTTTAGTCTCCAGTGCCAAACAAATCCCAGCTGAAGAAACTAAAGGGGCTTCCAGACGTAATCCCAGAGCCTCTGTCTACAATCTTTGAGAAGTCTTGGAGAAGGGGTGAGGTCCCGAACACTAGAGGTGAGCTAATGTTGCATCTTGAGTTCAGCAAGGTTTTTCACAAGGGCCCTCTTGTGACCAAGCTGGTAAGATGTGGTCTAGAGATGATGCCATGGTTAGTTGCATTTGTCAGGCCACATTCAAAGACAGCTCAGCTATGATATCTCCTCATCCTGGAGGGGAATGATTAGTCGAGTGCCAACAGCATCTGTCCTAGGTCCAGAGTTTTTGAATATCTTTATAAAAGACTTGGACAAGGGTGTGAAGGAAATGCTCCTTAAATTTGCAGATGACACCAAACCTGGAGGGTAGTAATACTTTACAAGGCAAAATCAGGATTTAAAAGGACTTTAACAGATTAAAGGAGCGTGATGGCGCTGCAGGTTAAACCACTGAAGCCTCTGTGTTGCAAGGTCAGAAGACCTGCAGTTGTAAGATCGAATCCACGCGATGGAGTGAGCCCCCATCGCTTGTCCCAGCTCCCGCCAACCTAGCGGTTTGAAAGCATGCAAAATGCAAAAATGCAAGTAGATAAATAGGTACCACCTTAGTGGGAAGGTAAACAGCATTCTGTGTCTAGTCATGCTGGCCACGTGACCATGGAGGATTGTCTTCGGACAAACGCTGGCTCTATGGGTTGGAAACGGAGATGAGCACTGCTGCCTAGAGTCGAACACGACTGGACAAACATTGTCAAGGGGAACCTTTACCTTTTACCTAACAGATTATAGCACTGGGCCAATACAAACAAAGTGAGCTTCAACATGGGGCAATGTAAAGTACTGCACTAGAGGTGGAAAAATCAGACACACAAATATAGGATGAGTAAAAGCTGGTTGGAAGTAGTACATGTGAATAGTATCTATGGGTCTTAGCAGATTGCAAATTAAACATATATCACTAGTACCATTCTATCTGCTCCAGTCAGATCCCACTCAAAGTATTGTTTTCAGTTCTGGGCATTACAGCCTAAGAAGGATTCAATTCTTAAAGAAAACAAACAAACAAAACCCCACTGGTTTATGAATGTGGGATATTGTGCTTCTGTATCCCCTATTCAAAACATCTTGAAATGGCCTGATATTGCTGAACAATATTGTGCCTGCATTGTCAGTAGGAAAAAGGATGCCAAGCTTTACATTGCAAAAGTCAGCCTGAATGTCAATAACACCAATGGCAACAGTCAAGATGGTCTACAAGATGCTTTCTCATGCTCCCAAAGAAAAACCAGGCAACGAAGAATCCCATAACGACACTCTTTCCCCCCCCCCCGTCACTTAGCCATTTTTCACCCAAGCACAAATCAATTGTCATGGCTATTTCTTGACATGTTGAATTTTTTGTTTGTTTGGGTCACCCCCATTTTTAGAATTTCCTCATAGAATGTTGCTTTACTCTGGCAGCACAAGATAATACCAAGAAGCTGGAATATGTCCAGAGAAAGGATACCAGAGTAGTTAGAAGTTTAGATACCAGTCCCTTTAAGGAAAGGTTGAGGGAACTTGGCATATTTATCCTTGAGAAGATGTGGCTGAAAGATGTGTGATATGACATCCATCTTCAAATATTTGAAGGGCTGTTACATAGAAGACGGAGCAAGCTTGCTTTTTCCAGCTCCAGAGGACAGGACCGGAAGTAATGAATTCAAGCTGAAAGACAGGAAGTTTTGACTAAACAGCAGGAAGAACTCTCTTCCATTGGACAATGAAATCAACTGCCTTGGAGAGTGATGGATTCTCCTTCACTGGAGATTTTTAAACAAAGTTTGCAAGGCTGCCTATTAGGGATCCTTTAACTGTGGAGTTCTTGCACTGGTAGGAAGCTTGATAACCCATTCCAGCTCTACACGTCTATAATTCTACAGCGGACCCTCGACTTACAGACAGCTCCACTTACAGACTTTTCGAGTTACAGACTTCTCTGGCCACAAAATTTAGATTCAACTTGCAGCTGGAGAACTGACCTGCAGACCGGGGAAAAAATGTAACAAAAACGGCCAGTTACGGATTAATCAGTTTTCAATGCATTGCAGGTCAATGGAGCCTCAACCGACAGACTTTTCGACCTGCAGCCACCGTTCCAGTATGGATTAATTCCGTTAGTAGAGGGTCCATTGTATGATTCACACATCATGTAGCTAAAATATGAAATTCACTAGCACAAGAGCTAATGATGAGACTATCAGCAGATACTAGTAAGGATGCTAATACCAAAGACAGTGTATCAGTTCCAGTTTTTTGGAAAGCATAAGTGAGAGAGTGTTATAGTGCTCATGTTTTGCTGGCAGATCTACCATTGGTGCTTGGGACAATGAATGCTGGATTAGATAGATCTTTGGCATGACCCAGCATGACTATTCTTATGTTCTTATGTTACTTTTTAACTTTACTCTGATCAAGCATCATATGGAGGTGATTTAATGAAGGAAATAAATCAGACTCCTTTCCCTGCACACATTTGTATACACATGCACACAAACCCATGGCAGATACAGTAGCTTGCCACCACGTGTACAAATGGACATAGAAGTGGGAAAGCACATGTGCGCATCATGCACAAAATGCATTTGGTTTCTTGAATCCTGGATTATAAAAAATGAGGTGCAAAGTTCTTGAGAATCAGGGATGTCATGCACAAAATGCATGGATGGAGCGCAACGCCCTTCATTCCAAATCTGCATGTAGGGAATTCCCAGTATATCCAGAAGTTTCTCCTATTTGCTCTTTGCCAACCAGCTAAAATAAGGAAAGAGTAATGTTAAAGCATACACACTCCCATTTCCCACGTATGTTCATAAGTGCTAGGAATGATCAATAACACCTAGAATTTTGTAGCTGGCTCTCTCTAACACCCATATCTGTATCCAGTCCAATCCTTTTCAAATGCTACTCGTAAAGTGATATTAGAATAGCAGTCAGAGGAAATTGCCTTACAGCATGGTGGTGTCTGTATATCACAAAAGTTTACACCCTCCCCAAATGTTTGCCTTTACCCTCGCAGCTTTATAGTTCTTTTAAAGCAAACCATCATGCTATCTATGAAAGCTTTTCTTTTGTTTCGGTTTAATGACGTCCTTGAAACTGTTGTCAAGGTGGTTGACACACCTCCTAGGAAGACGTTTAATGTGACATTGAATTGTATCAGCTTGGAATAGATTTGCAGGGCCCTCTGCACTCCATTCTAAACAAATGGCAGCATAAAGGGGGCAGTTAAGGCTATTTTGATGAATGGGCTATATTCTGTCTTTGTTATTTTAGTGAACAGAGAGACCAGTATTAGCCAGGGAACTGTGCTATTGCGTTTAAATTACATCTTTTCCTAGCTTCCTCCCTCATCCCTTCAGAAAAGAGGGAAGGAAAACAGAACCAGCTCGCCTGAGTTTGTCAAAGAGAAACCATTTTTATGATGGCTGGAGGAAAAAATATCCCTGTTACGAGGAAATGACTGCAATAAAGAGGTCTATTTCATTCATCGGCACCCAAACTGTTCCTAAAAGCTGTACATTCTGATTCAGCTAACCTGCCCAAATTCCTTTTCATTAAGAAGCGATGCATCCTGAAGTAACCTGTGAAATGAATTTTTAAAGGGGTTCAATCCATTGGTGCAAGTGGCAGTTGTGTTAGGAATGGGGGAACATTTAGAATTGAGTGGGAACTGACAGTGATCTGGAAATGGCATGGAACTTATTAGCAGAGAGCAAACCCACCAGTTAGAAAGTGGAGGGGGGGAAAATTAAAAAGCCAATATTATTTTCATATTGGTTCTGCCACACTTGGGATATTAAATGTATTGCGAAACTGACGTAGTATTTATTTAAGAAAAGGGATGATTACCATTTTGCTATAAATGAGATTTTATTGGATGCCTTTTGGAATGATAAACTTAGTAATAATGCTCTGTTTATAATTTCTTTTCATTTTAAAAACATGAAGTGCAGAATTATTTGCAAGTGCAGGTAATATACCAGATTTTTCAGATTTAATAGATTAGTATTTTCCATCCAGTTTGTAGGCCTAACATGCTGCGGTTTCTGCCTGGGACTTTATGACTATTTGATTATTCAACTATGACACCATAGAGGGCAATAGGCAGGCTTGTATGGTACAACAGAGTCCTTCCTATACTGGGCACCAGTGCATTTATTTAATCAGAATTCATTCCTATACTTTCTGGAGGCTATCAGAGTGGCTGGTGGCTATCTGAGGCTGGGGTCACACCAACGAAATGTCCCCCTGTGGTTACGTGAGTTAGTTGTGTTCCTGTCGTGCTTTGCGGTCAAATGGTATTTATTTTGGAATGTGCAGCCTAATGTTTTCTTGGGGTTACCAAATCATAAAAAAGGTAAAGGTTCCCCTTGACAATTTTTGTCCAGTCGTGTTCGACTCTAGGGGGCGGTGCTCATCCCCGTTTCCAAGCCATAGAGCCAGCGTTTATCCGAAGACAATCTTCCGCGGTCACATGGCCAGTGCGACTTAGACATGGAATGCTGTTACCTTCCCACCGAGGTGGTCCCTATTTATCTACTTACATTTGCATGCTTTCGAACCGCTAGGTTGGCGGGAGCTGGGACAAGCGATGGGAGCTCACTCTGTCGTGTGGATTCGATCTTACGACTGCTTGGTCTTCTGACCCTGCAGCACAGGCTTCTGCGGTTTAGTCCTCAGTGCCACCACGTCCCTTACCAAATCATGCCTTTCAATTATTTCAGCAGCTACATCGAGGTGCTGGATTATTATTTAGCTTGGGCACTGTGATCCTGTTAATTTGTTTTCATTTTTTTTTTAACGGTGCATGTTGGGAGCTGTTCCATGTTGGTGTCCCGTTTTCTGTGTCCCCACACCTCAGGAAACAATGCATTGCAGTCAATGGACTCCTCTCCTAGAAGATCCAGTTCAACAAGCGCCTAGAGCTTCTTGTTGAGACTGATAGAAGTTAATGAATGCATCAACACAAATGATGTGGGGAAAAATACTGACATTTTAAAAGGGCATGCACAGTGACAGTAGTTCAAAAACAATGTGATAAGATTGTTCACACATGCAGCAACACAACTTTTTTTTTTTAAAAAAGATCCACCACAAAAAAAGTAGCAGCCTCTGGCTGGGTGAGAAATGATCCACAGTTAGCACTCTCACTGGGAAAATGGTTCGCTAATGGAGTGTCTCATGTGACTACTAATTTATGATACAAGCTCAGTGGGGGATAGGAAGGCAACATTTGGCTTGTGTGACTGCAGCCCGAAATCCTGTACAACTGTGGCCAAATAGAGGGCACAATATGTGCCTAGGTGGGTGCTGTTCTGGCTAGGAAAGAGACAGCTTTTTATTTGTTTATCAATGGGTGGAAGATCAGGTTTTAAATCTCCTTCTGTGATGTGGGTTACATCTGATCGCTAGGACAGGAAATGTCTTTTACCTTCTCACCTGCTTGCAAAATATACAAACTGAGCAAGGTATATTCATGTGTGTCTGTTTTGATATCCTTTATGAGGCGAAGTGACAAAGTTATTTTACTTTTAAATGCTGCATCTCAGGCAGAAAATTTGATGAATGCCAGCTACTGTCCAACGTTTGTAAAACCAGAAGCCATATAGCCCATATAGGACTAACAAGGTCTTATTTTTTTTTTGCAAGCCTTCATGTGTCCAAATATACTTCTTCAGATGAATAGAGTGGCTATGTCTTTAACAGAAGCATAAAACTATTGGAAGTTTAAAACTGCTAGCAGCTGTTCTAAGTAACCAACAGCATAATGACAGAGGAAACCATTGTCTTTGTTTAAACCTAAACAGAGTGTGCTGAATCTCCTGGTGTGTTCCTGCCCAGCGACCGTCCTTTGGAATCTGTCCTTGAAGTTTGTCTGTTCAAGGACTGCAACTCTGAGACCAGAGAAAGAGAGTTCAGGAAAGCTGAAGGGTTTTGCCATCTGGCCTCTGGTTTTTTCTATTCTTGATGTCTGTTTTCTGCCCATTTGCTCTCTCGTGTAGAGTTCGGCCTGTTTGTCCAATATAAAATGCAGTGGCCTTGCTGACAAAATATGGAGTAAGACATGTATCAAACTGAAGTATGACCCAACTTGTAACCCAGCTTTTGGTTATAGTGACAGGCAGGGCATCATCTGCTCAATGTTTTATTTATTATATGACTATAAAAAGCATGGGTGGTGCTGTTAAGGAAGAGGAGATGATAGCTGCAACTGTGCCAATGGAATCTTTGAACATACTTAGGGTTGGTTGGGTTTTTTTGGAGGGGGGAAGGCTGAGGAATGAAGGTTTCAGCAAGGCTAGGTGACTTTCACTTTACCAATCTTGTGTAGTGGATAGAGTCACAGACAAGGACCCTGTAGACCAGGGTTCGAATCCCCACTTGACCATGGAAACCCACTGGGGGAGTGGAACTAGTAAAACCACTCCTTAAATACTTCACTTAACTTGAAAACCCTCTTAGGGTCACTGTAAGTCAGTTCTGACTTGACAGCACGGAACAAGAAGTGATTTCAGAGTTCTGAAACCCGAGACCCCGGAGGGCCACTCAAGCTTCCAGGTCCCCTCACCACTGCCAGGAATTACCCAATCTTCTGTTTTTGAGTGTGGGGGGGAAACTGTCTTCCCAAGACCTTTTCAGCTTGCAGTGGGAAGGGAATATGGCAAAATTTGCCCCCGACCCATAGAGGGAAATTTCAGAGTGAAGGTGAAATTTATGGAGTTTTAGTTCTCTTACTTCCCCACCTCCATAAGCTGAGGAATATAGAGGAAATTTCAGAATATTACTTTGTTTCATCCGCAGTAGAGTCTGGTCCTTCTTAAAAAAATGATGGTCAAGTTCCTTTATTGGGATAAAAGTGATATAAACAACATGTATATATGAATGGATATTTGCTAATTTACAGTGGATCAACGGATGGAAGATGCCATGCTGAATAAGGAATTAAAAAGCAAACATTATCCTGGAATGGAATAAGGAAGACAAAACTGAACCTAGATTTGAGAAACAGTTTCAGAGTGAGCTTCAGAAACAAATTTAGAGAAAGAATTCTCAAAACCAGGAACAAAAGCAAATCTTTGAGATATATCTATGCTACAAACACAATAGAAGTGTTACTCCATCTGAAATGTCGTCATCAACCTCAAGGAAAGCCAAAAACAGTAATATGGCCAGGGCACAAAGGACACCAGTGCCATTTCTTCCGCACCATGTGCAACACTGTGTTTGTGAGGGTTCTCTGGTGAAAGGAACAGGTTTCTTAGTTCATTTGAAACATTTAATAATGCTTATGTCCTTAAGAGGAAGCAGGTGATTGTGTTAAAATTGTTATGAAGGGTGTTTAGAATTATATTTAAGGCAAAGAGATCATCATACTTGGAATGGTAGTGGTGCTATTGAAGGACGAACAATATTTCTTTTGTTCAAGAAAAAAGCCGCTGCAATGCTGTCAGATAAAAGGGAAAAGGTTAGCGTATAGGATATTATATGGTGAAGGCTACATAAAACTGAGGGCACGTCAGCAGTGCCCCTCAGCTCTACTTATATAGCTGTCTTCCTTTCATGTTGGAGCTTCCAACATAGTTGGTGTGCCCTGAATATGTGAAAAGCTTCCAATCTAGAGCATTTTTATGTTTATTTATTTATTTTTATATGAAAGGGGGGAATGAGAGAGAGAGAGAGAGAGAGAGAGTTCTAACACTTCAGTGCCAACATTGGCTTTCTGGGTTGTAAAAAGGCAAAGTGAAATAAAATTAAATGGCAATGGTTTTAAAGTTACAGAGAAATGGTTGGGAAAAAAGATGCTGGGTGTGTGTGAAAGATTGCATTGTTAACCCTTTATCCCTGTTTGTTTTGCTCACTGAGTCAAACCTAGGAACTGTTTCTTTGCTTAGCATAATCATGCACCTGTTTTCAGCCTGTCAAATATCAGAAGGATGCTTCTATTCATAGAGATGTCTTTTTCTTTTGTGGTTTCAAACTTTAGGGTAGAACAATGCTGGAATTATTCAATGGAAAGATGGTCCCACAGGGGACAAAACCAGTGCAGCCGGCTAAAATAAAAATTGAGAATATACAATATGTGCATTTAATGTCTGACTATAGCATTATTCAGGCAACAGACCTGAAATATGGAGAGTTGTAATGGTGTGGCATGCATATGCAACAGACCGATAGATAGATAGATAGATAGATAGATAGATAGATAGATAGATAGATAGATAGATAGATAGATAGATAGATAGATAGATAGATAGATAGATAGATAGATAGATAGATAGATAGATAGATAGATAGATAGATATGAATGGTGGAATGAGAAAGAGATTTAGATACATCCTTGCTATATGTTTAGCAAGCCTAATGCAGCTTCAAATACAGCCATGGAATGACCTTTGGCTAATCACTATTTCCAAGCCTAACCCTACCTCCTTGCATGGTTGTTGTGAAGACGAAAGTGTGAATGGCCTGGAAAGGAAAAACACAGCATATAACCTTCAGCTCCCGATAAAGGTAGCAAACACAGTAAATTGATCAATAAAAGTTCTGCTTAGCTTAGAAGTGCAAGCAACTGACAGTGAACAGGCTGGGCCTTGGTTTGCTGTGAGCAGACCTGCATTCCACATGTTATCTTTTGCCAAAGAGCAGCTGCAGGTTATGTGGAGAGATGCAATTTAGATTGAGGGGATGGTGTGTGGGGATCTTCTGTGCTGAAGATGGAGTGACAACAATCTCCTGAAGCTGCATTTTGCCTGACAGCATAATTTTCCTTTAACACCAATGGAAGGTTCTGACCCAGGGCTAAGAGCAGGTTCCCAGTGGATGAGAAGATTGTGAACAACTTTCAGGACAGCAAAGGAAGGAGGAGTGAAGTCCCCCTTCCCCTTGGTTCCAGTGAAAGCCACCAACTTCTCTCTCTCTCTGTAAAGGTCTATCTATTCAATCAATATCCCATCTTTCTCCCAGGACTATAAATCAAGGTGGTTCACAACAAGATCCAGAATATGTGGAAACAGATAAAAAACATATATAGACAAAACCAAACAGACTACAGTAGTGCCTCGCAAACAAATGCCTTGCAGGATGAAAAACTCGCAAGACGAATGGTTTTGGCGATGGGGGTTGATGACTTGCAAGACGAATGTTCCTATGGCCATGCTTCACAAGACAAATGTTTTCCGTTTTTTTGTTCCGGCCGCATGTTTGCTGATTTTTAAATGTTTTTCTATGATGTTTAAAAAGCTAAAGTTTTGATTGAAATTTTTGAAATCATCTGCACAATATGTATGGCTTTAAAGAGCACTTAACAAACCCTTTGTAAACCAAATTTGACTTTGTTCTGACTTTTTTTTTTTGCCCATAGGAATGCATTAATTAAATTTTAATGCATTCCTATGGGAAAACGCATTTTGCAAGATGAATTTTTCGCAAGACAGCATTAACCACGGAACGAATTAAATTCGTCTTGCGAGGCACCACTGTATTACAAAACCAGAACACAATAATAAAACTATTATGGTACCTAAACACAATGAATTTGAGCAAACTTTTAAGGCACATTTCTAAAGCACAGCACAATCCTTTTAAAAACCTGTTTCTCAACAGCCAGGCAATTACTACATGACCATCCAACCCAAAAGGTCTTCGGCTGCCTACAGAGAACAGGAAGTGAACTGCCCTAGTCTCCATTGGCAACAAGTCCCACATCTTGAGATCAATCAGTGAGAAGCCATTAATTACAACAAAGCACCCTGGCAATTGGATGTAACTTTGGTTGAAATGTATGTGTTGATGACTTGTCTCACCCATTATGAGTTGTCATTTGCTCAGCAAGTTATGAATCTGAATCAGAAATGTATTGTGATGGGTTGATGAATTATTTTCAGGTTGTTGTTTTTTTATTCAGCTTCTTTGTACCCTACTTCCTTTTACAAAAAGGAAGCCCCAGGTGCCTAACATCATACAAAACAAACATCAACATTTCAAAAGATAAAAAAGTAAAAAGTTGCTCAGCAATAAGCATACTAAAACGCTACATCAATAGACTT
Source organism: Pogona vitticeps (assembly GCF_051106095.1). Classification (NCBI taxonomy): domain Eukaryota; kingdom Metazoa; phylum Chordata; class Lepidosauria; order Squamata; family Agamidae; genus Pogona; species Pogona vitticeps. Next base: position 11,509,823 of record NC_135793.1, on the reverse strand, counting down.
TCAGTTCAACACTGAAAAGATCAGTTCAGTAAACAATGAAATATTCTAAGAGATATTCCAAACAATGTCTCAATAACCAACAAGAAGATTGTAAAATACAACCAGCATTTTAGCCAAATGCAATATAGCTATGTACGTGTTCCATTATGATAATATATTTGTAGACTAAAGTTTTGTTTCTGGAGAACTAGATAGCAGTTTAACCTAGTCTGGTGCATCTACGTTTTCCAGGAGGGTTATATGAATCTGTGGTCTACTTCATGAGTACTACTTCTGTCAGAAACACCACAGTACAATTAATAAACATATCAGATAATTTCCCCCAAATAATGGACAATCTCAAGAGCATTTGGGCGGCTAACATGAAATCTTAAATGGCACATGTTGAAGGGCATTGAGAATACTGACATAAGCATGAAGCCTGTTCTTCTCCACTCTTGTAAAGAACTGTGTGGGTGTGAAACCCCCCATTTTCTTAGGTTTAATTTGGTTCTGCCAACTTCAGCTCATAGCTAGAGATAGGAATGAATAAAAAAACAAATCACTATATTCGTTGAAAATTGCTGATTCATCACATATTTGTTGCTTTGTATTCAATACAAAGATCCTGATGAATATGAGGCGAGAAAGTTTTACCGATTTTTAATTCGTTGATTCGTCTACTCCCCTTTTGGGCCTTCTGTGCTGTCCACAGCCCACTGCTCTCAATCAGAAGCTCTGGGAAACCCTGGGAGGGACCTAGAGACTCCTGGATGACGGGGCAGGCAGCCAATACCACTGCTGAAAGGGCTGTGGGGGAGTTCCCTGTTAATAGGCTTTATAAAGCATTTTTCTGCAGTCACTTTGCACTCCTGCTCTGAGTCTTGGCACAGTCAATTGCTGCTGCTGTGCTGTCTGTGTGCTTTAGGCAGCCAGCAGTTTTTCACTGTGGCAGCAAAGCATTTATAATTTATTTATTTCATGATGATGATGATGATGATGGTGATGATGATGATGGATAGGTTTGTTCTCCTTGCAGTCCAGGGGACTCTCAAGAGTCTCCTCCAGCACCACAATTCAAAAGCATCAATTCTTCGGCGGTCAGCCTTCTTTATTTATTTATTTATTTATTTATTTATTTATTTATTTATTTATTTATTTATTTATTTATTTATTTATTTATTTATTTGATTTATATCCCGCCTATCTAGTAGGTTAAGACCACTCTAGGCGGCTTACAACCAAAAAATACCACAATGTAGATAAAAACAATATCATATAAAGCAAAGCTTTCAACTTTCAACAACTAGAACAGACACAAAGGGAAAGGAGAGGAAGGAAAGATCCATCTTTAAACCATCTTTATGGTCCAGCTCTCACTTCCATACATCACTACAGGAAAAACCATAGCTTTGACTATTCGGACTTTTGTCAGCAAGGTGAGGTCTCTGCTTTTTAAGATGCTGGCTAGGGGTGTCAGCGCTTTCCTCCCAAGTAGCAGGCGTCTTTTAATTTCGTGGCTGCTGTCACCATCTGCAGTGATCATGGAGCCCAAGACAGTAAAATCTGTCACTGTCTCCATTTCTTCCCTTCTATTTGCCAGGAGGTGATGGGACCAGTGGCCATGATCTTAGAGTTTTTTTTTAATGTTGAGCTTCAGACCATTTTTGGCGCTCTCCTCTTTCATCCTCATTAAGAGGTTCTTTCATTCCTCCTCACTTTCTGCCATCAGAGTGGTGTCATCTGCATATCTGAGGTTTCTTCCAGCAATCTTAATTCCGGTTTGGGATTCATCCAGTTCAGCCTTTCGTATGATGTATTCTGCACACAAGTTAAATAAGCAGGGAGACAAGATACAGCCTTGTCGTACTCTTTTTCCAATTTTGAACCAATCAGTTGTTCCATATCCAGTTCTAACCGTTGCTTCCTCTCTCACCTATAGGTTTCTCAGGAGATACATAAGGGGGCCAAGCACTCCCATTTCTTTAAGAACTTGTTGGGGTCCACACAGTCAAAGGCTTTTGTGTAGTCAATGAAGCAGAAGTAGATGTTTTTGTGGAACTCTCTGGCTTTCTCCATAATCCAATCATGTTAGCAATTTGGTCTCTAGTTTCTCTGCCCCTTCGAAATTCAGCTTGTACTTTTGGGAGTTCTCGGTCCAAATACTGCTGAAGCCTACCTTGGAGGATTTTGAGCATAACCTTGCTTGCCTGTGAAATGAGGGCAATTGTACGGTAGTTGGAGCATTCTTTGGCACTGGGATTGGAATGCAGACTGATCTTTTTTAATCCTCTGGCTGCTGGTGAGTTTTCCAAACTTGCTCGCATATTGAGTGTAGTGCCTTAATAGCACCATCTTTTAAGCTTTTAAATAGTTCAACTGGAATGCCATCTCCACTGGCCTTGTTGTTAGCCAGCCTTTCTAAGGCCCACTTGATTTTACTCTGCAGAATGTCTGGCTCAAGGTCAGCAATCACACTATCTGGGTTGTCCTGGACATCCAGATCTTTCTGGTATAATTCCTCTGTGTATTCTTGTCACCTCTACTTGATTTCTTCTGCTTCTGTGAGGTCCCTATCATTTTTGTCTTTTATCATGTCCATCTTTGCACAAAATGTTCCTTTAATATCTCCAATTTTCTTGAACAGATCTCTGTTTTTTCCCTTTCTATTCTTTTCCTCTATATATTTGCACTGTTCATTTAAGAAGGCCCTCTTGTCTCTCCTTACTGTTCTTTCGAAGTCAGCATTCAGTTATCTGTAACTTCCCCTATATCCCTTGCATTTTGTTTCCCTTCTCTTCTCTGCTATATGGAAGGCCTCATTGGACAGCCTCGTTGAACAGCCACTTTGCTTTCTTGCATTTCCTTTTCTTTGGGATATTTGTTGTTGCTGTCTCCTGTTACAAGCCTCCATCCATAGTTCTTCAGGCACTCTGTCAGCCACCAAATCGAGTTCCTTAAATATTTTCTTCACTTCCACTGTGTATTTATAAGGGATTTGGTTTAGATTATACCTGACTAGCCCAGTGGTTTTTTCTACTTTCTTCAGTTTAAGCTTGAGTTGCTATAAGAAGCTGATGATCAGAGCCACAGTCATCTCCAGGTCTTGTTTTTGCTGACTGTATAGAGCTTCTCCATTATTGGCTGCAGAGAACATAATCAATCTGATTTCGGTATTGCCCATCTGATGATTTCCATGTGTAGAGTCGCCTCTTGTGTTGTCGGAAAAGAGTGTTTGTGATGACCAACTTGTTTTCTTGACAAAACTGTGAAGAAACTATAGTTCATCAAGGCGAACCTTCCCTTGTTGGACTTCTGCTCACTGAAACGAACAAAGTAGGGCTCCAACGCGAGTCTCTCTGCCACCACCTACCTGCCTGCCTGCCGACCTGAGTTCCCCAGGTCAACCATATTATCTGCCTGCCTCCTTCTGTCCCATTCAGGGAAGAAACTGAACTCAGTGCCACCCACCTCTGTGCCTGGTGGCAAACTAAAGTACGTCTATTCCAAATGCCTCTGTGCCTGGAGGCAAACCACATTACCTCCATGCCATCTGTCTCTGTTCTTGGTGGCAAACTGCAATACGTCTCTTCCAACCTCTTCTATGCCAGCTGCATTTGTCACTTTCCTGGAAATGACCTACTTTGTGGGTGTATAACTCAGATGCCTGAAACCCAAACTTCACCAAACTTGAAGGTCCAGTAGAAGAGAGTCATGAGAAGCTTCTGTGTGATTTTGGTGTATTGGTGGTGGGCACTTTCCTGGAGGCTGCTCTTTGTGTGTGTGTAACTCGGATTCATATTAAGTAATTTTGAAGTGGTGAACCAATTGTATATTCTAGGAAGTTTATGATAGATACCAAGTGAATGTGTTCTAGGAGGACTGGATGAATCTATGGCCAGTTTTTGATGGTTAACAAGAACTTATGGTCTTCTCCAAAACAGCTAGATGAATTTCCTCCCAGATTATGCTTCTTGCTAATCAATGATTTCAAACATACTGTTGTGCGGGGTTAGCCTGTTGTTTGGTCCCCTGGAAAATATTCAAACCCCAAAAGCTTTTCTTAGTTTTTTACAAAATGATAAATTTCTGTAGACCTCCAACCTTATATTTGGACTGGCCACTTGTGACAAAGTGGGACAAATGACCATGAACAGTCCCCTCATTAGGATATGTCAAGCCTCTTCTTTTTAAGAGCAACAACTCGATGCAGGAGAATTTGTAAAAGTATTGGACAGATGGGAGCTGCACTCTGTGTTTCTTCCTCTTATGCTGAGGCTCTCACTGACATTCTAACCCTACCCCTGAATTCAGGGCACAAGTGAGGATTCACATAAATATAACACAACATAAACAAACATAAAATTCCAAAATATAGAAAACTGCTACGACAGGAAGAAATTGAGACTAGAACCTTTTTCTTCGATGTGGTACTTTAAATTAAACAGTTCTGTGACTGGATTCAAGGCCCCTATACTGTCCGATGGCCCCTGAAGTACAATGAACTAGATTGGTCTTTTCAATTTATATGAGCTTTTTAAATCTGGGAGTGTTTTGAGTTGCTTGTTTCTGCATGGGGAAAGTGTAAAACAGTTTTATAATTGAAAAATCATAATGTGAAAATGTCCTAAAATTTGGTACAGAGCAAGAGCAGACTGTCTTCTAATTGGACATCAATCCACAGTCCAGTTCCAAAGTTATCATTTTTGTGTTTGGGCCGCCCTCATTTTGAGAATTGCCTTATGTTGCTTTGCTCTGACCGACAATGCAACAATAATAAAATCCACAGTTTCTGGTATCTAGTTTCTTACTGCTTCTGTATTAAATACAGAAATGAGCTTCATTGGTATGAAAATGGCATTACTTCTGAGTAAACATGCATACGTCCTCTCATCTGCCTCCAATCCTGCACAATCCAAAATGGCACTCATACCATACAGATGCATGATTACCAGCTCTTTATTGACCACAAGGCTATATAGACCATGTCTGCTTTTATGGTGATTGCCACATCATTTTCTATTGCAACCACTGGGTCTCGTTATTGAACATTATCTTGCACTTCCCATTAGAAATGTTTCGGGCTCCTTATAAAAAGGAATAATCATCATTCACCTCTCCTCTCCCTATTTCATGGCACAAGTTTAAATCTGAACCAGAATCTGGACACTGACTGATTGTGCTATTGATCAAAGATCTGAAATATTCACCTTGTCTGTTTGCAGATGTTATGATCTTACTCTCTCTCCTCTTGTTGTTGTTGTCACATTCTGTAAAGTTCACTCTTAAGAACTCCTCACCTTGTCTGTTTGGCAAGATGTGGTCTTGCTCTATCTCAATAGAGCCATAACTTCCTTTTATAAGAGCTAAGTAACCTGCGACCCTCAGGCACATTTGCATAAAAATGCATTTTTAATCATAAAATCATAGAATCATTGAATAACAAAACTGGAAAGGGGCCTCTAAGGCCATCGAACACCATTTTGTATGGGAAATTAAAGCAATGATCCTATAATTACTGCACTCTTTCTCATCTCCTTTATTGGGGATTGGAATGTACTGTATATTGAATGTGAGCCATTGTATTGCTTTCCATATTTGTTGGCATATTCTTATTAAAAATTTGATAAATTCGGTCTCTGTGGCTTAAAATAGCTCTATTCATAACCAGTCTACCCCTGGTGAGATCTTTTTTTCCTAGTGCTTCCAGAGTAGCTTTCACTTTGTTTTCTAGAACTGCAGGTTCTTCATCATACGATTCCTCTTCAAAGGAGTCTATCATCTTTTATCTCTTCAGTATACTGTTTTCGCCTTCTCTTTATTTTCTCCTGATCAAATATTTTGCTTCCATCTTGGTCATTCAGCATTCCTAACTGAGGTTTAAATTTCCCTTTGTTTTCTTGGATCTTCTGGAATATCTCTCTTGTTTTTCACCTTTCTTCTCTTTTTCTTTGCACTGCTTATTGCAATAGTTCTTTTTGTCTTTATGTGACAGTCACTGAAAAAACTGCATTTAAGGTCCTGACCCTATTTATGTCACCTTTTATTTTTGTTTCTTACCTGTTCTTTACAATTTTAAGTGTTTCTTCCATCGTCCATCTAGGTTTTTATTTTCTTTTTAACTACAAGAATTGTATTTTTACGTTCTTGCCTAATAATATCTCAGGTTTCAAACCACAGCTCCTAGTTTATGGTCAATTGAGTTTAGTAATGCAAATCTGTTCCTTATATGGACTTTAAATTCATTAGGAATGTTGTTTAAATTATATTTTGGCACTATGATTCTTTTAGTGCTCTTTTTCAGCTTTACTCTAATGTTGGATATTAAAAGTTAATATTCTGCACTGCAATCTGCTCCTGGTCTGATTTTGGCAGGAAGAATACATCTTCTCCATCTCCTGCTTCTGATAATCTATTTGATTTCTTTTTGGACCCTCTGGGGATGTCCATGTGTACAGCCATCTGCTCAGTTGCTTCAAGCATACATTTGCAGTAAACAGATGATTGGTTTCACGGTACTGTTTGAGTCATTCTCCAGCTTAATTTCTGTCCTCTAGGCTAAACTTTCCAACCCTATCTCCTGTCTTGCCATAAAACGTAATAGCTTCAAATTAACACTTTGAAAGGTGCTAACAATATTTCTTTTACTGTATCAGAAGAGAATAGTATGGCTGTCTCACACATTAGGAACATGTGAGAAAGTAGTTTGAGTGTTGGAGAGGAAACTGAGATTCAAGTCCCATTTGACCATAAAAATCCCATAGGGGATTCTTGAGCCAGTCTCAGCATCAGCCTACCAACCCAATGTGTGTTAAACTGTAGCTGAAGACACATTTTTGTATCAAATAACCAAGTTTCTAATATATGTTGCAAGATAACTAGAGGGGAAAAAGTGATTTGAATTACAGCTAAAGTATGTATGTGAAAATTCTTCTAAATATGAACTCATTTATACACATTAAAAGTTCTCAGCATTTTAGTGTCTTTTCCTCCAATACAGTCTATTATGGGTGATTTTGTTTTGTTAAATGTAAAGCTTTCCTCTTGAAATATAATTCAATGTTATTTCTCAAACGTTTGAAAATATTTGGAATTCCAAAAAGAGTTGAAAATGCTTTTGATTACAATTATATATACATTTGTATTTATATAAAAATTTATGCATACTTATATAAATAACACACACAGACACACACACACACACACACAAAGACCAGCTTCATTTCCATTGCCTCAGTAAATTCCATCATTCTCCATCTCTGGGGATGGTTCAGCTCTTGCTAAACCAGGTTCAAATGGATTTAAGACGCATCTCTATCGTAATGTATCCTCTTCTATACACAACAGTGAGTTATGTTAGATATGCTAAGAAACAGACCTTTTGTTTTCCTCTGCAAGAAGTAGTGTGGTTTCTAGACTATAATTGGATAGCTTGAGATGTTGACATTTTTCCCATTTTGACAGCCAAATCAATGTTATTGAAAGCAGTTTGTAGGCGTTCATGACAGCCTCAAGATTAATACTGCTAGTCTGTCTCAAAATGGCTGCTGTTTATAGGCAGGTAAAATAGTAATGGGATTCTGTGGGTGAATTTAGGGTTGCTTTAAGTAGATAGTAAAATAACTGCTGCCAATAACAATGGGAAGCATCCGGCGAGCCTTTTTGCTGGGCAGTCTCCATTGTTTCACCCAAGTTTCCCTGAAATAACAGGGGAGTAAAATAATATTGATGCCTGTTGTACAAACCCACATGTCATCATATTTCATTTAATTTTATTTATTCAAGTTTATTTCATTCTGTTTATTTAATAGAAACGTACTCCACAATCCAACTAAAAACACATACACACACATACAGGACATATAATGCTTATTAAGATAAGCCCTATAACCCTATAGAATTGTGTTTTTTTGTGATTTTTTGTTTTGTTTTGTTTTTGTAAAATGATTGCAGCCATAGATTGAACTCTAGATAAAAGGTCTAGTGGATAACTACAGAACAAGAACAAAATAATAAAAATAATAGCAGCATATATGTATGCTAAAAAGTTAACTCCATTCAAGAGTTACTGAACTATGTAGATTAAACAGGTAAAGAGAGGATGATTGCTTGCTTGCTTCCCCCTCTACACTTAGGTGGTGACTTTTCTGAAAGAGTGAATCTCCTAATGGGCTTTTATCAGCATGCATTGACATTGTAGCTACTCTTCTGGTAACATTTAAATTAGGAATAAACTGGGGAGGAAATTTAGCAACATCCTAGTGAAGGGTATTGTTATAGGATGACACTGTACTAAGGAAATAACATTTATTCAAATGATATTTAAAAAAAATCTGTGTTGCTAAGTTCTAAATCAGGGATAATGAATATGTGACCCACAAAATGTTGTCAAACTGCAGCTCCCTCACCCTTCCTCATCAATTATGCTGATTGATTGATTGATTGATTGATTGATTGATTGATTGATTGATTGATTGATTGATTGATTGATTGATTGATTGATTGATTGATTGATTGATTGATTGAACTTGTATCTGTGCTCTGTAAGAGTCTCCATTTGGCTTTTAAGTAGAGACCAGACCTTGTGGTGCTGGAGGAGAGCTTTGTGGATACCCTGGACTGCCAGAAAGATGAAGAACTGAGTCCTAGATCAAATCAAGCCTGAATTATCCTTGAAGCCAAAAATGTTGAAACTGAGGCTCTCCTACTCTGGGCACATCAAGAGAAGGCAGGATACTCTGGAAAAGACAGTGATGCTGGAAAAGGTGAAAGGCAGCAGGAAAAGAGGAAGGCCAAATAGGAGATGGACTGAGTCCCTAAAGGAAGCCACAGGCTTGAGTTTGCAAGAACTGAACCGGGCAGTTGAGGACAGGTCATTTTGGAGATCGCTCATTCATTTTGTCACCATAAGTCAGAGGTGACTTGACTTCAGCAGAAGCAGCATATTTGGTGGAGACCAAGAAAAAAAGTGATGTGGAAACAACAGCAGTAACACTTGGTTGTGGCCTTGGAACATTACACCTTTTGTGGGTGGGGGAATGGAATCCAAAGATCTTTGGAGGGGAATGAAGTGAGACCAGTGGAGGCTATGAAAAAAGTTAGGAGTACATCTAGTTGATTTGAACTTTAAGAAAGAAGCCATGGTCTTCAATCAAAAGCTAGGTTTACCTAGTAATCTTTGCCTGCAGGCAAATAGACCTAGACATGAAACTTGATGCAACAGCACAGAGTTTTCAGTCTCTGCTTTGTACCCTAGTTTTAATTACAGAACTCATGGTTTCTACATTTAGTCAGGAGGATGCTCCTAAGTTCTGAGTTGCCCAGCCTGTTGAAGAATCCAAGAGGGGTATAAATAAATAAATAAATAAATAAATAAATAAATAAATAAATAAATAAATAAATAAATAAATACATACATACATACATACATACATACATACATACATACATACATACATACATACATACATACATAAATTTAAGTGTATTTAAGTGGTCCAATAAATATACATTACACAACCTTGATTTTGAACTATATACAAAATGCAACAAAGGCACATAAGTGTGATTATACTCCCTTTGAAAATTATAAACAATATACATTATACACCGATTAGGCATTATTCAGTCTCGAGAGACTATGGTTTAACATGCTCTGAATAGAGGACTTGGAACAGTGTCTAGTGTGGCTGAGAAGGCCAATTCGAGAGTGACATACCCTTCCACACTGAAGACAAATACAATTTGTCCCCTGCCCAGCTCCCTGATTTTGCTGGTTTCGGGACAGCCTCTTTGCCTCAGCCTGCTGGACAAGGGTCTCTTCAGACACTCAGGCTGCAAATCCCCCCTCAGATGTCAAGATTTCCCATCTGTTGAGATCCATTCCTAAGGCCTTCAGATCTCGCTTGCAGATATCCTTGTATTGCAGCTGTGATCTCCCTCTGGGGCGATTTTGCTGCACTAATTCTCCATACAGAAGATCTTTTGGAATCCAACCATCAGCCATTCTCACGACATGCCCAAGCCAATGTAGACATCGCTGTTTCAATAATGTATACATGCTAAAAATTCCAGCTCGATCTAGGACTACTCTATTTGGAACTTTGTCCTGCCAAGTGATACCAAAAATGCATCAGAGACAACGCATATACAGCATGTTCAGCTTCCTCTCCTGCCATGCACAAAGGGTCCAGGACTAATTGCAGTACAGGAATGTGCTCAGGACACAGACTCTATAGACCCGGATCTTGGTATATGCCGTCAGTTTCTTCTTAAGCCATAATTTGTGAGTCTAGAGAACATGGTAGTGGCTTTGCCAATACGTTTATCCAGCTCAACATCTAGGGAGAGAGTGCCAGAGATCGTTGAGCCAAGGTACACAAAGTCATGAACAACCTCCAATTCTTGTGTGGAGATGGTAATAGAGGGAGGTGAGTCCACGCCCTGGCCCATAACTTGTGTTTTCTTCAGGCTGATTGTTAATCCAAAGTCTTGGCAGGCCTTGCCAAAATAATTCATGAGTTGTTGGAGGTCTTCAGCAGAATGGGCAACAACAGCTGCATCATCAGCGAAGAGGAAGTCCTGCCTGCATTTCAGTTAGACTTTTGGTCTTCGCTCTCAATCTAGAGAGATTAAAGAGCTTTCCATCTGATGTAGTCTGGAGCTAGACACCTTCTGTTGGTATATACAGTATTGTTATACAGTATTATACAGGATTATTATATATGTCAGAATTCAAGTGGATATTTACTCCTGTGTCAGTGCATTTGCATGACCAGGTACCATTTCATCAAATCCCCAGTCATGTACTGCAACTTTTAACTGATGTGCTGCTAGGGACTTAATCTGGGATTCATAAAACAGTGATTATTTGCTAATGAACATACGTGGCCATTTGAGCAAGAAGACCTCATAGTCTGTAGTGCTTGTATATGTTAATAGGGCTTTGGTACAACATTGCACCAAAAGTCTCTGTAGGCAAAGATAAAAGGAGTCCTTCCTTCCTTCCACATTATGCACCTGTGGAACTCTGGATGTCTCCAGAATCCAGTTGGTTAATCAGATATGACACCAAATTATTTAGGGCTGGCTTCCTTGAAATTACAAACTCTTGTCAGAAACTCTTGTTCCACCATCCTATGTTAAGAGCAATCATTAGAGCATGTGTAACCTTTCCCTGTAAGCAGTAATGAAAAGTGGTTGGCAGTCCTAGTTTCAGTTGGTTTATTCATGTGTGTGAGCTTTTTCAAATTCTCCTGGATTTTTTGCCCTTCCCTTTTTGGTAACTGTCTTTTATGCCCTCAGCGATAACATATTCTGGGCTGTCTTTGTTAGAAAATCCTCCTATAAGATCTTAAGAGTCTGAGCTCATGACATTAATATAGTCAAAAATGAAAATACAGCTTCATGATCATTTTACTTTTTCCCTTCTGCTTTTCTCTGTAAGAGAGAGAGAGAGAAGGAGGAAAATTGGAAGCAGTGTAGCATCCACAACAGGAGAAATTATGTCACTTTATCTCTGAAATGTGCACAGCTGACTGACTGAATAACCTGCACAGATAATATGCTAATAAAATGGATTTGGACTGTATAAAATTGGATTGGGCATAAATGGCTTCCTGAAGGGAGAGGAGAAGGGGGAGCATGCAACCACCTTTGCTTTCTGCAAGACTTTGCCCCTCCCCTGACTTAACAAGAAATTCATTGTAATTAAAATAAAAATGAAATAGCTTTCGGTATCTTCTCCGCAGAGAGTTTATCACGACGACAGTCGACCTATTTGAAGACTAGCAATTTGTATCCAATAAGATATTTATGCAAATATGTCTATTATTTCCCCAAGCAGAGGAAGACACATCTTTTTTATTGCATTTCTCCCCCTCTCTTTCATTCATAATAGAAATTCACAGGTAATGAATAATCTCTGGACTCAGAGAAGAGATAATTTAAATTATCCTGTGTTTAGCAGTTAAGGAGGCTTAATGGTTAAGGGAATTCACCAGGTCACTCTTCTGCTCTTTAGGGATTTAGGGATTCTCCAGACTCAGCGTAATGTGTTTCATGCCACGTTTGACAAGTTACTGCTGGATTCTATGAAAGCGACATAATTATGCTTGTTCCTGCCCTCTGCCCAGAAGCGCAGTGTTGGCTTTGCATAGCAAAGGAAAAATAGTCACTATGCGTCAGAGGCCCGTTGCACCAGTTTCATGCAACCAAACCAATCAGGAGCGAAGGATATAAAAGGCCACATGCCCTCTATTGGTTTTAGGATGATTTCACTTGACATCTACCCAATGCCCTGCCTTTCAGTGCTAGATTAACCTGTTGCTTTGGGGTCATTTTATCCTATGTTTACATCCAGCCAGTCAAATGAGTGTTTGATTCAAGCTGGCAACATTTCACCAATTTTTCACAGGAACTGCTATCAGTGTAAAAGTGTGTTGCCTATATACCATTCCATAGCAGTTAAAACACTCTCCAGGCAGTTTACAATTTAATTATGCAGACTACACATTGCCCCTTCCCCCCAAGACAGCTGGGTGCTCAGCTTACCAAACTCAGATGAATGGAATTCTGAGTGAACCTTGAGTTGGCTATCTGGAATTGAACCCCATTGTGAGCAGAGGTTTGGGTGCAGTACTGCAGTTTAACCACTGCACCACAAGGCTTTCCAAGGTTTTAGGAGCTTACTAGGCTTTTAAGATCTTCTAGGAAGGTTATTCTCTTGGTTCTACCACATATCCAGTCTTGCTTGGTGAGAACACAAGCGAGGATCTTCTCAGAGGCTGCTCCCAGGCTTTGGAAGCCAACTCATCTTAGCCCGATGAAGTAGACAAACTAGGAGGGATTTAGGAGAATTGGCTGTGCTTCACCTTACAGATTTATCTAATGTCTTGATAAATGTCCAACAATGCAAGGGAGGGTGGTCTCTCTTGGGAGCAGAAGATTGTTTCATTTGTAATAGTGAGGAGAATAAATCATTGCAGTGTCCTACTTGTCAAAAATGAAAATCAAGCCACTTGAATGTCCATGTTTTCATATCGGGGGTGCCTGCCTGAGATGTCCCCTGTTCCGCATGAATGCACACACATGCCCATGCACGTAGACACATTGGCCCTCTTGGCCTGGCACAGCTAGGCATCGGTCTAGGTATTGGGGAGTCCTGGAGTAACCTGTACCAAAACTGTGATTTTGGGGAGCATGGACTTATATTGAGCCTCGTGGCGCATGGTTAAACTGCTGTACTGCAGCCAAAACTGCTCACAACCTGGGGTTCAATCCCAGGGAGCCTGCTCAAGGTTGACTCAACCTTTATCCTTCCGAGGTTGGTAAAATGAATACCCAGCTCGCTGGGGGTGGGTGGGCAACATGTAGCCTGCATAATTAACTTGTAAACCTCCCAGAGAGTGCTTGAGGCACTATGGGGCAGTATATAAGCAGCACACTTTGCTTTTTTTTTGGCTTTGATTTTACCTTTGAGTACCTAGTCTAGGGATCCTTACTGTATATATATTCCCAGACACCTCTGGGCTCCTCTCAATGTTGCAAGCCTCTCCTCCCTCTCAAGCCCCCTTTCTCCTCAAGGTCAGAGTATTCTCTCTCTTCATTCTAGCTTCTTTTCTTTCCCTCTTCCAGATCCCATTTTATGTCCCCCAGTTGTAGGACTGGTTCCTCCCTTCTGCTTGCCCCTAGGTAACCTTCCTCCTCCTTCCTCCACTTCTTCTCCATCCTGGGGCTGAGCTTCATTCTCTCTGGTCCTGTGCCAGAACCAATGTCAGCTGGTTCTCAGCCACTGGTCTCTGAACCTGGGTTGGAAGGCAGGGCAGGCTACTCACCAAGGGTGCCTGCATTGACTCCCATGGGATTATTTCTTACTCAAAATCCTTTTGAGTAAGTAACTCTTTTAGTTCCTGTAACTGTTACTTATAACTGGTTCCTACTAAGCTCTGTGAATCCCTGGATTCACTAGCACAGTCATATCCTGCTGTATTTAAGAAGTTGTGTGTGCCCAGACTTCTTTTAAAATAGGAATAATAGAATGAGCCAGGTGAGGAGCATACTCCTGTCCTCCTTTGCCACCAACTCAGTATCTTCCTTCTTTTCTCTTGCCTAGTTTCTAATCACAAATACCAGTTTTAACACAAGGGATCCATTAGTATGCTGCTCCTCTCCATTAAGGACTTGGCGCTCTTTGCTCTGCCCTGTGGTCACCCTAGAAAGGCACATATACTCATGATTTGGTTCCTATTTGCACATTTCTTTTAAAACTGTGCAAATCCCTATATGCTGAAAATAGTGCCTTGTCAAGCCTTAACAATGAACAAAATGAATTCTGGGTAGGAACAAAGCTTCAAGAAAATTTGCCATAACATCTCCATTATCTTGAATATCTGTATCTCAAGCTACACAAAGTCCTCTTTTTTTGTGCACAAATCTCATTACAACGAATCTGCTGCAACAGAAATCCCCAAATCATTAAGTGACAACTCTCGACTTTGATAGGCTGCATCTATTGCAGTTTTATTGCTACATAGGATGAAATGAAGGTTGATTGTCGTCTGTAGCCAGAAATCAATGGCAAAGTCTCTGATCAACTGCCATGGGGTTCATTCAGATAACTGAAATATTTCTGCATTCTCGTCGGCCTCCCTGACAGGAAACAATCCATTAGGGTCTGAAGAGAGAACAGATAAAAAGTTAAGCACAATGTCAAGGTATCTCATCACTTGCAATCTGATTGATAAAACTGGATGAACTACTGATAGATCTCTCAAGTTTTCCTCCTATTAACAAAATAAGAGATGATTTGGGCTATTTTGCACAGTTCCTTTGTTTTCTTAATATTTATTTGATACGTTATCTTTCTCCCCATAGGGGGCCCAAGGCAGCTCATAACAATTAGAATCATACAATACTACCAAATTAAAAATACAATACAAAACTGTATATTAAAAAAACAACCAGTTAAACATTAGTCAAGATTAAAAACAATTTTGAATTTTTAAATATCTATATTTCAAAAACAGAGTGTTACCTAGACACTTACTGATTAAAAGCTTGCCTGGAAAGGAAAGTTAGTGCCTGACAACGGAAGGACAAGAGGGAGGAGGCAAATCCGGCTTCTCAGAGTACTGCATTCGAAGCTTGGGAGCAACCACCAAGAAGGCCCTCTCTCTTGTCCTCACCAAACAAGCTTGAGGGAACTGAGCGAAGGGAATCCTCATAAGACCATACAAACCTAGCAGGCTTATATGGGGTGATATGATCCTTCAAATAGCCTGGACACGAGACATATAGGACTTCATAGGCAATAGCCTATAAAGAAATACACTGGCAGCTAGTGAAATTGTTGTAATATGAGAGTTCTAGGCTCTCTGGAAGCAGTGCCCGTCAGCCGTCTGACTGCAGCATTTTGAACCAGCTGAAGTTTCCAAATATTCTACACGCTTGTAGAGCGTGTTGCAGTAATCCAGATGAGATTAACACTAAGGCATGTGTGACTGCGGCTGGATCAGACATCTCTAGCAACAGGTGCAGCTTGCACACCAGCTCTAAAAGAGGTAACTACGGCATTTTTGGGCACCACTGAGACTTTAGCAGTTTGGTGTCCACAGAGATTTGTGGATATACTGCCAGCACTGTGCTGATGAGGCAACTAAGAATGAATGGCTCTGGAAATTTATCCCTTCCACATTTTCAGAGGTTTTTCTTTTTAAAAGACTTTAGTGTGAAACTCTAAAATTCCTGTCTTTACATTCAGAGTCGCTTGACTTTCTGAGCTGGATAGCAAAAAGTGCATACGTGGTTGCCTTGGTGTTAGTTGCCTCCTGTTAGGACAGGGCTACAGAAAGCAGACTGAGATCAGCTAGGAATAAGAATATAAAGAATACCACTGAGGTCTTAATTTCTGTTGATTTAGAGCAGGGGTTTTAAACTCAATTTACCTGGGGGCCGCTAGAGACAGAGTCTGGGTGAGATTTTCCGCCAAGCGGAGCAAGAGCCCGAGGAAGCCGCCCAGGAGTTTCCTTAGCCGACAGACAGGTGGGCTGGCTGGCAGGCTGAAGTTCTGGATGGAGGGTGCAAGAGGTGCTGTCTTGGGAGAGAGCCGGCGAGCGAGGCAAGGCTTTTTTTTTTTACTCTTGACAGCAGAGGATGTGTGGGCGCTTTGGGGGGGCAGGCAAGGCGAGGCCCACAAACTATCATCTGGGGGGGCCGCAAATGGCCCCTGGGCCGCATGTTTGAGATCCCTGATTTAGAGTGTCTTGACTCAGTGAGAAATCTCAATGAGGAATTTTCTTGGCCAGTGAGAGATCTTGACTCCAGGTGAGTGTGAGATTAGGTATGTTGGGTTTTTATTTCTCACCAAGGTCTCTGCAATTTGCACAGACTGTCTCTATGCACAACTAATGTTATTTCACTCAAGCGAAGAAGACACAAACACAAGCACAGAGAGACTGGCTGGTTGTAAAAGAGAAGATTCTCCATTCTTTAAAAAAAAGTAAGTTTTTGAATGTTGAATATTGTTTTTCTGTATCCATGTTTCAAGACACCAGGAAATAGCCTGATATTGCTGCACAATATTGTGCATGTGTTGCCAGCAGGAAAAAGGATGCCAGTGTCCAGATAGCAAGGGGTAGCCATTTCAGCAGTCAAGATGGTCCACATTTTACCCTCTTGTGCTCACTACCACTTTTTTCTAGGCAATTTGAACCCTAGAGAACTTGTTGAAAAACAGCCCAACAATTTGTTTGTGTTTGAATATGAAGTGATTCATATTTCCCCTTGCTTGTTGTCTGTTTGTGAATGGTTGTGAGCACAAGAGGCTATCCTGTAGATCAGTGGTCCCCGACCTTGGGCCTCCAGATGTTCTTGGACTACAACTCCCAGAAGCCTTCACCACCACTTCTGCTGGCCAGGATTTCTGGGAGTTGAAGTCCAAGAACATCTGGAGGCCCAAGGTTGGGGACCACTGCTGTAGCCCATCTTGACTACTGACATGGATGTCATCATCATCCAGGCTACCTTTTATTATGTAAAGTTTGACATCCTTTTTCCTTCTGCCACTGCTGGCACAATATTATGCAGCAATAGTGTGTATTTCCCAGCATTTTGAATCGTAGATAGAGAAATACAACACCCCACATTCGTAAAGCAAAGGGTTCTTTCGAAGCTTTGAATTTCATGGCTTTTTAAATACAAAAGTTGAAGTGTACATAAGCTACACACAAATTCAAATTGCAACTTCCCTCATGCAGAATTAACCAGTGCTAGAGGATGCTGGAAGATGATCACATGATGTGTAATATGGGTTGCTGGAGGAGGGCAGAACAAAGAACAGCTGGGATATGGTTGCAGTCCCTTTATGCCAAAGTATTTTGAAGTGCTGTTTGGACGTAACAAAATGGTGAAGCAAAAGTGTAAGCGAGTGTAAAAGATACAACAGAGAAACACACACTCTCTTTCACCTCCCAGATAAACTAAGAACACAGACTAGAAAGCTGCTTTCCAATTTATAAACATATTGCCTGCATATTTTCCAAAATATGTTCCCACTTACAGTATTTTGAAATAAAAAGGGGCAAGGCTAGGAGTTAGCAAATATTGTCACTTGAAGCCAAGGTCAAAATCATTCATCCTATGTAAAAGGTATACAATAAAGACAGGAGGAAAATCAACTCATTTGAAATGTAGTGTTGGCAGTGAGCCTTACAGATACCACACACACTAGAAAGGCAAATAAGTAGGTGCTCAATCAAGACAAGCCTGAACTTTCACTTCAGCAAAAATGAGTATATTAAGGCTATACTACCAAGCACATATAATGAGGTTACTGAATTGACTGTAAAGGACAATATTGCTGGAAAAAATTGATGTGGGGGGAAGCAGTAGGAATAGAGGATGCTGAGATGGGTTGAATCAACAAAGCAATCAACAGCTGTTAGTTTCCAATACCTGAGCAGAACTTAGTGGAAAATATTGCTAAAGGGAGGGGCCCTACAATGAGAGGACAATAGATGCTGCTTGTTTGCAAGATCTGAGCAGAACTGTTAATGATAGGACATCTGGAAGATCATTTATTCATATGGACACCACACATCCAAAGTGACTTGAGGGCAGACAACATCTTTGGAGGTTATTTTTTTTTAATTGCCAAATAATTGTATAGTGACAACATGGGTGTAATAGTTGACAATATGACAGGATAGAAGCACCAATAATATCAGTAAGACCATCTCCAGCCACAAAGCAGAAAACGGTAATTTCACAGATTAAATGAGTGAGCTTCTGAATATATGTTCTGTTTCCTTTTTAAATTATATTTTGAAAATAGTTGTAATTTTAAAATATATTAGTATTTTTTTTGTGTCTCTATTTTTACAACCAGACGTAGAATCCCCTTGGAAGAATGATTCTGATAATCCTATTTGGTGAGGAAGTAGTTAAAAAGATAATTTACAGTCAGCTAATTGAGTCCTGACTGACAGATTGACCCAGAGGTGGAGTTGATTTCCACTTCGAAAGGCACATGAGAAGATTGTTTACTGAAGATATATGGCAACATATCCACCTCTCTGGAGGAGTGTCACTCCATTAGTTTCTTTGAAGTAAACCCTAAAGGTTTTAACTCTTTATGGAAAACATGTCTTTTCAGTCTTTTTCTGTGACTTTTCTCTATATATATATCCCCTCCCCATCTATGGACACATTTCATTCTGTAAAGTTCTTGCTGGTTAGCCTATGCCAGACATACTTAGCCGTATGCAACAAAGTAGCTGTTTTATCCTTTTGAAAGGCCTTTTTTAGGACCAGCCCCTATAGCCTGAATTCTTTACAAATTTTAAAAAAGTGGGTGGGGCCAAGCATTCATTTTCAAGATAAGCACGATTGGACTTTTCAGTTTAGTAAGGGAACATTTAGGGTCACTTGTTTCAGAACAGGAGAGTTCTCGTTGTTTGCTCTTTACAAATCTTAGACTACAAATCATTTGCCCAAACTTTCCCAAGACTGGCAATGTCTGCTGCAACAGTGTCAAATGTGGTACTGATCTGAAGCCCAGTTTCAAAGTTTGTTTTGGTTTGGGCTGCCCTCATTTTTAGAATTGCCTTATAGAATATTGTCTTCCTTTGCCAGCACAAGATCTTTGCTGCACTCTCATGCACCAATAATGGAAACTACCATGGTTATCATCTTTAAAAGACTATGCACTGAGTCAGCAACCATGTTCATTTCAATCAATTTGTGTTATTTGCATTAAAATATTAGTTGCATTATTTGTGAAATTTTGTTTCATTTTCACAAGATGGTTCTCATTCTCTTCTCTTGTCAAGAGCTACACAAAATACTTCACCCACTCGGTATATAATTTTGCAGTTTCTCTTCTTCATGTGCCTATGGATGTGGGACAAAAAGAACACGAGATATAAAAAATTCAAATAGAGGATGAAATGAAACTGCCTGGCATCTTTACAGTTCTCCTATTTCTTTTTATCACCCCAACAGAGAGAGAACTGCCTGAGATGACTGGCCGTTGGTCATCTAGTAAGCTTCATGGGTGGAGAGGAGATCAGAAGGTGGGTTTCCCACTTTAACAGTCAAATCATCCCAAAAATGTTCAGATTGCAGTTTAGATGAAAAGGAACATTGAATGTAAAGAACACTAAAGTTTTTCATTTAAACATGCATATGGGTTTCTTTTATTGGACAAGAAACAGATCTAGGGGGAGGTGAAGTGTATTTTTAAATGCTGGATTTTCTATCTCCTCTCTTCCAATTTGGAAGACATTCGTTTATTCATTTGTTCAGGTATCAAACCTTACTGAGTGAACTTTCAGGAAAAGGGTTGTGGTTTTTTGAAATCATAAAGCATGTTATTTCCAAAAATAATACCAAACATCTGAAAGAGAAGAAAACATCCTTGCTAGTTTAAACTATCACATCTGTAAAACAGTCTGTTATACCATTAGTTATTCTGCCAGACTGCCTAGGCTGTTGTTCTTCATGTACATTTGTCTGTGTGTGTGCACGCATGCACGCATACATGTGCCAGGGTGGCATATTGGGACTGCTGGAAGTGGATGATGAATAGCAATGCAGATAAAAATGCGGCTCCAGCAGTTTAAGGAGAAAACACATAAAATATTTTCTACCTTCCTGGAAGAAGGGTGTAAGATAAACCTTTCCACCAGCTGCCACTGCTAAAATTATGTGCTCAACTTTTGCACCAAAGTTCTCACCTTCAGATTTCACACTGTCTGGAGACTAAACCATGCAATGGATTAAAACAAACAAGAAAAGAATAAAAACAATCGTAGAATTTGTAAGTATAGGTATATATGTTGTAAGCTGCCTTGAGTCCTTCAAAGGATAATGGCAGGGATTTTAAAAAATTAAATTAATTAAATGAAAACAGGCATTTGAAAACCATTTATGTCACTCATAGACATATCTATCAAGTTGCAAATGACAAATTCAGAACTACTGGAGCAGATTTTGGAATAACAATACATGGAGTGATGTCCCACCACTGATAGGCCATTGTAGAGACAGGCACAAACTTCTGGTTTGGTAGTTCCTGATGGTTCATTTATCAACCCAACTGTTTAGTGCTGTGCAGCCTCACCTCTTCTGGTGGTTGTCCACTCAGAGGCAGTGCCCTGGCTTCTCTGCTCTGCCTCCTCCAGTTGCTGCTTCTCAGTAGGTACCACTGGAGGAAATGGGGCTGTAAAACACCAAACACCTGTTTGCCTGATAAATGAATTGTCAATTCATTTATGAACTTTTGTTTTCCTTGCAGAGGAAGCAGAGGAAGGGGAAGCAGAAGGTGAGTTGTGGCTGGAGGACATTTTATTTGGTGTGTTGTTGTTTTTTCTAGGCTTGTGGATTTTTAGGCTTGCAATGGTGTGCTTGCTCTGACTTTTGTTCTCCCTGACTGCATGGTCTGAGGGGGCAGGATTTTAGCTTTAAATAAGTGCTACCAGAAGCTTTAAGGCCTTTTCCTGCAGAGGAAGCAGAATTCTCTCATTTTACTTTTTAGACTCTAACTTGGTAAATAGGAAAGACAAATAGGAGTGCATACACCTGGAGGAGCAGGGGAGTTTTAGGGGGAGGATCAGACTTCTCTTTTTAATTCACTGACCAAGCAGTCGAGATGGAGAGCGCAGGATCTGTTGCACTTTTAACACCTGTGGCATGTTTTTTCTTCTTGCCAAATGAGGTGCCTGGGTACAAATGCTATAAGTGTAAGTTGGTGGTCCTCTTGGAAGAAAAGGTCCAGCAGCTGGAGACCTGTGTTTCTAATCTTCACACTATTAGGGAGCAGCCTGTGTAGGCGGGGCTCAGCAGCCTTGGAAGGCATCCCATCTAGGAGAAGGAAAACTCCAATTTCAAACCTCCACTTCCTTATGGCTATATTCACTGATGGAAAAGTCTTCAGGAGTTAACCTCAAGAAAAAATCTGGAGCCGGAGTCCTAGAGGCAGTTCGTGCCATTCTGCCAACTCCTGCGACGTTGCTGGAAACAGATGTATTGGCTCTTGCCTTTCCATTGGACTGTTTCAGAGATGTGGAGAGGGCGGATTTGCTGCTTGGGTAACAGCCTATCCTCCATATTATTTTACCCAGTCTTTGTGTTTCGGAGAGGACACTCCAGCTTCACATACAGCACTGAAATAACATGGGAAATACAGTGATGCCTCACAAGACGAATGCATTGCGCAACGAAAAACTCACAAGATGAAAGCGTTTTGCAATTTTTTTGTGACTTGCACGACAAATTTTTCTATGGCCATGCTTTGCAAGATGAATAGAATGCATTAATTAAATTTCAATGCATACCTATAGGAAACCGCACTTCACAAGGTGAAATTTTTGCAATATGAAACAACTCGCGGAATGAATTATTTTCGTCTTGTGAGGCATCACTGTAGCAGTTACCAGTTATAAGTCTTTGCTCAATTGGCATAGAGCATGGCGACAGGGGCTACTTTTGATGGTGGGAGAGGGCATTGCACCTCACTAGGTAGCTACTGCCTGCCTTACGCTGGGCAGCCCCCAGCCAGTAAGGTGCTGCCTTGCCACGGTCTGCTAACCTCACGAGGTGCGTGGGGTTTAGGGTGAAGCCCAATATGCAGATTGATAACCTTGCACCATGCAACAATCATACGAAAACTTCTGTCCTAAAGGTGGGCACCTGCAATTTTCTGACAATCACCCTTAGCTTTTCTGCAGGAAATAGATGATGTGCAGAAGACAGCTGTCATTGACATGGAACTAAGTAGACTGCAGGTGGACATTGTTGCCCTGTAAGAGATGAGATTGCCAAACATAGGATCTGTCAAAGAAAAAAAAAATCTCATTCTTCTGAATGAGACCAGGGAATATGGTATTGGCTTTTTGGTCAGAAATACTCTGCTGAGATCCATTGTTCCACCTACTGTGGGGAGTGAAAAAATCCTGTCTCTGCAGCTCCCACTCATCAGCGGCACCGGTAACCCTCATTAGTGCATATGCACCAACAATGTTGCCTACAACATAACTCAAAGACAAATTCTACAACGATCTGGCAGCTACGTATGTATACACACTTCATGTTAGTATTGTTCTTATTGTTTTTTCTTTAATTAATTAAAAAATTAAATAAAAAAAGAAACGTATCCTAATTCAATTTGGAGTTATTTGTGCCCTATATATTTGATTCATGACTAGAGATGGGCTCAAATAGCTTTGTGCTGGGTCATCTCAGGTTGCCAACACAGCACTACAAGATTTTCAGCAATTTTTCCAGCAATATAAAAATGAATCACAATATTCAGTGAATAAACAGAGAGGGATTTTCCCTTCAAGCAACTTGGCTAAAGCCTTCCCGAAGGGAATCCCACCCTGCTGTTTACAAAAATGGGAGGGATCACTTTGCTCACGCTTCCCCTGTCTTTCAATGGACCTGCGGCATAGACAGTGGAAGCCTGATCAAAGGAATTCTCCCTGCTGTCTTTGCAAACAGTGCCCGGGGGGGGGGGGAATCACGTTGGTCAGGCTTCCCCCTGGAAGGCATAGAAAGACAATGGAAGAGGGACACAAGCAATCCCCCACCCCTGCTGACTTTGCAAAGACAGTGGAGGTGGGAGGTTGCTTGGATCAGGCATCTGTAATCTTTCTGTGCCCAGGCGGGCATAAAAAGACAAAGGAAGTGGGACCCAAGAGTTCCCCCACCCCCAATGTCTTTGCAAAGACAGTGGGTGTGGAGGGTTGCTTTGATTAATAAGTACAGATTACTCATTAAGCATTCCTATGCCTAGGTGGGCATAGAAAGAGAAGGGAAGTGGGGCCCAAGTGATCAGGCTTCCCCTGAATCAGGGGAAGCCTGACTGAAGTGATCTGTGTGCATGACAGCAGGGGGTGGATTGCCCTAGTCAGGTTTGCCCAAAGGGAAGCCCTCCCCACTGCTCCTAGTGAAAGCTAGTCTGCTGGAACGGAAACCACAGTTCCAGCAGTCTACTTTCCATTTCTGTGGAAGCTGCCATGGAGCAGGAAGAGGCAGCTGAGCAAAGTAAGCAACAGTGGGAAGGGGGTGGTGTTGGCAGGCTGTGTGGGTGTGGTCTTCTTTTTAGATAGCTCCATGGGCCATCTTTAAAAAAAGAACTCCAATGAACCGACAAATTGATTTGTGGTTCATTGGGCCACTGGGGGGGGGCAATTTGTGGTTCATGGGTTGACAAGTTTGACGACCAACGAATCAAGATGATGTGCCATTTTGGCACTTTGTCCCCATCTCTAGACTTTACTAATCAGTCCTGGTTGCTCACTGTCTTGTCTACTTCTCTTTTGATGACAATTGTGTTCTCTCTATTTTTCAAGTTATCTCTCCTCTTTCCCCAGCTACCTCGCCTCTAGTCTTTCTAAGGTCCTGTTTCCACTGAGGTTCCTAGGATCGTTTTCCACTGTTTTTTCCAGTTCTTGGTTTCCATACTTTGCTCTGAATTTCCAATTCTCTGTATTAATTTTTCCTTTTTCCTTTTTCCCAGAAAGCAGACCAAATATTTCATGTTTGCTTACAAAATTGAAGTGTTCCAAACCTTCTACAGCTGACCCTGTCCTCCAGGAGATAAACTATTCATGATTCCCAGAGAGTACAGTAGCTGAGCCAAAGAATGTGAATCAAAGGCTTTACTGGTGTCTTGGAATTCCTTGGAATTTTATAATATAGATTACATAGGATGCAGTGAATCACAGTCAATGAAACCTTATGCCAAATAAAGCCGGTTAGTCTTTCATGTGCCATAACATTCTGTTGTTTTTGCTGCAAGGGACTTACAAGGCTGCTCCAAAACTGTAGGCGTTATGTCAATAATCACTTTGCTATCTCAGGCTCTTCAGATGGAACAGATTACTCATTAAGCATTTTCCTTGGAGACTAACTTATGCAGAAAGAATTAAAAAAGACAAAGGCCATTTACCACAGAATCCTTATCAGTTTCCACAAGCCAAAAGAGAAAGAATAATTGTCAGCATACCCTTGTGTTGTGTCCATGGCCTTGAAAATTACAGTTGAATGCAATCTGTGCTTGGCTCTCTGTATTTAGACTTTAAAAGCAAAATCAAAATCAAAAAACAAATACACTTGGTGCGTTTGACCTGCAACCCTGTCTGTTTTCTCTGAGTACTGCTGAAGCTTCTACAAAGCAAAACGGATAATGAAATGCCAACAAGCATGCATTATACGGTTCTTTTCCACCTTCTGTGTTTAAATTCTATGTATACAAAAGGATTCTTCCAGCATTCTAAATTTTTGCAAAGACCTTGTATTTCATCACTGATGATCCCTTTTAACAATTCTTTTTCTTTTTACACCTTTGTTTTAAGGCAACTTGGCTTTTAAATGGAGTGGTCATCTTCATGATTTACAAAAACAGAGATGGAATTATCTGTGTGACTAAGCAGGTGTGTGCAACCCATATTTTGCTAGCATATGTGTAGCATGAAAATCCATGGGGAACATGTATTCAGTTGGTTCCAGTTCAGTACCCTGCAGCGCAGAGGATGTGATCTCAGTCTTAGTGGTAATAGAAGCTAAAGGAAGGCAGAGGGAAACCTATATAGCCTAACCAATGAAGGGCTCCTCTAAAAACACACACATACTCAATAAGATGGATAGCAAAATCTGTTTTTGAGTCTGAAATGGGACATATTGCCCCCTTACCCCAAATTAATGATGCAAGACAAGTATTATGGGATAAACATGGACCACACTTTATTGAATATTCATTATTGCTCACCATAAAAGGAGGGTCCTGCCATAGTGCGGAATTCAGGTTTAAGCACAGAGGTCTCAATGGACCCCTTACAAAACAAATGGCTGAGTCTCTAGCCCCAAGTTCTCATGGTTGTGAAGACAGAGAGAACCCGGCCGACCCAAATTTGACCATCCTGGACCTCATGCCACCTTCTGCTTGTTGACTGTTGGTCCAGGTGTGGCCCAGCGCATCTTTCCCCCTAAGCACTGTAATCACATGATTCGCAGCACTTGGAGGTCAGATGAGCTATACATTACCTGTGATTGCTTAGGGTTATTCATGCAGCCATGTCTCCAGCACAGAAACCTTAGTTGAACGGGGGCCTTTTGCCAGGATTACCTCCCTCCGCCGCTGGACTTCATACTAATACCAGGGTCTCTGTCTCTTTGAGCTCTGGCCTTAAAACAGGATGAGCTGGAATGTTGACCTCCATACAAGGAGCATTCATGCCTGAAAATGCATGCTCTTTGCCTGCCTGCACCTCTCGAATTGTAATCCCAGCAGAGCAGGCAGGGTTGTACCACCTGCCCCGTGCCTACAAGGGGGTCCTAATTCTGGCCCACCTTACGTATAAGATGTCCACTATTGAAGCGGTCACCTAAATTTGGCCTAGCAGGCATCATAGACTGTAACCAAAGCCCTGGTAAAGGCTCATCCCATCTTAAATTCAGATGAATCGTATTTCTCCTATGACATGATCTATCATAGATCAACCATGCTTGTCCCACAAAGTCTACGTATGCCCTGTATATCAAATCAAGGTACTGGAATAATGACAATACCCTCCAGGGCTGTGCCCTCACTACCACACCAGCATAAATCAGGAAACTAGGAAGCCAATTAGCCCATGTCCTCTCAGGTCTGCATCTCCTACACTTCACCTTATCTTTTTCATCCTCCCTATCAAGGTCCTTCTTTTCTACATCTCTATTCAAAAGCTCATAAAGGCCAGCATATATTTACTATCATATTTTTCCCTTGGTTCCTGGGGTGAGGTGATCACCTAAAGGCATAGCATGGCTGCCAAATGGCAAAGCCTTCAAAGGGACCATGCCATACCCAGTATCAGGTACTGATGGGTAAGGCCACACACCTACACCTGCGGTCGAGCTCATCGGAACAGGAAATGAAACTTGCAGATATGGCATTGCCCAGCCACCTTATCTATGTACTTCTACCGGGCCAAGGGTTGCTCAGGGCCCTAAACCCCTGCATATCATATGCTGTATTGAATGGTGAGCCGCCTAGACCATAGGCAGGCCATACACCAGTGTCCGGTGCCACCGCTAGCTAACCTGACACAGGCAGCATCACATCAGGTTCCTCCCTGCCCTGCTGGCAACCTGGTACCGCCACACCCATGGCCTCCTGACAAGTCCCAGCCATTGCCAACAGTTGAGATACCTCCAGGGTCTGTACCACTCTCTCCTCATCCTCGGTCTGATGTCGTGGCATTACTTCAGACTCCTCTGATTCTCTCCCGGACAACCCAGGGGGTTGCCAATCTGCCTCTAGAGCAGCAAATTGAGACATCAGTTTATCTGCCATTGCCTTGAGATTAGACTTTCTATGACTCTTGGCCTCCCTAGCTGAATGGTGTGGTTGTGCTCTGCTAAGTTTTGTGCTGCTCGCTCAGCTTCTAAAGCCAAAATTTTGTCTTGCAGCTGTTGCCAAATAGGCCAAGACTCATCATCTGAGGATGACTGAGGTGGTGTAACTTGAGGAGCTGTGCGCTTCTTAGCATACTTGAGGAGCTGTGTGCTTCTTAGCATACTGCTTGTCCTTCCTGTTCATTTGGCCCTTTTGGGAACCTATTGCTACCACCTAGTTTGAGCCTCTGCATGCGTGACTCACATAAACAGTTAGCCTAGCCTCCCGCACTCTTACCATGAACTAAACACTAAAATTCTAGTACCACCCCAATTGGTGCCAGGTGATAAGTGCTCACAATGCAGGCTAATGTGTATATATATATATATATATTAATTCCTCTGTTAATAAAATTGATTATTAATTCTTAATTCTATTTATTTATTTATTTTAGTTCATAAGGCTCCCACCCACCTGAGTGGAGTCGGCCTAATTAGCCCTACCCGTGATGTATAATAAAATAAGTAAATTTCAAAACCCCTAAACAATGCCAATCAATGATTTAATGCAATTAATGTAAATACATATACAATAAACAAAAACAGTATGCTATTCTAAAGCATGCGGCTGTCTCCCAAGCCTGCCCCCGGGAGGACTGAGACCCTAACAGCTGATCCAGGCTACTTTCCAAACCATGTCCCACTGCTTTACAATGATCATTAAGCTTTGAGCTAACTTCCAACTTATTTATTTATTTATTTATTATGCTTAATTAAATCATATTCCTCTGTTAATTAAATATTAAATTGATTGAAGAATCTCCCTACACGCTGTCGACAAGGCAAAAGGGGAGCGCAGGCCTCCGCCTGGCAAGGCTTGAGTGGTGGCGCCCACTCCACCTCGCGCTGTCTCCTATTACCCCACTGATGACAAAATTAAGACACTAAATTATAAATGTAAAAGAGATTAATTATACTGCTGGTAACAGCTCTTAGATTGCAGAGCTGTAGAAATGCAAAGCAAACTGCAGGAGGGGGCCGATGCAACCCTCCCTTCCTTGAAGCCAACACAAACAGGCTTCGAAAAGCCGCTACCCAGCTTGAAAGGAGCAGCCCAGCAACCCAGCTCCGTCCTCCTTCTGTTGCCAGCAAGGAAGAGGATGGAGTGAGGGAGGAACACCCGTCAAGTTGCTCACTCGTCCCCCTTCCACTCCAGGGAGGTTCTTGCGAGATTCCAGGTGCCTTGCATTATTCTGGGAAGGAGGCAAAGGGGGCCCACACTGCTGAAGGTAAGCTCAACAGCGGATCCAACATTTGACATGTATAGTTCATTCTTCATTTTTAAGAAGACCTTTTCTAACAGATTCAGGGAGGGGGGAAAAGAACTGAGTGGTTAAGGTTGAGTACTTTAATGGTCATGCAGGTGATTAACTCAACCAACAATAGCCCTGAAGATGCAAAAGCAATGGGTGCAAGCTATCTGAATCTGGGCTAGTAGGGCAGTTGAGAAGTTACATCCTTGTTTTCTCACTCCTCTCTTCTTTTGTAAAACTTTGATTCTTTGTGTTTCCGAATTTCCCACCCCTTGCTTGACAGTATTTCACCAGATGTTTCAATATTGAGTGATAGCTTCCCAGTTTACATGTTCAGTATTAAATTCCTTCAGCGTTGTTTTCATTGCATCTTTCAATCATTTCTTTTGTCCACCACAGAGTTGAGTACATGCAAGAAGCTCCTCATGAAAATATCCTTTGGAGGACAGTCGTCCAATCTCCTAATAACATGGCTAGTCCACTGAAATTGCAAGTGTTTCAAGACTTCAAGACTTATCATCTGTATTTGCTCCAGAACTTTTGGTGTTCAGAATTTTTTTCAGAAGAACTGATGTATATGAAATTTGAAAACATGAAGACCCTAAAGATGGAAGTAATCTGGCCAAATATCAGAGTTTTGGATACTGGGCATCTTCAAAGGTTTCCCCCCCCCCAACAGAAAAATAGTGGGTTAAAGCTTTTTGCACCCCGTCTGATTAAAATTGTGGTTTTGATCCAAAGATGTTTATAAATTGGCTTCACTTCACTTCAAATTCATTGAATCTGTCCTATCTTTTTCTATCCAGAGCTCATATAAATCAGTCTGAATCAAGTCAATTCAGTTCTGAATTTGTGATTTAACTGGATCTGGGGTCCTGCTCTACTCTTGACTCATTTTTGTCAGTTGTTATATGAAGGGAAAACCTATTCCAACAGTTAAGGGAGATCTCTGGTTTATTGTACAGCCGCAAACCCTGACCAAGCCTTTAACTTGTATCTGAGACATTTATATCTGTCACTATACTGCCATCTTTATGAAGAATAAACCATGCAGTGTTAATACTACATTGAATTGTTAACCTTCCCCAAATAAGAGAGATGTGTATCTAAATAAGAACAAACATAAACTGAAGGATAATGATAATAAAAAACAAAGTATTTTTAAAATGGCAATTTTTATCCAAGTAATCTTATTTGCTAAGATTATAACTCTACATTTTAAAAGAAACAGCACATTACTGATGTTCTTGGAGGTTATTATTCACAATAGAGACTTTAGTAAGTTACAACCCAAGATATAAAATTCTCATGAACTCTGCTTGTTAATCAGTTTAAAAGTATATTGTAAAAATGAATTTGAAAGATGGTCAAGAAAAGATCGTTCCCAAACAGAGAACAAATTCTCCGCTTGTATCTTTTATGTACGGGTAACAACCTCCAGGAACCCATGAACAGGTTTGAAAACTACACAATCTATTAAAAACCGCTTCTTTGTTTGGTATTCCATTTTGTGGAAACATTTATCCAGCCCATTTTATAATGGGCCAGGACCACTGAAAGCTGTAATTTGTTTGCTCATTTTATCCACAGGTGGAATATTCTGTGCAAAAATGTCAAGCAACATACATGAACTTGTACAGCTATGCTATCTGAGATATTCTGGGAGTTAAAGAATACACATATGTGCATCTCTAGAGCATAGTTCTATGAAGAAAGGCCAAATGATTTGGGAGTTGTAGTTCATAAAGGAAGAGAAATAAAGGAGAGACTCTAGAGGTGTATGACATTAGCCACAATATGAATTATGTTTGCAACAAATACTTGCCAGTTTTCTCATTCTTCTCAAAAAGGGTGTCACAACACATTGAGATATCCTGTTGAAAAAATGGGGTACTGCTATGAGATGTTTCTCTTAACATGAGAGTTAAAAGACTAGTAATTATTGTTTGTTTGCTTTTTTTGGTTAACAATGAATGCGTTTTGCACAAATATTACAGGTTACACCAAAACCTTGTACTGTACATTAGATCCCTGCTTTTTTAAAATGCAAAATAAAAGGTTTTCAGTGTAAAAGACAATATTTTATGCACAATATGCAGATTTTTGTGCAAAAACTACTAAACTCTGAATTTTTTAAAAAAGAAATCAGAAATGTGAAAAATGCAGAGAACATCTTCAAATTTCACCTGGTGGGGAGAAAACATTTGACTTGCATCCCTCCTATTGTTGTTCTGTGTTGTTAAATAGCAACTGACCTATAGCAGCCCTAATAGGGCTTTCAAGGTGAGATATTTGAGTAGTGGTTTTACCAGTTCCACCCCTCCAGTGAACTTCCACGGCTGAGTGGGGAATTGAACCCTGGTCTCCAGAGTCATCGTCCATCATTCAATCTACTACACCACACTGGATACCCCTTGCATCCCTGGTCTGGAGAAAATAGGTGGAGGTCTCCCTCATTTAGTGAAAGTGACTAGCAATATATTTGGGACAGGGCAGAGAAACCTAACCTTTTACAGAACATGGAATTAACTTTAGAATCTGTTAAAGTTGCTTTTATGTAGCTCCTGAAGTCCACCATTTTGGCTGGAGAGTTCTTCTCTAAGAAAAGTGAGTGCTCCATAAAATTTTCTGCCAAGGAAAACTCTGATGTCAAACCCCCACTGAGGCGCCGTCATCGTCCTCCATGCCATGAGGTAACAGGCCGGGTAGGTGGGACTCATCAGCCCTGGAAGGCAGCCCATCTAGGAGAAGGAAAACTCCAATTCCAAACCTCCACTGCCTTGTGGCTATATCCACTCATGGAAAAGTCTTCAGGAGTTAACCTCGAGGCAAAATCCGGAGCCGGAGTCCCGGAGGCAGTTCGTGTCGTTCTGGCAACTCCTGTGATGTTGTTGGAACCAGTTGTATTGGCTCTTGCCTTTCCATTGGACTATTTCAGGGACATGAAGAGGGGGGATTTGCTGGTTTGGTAACAGCCTATCCTCCATATTATTTTACCCAGGCTTCGTGCCCTGGAGAGGACACTCCAGCTTCACATACAGCCTCGAAACACTAGACGCTGTTCCAAGTCCTCCATACAGAGCACATTACCATAGTCTCTCAAGACTGAAGGATGCCTATGAGTGTAGCTCTGACTAAGATCTTAAAAGGGGGATTAGAAACAAATTAATTCTTGAGAGCTGTATCAACGGCTGTTTGCTGTGATGGCAACATTGCCACTTTGTGTTCCGAGACAATATATTCTTGAAGACAAATTCGTAGCAACAGTCATTAGCAGGAGCGGTTCCTGGACTGAGGCGTGCCTCCTCCCAGTGGCTTTTTGTGCAATATATCCCCATTTGGGAATCTCGTCCATGTTTCTTCTGTCTATTCGCTCCCCCATCAGCGTATTTGTAGGAGAGGTGGGCTTGAAGTGGGGGTTGTTTTTCATAAAGATAGTTAGGTTTCTAAGTTCTAGATACTAGTATCATCTGGAAGTTGAATCATGGCAACTGGGCGTCTTTTTTGTTAGGTTAAAACATTTTGCTACTCATCCAAGTAGCTTCTTCAGTTGCCGTGATGACTCAACTTCCAGATAGCCTCACCTGGATGACTGAGCATCTCCACAGATAATACTGAGCTCATTCTGAAACTGTGCAACTATTAGTGTTCACACTATGACAGCATTGGATGCAGGCCAATATGATGGACAGGGTGTGTGCATGTGCGTATATGTGAGACTCCTGGTTGTTTGTGGGGTTGAATGTTCGGATAGATTTGACCTGACTTAGGAAGCATCGTTTTAACAATTCTTCCAGCTTTAGTTTTGGTTTCATACCCAAAATCTGTGTAGCTTTGTGTTAGCACTGATGAATAAAATATAACCAGCTATTACTCAGAGGTACTTGGTTCTCCTTTAAAACAAATAATGGACATAATGGTGATGCTTTATGCTTTTGGCAATACCTGCATTAGCAGACCCCTAATCTAACTCTGAATGGCATAATACTGATACTAGTAATAATAATAAAAGTAGGAATATTGTTGTTATTATAATGACTCCATGTTTAAAATATGCTTTTTTGTTAAGGAAAATTATATTATTTTGCAGCCTTTCTCACTAACTTTCCTGCTGGGAAATTCTTGAAACCCAGAAAATTTTAGCCATTAAGTAGAAATGTTGAACAGAAAGCTCAAATTTGCTCCAGCAATTCAAACAAAGTGATCCCCCACACTCAATCTCTATTTGGATTACATCTACTACAATGGATTTTAGCAAGGTATCCCCTCCCTCAATTTAGTTTCTTTTCTGAAAAAAAGGCTTCATTTTTTAAAGTTACCTTTTGCTGTGAATAACTTGTAAGAACAGCTTTTGCATAATACAGATAAGATAAGATGGAGTTGTTTAGGGTATGTTGTTATAGTAACTGTGAGATAGTAAAGGAAACTAAAAACGGAACAAAACAGGTACTTGAAAGGACTGTCAAATTAGATTCATAAGTCAAGGCGCTGGTGTAGCTTTTGGGGAAGCTCCATTTATTTGTACTGCAACTCCCAGAACCCACAGCCAACACGGACACGAGCTGATTCATAAGCTACACTCCATCATATTCAATGATGCCTTGGGAACAGCCAGCCTAACTACCACAGTATGTTCTGCAGGGCCTCTTAAGGGTGCTGTGGATGCCAACAGTCATACCTCAGCTTCAAGTACTGGTGGGGGGAATAAGGTGGGTTCTTCTTAGGCATCCTTCAGTCTTGAGAGACGATGGTAATGTGCTCTGAATGGAGGACTTGGAACAGCATCTAGTGTGGCTGAGGAGGCCAATTCAAGAGTGACAATCCTTCCACACTGAAGACAAATCCAATCTGTCCCCTGTCCAGCTCCCTGGTTTTGCTGCTTTTGTGACTTCCTCTTTGCCTCAGCCTGCTGGGCAAGGGTCTCTTCAAATTGGGAGAGGCCATGATGCACCGCATGCCTCCAGGCTGAGCGCTCAGATGTCAGGGTTTCCCATCTGTTGAGATCCATTTCCAAGGCCTTCAGATTCCGCTTGCAGATATCCTCGTATCACAGCTGTGGTCTCCCTGCACTAATTCTCCATACAGGAGATCCTTTGGAATCCGACCATCAGCCATTCTCACAACATGCCCAAGCCAACATAGACGGTGCTGTTTCAGTAATGTATACATGCTAAAAATTCCAGCTCATTCTAGGACTACTCTGTTTGGAACTTTGTCCTGCCAGGTGATACCAAAAATGCGTCGGAGGCAACGCATATGGAACATGTTCAGCTTCCTCCCCTGTCATGCACAAAGGGTCCAGGAGTCACTGCAGTGCAGGTATATACTCAGGACACAGGCTCTATAGACCTGGATCTATATGCCGTCAGCTTCTTATTAAGTCATAATCTGTAAGTCTAGAGAACATGGCAGCTGCTTTGCCAATGTGTTTATCCAGCTCGACATCTAGGGAAAGAGTGTCAGAGATTGTTGAGCCAAGGTACACAAAGTCATGAACAATCTCCAGTTCTTGCATGGAGATGGTAATAGAGGGAGGTGAGTCCATGCCCTGGCCCATGACTTGTGTTTTCTTCAGGCTGATTGTTAGTTCAAAGTCTTGGCAGGCCTTGCTAAAATAATTCATGAGTTGTTGGAGGTCCTGCATGCGTTCCATTGGACTTTGGTCTTTGCTCTCAGTTTAGAGAGATTAAAGAGCTTTCCATCTGATCTAGTCCGGACACCTTCTGTTGCAGTTCCAAAGGCGTGCTTCAGCATGACAGCAAAAAAGATCCCAAACAGAGTCGGCATGAGGAAACAGCCCTGTTTCACTCCGCTTCGGATGTCAAAGGAATCTGATGTTGAGCCATCAAAAACTACGGTGCCCTTCATTCCCTCATGAAAGGACCTGATGATGTTGAGGAGTTGAGGTGGACATCCAATCTTGGGAAGTATTTTCAAAAGGCCATCCCTGCTAACCAGATCAAAGGCCTTTGTGAGATCTATGAAGGCCACAAAGAGTGGCTGTTGTTCCCTACATTTCTCCTACAACTGTCTGAGGGAAAATACCATGTCGGTGGTGGATCCATTAGCTCGGAATCCACACTGTGATTCTGGATAGACTCTGTCTGCAAGCACCTGGAGTCTCTTCAGTACAACACAGGCAAACAGCTTCCCTACAACGCTGAAAAGAGAGATGCCACAGTAGTTATTGCAGTCGCCCCTGTTGCCTTTGTTCTTGTACAATGTGACAATGTTTGCATCCTTCATGTCCTGTTGATACTCCACCTTCCCTCCAGCAAAGACGAAAGACTTCATACAGTTCAGTGGTGATGATCTCTTTACAGCACTTCAGCACTTCAACAGGGATGTTATCCTTTCCAGGTGCCTTGCTGGAGGCGAGGGAATCCAAGGCCACTTTTATTTCTGCTAAAGTTGGTTCACTGTCCAACTCTTCCAAGACAGGCAGACACTCAATGTTATTCCGTGCTCTTTGCCCTTCCCACCTGGAATATTGCAAGACATGTAGAGCACGTCCTGATGATCCAGGAGGGGAGGGTGAAGAAGCGCCTATTTAATGGGTGCTCTTCTCCTAATTGGCCTCTTTCAAGGCATTGCAACCCACCAGCCCACCCTCTAAGATAGTTTGAGCCTTGCTGGTCACCTTTGGGGCATGACACTCGCCCATTGTCACGAAGAAGGGGTTCTGTGAGACCTCTGCTACCAGCATCATTCTGCACTACTGCAGGCTCCTCTCTTGTTGGTTATGAGTTGAATACAGTTTATGGTTAATAAAGTGTGCCCCTGTTTCATCCCATCATTTGAGTCTCGCCTCTTTATTTCAGGGTAGGAGCAAAATGGAGAGTAGCTTAGTGACAGAGAGTTCATGCTTTTCATATGGAAAGTCCCAAGTTCAGCTTTCAATTTTGACTCAAAAAGCTCCTACTAGAAGTTATAGAGGACTAGTGCCAACAGGGTAGACAGACTAGAAAGCTCCTGCTGAAAGTCATAGAGCTAGTGTTGGCAGGCTAGACAGGCCAATGATCTGACTCAGTAGAAGTCAATACAAGGCAGCTTCCTCTGTTCCTAACATTGGAAGACAGGGACAAAATTCAAAAACATCTTGATAGGCTTGAGTACTGGGCTGAAAACAACAGAATGAAATTTAACAAGGATAAGTGCAAAGTTCTACACCGGTGGTGGTGGGGAACAAATGCCCAGTTACAAGATGTGGGATACTTGACTCAGTCAGTAATACTACACTATCTGTATTTTAAACAATTGTGACGGCTTTTAGCTAATACAATAAACTTGACTGACTGACAGTAATACTACACGTGAGAAGGATCTTGGAATTGTTGCAGATCACAAGCTGACTATGAGCCGACAGTTCAATGTGGTTGCAGGAAAGGCCAACACTCTTTTAGGCTCTGTTAAGAAAAGCATAGTCTCCAAATCTCATGAGGTACTCTCTTTGGCACTGTTTCGTTTGGCCTCATCTGCGCCCAGTCCTGTGCACTTTAAAAAGGATGCCAACAAAATGGAATATATTCAGAGGAGAGCAACAAGGATGATCAGGAGATTGGAAACCAAGCCCTATGAGGAAACACTGAAAGAACTTAGCATGTTGGCCTTGAGAAAAGAAGACTGAAGGGAGATATGATAGCACTTTTCAAAGACCCGAAAAGGAGTCATACAGAGAGGCAGGAACTGTTATTTATCATCTCAGAGTGCAGGAGATATAATAAACAGGCCAAGTTCTATGAAGCTAGATTTTGGCTGAATATCAGGAAAAAAAAACTCTTAACTGTTAGAGCAGTATGGCAATGGAATCAATTACCTCAGGAGGTGGCGAGCACTTTAACACGGGAGGCAATTAAGAGAAAATTGCACAACCATCTGTCAGATCTGCTTTGATTTGGATCTGCATTGAACAGGGGGCCTCTAGGGCCTTCTAGATCCCTTCCAACTCATTTATTCTATGATTCTATGAAATAATCTGGCCTTTTGATTGGCAGTATACCAATGGGCAACCTACAGCTTTGGTGCAAGTAGGAGAGATGTAATCCTGCCATGGAAAAAATGCCCTCCCCTTCTGTGACATGACTCAAACCATGGCTAGTACAATCACTTACTCCACCATTTTTTTAAAATAAAAATATTGGAATTTATTGTGCTGTCTTGTGTCAAGAAAAGCTGAGTTCTTTTCTATTACAGCTGGCTGTTCCAGGAACTGCCAGGGTAACGAGAATGTCATACGCCAAGATGTCATCTCTTAGTGAGGCTTTTGAGTATTTCAAATTTAAAGGGTGGTTTGAAGACAAAATCTGTGAAACTTCACAGAAAAAGGGATCAAATGCTCACCTTTTAAATTTGTTTTAAAAATAATGTTTCTATCTGTCAGATTTATGAAGAGTGTTTTGAAAACATGACTGCCACTGGTGAGAGTACAAACAGCTAGTAAAAGTAACACCAAAACTCTCTATATCAGTGATGGCGAACCTATGACACACGTGCCACAGCTGGCATGCAGAGCCCTCTCTGTGGGCACGCAAGCCATAAGTCGCTGGATCGCTACCCCTGGCAGCCAAACCTTGAGGAGACAGCTGCAGCTGCAGTGTTAGTGTCCCGATAGGCGGCGGGCCAGCTGGCACTGGCGGCGGTGGGGCGGCCAAGCTGTAGGCAGTGGCGGGGTTTGGCACGACTGGAGGTGGATCTGGAGTGGGGTCTGGAGCCACTTCTGTGCTCGGGATTCTCCCTTCTGCTGCCACTTCCACTTCTGCCTGCCACCCACTGGGTTGTGTTCCCACCCCCCCAGTTTAGGCACTCGGTCTCAAAAAGGTTCGCCATCACTGCCCTATATAGTTTCTGTCTCTGTCTAGCCCATAATTAGCCAACATTCTGGGTAGGGGTCATTCAAATAAATCTATGAAATCATCTTTCAGATTATGCATCTCCCTTCTTCTTCTTCTTCTCTCCATTAAAAATGTTTTTAATTAGACTGCACTTGCAGTAATCATTATCTATAACAAATTGGCCTATGCAAACTGCTCTTACTACATTTTAGTAGTAAGGTTGCATCAGGTTAGTACTTAAATGAGACACTCCCAGGAAAAGCAAAAGCAAAGTGTGCTGCTTATTACCACCCCATAGCACTTAAAGCACTCTCTGGGCGGTTTACAAGTTAATTATGCAGGCTACACATATAGGAAACAGTAGAGATCTCCAGGTAAGTCTATAAAACAGTCCTGCCTTATGTAATTGCTAGATAGACCAGTGGTTTACGCATCTAGTTGGGAGTTTGATTCCCCACTGTGCCTCCTTGACAGGGGTTGGACTTGATGATCTATAGGGTCCTTTCTAGCTCTCTAGTTCTAAGATGTTTGTTATAAAACCTGGAGAGAGACTGTCAGTCAGAGTTGACAATACTGGCTTAGCTAAACCAATGGCTGATAGTGTCCTACGGCATTGAGATGATATAGAATTCAGAGTAAGTAGCTGGTTACTTTTAAAAGAAAATGCACATGACTATGTGTTAAAGTAATAAAGATAATTTTACCTGCAGAAGTATACAGGTACACCGAGGTCTATAAAGATTCTTGTCTTCCGTCCCATTGTGCTGGTTGTTTTAATTCTATTTTATTGACACACTTTCCTCTTTAACCCTTGGAGGAGAAAGGCATTTTAAAAATTTGTCTTAGGAGTTGCATAAGCATAAAAAAAACCTCTTATGATATTATGGGAGAGTTTCTTCTGTGCCGTGGGCATTAAATAGCTCAATACCACAGGGAAAAGTGTTTCATTTCCCTCCCTCAGTTGCTCCAGTGTCTTTCTGATGAAACTCCATCACACAATAATGATGTTCCCCTTTCTTACAGGATAATACAGGAAGCATGAGGTGGAAGTTTTCAAGAGGGATTTTTTTAAAACATATGTTTCATACATCTTTTGGATCAGATATAATGCTTGTAGGCATAATATACAGAACTTCCTAAATGCTTGGAACATTTCAGATATATTACCATGTCATCCTTTACAACAATCCTAAACTAAGCCCTTTCCCCTGTGTCAAATACAACTAGTTGGTTGATTCATGCTTCACTTTATTGTGAATAAGGCAAATAGAAAGAGGCTGCCCATGTGCACAGCTAGGGTTGCAAAACGTCTGGTAGTACTTATTGTACCATCAAGGATGGGCAAGAGAAATTCTCTTTGGTGGTTTCTTTTGGGGATATGGAATTACTAACGCAGAAGATCTTTTTTCTTTAACCTTTATAAACAAAGTATATACCTATATACAGTGGTGCCTCGCTTAGCGATGTTAATCGGTGCAGCAAAAATCACCGCTAACTGAAAACATTGCTAAGCGATTTTTAAAAGCCCATAGGAATGCATTGAAACCCCTTCAATGCGTTCCTATGGGCAAAAAACTTACCTTTAAGCGAAAATCCTCCATATGGTGGCCATTTTTGCTGCCCAGTATGTGAGAAATCCGTCCCAAAACACAGTGGGCGGCCATGTTTTTTACCCGGTGGCCATTTTGGAACCGCCGATCAGCTGCTGGGAAAACATCGCTATGCGAAAAATCAGTAAGCGAAACAGCTTACCGATCATCGCAAAGCGATATTTTCCCATCTAAATCATCGCAATGCGATCGCTTTTGCGATGGCAAAAACCAAATCGCTATGCAATTTCGTTGTTAACCGGGGCGCTCGTTAAGCGGGATACCACTGTACTGGAGTATAAGCCGACACGAATAAAAGCCAAGTCACCCAATTTTACCACAAAAACTGGGAAAACTTATCGACTTGAGTATAAGCCAAGGATGGAAAATGCCAGCCAGCATCTCCCAGTGCCCATTCATTCTGCGGGTTCTCCAAGGGCAGAGTGCCAGATCGGGTCTGAGAGGGAAGTGGGAGGAGAAGTTAGTTACGTGGTGGGGTGGCATGAGGGTCCTGTCCATGTCGAAGATGCAAAGGATGTGCTCTCAACTCCCGGGTGGCCATGGCTACTCATGAGCCTCTTCCCTGCCCTCCCTGTGGTGTGCTTCCTGGGGGTACTTGTCCTTCTTCCTTGGCAGCTTCTGTGGCAGCTCCGCAGCAAGGATGACACTAGGATCGGCCAGGCGGTGGGAAGGAGGCAACAGCCTGCCATCAAACCAATTGGTGGTGTGAAGGGCAGTTCATGTTACTCATGTGAACCCCACTGGCAACACGTCCATGCTGGGTGGTGGTGGCAGCAATGGCGCTGCCATGCCCTTCATGTAGCGTGAGTCACCAGCGAATTTCGCTGACCTTGGTTGCTGCATCTTTGGTTAGGCCTAGCAGAGTCGCCTTTCTTCCTTTGTGATTCTGGGGTTGGGGGGGGGAGAGAGAATGACCTGAAAGTGACTTCTCTGGGGGTGGGGAACTACAGAGCGAGACTTTGAAAGAACTTTGACACTGACTCAAGTATAAGCCGAGGGGGTGCTTTTTCAGCAAAAAAAATGTGCTGAAAAACTTGGCTTATACTAGAGTCCTGTATATACAGTATATACTTTATACTGTATATGTAAAACTTTTTATAATTTTCTTCTGGGCCTGACAATGTGCTTATATTCTAAAACGTAGCATAGCATTCTGTATCAGATTGGCTGAAATCTTATTGCACTGCAACGGAAACAGTGTAACTTTGGGAAGCAAATTTCTGCATGTTAAGAAATCTCTGTAGCCATTGTCTGTTGCCTATGGAGTCAACATGCAACAGAAAATGCCTGCAGAGATTCGTGCTCTTATGGCAGTTCCCTTTGAAAGGTTAAACTATTTGCATCGCTTCAGTACAGGATTTCTTCCATTATAGGACAAAATGGTCCTGAATAAGAGGATTGGAGGATAAGAGGAGCCTTCTTACAGGGGTGAAAAAATCTTGAAGCTATTGACTTTTTGGTGGGGGTGTGGTGCTGGGCATCTTGATGTGTTAAGACAACTTTTTTTTCCATTGAGAATAAGAACGTTTGTTAGTATTTGTTTCTTTCTCAGCTCTGCTGCTTATTTTGAAGCTGGCACCTCATCAGTTTGTTCCATTAAATCCAGTTAGGGATGGAAATCATAAATTGCTTGCCCTTCCATGCAAAATTAGAAAGCATTGGTTTATTGTTTTTCTCTGTTGTGGAGAAAGGATTAGATTTTTGTTGCTGTTGTTGATTTCAGCAATAGCTTTATCATTTGTGAGACTCATTTTTTGTGTGTTATTTTTAAGGACTTAAAAGCATGATGATAACTTTTGCTGTGTTACTGCAGAAACTCTGTCGGGGCGAAGATAGTTTTCCCCCCCTTCTCCATGTGGCAGGTTGAGAACATTTCTTTCAATCTTTCTCTTTACTTTGTCATCAGTTTGAGAAGGCTTAGATCATCAAGGAAGGAGAGACTGGTGAGATTCCTGCATGTCCCTAGATCTACACATGAAAAAAGGATATTGCAGCCAGGTTGTGATCAAGAATGGCTGAGAAGTAGCTAGGAATATCTTTGGAATGTTCTAAATAGGAAAGACATCAATGAGAAAGAAATCTGCACCCACCCCCCAGCTAAAGGAAGGGGAGATAACCACAAAGGAAATCCATTAAAGTGACATTTTTATTCAAGCTTTCCCTGAACCAAATCCAGGCTGAGATTCATATTACAATTGGGAACCTATACATTTTGAAGTGTGTGAGTCGAGGTATAGGATTTATGCAACAAATCAAAAATGTAAACATTGTAAAAGCCCACATGGAGAAAAAATGCATGTGTAACAAAAGTGTGCAGATATAATTTAGTCTATGGGATAATGCATACAGAAAGGCTACATTGAAAAAGCATGATGGGAAATATGTACAATGGTGCCTCGACTGACGAACTTAATCCGTCCCAGAAGATGTTAGCAAGTCAAAATGTTCATAAGTCGAATCAGCATTTCCCATTGAAATGCATTGAAACCCGATTAATCCGCCCCAGCTGTTTTTTGTTTGTATGTAGAGGTGCCGATTGAAAGTTGAAGCATTAGTTCCCATAGGAACTAATGTAAAACCAGTTAATCCATCCTCTACCACTAGGGGGAGAATTTTTTTTAACCTAAAATGGCTTAGGTTAAAAACGGGCAGGAAAGGAGGGAGGGAAGGAACAACGGGGAAAAGAGGAAAGAAAGAAGGTAATCACTGGGGCACACAGACCCCTCAGACAAAGGTTTGTGCTTTTAAGCACAAAAAGAGAGAAGACAGAGAGAGAGAGGACAATGGGGGAGGAAGAAAGAGAGTTTGGAGTCTAAAACACATTTTAAACCCACACATTCTAAACACACACATTTTACACCAACCCATTTTAAACCAAACCAAGCAACATTTTAGAGCCCACCAGCCAGCACAGACCTTTGCAAAAACATTTCTGATTTTAAAACCAAAAGACTAAACTCCATTTTAGAGCAAACCGGCCAGCACAGACCATTGCAGAAAGAGCCTGCAAGATCCATCAGAGCACAGAAACATATCCCCCCACCTAGCTCAAACCCAAGCTGCAAAAACCCTGAACAGAAAACAAACAGAGCAGATCAGAAATGCACAGAGAACAAAGCAAAAAGCAAGGAAAGCATGCAGGAACCATTGCAAAAGCACAGAAAACAAACGGAGCAGGTCAGAAATGCAAAGAGAACAAAGCAAAAAGCAAGGGAAGCATGGAAGACACATCAAAAATGGGGGAAAAAACCCCAAAAGCAACCAAACCCCCAAGAACCCATCGTAAATGTGAAAAAACCCAAAACCCAAATAACCCCCCCAAGACCCATCAGAAATGGGGAAAAAACACCCCAAAAAGCAACCAACCCCACATGAGAAATGAGGAAAAAACCCCAAAAGCAAACAACCCCTCAAGACCAATCATAGCACAGAAACATAACCCCCCCAGCCAAAAACCATGCTGCAAAAATACCCAGAACAGTTTTTAAAAAGTATAAAGCAGCACCTTATCTTAGCAGGCAGCCTCCTCGGATCACACACTCTCTAACTGTCCGGGCAAAAGAGTTAGATATTTGAATTTCCCGCCCTTTTCTCCTGCCTTTTTGTACTCATAAGTGGAAGCTCCGGTCGCAAGTCAAAGCAAAATTTTGCGACAGGAGCTGTTCATAAGTCAAAATGTTCGTGGGTAGGGGCGTTTGTAAGTCGAGGCACTACTGTATGAATTTACACGTATGATGGTGGAAACTACCACCCTCCCAGACACAATCTGAAATAGACCAGGGCTGAAACAAGCCTCAGAGTAGAAAATAGGATACATGGATGAGATGGAACTTGACAGATTCACCCAGTCCTATTAGAAACAGAAACACACACATACATACATACATACACAGGCAAGCAGAGGCAGAGAGTCAGCCGATGCTGAAATCATTGTGTGATGCTGTGTGTTTTTCTCTGGGGATCTGATATGGTATGATGGGCCTGCTGCTGTTCAGAGGACTCTGCAGTTTGTCTCCACCTATGCTCTCTTGTAAATTTGTAAATTAATCAAATATTATAAGTCTCCAGTGATCTCTCTTCCCCAAAAGAATCTTAAGCCAAGCAGCACTGTTCCTGGAACTTCTCATCACTTGGGGGAAGTACAAAATATGAAATGATATTAAGCAACTCCTTTGGGCATAGCCAAGCCCTTGAAAATGCTTAGCTTTTTGAATCCTGGCCTATATCTTAAAAATGTACATGCAAAATATTTTACGTGTACTGTACTTGGAAAGCACATAATGTGTGAAGCATCCCTCAGGCCCAGACTTTTTCAGGCCTCTGTGGCTTTTTATATCAGTGACTTTAATACTGAAGAATTTTTAGGCGAAGTGAGGGATTCATTCCAGCAAAATTGCAGATTCACAAAGAAGTCACTTTCATATTTCTGTCTCTGTTGTGGAACCGGAGGTTGGGGGAGGGAAGCGTGAGCATTTCTGACAATCCAAAGTCTTTTTAAGCTGTGAAAATTTGACAAGCCAAAAGCTGAAGTAGAACTGCATTATTTTCAGAAGGAAATGCTGTAGTTCTGCATTGTCGCCCATGTAGCTGTGGGTTCAGTGAACAAAAATATTGGGCCCTAGATTTAGAAAACAAAAAGCACATGGAGAGTATGGCCCTTATTTATTTATCTTTTGAGGCACCGCTTTGAAACCATGTCTGGGAAGATTTTCATAAACCATATTAATAATCTACTATTTGCAGGCATTCAAATGACTGCAGATATTTGAATTCACTCCATCAGAATGACAAACATAGTAAGGAGCAGAGAAGTCATTTGTTTCCTGTTCAAATGAGCTGCTGATTGGAAATGTCACAGTCTGGATTGCCAATGATGGCAATCTTGCTCTGCCTATTTTCTCTTCCCCACACTCCACCTGCTGCAATGAAAGAGTTTAATTATTTGCATGTTACATTGAACAGCAAGTGTTTGGAGGCCGACGTGCATCATGAAAATTCACTGGAGGAATGAGCCTATTCTAAAAACTGAGTGTACAAAACGGGGACCTATGGATAGTGTTGGGGGAGAAGCATTGGATGTCTCCCTATTACATAATTCTTTCTAAACTCCTGGTCCTTGTTGATTTAGACCATCTCAGGTAAGCACAATGGCTCTGTGGGGATTTCGAAAGCCCTCCAAGATCTTTCACCACTGAAAAACTCAATTTAAAAAAATAGAAAAATCCACATTGAAAATCGTCTCCCGTTTTTTAAAGGACAGAAACTGCCTAAGACTTTGCATTCTCTTGCTGTGGATGGGGCAGTGTGCATCACACTAGACCAATGATGGTGAACCTTTTTGAGCCCAAGTGCCCAAACTGCAACACAAAACCGACTTATTTATTTCAAAGTGCCAACACTGCAATTAAACCTGAATACTGAGTTTTTTAGTTTAGAAAAATCAACTGCCCCCGCACTAGGACTTTAAAATGCTTGGTTTTTTTCACCCTAGGGGCGGTATTAACAGAGAAATACTTACCAGTCCTCCAATCCCCCATTGAGTTAGACCGGTAATGGCCGCCATTGCACCCGTCCGCTGGACCACTGCACCAGCAGAGGGGAGTGCCAAAATCCAGAATTGGAGGATAGATAAGTATTTCTCAATGGCGACTTATGGTTCGCGTGCCCACAGACTTATGGCCCACACGTGCCATAGGTTCGCCATCACTGCACTAGACAGAGACTGTTTTGGTTTCCAAGGGGATTGTTTCTATTCCCAAAATGAGCATTTAATGCTTGTTGTCTTTTTTTAATCCCCAGCAATATTAGTGGCTGTAACATCTGCATCTTCTTCCCTACTATATGTGAAAGCAGCAAACAAACTGAGTTACGCTACCAGCCCCTTGTTGCTTTGTTTTTTTAAAACAGATATTATTTAGAAAATTAACAAACTGATTTAACAAACACAATTTTAGGAGGGTCTTTTTAAAGTCTCAGAAGCTTGCAGAAATATGTGTTTTGATGTTTGTCTAATAAAACTATTACCACACCATGGATTTTAGTTTCCAGAAGTCTAAGGAGCCGCCGACCCAGTCTTGCACAGATGTTCTGCCACACTGATGCAAACAATCCTCCTCATAAATGAAAGCACAGAACCGCAAGAGTCTTGCAATTCATCTTCCTCACCTGTGAAGATGAGAAAAAAAGGACTTCTCTCTCTGTTCCATGGGATGAAATAAAGTTACGCTGTACGAGAAAAGGGAGTGTGTGTGTGTGGAATGCACCTAAACAGGGCCAACTCAAAAAAATGCTGCTGACTGAGTCAAAGGAGC
The DNA here is from genome assembly GCF_051106095.1 of Pogona vitticeps. Taxonomy (NCBI): domain Eukaryota; kingdom Metazoa; phylum Chordata; class Lepidosauria; order Squamata; family Agamidae; genus Pogona; species Pogona vitticeps. The sequence continues at coordinate 11,464,902 of NC_135793.1, read as the reverse complement.
AAATGGTGCTTCCAGTCACCCAAATTAAAATGCATAGTACTGAAAGCCAAGGGTGTTTTTAACCCATAAGGCAAAAAAGCTCACAAACACTTTCTTATAAATATATAGACACCCTAGATCTAGCTTCTGCCTCCCTTTGCCAAACGGTAGGGCCATCTGTTCATCTGACCATCTTTTTTCTGAGAGTAGCAGCATTTTCCAGAGGAAGTATTATTCCAGTGTAGGAATGCACCAGTATATGCTATATTTTAAAATATGCATGCAATACTTTTTACATGTGATACAATCCTCTGTTCCCAGCTTTCAGTCATTGTTGGGTTTACATTCAATGTCTTGATTCTTCAAGGATTTCCCAGGATAGTTTTTTTCCCCCCACAACAAAACTGAATAAAAGTGGCTTTCATGATTTCGTCTCTGAAATGGAATGACAGTATATGGCAAGCAAATCTGTTTTTAATCTCAGAAAACGTGACAAGCTGAATACAGAGTTAATTGTGTCACCTTTGGCATGAAATGTAACGTGCATGCATCAACTATTGAATACTCGGTTTATTGAACAAAAAATGCCAGTCCCTTGATAAATCCAAAATGGAAAAAGAAGACCACAGCCCTTATTTGATTCTCTTTTGATGTGCTTCTTTGAGACTAAGCCAGGCGAGATGTTCATAAGGCATATTAATAATCTATCATTTGCTGGCATGCAAATGAACACAGAGATTTAATGCAGTAAGAAAGCAGATAGAAATGGGTGCCAAATTAATCCACTCAGGTCGCACTATAAAGGCACAGGGAAAGAAGATGACAAAATGGGGTCCCAGTGCAAATGCTCCAACATAGTCACAATTGGTATGGACTGACCTATAAGTAATGATATAAGCAATCAATATTGGCTGGTTGAGAAATGGGTGATGTTTTTGAGCGAACATGTGTTAGCTTTAGTGCCAGCCCTATTGGTAGTGCCTGCCATATTAGGTAGAATATGATGGATGCCTGACCCAGGGAATGGCGGCTGCTGGAAAATGGCAGCTTCTACTAATGATGTCTGGTGACTCTAATTTCACAGGGCTTGTGAATCTGCTCTGGGTTTTCCTGTATGCAAAAAGAACTGCCCAAGACATTGAACCTATTTTTGGAATTGGGATTTGCACAGTGGACAGGTGTGTATTTTTTTGGGGGGGGAGTTCACACTAAAACCCATAGGAGATCCATCAAAGATACAAAATTCTAAAGAGCCTCTATTAACTTCAGTTGCCCGACCTGTGTATCCAAACAGGAAGTTAGCAAGGGGATGTTGGGTTTTCCCACAAACCTTCCACAAGAACTGGAGGAAGTAATTATCATTGCTTGACACTAATAAGTAAGTGTTTGGTTGATGACACTGGAACAAATGATGACAAGCTATCAATATCGAATTGTTCTGCCACCAAAAACAAAAGAACAGAAAAAAACCCTGATATAAAGGGCTGGGTACAGTGTTGAATATGAAAGACATGCAACATATTTTTTTTAGAGTGTCTTGCTTCTGCAAGTGATTTCCATGTTTATCTTGCAATCAGTTTGGAGCAGAAATATCAACACATCACAATACAAAACAAGCTACTGTATATGAATTATGAGCATCCTGGGGCAATGAGGGAATGGTAGAGTAAAATACTGAAGTCATTAATAGCTAATGGAATTTATAACAATACTTGACCTTTTTACTGATTCTTGAATATATATATTTTCTAAAAAAAATGGAAGAGGCAATTAAAATGCATTCTTTGATAAAGCATTAAAGGTCATTTGCACTGCTTAAAACTATCAAAAAGATAGCTTTACAGCACAATTGTTAAGGCTGAGTTTTGAATTTACTGGCAGGCTCCATATTCAATAAAAACAAACAATGTATTTGATTGGTGTGTTTTTGTACTATTGCTCTTCTTTGACTAAGAATGGTACGTCTTGTCTGTACTGCAATTCCAAATAGTTGCTGGGGGAATTATAAGGTGAACAGGGTCACCTAGTAGACCGAGACCTTTTTTTATTGACCTGTCTCTTTGTATCTGTCAATCTGAGCAGTTACGTACTTGGGGCAAATGGCAAAAGGCACAATCCATTAGGTTGTAAACCACCCTCCCCACTCCTGGATTCTTTTCAATGAATTTTTTGCAGCAATATCACACACAGGTTATTGGAACAACAAACAAACAAAAGGTTGGATGGCTGTAGCGCTTAACAGACTGTATACACAGTGGTAAAGCAGATTGCTCTCCCCCCACCCCAAAGTCTGAGTTCTTTAAAACAAGAAAGCCCTTGCAAATTCATTCTATGGAAATGATGGCAGTGAATATACATGGAGGAGGTAAGAAAGAGAGGCAGAGCAGGGGGCGATCTCACATGGGTAGCAACTAAGGGATTAATGAAAAAAGGTAACATAAAGGCCAGTGTTATGCATGCATACTCACAAATAAGTAATCTTTTCTATATTCACGGAAGAATATTTTTAGATTTAGAGCATAATCCTAACTAATCAAGGTGGCCAAGAGGCTAATGAGATGGTGCAAGACCAGCTGAAGCTATGTTAAACCCAACCTCCTCTCATCATAAGAAGCTGAAAATTACTTGGGACTACCTTCGCCTACGGGAGGCAGTGGAAGACAGGAGGGCCTGGCATGCTCTGGTCCATGGGGTCACGAAGAGTCGGACACGACTAGACGACTAAACGATGACGACCTTTGCCTAACTTTGTGAAAGGATATTGACTGGGCTGGCAGAAGCTTCAACAGTGAGTAACTTGGCTCCTCCCATGTTTTTGCCCCACTCCTTATTCACCTCTTTTTTGTGTGTGTTTTTTCTCATGACAGAATTAACTAGCAGAGCAAATTTCCTGGCAGATGCCCGAGATCATCTGGAGAAAATTCTGCCAGCCCAAGGCTGTTCTGGTTAGAACAAAAGACTTCTATTGGTTTCTGACATAGCCAGTATGTCTTTGAATTGGGGTTACATTAGCCACCAACAGCTAATGTTATCTCATAGGGCCTATAAAATACTATGATAGTAGTGGTAAAAACATTGGATAGAGCTATATATCAGATGACTCCAATGTATGGTAAATGGAGGTGTGCCTTTGATTAATTTTTGGGATCTAGTGTCACCTAAAATTATAGCCGTAGACTCTTACGTGATGGTGGGCAATGGCACTGTATCTCAAAAATACTTAACCAACTATACCAGCGTCTGAATGAGTGCCCATATTCATTGAAAGCAGTTTCAGACTGCAATGATAGTACAGTTGTAGAATATAAAAATTACTTGCATTTGCTGAATGTGTGTCATGTCTCCCATTGAATCAATATTGGTGCTGAAAGGTCTGGAAACCAAGTCCAGTGAAAGATGGTTGATGGAGTTGGATATGTTTAGCCTGGAGAAGAGAAGACTGAGAAGTGATAAGATAGACGTCTTCCAATGTTTGATGGTGTGATGATGGAGTGAGCACGGTGGGTAGCTGGCTTGCTTACAGCAAGCTGTTTGGCCCCTTTAAGATGTCTGAGAGGGCTCAGCCAAGGGAAAAGGCTAAGGCACAGGGAAAGAGGGAAAGAAGACAGCCTGATAAGAAACACCTGCCCAAGGCGGGAGGCAGGGAGAGATATAAAAAGGAGTAGAAACAGGGCTTTAGGAGGCTGATGGCCAACAGAAGAAGAAGGAATCTGGGCTGAAGCTGCCCAAGGGAGCCAGGAGGGCTGAGTGATGTTCCTCCACCCAAAAGACAACTGCTAATGGATGGCATAACCTCCCCACAGTTGTCATCCTGGAAAGGCAAGGACCACGCGGAAGGGAAGAGCTGGGAAGCTGGCAGCCGTATCAAGGACCCATATTTGCCCATATTAAGCTTGGCAAAGTCTCATGTTGATGGATCTGAACCATGAGAAACCTCAGTGAAGATAACGGAGGATCCCACTGAGGGGAAGGTACCCAGGGAGTGGTTTATTCCCCTCAACCAGCTTCCTGGGAATTCTGCAAAGGTGTAATACAGCTGTAAATAAAGTGTTCATATGTTAATACCCTGAAGTTGAGACTGTGATGATTTGTGTTTTTATGTGTATTAGAATGGGATATGTAGTCCTAAGATTGTCCCAATAGCATCCATCTTGATTTAAAGTCTGCTCTGTAGTAAGAAAGTTTTTCATGCTGTTTCAGAGAAGTTTCGCTCTCTGGTTATCTCGTTGCTAAGATGAGTAGAGAGCAGAGACTTTCGTAGTCAAAATAATTCTGCCACAAAGTATGATAACAACTGAAGCTCCATGAGAAAGTTAGGTGGGACAACAAGACCCAGGAGCGGGTGTTCCTTATGAAGAATTCTGGGAAGAAGAAGGAAGTTGGTAAGAGGATGGAAAAAGATGGAGTTGGACTGAGAAAGGTCAGACACGTGCTTTTCCCCATAATGGTTTGTAGCTTTGCTATGGACTATTTTTCCTACCATGGACTGATGGAAGTCAACTGGATTTCATCTAGCGTCAGCCTGTGAAGACCCAAGACACGTGAGATGGACTGTGTTATGCTTTTTATTAGTTAGCATAATTCCATTTCTTTATTTTTATAGCTGGAGTGGGGAGGGGAGTATTCCGTTTGTCTTGATATGAAAATGTACCTACTGAACTATTTTACCATCAACTGAAACCTTTTCTAAAGCAATTCTTTTCAATAAAGCAGTAATGATTTGATCTGCATGCATTGGTTCTTGTACAGACTAGCTGAATGTCTAATTGGCCATGTGTGTTTGCTACCAAAGATTTAGAGCCAGATTATTCTGAGTATAACTCATGGATTTGTCTGTGTGTGTTGCTTTCTTAATAAAGGAGATTGGCTTTTGAGGAAGAAGTGTTAGACAAGACCTTGCTGAGACCTAAGGGCTCTGCTCAGCAGTCAGAGGTTTGTCTGGACTTCGGACTCATCCCAGTCTCCGGCACCCCCGTAAATCTCTTTGGAGATAAGGGGCTGCTTACAGAGACCATGGAGTTTGTCCCAGGGAACCAAAACTGGAGGCTGGCCATGCCCACAGAAGGGCTGTTATGTGGAAGATGGAAGACAGGATCTGAAGTAATGATTTAAATCACAAGAAACAAATTTTTTACTAAATATGAAAAATAATTCCAGCAATAGAATTGAGTTATATGGAATGTGATGGACTCTTCTTCACCTGAGATTTTTAAACAGATGTTGGATGGCCGCCTCCTAGGGATGCTTTAGCTGCAGATTTACTCCTCCAGTAGTATTGGATGACAGGACGTGGTGGCGCTGCGGGCTAAACCGCAGAAGCCTGTGCTGCAGGGTCAGAAGACCAAGCAGTCGTAAGATCGAATCCACGCGATGGTGTGAGCACCTGTCGCTTGTCCCAGCTCCCGCCAACCTAGCGGTTCGAAAGCATGCAAATGCAAGTAGATAAATAGGGACCACTTCAGTGGGAAGGTAACAGCATTCCGTGTCTAAGTTGCACTGGCCATGTGACCACGGAAGATTGTCTTCGGACAAAACACTGGCTCTATGGCTTGGAAACGGGGATGAGCACTGCCCCCTAGAGTCGAACACGACTGGACAAAAAAAATTGTCAAGGGGAACTTTTACCTTTACCTTAGTATTGGATGCTCTCTAGTTCTATGGCTAAAATCCTGTTGCTTAGCATTGGAAGTTGCAGGTAGTTTAAACTCCCCAGTAACTTTCATTAATTCACTGAGCCTACTCTGGTTATGACTTACGATGCTAAACAACAGGATTTCAGCCTACAATTCTATGAATGGCATTGCATATCTATACCTCTGTCTACAATGTATATTACAATATTATTCACAATATGTCAGTAACCCATTTTGACCTTCTGCCCTTCCATATCTCCCAAAGAGCTAAACGAAGTTTGCTCCTGTGAGATTCTACAGGGAATATGTGTTTATAATATCAAACGGGAGAAGCAGCCATAGGCTGTGATGGAACACACACTTTGCATGCATGAAAGTCTGGGGTTCCAAGCCTCAGCCTCTTCAGGTATAGCTAGGAAGTGCTCCCGGCTGAAACCTGTAAGAGGCGTTGCTTGTCTGTGCAGGCGGTGCCAAGCTAAACTGACCAATCTGATTCGGTGTAAGGCAGCTTCCTATGTTACTTAATATTTTTTCCTCTGACAAGGAAAAAGAACCACACTGCAAGGCATTTTAATAACCTATAAATTATACAGTTAATGGGCCATATATTCAACACCATTCACGAGTTACAACCACTTTAGGAGCACCTATTTATTCAAGACGGATTGAAATCAAACAGGCTACAAGCAATTTGATACATGTGTGGTACTAGAAATTGCTTTTGTTTCATTTACAAATGTGCATTGGGAGATTTTTGTCTGAGAATTATCCGAGCCACATTCAGCCATCTTTTTTTGATGGCTAAAATGATTATCCAGCGAGAGACAAGTAAAGGAAGGGTGGGTACTGGACTTCAACAAAAGAGGACCAGGTGGGGCCTCCCTATTTATATGTGGCTGATGTGGCTTATATTTTGGCTGCTTAAGAACCAGCACTTGGACAATTTAGATGCCTATAAGGGTGGGGTGGGGAGGGACGAGCTAATTGAGACTTAATTGCACTCATTTGCTCATAATACAGTGGTGCCTCGTACAACGAGTGCCCCGTTTAACGATGAATTCGCATAGCGATGGCATTTTTGCCATCGCTTTTGCGATCGTATAACGATGTTGCCTATGGGGAAAAATCGCTTTGCGATGTTTTCCCCATAGGCACCATTTTCCCCCAGCTGAGCGGCGGGAGCCTCCGAAGGAGTGCTCCCGCAGCTCAGCTGGGGGAAAATGCCTGCGGTGGCCTCGGAAGGACCCTTCCGAAGGGTCCTTCCGAGGCCACCGCTGGGATTCCCCTTCCCCGCGGCCGGCTTCCCCGGCCATGGTCGGACTCTCAGGAGTCCGACCATGCATGGGGTAGCCTGCCGCGGGTCGGATCCAAGCTGCAGGGAGAGGGTGGGGGGATCCGGATGGATCCCACCACCCTCCCCCCGCGGCCTGAGGAGGGTGGGAGGCATGGCCGGACTCCTCGCCAGGCACCGTGGCTCCGATCCGATCTGAGCCACGGTGCCTGCCAAGGAGTCCGGCTATGCCTCCCACCCCCACCCCCACCTCCTTCGGCTTGAGAAGGGTGGGAGGCATGACCGGACTCCTCGCCAGGCACCGCGGCTCCGATCCGATCCGAGCCGTGGTGCCTGCCAAGGAGTCCGGCTATGCCTCCCTCCCCCACCCCCACCTCCTTCGGCTTGAGAAGGGTGGGAGGCATGGCTGGACTCCTCGCCAGGCACCGCGGCTCCGATCCGATCTGAGCCGCGGTGCCTGCCAAGGAGTCCGGCTATGCCTCCCACCCCCACCCCACCTCCTTCGGCTTGAGAAGGGTGGGAAGCATGGCCGGACTCCTCGCCAGGCACCGCGGCTCCGATCCGATCTGAGCCGCGGTGCCTGCCAAGGAGTCCGGCTATGCCTCCCACCCCACCCCCACCTCCTTCGGCTTGAGAAGGGTGGGAGGCATGGCCGGACTCCTCGCCAGGCACCGCGGCTCCGATCCGATCTGAGCCGCGGTGCCTGCCAAGGAGTCAGGCTATGCCTCCCACCCCCACCCCCACCTCCTTCGGCTTGAGAAGGGTGGGAGGCATGGCCAGACTCCTCGCCAGGCACCGCGGCTCCGATCCGATCTGAGCCGCGGTGCCTGCCAAGGAGTCCGGCCATGCCTCCCACCCCCACCCCCACCTCCTGCGGCTTGAGAAGGGTGGGAGGCATGGCCGGACTCCTCGCCAGGCACCGCGGCTCAGATCGGATCGGCTTCTCCTGCTGCTCCCGATGGTTGGGAGGGGAGATCGGATGGGCTTCTGCCTTTCTTCGGAGCAGCCCGGCTCCTCCCAAAGGGCTGCCCCGAAGTTGCTTGCAGCAGCGGAAGAGGTGCCCGGTGGAGGAGAAGGCAGGAGCCGATCTGTCATTTCTCCTCCACCGGGCACCTCTTCTGCTGCTGCAAGCACAGTCGGGGCAGTCCTTTGGGAGAAGCCGGGCTGTGGAGAAGAAAGGCAGAAGCCCATCCGATCTCCCCCCCTCCACACCGGGCAGCTTCTCCCGCTGCTCCCGATGGTTGGGAGGGGAGATCGGATGGGCTTCTCCCTTTCTTCTCCACAGCCCGGCTCCTCCCAAAGGGCTGCCCCGAAGTTGCTTGCAGCAGCGGAGGAGGTGCCCGGTGGAGGAGAAATGACAGATCGGCTCCTGCCTTCTCCTCCACCGGGCACCTCTTCCGCTGCTGCAAGCACAGTCGGGGCAGCCCTTTGGGAGAAGCCAGGTGGTGGGGGAGAAGGCAGGAGCCGATACCGTCTTCCCCCCTCCCCCGAGGCTTCTCCCAAAGGGCTGCGCCCGATCGTGGGGGAGAAAACCGGATAATCCGTTCCTATTGGAACGGATTATCCGGTTTTCAATGCATCTCTATGGGAAAACACGTTTCATTTAACGATGTTTTCCCATAGCGATGTTTATTTTGGAACCAATTAACCTCGCTATGCGAGGCACCACTGTACACATTTTATCTTTAACTAGAGAAGGCATGCTTCTTCAAATAAGAGCTACCCACAGGACAGAGGTTCACTCATAGAGGCAGTCACAAAGCAATCCTCCTCCTCTTTAGCTATTTTTTTTGTTAAGGGGTGAAAGCAATCTGTCTTGGGCTCATTTTCCTTTCCCTTTGTTGCAGCTGGGATCCTGGCAGCCAAGAGTGAGCCGCACAGATTAATGGCCACAGAACATGGGGATGCATAAGGAGTGGCAGGGAAGAGTGTATTGCAGCATAGCAAACCATGGAGCCTTTGTGCTAACAGGAAGAACTTTGTTTTTTGGTCTCTTCTTTTAAGAGAGAAATGCTGAGGAATAAATGTTCAAACAAGAGCCTCTCTCCTCCTCACGCCATAAATTACCTGGAAAAAAATGTGTTTTCTTGGTCCTTGTGAGATACATGTGTTACCTCTTCTTTCTCTCTCTCTCTCTCTTTCTTTCTGGACATGTGTTTCTTTCCTAGAGGGCTTGCTATATAAAAAGAACACAACCTATTTGTTGGCAGCAAAAATATTACACAGCATCAACATTGATTCAGACAACCTCTTTTAGTGAAATCACATTTTTAAGGCAGCAAGCTTCTGTTTCAATTCATTATTGTTCCCCTTCTAAGGATGCAGGGTTCAGTAATGGCATTGTTCATAGCAATTGGTCACAATTGACTGGGACCTGTAGACCCAAATGTAGTGTTTCTAAGCTCTGACAGGAAAACCATTCACCCATCAATGTTAGAAACCATCAGAATGAGACTGGGCCCACCTAGCTTTGAATTTCAACTTACATAGGTGAAGACTTCAGTATAAAAAGTTAGGATAAAAAAAAGTAGGAGTGAATACATTAAGGATACAAAAAACACTCATTAAATTCTTTATCACCAATTTCGGTGTCTAAGCATTCTCGCCTATGAATGAGGCAACCAAGTATTTAACAGGCTCTAAAGAGTCACCAAAACCATTCTTTCCACTCCCTCCTGAATCTCTGCAAGGACATGACTTGCCATCAAACTCAGGAACTGTGTCATGGAGCACGGGGGAAGTAACACAACAATATCTGTTCCTAATACATTCAAACTGAGGCACTTTAACATTTAGCAGCTTTAGAAGGACAGTCTCAGACAACCTCAATTGAAATACAGACATAAAGACCAGTTGTGGGTTATAATTGCTAAACTATATAGGCTTTTAAAGAGAATAACCAGCACCTTCAACTGAACTGGGAAAAATACTCACAGCCATTGTATTTGGCTTAGAACAAACAACATATGACTGTAACCACAAGGTGGTAACCATGACTAAAGATACACTTTCTGCTTGAAATGCTTCTAGACTGACTTTTAATAAAGAAAAAGCTAAATTTTGCCTGCAATTAGGAAGGGGTAGCGAGACTGGGACTAATCTTTCAGTGTTTCTGGTTTTTTTCCTCCATTCTGGTCTGCAACAAAAGGAAAAATTCAAATTCCTACTTAGAAACCTTTAAACCAAGAAATCTAAAAAAAAAAAAAAACACTTATGGGCTGTAGCCTCCCAGTAACCCCAGCAATAGCAACAGCAGCAGCTCTGGGAAAATCCCCTATGTCTTATTGATGGTGTAGGTAAAGCCAAATGAGATGCAGGATCTAATAAAAAAATTGCCTAATCACCAAGAATTGTGTTTTTCCCCTTTTATTCTTGGTTTCAATATGATCTGGTTGCCAAGGTTTTGCTTGAATCTAGGACCTCTTCACCTGGGTTCTCCGCCTGCTCATTTCTGTTTGTTCTGACCTTGTGATGTAACAATGGCCCACCCTGGACCTAATGCTTGACCCTCAAGTTTCAGGGACCTGGATGTGGGTGACTGGTGACCCTCCACTCTGGACAATATAATATAAGCATTCTCAGAGGTACCTGGATAAACCCTCTAAGGGTGTGGTTCCATTGGCAATTTTTCTGCCTTTATTTTTAGATCAGGTTCAAGTCACATGGTATATAAATAGGTAGCCACGTTCAATTTGACTTAAATTAAATTGATTTATTTCTGGTAATTAAAACTGGTTTGGGGGGCAGTTACATAAAAATTGACACATTTCCTTTCTGTTTTAGAAGCATGTTGTTCTTAAAAGATTTTGATTTTTTATTCAGAAAAGTGATACTTTGCTATGTCAAGCATCTATGAGGCACCACCTATTGCCACTATAGTCACTAGAAACCCCAAGGGCAACACTGGAGAGGTGGCCCCGGACGATGAATTATGGTAAAATGGGAATGGGGACGAAGGCTTCCAGCTGGTTCAGCAGGAAGAGAGCTGATGCTGGGGCCTCAGCCCCTGCACCACTCTCCTGGATGTTTCTTCTCCAAGGCCAGAGGGGAAACGGGACATTCACACTCCACTAGCTCTGCACCTGCTCTGTGCCTGCTAGTCTTGTGCTGCTCCACCAGGTCTTTCATCAACTGAATGGAGAGAATGGGGTAGGTGGTTGCAATGCTGACCGTACTGATGAAGTAATGCAGTGAGAAACATTTGAGGAAATAATAATAATAATAATAATAATAATAATAATAATAATAATAATAATAATAATAATAAGAAGAAGAAGAAGAAGAAGAAGAAGAAGAAGAAGAAGAAGAAGAAGGAGGAGGAGGAGGAGGAGGAGGAGGAGGAGGAGGAGGAGGAGGAGGAGGAGGAGGATGATGATGATGATGATGATGATGATGATGATGATGATGATGGAAAAATGACAGAGCCCCTGCCACCCAGAACCCACATGGGCACAAATTAAAACAAGAGCAGCGCTCACATTCACAAAACCACATAGAACTGAAACAATTTAGAAATGAGACATTTTAAAAAGCCCCTGCCAGCCCGTTAAAACAAACAAACAAACTCACTTTGCAGCCCATATGAATAAATCTCACCCATACATCATGTGCCTGGGAATTCAAATAATGCTTAAATTGCTTTAACTGTGGTTCTTATTGCCAGTGTGACCATACTCTCAGACAGCCTTATTGTGGCTATGACTATCACCACCAGACCAGAGGGAAAGCAGGCATTTAAGGAGGATGTAGGCTTTTGGTTGACAGTGGGAGAGGACTGTAACTTAGCATAATTGACTGATGAAGTTGGAAAGGGCCTATAAGGCTATGAAGTCCAACCCCCTGCTCAATGCAGGAATGCAAATCAAAAGATATCTGCCAGGTGGCTGTCTAAATTTCTCTTAAATGCCTCCATTGTTGCAGCACTCACTACCTCTTGAGGTAATTAGTTCTATTGCATAATAACTCTCATACAGAGAGTTATTGCAGAGAGTTATTAGATTCTGAGTAAACTTAGTTCAGATGTGCAGATCTGTGGTTTTTGGACTACATTTCCTAGACGTCTCCAGGCAGCATGACCACAGGAGCCTTTAGATGAATATATTTCCCAGGATATCTGTAGCAGTTTCCTAGAGGGCACCAAGGAAAAAAGCAAGAGCTACACATTACACCCATGGTAGAGTGAGTGAGTGAGTGAGTAAGAGAGAGAGAGAGAGAGAGAGAATCCAGGCACATGAAAACATGGAAATGATAATGTAGGAAATAAAGCTAAGCATCACAAGTTCCCAGAAGTATGTATTTTGAATCAGGAAATTATGAATTTTGTCAGCACTGCAAAGAATAGCTCAAAGCTTTAAGAACCAGCTATAGATAACAAAGTGTTCAATATATAGGATTTCTGAGAGTGTATCTGTTACTCTCCCTATCTTGGTGGCCTCCCTTTTCTACTGCCAACCACACTTCCCAAACGAGTAATTCTTCCCTATAGGCAGGGAGTCCCTTCCTTACTTGCCCAATCATTTTATTTACTGGCAGAGACAGACAAGGCTTCAATTTATCTCAGCAACCAGACTGTGTCGTAGCAAATGTAAAGACAGTATTATATCCAGCAGGTGACATTCTGATATTGTCTGCGCTGAAGAACCCTGAATGATTTGAATGTTATCATGATATACAGAACCCTGAGGAGGAACATTGTCTACTGTGGTATAATGCGTTTAAAATAGATGTTTTATAGAGCTGGCTGAATTATTCATTTCAAATAAATTATTGGGCAGATTTAGACCTTTCCATTCTGTTTGTGAATTGCTCACGAATTAGCCTCAAACCTCCTGGAGTATCTGCGGTGTTGATTGGTACTTATGAAAATTAGATTTCATCTGTGGGTCTGTTTTTGGAATGGTTGATGATTTGTTACCAGTGGGCATTTTCAATGGCACCGAGATTGAATTATTCCCTTTATCCTTTCCCCCTTCATTTTGGATGAAACTCTAGAAATAATAAGAGCAACAACAAAAGAATGAATAACATGCACTGGGTGAAATTCGCTACATTATCCTGGAGCAGTATTTGCAAAACAACGAATGATACTTCATAAGCAACCACATTAACTAGCTTTCAGATAGTGATCCAGGAAGCTTTAATGTTGCTTCAAATCTTCTTGGGTTCTCTCAAGAGAAGTTCATTTGCATCGTACAAGCTCTCCTGAAGACTCTGTGTTCTTCTTGGCCAATCTTCTCCTGCAAGATGGAATTATAGAGGGTGGGTTGGGTATTTTCCAGTCATAAATGGCATCGTTCGGGGACTCTCTGAAGAGCTGCTATGAACAGGACTAGGAAACAGTGGCTTTTGGGAGGAAATTCCCAAGGGAGTTGTCGTCAAGTTGTTATTTAAAAAGTAAAATTTCCAGTCTTTGATGATTTGGACCAAAGAAGAATACCAATGAGTTGTGGACTCTCATTTTTGGATTTCATCCCTACAAATAAATCACAGGACAGGCAACTTCACTTTACCTTTACTTGATGGTGCTTTCCCTCCAAATTTGACTCAAATATTGAGTTTTAATGCTTTTCAGCACAGCTCTACAGCACATAAAGTAATATTGAAGTCCAGCAGGAACTGTTCGGGCCTGTGGTTTCATTACTGCTTAGAAACTGACAATTTGCTTTAGCATAGGATCTTTTGGATACTATGGACATCACTTAGTGTTCCTCACTATCACCTCTAGCAGCAGTTCCCAACCTTGGGTCCACAGACGTTCTTGGACTAATATGCCCAGAAAATATCGCCACTATCTGTGCTCACCAGAATTTCCAGGAGCTGCTCTCCAAGAACATCTGGGGACTCAAGGTTGGGAACCACTGACCTATAGGAATATGGGCTTCTAGAAGTTTTAGTCCAACAATATTTGCTGTGCTTAGGAAACCAGATAAGCAAAATGGAGGAAGAATAAAAGACAAATGTGTTGGAAAGAATGAGCATCTATGTTTTTCTTTCCTAGATGAGTGGAGAGTGTTTCAAACTAACCTCCAAGGAAACAGACTTTGCTGAAATATACTCAATATCTCCTGTACCATTAGTCAATAGCCAACCAACAGGGGGAACACAGATCCACAATGCTTATTATACACAATATGCTTTTGAGAATGGCATTAAAATGGTGTGTAAGTTTTCAAGGTTGCAGATCTCTTCCTCGGGAAAGGCTTTACTAAAGGAAGCACAAGGAAGTGTGGAAAAGCTTGAGAGTAAGTCTTGTAGTCTTCATGCGTGAATGTATGCAGCGAAACAGGGCTCATTTTGTGAGGCAGGGTGGTGTTGCCGCTCACCTGGGATAATCTATGGAGCCAGTGGGAGCTGTAAAGTAAGAAACATTTGGCCACCCAATTTAGACAATGCAAGTTCCTCACTAAGCTGTCTAAGCTCACAGGTTCCTTGGTTGCTGGAAATGTGAGTAGCCTGGTAATCTGTATATTAAAGGTTGGAGAGGATTTTAGATGACGGACTAGGTAAAGATAATTAATGGTGACCAATCTGGATCACTAACAGCCCAGATGCTGGTGTTATAAATGTCAGTTCCCACTGCTGAATAGCTAAATTGGGTATCCACAAAGTCAGGGAATGAAAGCAGAGGGAGCAGTATTCACCCCAAACAAACCAAAATTGTTATTGGGGTAATACCAAAAACAGCATTATACTGTTAACGTGTAAGATTTCAAGATCTCTTTTTCAGGCAGAATATTACAACAGTAAGTAGGGGAGGAAAGGCTAAGAGAAGGTACTGGTGTCTTAAGATATAATGGAAGAGAAAGGCTATGCAAACAATGAAATGCGTAAGTATTATGCATGATTTATTTGGTTTATATATGTGGGGCTCCACCCCCATTATTTTCTAATGATAGCCTTGCTGTACTCTCAAATCATTCTCATCTGGGGGCAGGAAAGAGCTATGTCACGTATTCACCCCCACCCCCACCCCCGTATGTTTGAACTGGTTTCTGAATTAGCAAGAAACATCGGAAAGGTGAGGCTGAGAGCTCTGAAGCTCTATTCAACATGAAGAATTCCCTGCTTAGCTCTTTTAAGTACTAGCCAGAATCACATAAAGTGCAATCCATTATAATAAGTCCCACTGCACTGCTTGGAAATAAGCAGCCAGGATCCTACTGCTTACATATACCAGAATTTAAAAGCAATGGCTTAAATCTCAGCAGTGAACTGCTTTTAGCTAACAGATTGTCACCTGCATTTCTTGTCCTGGGCCACTTGTGTGACTTAGTGATCACTGACTAGCAGCAATTCACGGATGTGATTTACACCATTGCCCTTATGTGGGCATATCAAGAGGATTCTGGAGTACAAGCCTCTATTATATATACTGTATATGTCAATATATGTATTCATTATTTAGAAAAATCCCCACAAAGCTTCTTGTCCAGTTGCAAGCATCTGTAAAATGTGGCCTCTGCTTCTTGTACTGAAACAATCAAGCCAGAAATACCAACTCAACTCCTTCCTCCAATGATTCTTTGGGAGCTTGTTCCACTGTTGAATCCCTCTTTGTCTTTTTCCAAACATTTGCACACCATTATGTGGAAAGCAGAAGACAAATCTGGCACTTTAGTGAACAAACAGGCGCCAGGTTTTCACTGAATATATGTAAGATTGTAAGGGTTCAGGGTCTGGTTCTGGTTTGTCTTCAAATAAATTGACAGACTTCCTCAGTTTAAAAATTGTTGTAACATTTATTGGATTGTTTAACAAAAAACCTGTGTCAACAAAGGTATTCCAACCATTTCCTCCCTCTAACAACTGGTTAGATGGGGGGCTTCCAGTCTTCAACTTTAAAGGGGCTACACCCCTGAATGTTCCAGAGACCCGGCCAGGTCAGTGTAAAGTCCGTGTTCAATAATTGTCTTGTCTCCCCTTCCAGTAAGGGGACTGTGTCTTCATCACGGTCATCTGTCCAAACCTGGTCTCTTGAGGGGGAATTGTCTGGCCATAGTCTTCCAAGGGACCCCTCTGCTGTAGCTCCATGATCGGCCATTCCAAACTTTCTCTCTTCCCCCTCTCCATCTTTTCCTTCTCTTCCCTTAATTTCCTTCTCCACTCTTTTGTCTCTCATTCCTCCCCAATAAGATGGTTTAGGGGTGCGCTCACTTCTCCTTCTAGTGTCCGCCTCCTCCTTTGGGACCCTTAGTTTCTCTACCTTCCACGTCCATGGATCTTCCCCACAAGGCAGGTTCCCTCCCCCCTCTTTATATCCACAAGCCCCACCTCCACGTCTACCTGGGGCTGTTGTTCCATTCCCAACAAAACAGTCCTGCTTTCTTTAACAGTCATTTCTTTCAACTTCTCTTCTACGATTCCCGGGTCTGTTTCAGGTGGTCTTATCTTCCTGGGATGGGGAATAGGCGGAGTTTGTACTTCCTTGTTGGCAGAGGGCGGGAGGGATGGCACTCCCATGAGAGGAATCTTGCTCTCACCGTCGGTCTTACAAAGATGTCCATTAGGTGTATTAATTTAATTTCCAAAAAGCACTGGCTCTGCTCTTTTTTAAAAATTTAAAAAGGCGGTAGAGCAGTTTTATATCGAGAGTAGAAATGGGCACAAACCAAACGGCGAACCCCCCCCCCAAAAAAACATAAAACAGCAGGTTTATAGTTTGGTTCTTGCAACCAGTTTTGCCAAAATGAAACAAACCACCAAACCGTCCCTGCCACACACACACACTCGGTGCTTGGTTTTGCTTTGGCGAAATGGATGCTCGCCTGCCCCCTTTCTGCTGCCCCCATCACCTCCCTTTCAGGAGCCAGGCTACTGTCTCTGAAGATGGCAGTGACAGCAGAGGGGAAGGAAGATGTGGAGAGGGTATCGGGGTCAGGTAGGGAGATGATGGGGCAGGGTCAAGAGGCCAGTGAAGATGGGCAGATGGGGCAGAGGGTGGTAGGTTCCCCTCCCCTAGGTATGAACCAGAAAAAGCAAACACAAACAGGTTCATTCTCCTGGGTGTTCATGGTAGTTCATGGCTTGTTATCAGCCGCAAACCATGAACCAGCCCAATTTGTGATTTTTCTGGTTGATGCCCATCTCTAATTGGGATTACGTTTTGGTATACATATTACGCAGTGCTCATCTTCCTTAGGAATCAATGCCGTAACTCAGGAATGAGTAGATAAGCAGAATCCGTGGAATAAATCCTTAGAGGTTCTTACAGATGATAAGATACCTTGTGTGAATTTTCTTACCTCAAGGTCCTCTGTCATAATATCCATAGAAATGACAATCCTACCACCCATTAGGTTCAAATATGGCAAACAGTAAGTGGTCATCTGCTCTTCAAAAGGAACCAGAAATTCCTTTGGAAATTCTTGTTTTGAATTGTGGGCATTTCCAATCTTATATGAACCTCTGTAGTAAATCTCATGAGAGTGTTCCCTTGCAGTCTAAAATATCATATGCCTTCAGGTTCCTTTGTTTTCAGTATGAATTGAGATCATGCAACCTCTTGCAGGCTTTGGCTTTTAAATGTGCAAATTGTCAGTTTTAATATCACTTTGACCTTTTTAATATTCTGTGTTTAGATGGTTTTGCAAGCTGCAGTATTTTACAAAATGAAGAAGCTGCTACAAAAATCCAAGAGGCCTATGTATTCGGAGGAGTGTGTGTGTCATGAAATCTGAAGTGGTATTAGATATTGGTTTTGTCATTTGCGGAGCAGTAATTGTTTCCGCGGTCCAAATGCAATCTTCTCTAATTATAGTGCCTTCATATTGTTAATTAAGCTGTTCCTTTCCTTGATTCCATTGTTGCTGACTTCAGAGTAAAGTGCGCTTATGTTTGTAACTAGCTAAATGGTTTTTCTGCAACAGTTCTGCTGGCATGACTTTGCTTTCACTATAGCGATGAAAGGGCAAGCAGCCTGGGGTTTTGTAACACCACTTTCCAGAAAGAATTAATTCAGATAATCTGAACTGATTTTGTTCACTTTCATAACACCATCTAAACCAATGGTTCTTAAACTGGGGTCCCCAGTTGGAGAACCATTCAGTTCCCAGAAGCCTTCATCACTTGCTGTGCCAGCCAGGATTGCTGGAAGTTGCAGTCCAAGAACATCTGGGGACCCAAATTTGAGAATGATTGGTCTAAACTAGAGAGGGGCACAAATCAGAAAAACAGTGATTTGCTTTGATTCATGATTCATCAAAGTTGACAAATCATGAATTACGAATTTATTATGTTTTTTGACAAATTGATGAATTGATTCATTAATTTGTTTTTTAATTTAAAACCCTATAAAATGTACCCCCAAACTGGAGGGACGCTTCCCCTGACTCTCTTATACAATCCCTGCATGTTGGGTGAAGTTTGGATTTCAGATATCTGAGTTATACAACCACAGACAGGGCCTCCAAGGAAAATGTCCAGGCACGTAGACACCATAATTACAGGGAGGCTTCCCTGACTCTTCTCTACAATTCCACCAAGTTTGGTGGAGATTGGGTTTCCCCAAGCCAGCTGTTAAAAGGCACTTTCCGCGGAGGGGGGGCACCCACTTTGTGGGTGTATAACGGATGTCTAAAACCAAATCTTGTAGAAGAGTGTCATGGAAAGCTTCTCTGTAATTTTTGGTATCTCTAGGTTCCTAGGGGGAACTTTCTGGGTGTGGGCTCTTCATTGGTGCATGACTCAGACATTTGAAACCCAATATTCACCAAACCTGGGGATTTTATTGAGGAGAGTCAGAAGAAGCTTTCTTGCAGGTTTTGTGTCTCTTGGTGCCTGGAGGAGCATTTGATAGCCCAATGAATCAGCAAATCAAAAATCACTAAACATCCATTGATTCATATTTGTTGAGGGCATTGATTTGTACAAATACAAATCGATGAATTAGCAATTTTTGAATGAATTTGGTGATTCATTTTTTAATTCATGCCCATCTCTAGTCTAAGCCTACTTCTCTAATCATTCTCTGTGTGGTCACAAATTACCAGCATCATCAATCCATTCTACATTCCAATATACTTGTTTCACATGCAGCACACTCCTTGTTACCCTCTTGTTGCAATCTCTCTTTTCAACTCTCTTACTTTGTCATGATGGGTACTTCCTTAATGTGTTGTGCAATTAATTGTAGGAGATTAATTCTAGTTCACTTTCATAACACCATCTAAACGAAAGGACCGAAAATTAAAAAAAATAGGATCACTGGCATATAATCTCTCTCTCTCTCTCTGTGGAGCTATTTTGCATAGCGTGCATTCATATACCCATATGAATTGTCCGTATGTTTTCCATCAAATTCTCATAAACTGTCTGTCTAATAAAAGCAACAGATTCTTTGCTCTACTGCAGATTTAAAGTCATAGCAGCATGGGAATAAGAAACTGTGGTGGCATGGTGTCCTGGTGGCATGCCATGGTAATGCAATGCTATCCAAACAGAAAGCACTACACACCCGATTAGAGAAAGTGAATGGACTGATATAATGTAAGAAATCAAAAGCATGGATATAATTGTTTTTACATGCGGCGGGGTAGGAAGAGTGCTTCTCATAAAAAAGCAAGGAATCTGCAGGTTGCTGGATATACTGATGGTTAAAGCTCCTCCCATTTATTTTAACAGTCTTGCTAGCATGCCAACAGAGTAGCAAGGCACTGCAACACCATTGCTAAATCATAGCTGGGAAGGGAGCCTCATGTTCCTATCGATGTGCTTAGAAGCCAGTAATGATTATGATGAGACATTGATGACATGAATATAAAGAAGCAATTAATCATGTCATCACTGGATGCCCAATGGATTATATGTGCAGGCATAGTTAAGTTGCAAATATGAATTTTTAGAAGCTGAATAAATCTTACGGATTACCTACATCTTTTCTTCCAAATTATAAATTCCAGCCACCTCTAGTTTTAGAAAATGAAATATGCAATATTTCACTCAGACAAGCAAGTTATCACAAATAAAGCAGGACAGGAAAAACATACTTTATAGAAGTTGCAGTTCCATTAACTAATAAACTCAAAAGTACAGAAAGTACAAAAATGGGACCACATATGGGACCAAATGGGACCAAAAAGTACCAGATGTTAATGAAAAACAATTACATGAACATGTAAACAAGATCAAGTCCTCCTCCTGAACTACTCATTTCTACCACTGCAGCAATTCAAAAGTCTTTAGTTATCAATTTAAACAATTGGAAATAATTAACGATTTACTTTTTAAAAATAAAAAATCAGCATCTCATAATTAGCTGAGGGAAGGTATGCAAACCTAAGATGAATACCAATAGGAATCTGGGCAGTACCTTTTGTGGCTAAGCAGGGAAACGGGGAACCCACCCAGTTCATGCTCAACCCTTCTATACCACACTGTTTTGTTACTCCCCTTACTGGGGGGAAAAGTCCTCTTCAGCCTCTGAAAGACTGGCAGGCTGAAGGTGAAGGTGCAGCTGGCTATCATAATGAATCGCAAAGCACCAAGTGCCCAGATGATAGTCCTATAGTCATTCCCCAAAAAGGAGAATTGAAAACTGCAGGACTTGTTTGCCCTGGAACCTTTAATCCTGGAAGCTTGTCGGATATGTGATTCTACTGATGAAAATCCATCTTTCAAAAACAACCACCTTTTTCCCACTGGCTTTTTCTCTGAGTATTTATTTTATACATGTTTATTTCACTCATCTTTCAAGGAGCTCAGGATGGTTTGCCCTTCTGTTCTCTTGACAATCCTCCCCCTGTGGCTCCCCACTCAAGGGAGAGACAGTATATTTAGGGACTCTGTTGTAATGCTTAGCCTCCAGTTCCCACCACCATCATAATGAGGCATATTTTATAGCTGTAGAACACTCTGTTCTCCAGCCCCATGGCACACATTAGTATTCAACAGATGCCTTGCAAATTTGCATTGATAATGCTGGCTTCCTTCTCTGCAGCAGATAAGTACTTATTTCCTGCTTCCAGTAGGTCAGAACCCCATCGTTGCCTTATTATGGGATGAACATATTCATTCACCATGTCTGACGTCAGCTGGTAGCTCTTCACATATATCTAGCTCTCGTATTTATCTGGATTAAGAACTGCTTCCACCGAAAAGTCACAGATTTCTGTATAATTCAATAATGACACGTCCCCCCTCCCCCACAACCCAATGGAAAATCTATGTGACAAAAACTTTTAAGATTATAATACTGCCAGATTAATCATGATCTGCTCATTCAAGAATTCCTCTCTGCTATATTGCCAGAAGAGTTACTTGAGGATTTGTGGCTTTAGTAGTAGGGTTTAATATTTATCTGAGGGGTTGGATTAGACGGGGTGGTGGTATCTGGGAATAAAATTGAATTAACTCCTAGGCAGGCACCTTGATCAAGCTAAGGAGATCTGTGTAAATTTAGGAGGGTTCTGTCTGTGTATTACTGTCTGGATCATAAGCATAACTTCAGCTGGTATGCATTGTATTTGATCAGAAAGTACATCTAAGCTACAATCGTCCACATGGTGTCTTGGGCATGTGTTCTGCAGATCACATTGTGACTTACCTCACAGGAAACATGTGATAGATCAGGAGGATAGTAAGGTATGTTTTAAGGCTAGTTCCAGCTATGGAAGGCCCATTGAATCAACAACTGAAGGTGAATTAAGCCTTGTGTAAATGACATAGACTAAAATTGGTCTACTCATTTGGGAAGAGCCAGAATAGTGGCTAGAAGATTAAAACTTAGGAGGACTGGTTTCAAATCCTTACTCAACCATGGAAAATTACTCAAGTGTGAGTGCAAATGGTAAACCACTTCTTGAACATCTCACATACCTTGGAATCCCTGTTAGCATTGTCATAAGTGATGGCACCTAAGAACAACAACTCTTCTAGAGATCATTTGGGCCTAAATGTGTACATAATGACAATTTAATTATGAATTAAAATGTCAGTGGTCGTTGTGGGTTTTCCGGGCTGTTTGGCCGTGTTCTTAAGGTTTTTCTTCCTAACGTCTCGCTAGTCTCTGTGGCCGGCAGTTTGTTGGATAGCTGCAGTTTGTTGGATAGTTCAGTATTTATAGCTGTTCCCACAGCTATAAATACTCAGCTATCCAACGAACTGCAACAGAGCACAGACAGAGTTCCGACTCCTGTCCTCTGAAGATGCTGGCCACGGAGACTGGCAAAACATTAGGAAGAAAAACCTTAAGAACACAGCCAGACAGCCTGGAAAACCCACAACAACCATCGGATCCTGGCCATGAAAGCCTTCAAGAATACATTAAAATGCCAATATCCCACCTTTCTGTCCAAATAGTACACTAAATGAAAGGCAAGTGTTAAAATGATCAATAAAGTGGAACAAAAATAAAGAAGTGAAAGACAGATATCATCAGAAGTTCATCATTTTTATTGGCAACTTCAATGAAGCCCAAACGAAGCCATACAGTTTCACTACTACCTTAGCACCTTCTAGATGCATGATTTCTTCCTCATTCTTAATTCTAGTTTTCTACACAGAGTACATCTCTTATCCAGAGAACTGATGTATGGTCTATTCTGTTTATCATGGATGAGGAATATAGGGTTGCTGTTAGAATTCAGTTCCCTTAATGATTCCTCCCACATATTGTTCAAAAGCACCTCCCACAGCCCCTCACCATTGGCTATGCTGGCTAGGACTGAGAGAAGTTACAATCCAATATTCACAACCTCTCAACCCCTGCTGTACATGACAGCAGCTTTAAAACAAGATTTCTGTAAGCAAATTCCCGCTATTGATTAACGGTAGCCTTGGAGTGTGTTACTCATCAAAGGCTTATAATAAAGTTTAAGGCTAAAAATAAAAATTGAGTTAAAAGCTATTTGAAGAACACATTCATTAGGAAAAAATTGTAACAGTTACTTGTTAGAAGCTTCTTAACAACAGTTCTTTACCTGCTGCCAGAAGAAGGACAAGGAAAGGAATCTCTTTCATACATTGGGAACAAATATTCCTCTTTTGTGTCTGCTCCAAACAGGCTTCCAAATATAGCAGGAGCAAGAAGTGGTCCTCCCATATGGATCTCAAGGCTCAAACAGTCATATAAAGGAGAATGAAGTCTTTCAGTTTGAGCAGATAATATTTGCAGGTCTCCCTATTCATTACCCTAACGTCTTTAAAACACTGGGGTGGATGGGGCTGAGGCTGGCATGTATACGCTTTCCTTCCTTCCATAGTTTTAGACCTCATCTGTGCAAGGAAATACCTGGATAGGGCTGCGATTACTATAGATGTCTGGCAGAAGAACTCTTCCATCATGTGATAAGCATCTAAGATTCCTTACCCCTCAGAGATGGCATTTCTGCGAGCTACCTGGTGAACACTAAATATTTTGCAGACAGAATTGCATACTAGCTGGAAGTTTGGTTGACTTGAAGGTGGCTCCTGACCTTGGGTAACCCAGTTGTTCTTGGACTGCAACCCCCAGAAACCCTGGCGAGTGGTTTAGGTTTCTAGGAATTGTAGTCCAAGCACACCCAGGTTAGCCTGGTTAACCCTCTTACATCAAACATGCACATTGGGGTCAAATCCCTTTCAGTTTTTTTCTTGGATTGCTTCAGGCTGCTATAGTATTCCCTTTTCATAGGATTTCTTTTGTTTTTTATCTACCTCCCTTCCTCCTCTTCTCCATAACCCTTCTCTTTCAGTTTAATCAAGCTCCAGAGTCTCATGGATTTGGACCATCTTTATTAAAAATAATATATGGGATTTTTTTGTGAGTCCCTTCAAATCTACTTGGGATTTTCCATAGGTTCTAAAAGGAAGCTATTACATCTAATTGGAATGACAATGAGATCAGTGCATCTCTAAGATCAGTGCCTCTTTACTGTTTAAACTAACCTTTAAAATTGTTGGTTGACCACAACATTATGACATCCTTCTGCCAAAGGGCTGGCATAGAATTTTCATCCTGAGCAACAAAATCAGTTGCTATAGCAACACCACCACCACGGTGACATAATGGCTAAGTGTCAGACTTAGACTAGAGATCTGAGATTCCTTGGCATGAAATTCTATGGGTAACATTGAGACCATTAGCCTCTCTAGTTTGGCCTGGTTTTTCAGTTGTAGGCTGCCTTGAAACTGTCGGGGAAGAACTGTGAGATGAAATAAGATGGACTGCATTGTTGTGCTCCACAGCCAGCTCTCATCTCAAATTTTAGGCTAAAGTAACCCTCTCATCAGACACTTGTCAGTTCACAAGTCACCTCTCCTTATATTATTTAGGTAGCACCCTCAATGTATATGAAATCAAGAAAATTTTAAATCACAGGCAGGAATGTGCTCAGTTCAGTTTATCATCCAGTTTTTCAGGAGCAACAAAGTGAAACAATGGGAAAATAAATAAATAAATATAATTAAGAAAAGGATAAGATAAAATATAAAAGACTTACTCAAATGTTATGTCAAATAGCTATTCAATTGAAAGGCTATTAAAGCAATTCTAGGAATGTGCATTGTTACAGGAAGGAGGGATACATAAATCTTTAAAAATATTTTCAAGGCCTTCAAAATCTTTGAGACTTTGACTCATATTCTTACTAGATTTTGAGGTACAGACATGCACACACTGCAGTACAGGAGTGTACTTAGGACACAAGCTCTATAGACCTGGATCTTGGTATATGCCATCAGCTTATTAAGCCATAATCTCTGTGAGTCTAGAGAACATGGTAGTTGCTTTGCCAATGTATTCATCCAGCTTGACATCTAGAGAGAGGGTGTCAGAGATTGTTGAGGCAAGGTACACAAAATCATGAACAACTTCCAATTCTTGTGTAGAAATGGTAATAGAGGGAGGCGAGTCTACACCCTGGCCCATAACATGTGTTTTCTTCAGGCTGATTGTTAGTCAAAAATCTTGGCAGGCTTTACTAAAACGATTCATAAGTTGTTGGAGGTCTTCAGCAGAATGGGCAACAACAGCTGCATGAAGAGGAAGTCCTGCATGCATTTCAGCTGGACTTTGGCCTTCGCTCTAAATCTAGAGAGATTAAAGACCTTTCCATCTGATCTAGTCTGGAGATAGACACCTTCTGTTGCAGTTCCAAAGGCTTGCTTTAGCATGACAGCAAAAAAGATCCCAAACAGGGTCGGTGTGAGGACACAGCCCTGTTTCACTCCGCTTCGGATGTCAAAGGGATCTGATGTTGAGCCATCAAAAACTACAGTGCCCTTCATTTCCTCATGAAAGGACCTGATGATGTTAAGGAATCGAGGTGGACATCCAATCTTGGGAAGGATTTTAAAAAGGCCATCCCTGCTAACCTAATCAAAGGCCTTTGTAAGATCTATGAAGGCCACAAAGAGTGGCTGTCATTCCCTACATTTCTCCCGCAACTGTCTATGAACCCCTGGGAAAGAGCAAACCATATCTAGTAGGTTCTGCTTTAATTATTTTTTCTTTATTTTTCTTGCACACTGGAAAAATGACTAAAATTATAGTATATGTATTCAAACTGTGTTTTCTACATGCGCTGTAATTCTTTTTGGGACTAAAAGAGATGATGAGTTAAATAATGTCAAAGCACATCATGTGTGACAAAATAATAAGCCTCTAGATTGTTATCTCCGTGAGAAGTGGATAGGGATTTAAAGAACAAGGCACCCAAAGCTATCCTGAAACTATTGAAATCTTGACCCTTTGTTCTTAGAAAAAGCTTTTTAAAACAGCTATTGTAAAGTGAAGAGCACACGCACAAGAGTCCCTTTCACTCATCGGTACCTTCCCTTCTCTCAAGGGAATTGCAATGAAATGGTAAGAACTCCTCAAGAACTGATTCGTTGATACAAAACAAAGGCCCATCTCAGAAAAGGGCTTTCTCCCCTCTGATGACAAACATCTCTCTCTCTAGAAGAAAATGCACATATACAGCCTTAGGTGGGTGCCATGGTGTAAAAATGGTTCATTTGAATGCATGTGGGTTGTTTTTTTTTTTTTGTCTGTTCCTGTGTGGTCACTATGTGTGAAAAATTTCTCAAGGAGGAACTTGCAGAGTAGTGGCAGATTTCAGATACATCTGAAATTGTTGGCAATCTAGAGGGTGGAGAAGAATAATGTAATTCAGAGTGTATCTCCCCTACAATGTCATAGCAGTTTGATCTGGAATGTATAGTATAGTGCAATATCTAGAATTCTCTGATGCTATTCTGGGAACTTTGCCACAGCTGCTAAGTATCTTACTAAACCACACCTCCCAAGATTCTGCAATTTTGCAAGAGGATGGAGGCATAAGAGCTAAAGCTGAATCATACTGCAATAATGATGTACTGGAGATGCAGTCTGACGTTTATGGGTGCTATGTTCAA
Source organism: Pogona vitticeps (assembly GCF_051106095.1). Classification (NCBI taxonomy): domain Eukaryota; kingdom Metazoa; phylum Chordata; class Lepidosauria; order Squamata; family Agamidae; genus Pogona; species Pogona vitticeps. The sequence continues at coordinate 11,438,670 of NC_135793.1, read as the reverse complement.
CAGTGATGGTAGTGCTTTTTCAAAAGGGCTTTGTTGCTGCCGTCTACAATCTCTGATGGAAATCTCCCTTCTCCACCTTTGAAAAAAAAAATTAAGGCAGCACAACAATAAAACCAAATACATAATGAATTCACTGCCTACAAATAAAGTCATATACTTCAATGGGGAACTGAATTGTTATTCAGCCTTCAAATAAAATTTGTCACCAGGTTAAAAGATAATTAAGCTTCCAGTGCATGAGTGTCTCCATCTTCATGAAGAGAAATGTAGTCTAAGGGATTTGTTAAGCATTGCAGTCCTAATCACTTAACTGGATGTAAATCATTTTGAACTTGGTGGGGCTTGATGCTGTGTAGACACATATGGGTTGGACAGTGTGTCAAAGGACTCCAAAGTGCCTGTTTTCATCTAGCAGTGCAGAGGCTTTTCAGATGCAAGCTGTGACATCTGGAAAGGCTGATAATTAGGAGAAGAGCAGGCATGGTGGGTGGGTGGGTAATTTAACCCTTTCCTCCCAGCTGCAACTTTCAGGGGAGTCCAACTTTGATATAATGAGGAAATCTCTAATTGAGGCCAGTGGGTTTCTTTCAGAATATTGGAAGTTTGTGGCTTTGGCATCAGTGAAGAGTGAATCTGCTTTGAAGGGTAAAGGAGCTATCCAAGACGCTGAACCTACTTTAGGGATAGAGTTTGGCACCTTGGTTCAAGGTGATTCAAACTATAGTGGTGCCTCGCAAGACGAATGCCTCGCAGGATGACAAGCATTACCTACTGTAAGCTTATCCCATCTGTATGCTATCAGTCATCCATTGACTTGACATTACAGGCATGACTTTGCATTCTCACTACAATATTAAATTTAACCTCTTGTTCACTTAAAGGAACAAATCCTGACACAGAGCCCCAGAAATCCCCCTGATCAGAAGCCCTCCAGTTCTAGTTTCAGAAAGCAGTCATATGGCCAGAGCTGTCCACTGTGGCCATGGACTTCCTTTCCATCCCTTCACTAGTGTCCAGAGTGAGTGTGTGTTCCCCATCTTGGAGACATCCTCTGACCCCGCCGCTCATGTTTGGATCCTATTAGTGTGGAGAGCATATCGTTTATCAAGGTGAAACTTCCCTTGTTGGGCTTCCCCTCACTGAACCCAAAGAGGTAGACCTCTATACTCTATGCCTCAATGCCTTAAGCTGTACCCTATGTCTATGCCCAACACATTGTGCCTGGGAGCAACCCCTGCCTAAATGCCCAACAGCTTAGTACATGCTGGGGGCAAACCCTATCTTAATGCAAAATTCCTCCGTGCCTGGAGGCAAACCCTACCTCTGTGTCTAATGCTTTAGTGTCTGCTGGGGGCAAACCCTATCTCAACGCAAAACACCTCAGTGCTTGCTGGGGGGTAAACCCTTTCTCGGTGCTGAATGCCTTAGTGCCTGCTGGGGCAAACCCTACCTCTATGCCCAGAGGCAAACCAAACTATCTCAATGCCTGGTGGCAAACTAAAGTACATCTAAATGCCTCCATGCCTGGAGGCAAACCAAGCAACATCAATGCCATCCACCTCTGTGCCCGTTACTTTCATGGGGGGGGGTCCAATTTGTGGGTGTATAACTCAGACATCCAAAACCCAATCTTCACCAAATATTGAGGGCCTATACAAGAGAGATACTGGAAGTCTCTGTGTGATTTTAGTGTCTCTAGGTGCCTTGGGGATGCTTTACTAAAGGGACTGTTTGTGCATGTATAACTTGGGCATTCAGAACTCAAACTTTACCAAACTTTCAAGGCTTGTAGAGGAGTGTTAGAGGAAGCTTCCCTGTGAATTTAGTATGTCTAGGTCACTGGGGTCCATTTTATAACATTTTAAATTGAAGATGAATCAACAAATCGATTTATCAATTTGTCCGGAAAATAGTCATAAATTCATATTCATCGATTTGTCAACTTTGATGAATTATGAATTGTGATAAATTGCCATTTTAAAAAAATTCATCCCTATCTCTATTCATCTCTAGTCATAACCCAAAGAAACTGATGCATCAGTACTTTCTTATCACATATTCTGGCTGGGAAAATTAGTTTCCTCCTCCATACATAAATATGCCTTTATAATGGGTAATAATGAGTGGGTCAAATGAGAGCCCAAACTTTTAGAATGGTTTATGACAAACTGTTGGTCTTCTGTTACCTGGTTCTGTGTATGCTGTGTCTTAAAATAGATAGAATTTATTTATTTTTAAATGTTTAGGAGAGCTTAATTGTTGATATCCTCTTCTTTTTTTCCACTTTCATTAGCATCTGGCATAGCTCATTTACATGCATAATAAACGTCAGAGGCTCAAGATTTATTTTGGATTTCTTTGGGATTTTCATTGCCGCAGACATAATTTACAGAGAAATAGTGCCTTTGCTCGAGGCTTTAACTTGCTGTCACTCACACCCCATGCATCTAAGCCCATGGTGAAACTGGAAAGAGAAAGCTCCCACTGCTCATGACTCTGTTCTCTTCCTCTCCCCTTGCCGTTGACTTTATAAAAGAACAATGCTCTCCCACTGGTCAAAAGTACATTGAAAACTGGAGCAAGGTCCAGGGCCCAGTGGATACAATGTCGGAGATAATCAATTGCAACAAAAAAAAAGGATCCAGAACAAAGGAGATGTACTCAGAATTTGACTTCTGTGCACTGCCTTTTAATTTAGTGATAACAATTGCTGGTGACCTTGTCAATCTTTTGGATACAATCCAAATATAACAGGGTATAACTACCCTGATGGACCAAGCGCAGGTATGGGGAAAACATCTCTGAAACCCCTCAATGGTTGGCTCTCCCGCTATTTTGTTGTACCGTCTCCATTTGTCCAAATTGGGGTCCTCACATTTCCCAATACTAGTTGAACTCTCAAGGAATTGCTGTCTTTTTAGCTCTCTTGGCAAGGAGACATGTCTCAGGCTGAGCAGTGTTACAGGATGAGAAAGTCAGATTTTGTTGTATGTTATAGCTTTAATGCTTGAGTGTCCTCATACTGGTTCAGGCTGAAGGTGTTTGTTTGTTTGTTTGTTTGCTTACTTGCTTTCTTGCTTGTTTGTTTGTTTGCTTGTTTGTTTGTTTATTTATTTATATCCTGCCCATCTAGACCAAAGTCTACTCTGGGCAGCTAACAACATAAAAGAATAATAAAATAAAATAAACCAACAACATTTTAACCGCAAGGATAACAATAAATGGAGTATTGACAGGAGGCAAGACCTGCCTAAAGAGCCAGGTCTTGAGTGTTTGCATGTATGCTGTGGGCAAAATGTTCATTTATCAGAGAATCACAGAACAAAAGACTTGGAAGGGGCCTATAAGGCCGTCCAATCCAACCCGCTGCTCAGTGCAGGAATCCAAATCAAAATATATCAGGAAGATGGCTATCTAATTTTCTCTTGGATGCTATGAGTATTGGAGTACTCACTTCCTCCTGGGGTAATTTGTTCTATTGTTGCACAGCTCTAACAGTTAGGAAGGTTTTCATAATATTCTACCAAAATCTCGCCTCCTCTAACTGGAGCCCACTATTACATTTTCTTCACTCTGGGATGATTGAGCACAGATCCTGCCCCTTTCAAATATTTGAAAACTTCTATCATATCTTGGTTTTCGTTTCTCAAGGCTAATCATACCTATCATATCTGCCCATTTCTTTCAGTCTTTCCTCATAGGGCTTGGTTTCCAGTTCCTTGATCATCCTTGTTGCCCTCTGTGACAACCCCAGACCTACTGGAGTATACCACACTTTAATTAAGCTGCCACCAACCATTCCCTATAAGAAGTCACACAGACCAGGAATGGATTTTTAACAAACAAAAGAACAAGGTTTATTTAAATAACAAACAGGGTAAATAAAAAGATCAAGTAAATAAGATACTGTAACGTGGCTTAGTCTCAATCATACATACAACAGTTTGGTTCACACAGAACACTTTAAAGTAAAGCACAGACCCTGAACCTATCAGTTCTGGCTACCTATAAAGAAACCTGAACCTATCAGGTATGTACAAACTGACACACAGTTGTACTCAGTCTGACACACAGACTCCAACTCCAGCTTCTTCACACAAGCTCCACATATATATACAGTACAGCACCTCCCCCCTGATGTCCCGCCTTCCACTCCCCATAGGATGGAACTTTCCCTCCAAACCCATGACAGACAGGTACCATCAGTGCTGTATGCACAGATCCTGCCCCTTTCAAATATTTGAAAACTTCTATCATATCTTCGTTTTCGTTTCTCAAGGCTAATCATACCTATCATATCTGCCCATTTCTTTCAGTCTTTCCTCATAGGGCTTGGTTTCCAGTTCCTTGATCATCCTTGTTGCCCTCCTTCCTAAAGTTCTTCTTAAAGTATGCTGTCCAGAATTAGAAATGCAGCGGCCAGACTCCTTAGTGGAGTGAGAAAATACGAGCATATCTCTCCTACTCTGGCCATGCTGCATTGGCTGCCCATTCATTTCTGCATTGACTTTAAAGTTCTAATGCTTACTTATAAGGCCCTAAACGGTTTAGGACCTCGATATTTGGTGGAGCCCCTGCTCCCACCAAGATCTACTCGGATCACCCGTGCGAGTCAGGAGGTGAGGCTGAGGAGCCTGATGCCGGGGGAGGCCCGGAGAAACTGGGCCTTCTCAGTGGTGGCTCCTCGCCTCTGGAACAATCTCCCTCCTGAGATCCGCATGGCCCCCACTTTGGGCACTTTTAAAAGTCAATTTAAAACATGGCTATACATTCAGGCCTTCCTTCCAGTTAATATCTGACTTTTCTGTTTATTCTCTCCTTATGTATTTTCTAGTCTATTGTTGTATTGTGTTTATTACAGTATGATTAATGTAATTTTTTGTAAATTTTGTATTATTTCACTGTTTTTACTATATTGGAAGCCGCCTAGAGTAGTCTTTTAGACCAGATGGGCGGGGTATAAATCAAATCAAATCAAATCAAATCAAATCAAATCAATGAATGAATGAATGAATGAATGAATGAATGAATGAATAAATAAATAAATAAATAAATAATACTCAAGACGAGGCCTAACCAGTGTTGAATAGAGGGATCTACTATTTAATAGGATTTTTACACTAGACTTCTGTTAATGCAGCCTAAAATAGCATCTGCCTTTTCTGCAGCTCCATCACACTGTTGCCTTATATTCAGCTTGTGGTCTACAATAATCCCAAGATCCTTCTTGCATATAATATTATTGAGCCAGTTTTATGAAAGAGCCCTTGATAAGCACTCTCTGAATCTGATTCTCTAGCCAATTGTATATCCACCTGATAATTTTGGATAGAGTGCAGAAAATCTGCCTCTCTCACATTCAGATACAGGACAAAACAGATGTCAGTGATGGCTCATAATTAGAACTGAAAGGATATTAATGTTACAGAGAGGTCAGTCTACACTATTATTCAGATGGACTTTGTATTCATTATGATAATACTTGCCTCTTTTTTTTTCCTGCTCTCATCTCCTCCCCGTTCCACTTCTGTTTCATTCTCATTTTACACCAAGTAATGTAATTCTTACATGGATGATAACATAAAAATAACCTATTCATACTTACTTTATGCCTAATTTCCTAAGGTGCTTATTCACTGTACCTGTACTTCAGTTGCATTCTGCCAGTGTGAAAATTGTTATCTGGGCAGTGGCAGTTTACTTAGGCAATTAACCAGTCATCATGAACACTTTTTTTTTTTGCAGTTCAGAAGTGAATCTTAGCACTGTAATCTAAATTATCTAACCATCAATCAATCAATCAATGAAAAACCTTTATTGGCATATACAAAACATCTAGTCGAAAACTACATTCAGTAAAACTTGTTGCAACCTTCTGGAACAATTCTAACTAACTAACTAACTAACTAACTAACTAACTAACTAACTAACTAACTAACTAACTAACTAACTAACTAACTAACTAACTAACTAACTAACTAACTAACTAACTAACTAACTAACTAACTAACATTATCTAAAGGAGTCCAGAGTTTCATGAGTTTTAAGCTAAGACTCCATCCACTTCTATAATCATTTCACATTCATCTAATTCTTCATTATGATTTTGCCCCAATATGCTTATATCCTCTAGAGTTAGGAGCTGTTCAGTGGAGTTTAGATTAGTTGTTTCAACCAGTGGGACTTGGCCCTACTTTGGAAGTGGGTATGGCATCTGGCCATCAGTGAACTAAAATGCACAGGTATGGGCGAATTCAGCTCAGACTATTATCATATCTACTATTTTGGGCAAGAATCCCATAGAAGGAATGGAGTAGCCCTCATAGTCATCAAAAGAGTGGGAAAAGCTGTACTGGGATATAATCTCAAAAATGATAGAATGATTTCAATACGAATCTAAGGTAGACCTTTCAACATGACAGTCATCCAAGTTTATGCACCAACCACCAATGCTGAAGAGGCTGAAATTGACCAATTCTATGAAGACTTACAACACCTTCTAGAACTGACAACAAAGAAAGAGGTTCTTCTCATTCTAGGGGACTGGAATGCTAAAGTAGGGAGTCAAGAGATAAAAGGAACAACAGGGAAGTTTGGCCTTGGAGTTCAGAACGAAGCAGGGCAAAGGCTAACAAGCTGGTCATCACAAACACTCTTTTCCAACAACACAAGAGGCGACTCTACACATGGACATCACCAGATGGGCAATACCGAAATCAGATTGATTATATTCTCTGCAGCCACATATGGAGAAGCTCTATACAGTCAGCAAAAACAAGACCTGGAGCTGATTGTGGCTCTGATCATCAGCTCCTCATAGCAAAATTCAAGCTTAAACTGAAGAGAGTAGGAAAAACCACTAGGCTAGTCAGGTATAATCTATACCAAATCCCTTATAAATACAAAGTGGAAGTGAAGAACAGATTTAAGGAACTCGATTTGGTGGACAGAGTGCCTGAAGAACTATGGATGGAGGCTCGTAACATTGTACAGGAGGCAGCAACAAAAACCATCCCAAAGAAAAGGAAATGCAAGAAAGCAAAGTGGCTGTCCAACAAGGCCTTACAAATAGCAGAGAAGAGAAGGGAAACAAAATGCAAGGGAGATAGGGAAAGTTACAGAAAATTGAATGCAGACTTCCAAAGAATAGCAAGGAGAGACAAGAGGGCCTTCTTAAATGAACAATGCAAAGAAATAGAGGAAAATAATAGAAAGGGAAAAACCAGAGATCTGTTCAGGAAAATTGGAGATATTAGAGGAACATTTTGTGCAAAGATGGACATGATAAAGGACAAAAACGGAAGGAGAAGACATCAAGAGGAGGTGGCAAGAATACACAGAGGAATTATACCAGAAAGATTTGGATATCCCAGACAACCCAGATAATGTGGTTGCTGACCCCGAGCCAGACATCCTGGAGAGTGAAGTCAAGTGGGCCTTAGAAAGCTTGGCTAAAAACAAGGCCAGTGGAGGTGATGGCATTCCAGTTGAACTATTTAAAATATTAAAAGACGACACTGTTAAGGTGCTACATTCAATATGCCAGCAAGTGGCCAGAGGATTGGAAAAGATCAGTCTACATCCCAATCCCAAAGAAGGGTAGTGCCAAGGAATGCTCCAACTACTGTACAACTGCACTCATTTCCCACGCTAGCAAGGTTATGCTCAAAATCCTCCAAGGTAGGCTTCAGCAGTATGTGGACCAAGAACTCCCCAAATTACAAGCTGGATTTCGAAGGGGCAGAGGAACTAGAGACCAAATTGCTAACATGATTGGATTATAGAGAAAGCCAGAGAGTTCCAGAGTGGTCAGAAGATCAGATGGGCGGGGTATAAATCAATTAAATAAACAAACAAACAAACACACAAACATCTACTTCTGCTTCATTGACTATGCAAAAGCCTTTGGCTGTGTGGACCACAGCAAAGTATGGCAAGTCCTTAAAGAAATGGGACTGCCTGACCACCTTATCTATCTCCTGAGAAACTTATATGTGGGACAGGAAGCAACAGTTAGAACTGGACATGGAACAACTGATTAGTTCAAAATTGGGAAAGGAGTACGACAAGGCTGTATATTGTCCCCCAACTTATTTAACTTATATGCAGAATGCATCATGCGAAAGGCTGGACTGGAGGAATCCCAAGCCGGAATTAAGATGGGCGGAAGAAAAATCAACAACATCCGATATGCAGATGATACCACGCTGATGGCAGAAAGTGAGGAGGAATTAAAGAACCTTGTAATGAGGGTGAAAGAGGAGAGCGCCAAAAATGGTCTGAAGCTCAAACAAACAAACAAAAACTAAGATCATGGCCGCTGGTCCCATCACCTCCTGGTAAATGGAAGGGGAAGAAATGGAGGCAGTGACAGATTTTACTGTCTTGGGCTCCATGATCACTGCAGATGGTGACAGCAGCCATAAAATTAAAAGACACCTGCTTCTGGGGAGGAAAGCAATGACAAACCTAGACAGCATCTTTAAAAGCACAGACCTCACCTTCCCGACAAAGATCCACATTGTCAAAGCTATGTTTTTTCCAGTAGCAATGTACGGAAGTGAGAGCTGGACCATAAAGAAGGTTGACTAATGAAGAATTGATGCTTTTGAATTGTGGTGCAGAAGGAGACTCTTCAGAGTTCCCTGGACTGCAAAGAGAACAAACCTATCTATTTTGAAGGAAATCAAGCCTGAGTGCTCACTGGAAGGACAGATCCTGAAGCTGAGGCTCCAGTACTTTGGCTATCTCATGAGAACACTCCCTGGAAAAGACCCTGGAAAAGACCCTGATGTTGGGAAAGTGTGAAGGCAAGAGGAGAAGGGGACGACAGTGGAGGAGATGGTTGGACAGTGTCACCGAAGCTACCAACATGAATTTGACCCAACTCCGGAAGGCAGTGGAAGACAGGAGGGCCTGGCATGCTCTCTTCCATGGGGTCGCAAAGAGTTGGACATGACTTAATGACTAAACAGGGCTGTGGTAGTACTGAGGGTTAAACCGTAGAAGCCTCTGTGCTGCAGGGTCAGAAGACCATCAGTCGTAAGATCGAATCCACGCGACAGAGTGAGCTCCCGTCACTTTGTCCCAGCTCCTCACCAACCTAGCAGTTTGAAAACATGGAAATGCAAGAAGATAAATAGGTACCACCTCGGTGGGAAGGTAACAGCATTCCATGCCTAAGTCGTGCTGGCCACGTGACAATGGAAACTGACTTCGGACAAGTGCTGGCTCTACAGCTTGGAAACAGGGATGAGCACCGCCCCCTAGAGTCGAACACGAGTGGACTAAATATCAGGGGGAACCTTTACCTTTACCTAATGACTAAACAACAAAATGGTGTCTGCCCAGGTCATGAATATTAATGTAATATCTGTATAGAGCAATGGGAGTGATGGAGAGGCGGAGTCACAAGTTATAAGAGACACAGCAGGAGGAGGGGGCGTTTCGTCAGGGAGATTGAGAGTTTAGAGAGAGTGGTGGTTGAGAGTGGATGAAGGAGGATGTTTGTTAAGAGTTAACAACATTGCTTGAACTGCCATCATCGGTAACAATAAAAAATTTCTATTTGGTTCTTTTAAAAATAACACATTGCCTGGACCTGTATTATTAATATTAAACAATGTTGAGGTAACCAACTGGTGGTAGCTGAAAGACGCATAGTGTGAACTCTTAGTTTGGTGAAACAAGCAGGGGCCACATGGGGATTGTGACAGTGGGCATATTAGGATTTCTAGATATTTGAATATATTTTTGGGGAGCGTGAAGTCAACATTATAGTTTTTGTTTTACCAATAAGGAGAAACAAATTATCTCTACCTTTTTCTTACTATGTGGCTTATTGCATCATCCTTTAAAGCAGAGGTCTCCAAAGTATGGCCCATGGGCTACATCTGGCCACCTGGCCTTTTTATCCGGCCTGTCCATGTGCGCGGGCAGGCGGGTGGATGGGAGTGCATGTGGGCGGGGAGGAGTGCGTGTGTGCGAATGAGTGGGAGTGCGGGCAGGCAGGAGTGCAGACGAATTGATGTGCAGGAGTGTGTGTGTACATGTGTACATCCCTTCAACCCTCAAAAATATCACAAATATATTATGTGGACCTCTGTGTGAAAAGTTTGGAGACCCTTGCTCTAAAGGAACAGAAGTATATCTGTTCAATACTCAGTGTAGTATAGTGCATGGAGTAATGGGCTAGGACTATGTTAAATCCCCAATTAGCCATGGAAAGTCACTGAACAAGTGGTACCATTAAAACTACTTCTTAAGTATCTCACATTAGTTCACTGTAAGTCACTTCTCACTTGACATCACATAATACAGACATAGTGCATCTATTATTAATCGAGTCTGGTGGCTCAAGTTCCTCAAGAGTACTTCATTCACTCTGACCTTTAGTTGGAACTTTACAGGAGCTATCTGTGGTGCTGAACTCATTTGGACTAAAACATGGAGTGGCTTAACTGTCCTATGAACCTGGAGTCAATGACCTTCACTGCCTACTGTCTTTTCTTTGTCTTCCTTTACCTCTGAGTTATAATATAATTAATATAAGCATTTCTGCAAACTGCCCTCCCAAATTTACAAATTCTTTGCTTTATTTTAGTCATGTTATTTCTAATATCAATATCACTGGAAGAGGTAGGTTTGAATGTATGTATTGGATTATTTGAGAAAATGTATTTAAAAAATAGAGAAGCGCTAGTTTACATAACTGAGCATTTGTTTCCCCATACCAAATGAGACAATACAGAATTGCATTGCCTGAGAACAGAGCAACAAAATGGTGTGATGGGGAGCAGGTCATATTTCAAAGGTGGACAATTTTGGTATGGTTGGGGACCCATTTACCCCTTCTAGGACTCACTATGGGCTGCATTGTTTTTTTAAAAAAAGAAGAGAAAAAAAAACACACAACAGTAGCTGGAACTCTAGTTCCTCTTTCATTTGTTGGAGTTTGGGGACAAAATAAGGCAGAGCAGTGGGGCTGTGCCTTATTTTAGCACAAACTCACTGCTCCTGGCTTTTCATTCTAACAACAACAACGATAAAAAAATCATTGGGTGTCAGAAAGACATTAGGGTCTTGGAGAGCCATGGAAACCTCATAAAAAGCCCTTAATGGGCACAGTTAGGCTGCACTTTGCTTATCCTTTATACAGACATTAACATGGAATGTCAAATACTATGGAAATGTTAGGTGGATCTTGAGAATTGTTCTTATGTGCAAGTGCTCTGGGAATTTTCAGGGAATAAAAATGCAAATGAAGTTTGTCAGATTTTTCATTGAGCATATATTGTATTTTTCCATGTATAAGATTATACTTGTGTCTAAAATCTTTAGACTAAAATTGAGGGTTGTCTTATACACAAAAGTAAACTGAGTACAGAAAAAAAAACAAGTGGAAAGGAAAGCAGGGATCAAAGTGATCTTGCAGGGTTTTGATCCCTGCCTTCCCCTCCACTTGCTAAGCCTTAGCAAAAGGAAAGCAGAGGTTAAAGCGCTGCAGGATGGCTTTGATCCTTGCTTTCCCCTCTGCTTACTAAATCCCATGGAGCTTAGCAAGTGTAGGGGGAAAGGATCAAAGCAATCTCATGGCTCTATGAGGGGGAAAGGGATCAAAACAATCACGCAGTGGCGGATTGCTTTGATCCCTTTCCCCCTCCTTTTGCTAAGCCCCGTGGGACTTAGGATGGAGAAAGCAGGAATCAAAGTGATCCTGCAGTGCTTTGATCCTTTTCCCCTTACACTTGCTAGATTTGTAATTTTGGGCTAGAAAAGTGGGTGGGCATCTTATACATGGGGGTGTCTTTTGCACGGACGAATACGATATATGTGGGGAGGTAGCAAAATGAGAATATCTACACACTATGTAGTCTCTGACCCTTCTCAACTGTTCCACTGTGGTCAACTGAGAGTGTGATCAGGCAGATCCAAAGGTACGCATGAGAATACACCAGAAACGATTGCTTTCACAGGAGCAATCTCCCTTGAAGTCACCCTTCTGTTTGTTGGGGAATCATTTCAGCTCAGGCTCCAAAAGGATAAGCCCTATAGCTGGATCAAAAAGCCCCATCCTGGGAATGGATAAGGCTGGATCTCATTTCCCTGTATGTCATGTGATCACTGGGAAATACCTCACACCAGCCACTCCACATGTGGTCCATATTGTGAACTGTTTCCCTGTGTGATCACAGCCTAGTTGGATAGACACAGCAGCTCTCTGCTTCTTGAAGAGAAAATCTGTTTCTTGAATTGAATACTAATACTATGCAAAGTAAATAAAACATAATTGAAAAGCCATTTGTATTACTTTAACCAACCAACTATAAACTTTTTTTCCAAGATTATAGTTACAGAAATTATCCTAAAGATGCAAGCACCCAAAGAATACTTATCAAAAATAATTAGAAGGAACTCTTTCATTAAAAAAATAAATTGAATTAATTAGCTGAAAATCGTAACTCTTTTTCAAAGTACTTCTACTTTAGTCTTGTTACTTTTAATGGTTTGGAATTCAGTTAAAAGTCATAAATACTGATCGAGGGTTTTGGGTGAGGAAGAAATCTTATTAAGTTCTCCACATTCCTGGGACAAGGGAGAAGGGATACAGCAATGTTTTGTTCTGGCAGAGGGCCAGTTTCTGTTTGAAATATTACCCTTTTTTTTTTTGCAACTAGATATGGAATGAAATGGCTCGCAGTGAAAAGGAAAATTTGCCAGGCTACAGTTATCGTTGATACGCAGCCTCCTATAACAATGAAGCTCATCCTCTTCAGCTTTTCTGAACCTGAGAGTGGAGTGAGATAACCTGGCTGTACAGGAGAGTTGACTTCCCTTTGAGAATTTCCACTAGCACTGAGCTGAAATGCCTTGCCAAAAAATTTTCTGAGAAAATTTCTGAGATTGTTCTTTTTCTCACTCTCCTGCAGTAAGATGTCCACTGCAGATATTCTCCATCTCTAGAGAGAGAGAGAGAGAGAGAGAGAGAGAGTGTGTGTGTGTGTGTGTGTGTGTGTGTGTGTGTGTGTGTGTGTGTGTGTGTGTGTGTGTGTGTGTGTGTGTGTGTGTGTGTGTGTGTGTGTGTGTGTGTGTGTGTGTGTGTGTGTGTGTGTGTGTGTGTGTGTGTGTGGTAGAGACAGAATACCATCTGTTCGCTTCCACAGCACAGAGTGGAAGTGCCAGGCCATCACAGCTTTGCTAGAGGAGAAGATCAAAGTCCCTTGCACAAAAAAAAAAAAAAACAGTTGTTGAAATTCTGAGAACAGCAGAGAAAAATGTGAAGGGCAAGGTAACTAAATATACAAACTTCCTGAAGCAATAAAACCATCCTGGTTTAAATCAGCCACCCAACTCGAGTTCACAGTAAAAATAGCTATAGTTTACAGCTTTTTTAAAAAGTTTATTTATGGCAAAAGGTATATTTGAACAGGGGACTTTCCTGCTTCAGGGGAAATCAACTCTGCTTAAATGATGTTTAAAAACATGTCAGGTAAATTCTTGACAAAATAAATCCAGACTTGCCGTTTATTTCTTAGGAGAGTCAATGCCAACAATGTTTCCTGCGCCCTCTGCTCACTTGCCTAGAAACTTTTTAAAAATCAACAAAATGTAAATGCTAAGTAAAACGGAAAAAAGGCAACAAAACAAAACAACTCTCCCACCCTCTTTAGAGTACATTGCAGATGGACGCTAAATTGCCAGTGCATTCAGTGGAGCGTGCCTTTCCAATATGCTGAAACTCCACTTCCCTTTGTGCTCAGGAGACTTCTATAGTAACAAGGAGTGACAGTATGCTTGGGTACGCGAGCAAGCACATGGTGCACAGAGCATATGTTGGGCCTCACTTTCCTCTGATAGCAAAAGGATTCAAAGGGGAAAATGGAATCATGCCCCACGGGAAATATGTTTTGTTATGCATAACCGCCATAACAGATCATGGGTGGATCTAACTCAGGATTTGGATAGCAAGAAAATCTCACACCAACAGTTGTTTTCCCTGGCACAATGTCAAATAGCCTTCCTCAGCGTGTTCTCCAGATATGTTGGACTGCAAATGGTCAAAGGGCAATTACTTAAAATGTGAAATGTTTTCTTTAAAATGTGAAGTATTTATTTACTTCAAAATGCCACCAGGCAGTTCACAGATTGGGGCCTCTGGTACTTACTATGCTGAGTGGGATCATCAAAGTCTCCCCACATTCTTTATATGACAGCAACATCTGATCGTTAAGTCTGATACTGGCTGAGTTCACCTGGCTCTAAATGCAGACTCGGATAACTTCCCAGAACTTGGACGTAAAGTTCTAAGTAACATAGTTGTCTGCATGACACTGAGGGCTCTGAAACAGGCAGTTCTGTTGTCTATAGAACGGTGAAAGACTGTGAACTCATACCACAATCCTTTTGTTTCTCATAAAACTTGGAAAATTCCATTTTCCACCATCATCATAGAACTGCGCTGAGGCCAGTTCCTGTCAAGCTAGAAATCTGCCACCAAGAACAATGGCTATCACAATTGTCCCATTTTTTAAAAAACTTTTTGCCTCTTTCTTTATATCTGAATTTTATATTAACTAATCCTGGGGGAGAATCCTGGAAAATTTGAAAGCCTACCTTGTTTGTAGAGTTTATGCTCCAATAGAGGCTCTCCCAATCTTGAATGTTGTTTCTTCTCATGGATTATGGGGTTACTTTTTCTGCCCATGGTAGCAAGTTATTCTTTCTTGATAACAAACGTATAACAAAAACAGAGCATCAGACTAGTGTAAAGAGTAGGAACGAGGTGATTTTTTATGGGTGTAACAAGCAACCTTTGGTGTAACAAGGAAATTACTGTTCCAATATTGTGACAAGTTATGGTAACATATAGTCTTTTTAATATTATAATGAGTAACATGAATGGATTAGTTTCAGAAAGTAGGTTTCCATGCTCTAGATAGTTCTGACAAAAAAAGGGTCCACCAAATTCATGTACAGTTTGGGCTAGAGGCAATCACTGACTCAAGCAGCTGCTATGGAGCTCACTGGAGACGTTGCTTTCCATGCCAGATGCTTAGGGGTATGGGAGCTTATAACGCACTGGATCCTCCACAACATATGGCCCAGTTTCATCACTTTGCAGTAGAACAGGCAACATTTCCACTTGCCTAGTCTAAGTAGAATACCCTTTTGGCATAATAAAGTGACAGCCCAATGGTGTGCAGAACCCATCCCTGAGAAATGTCATTAATCTGATCAGAATGCCTTTGACTTGCTTTGAAATTCAGATGTTTCGCCTGAGGAGGGCCCCACAGGTTCATTCAAAATGTTGCTCTGAGTGAAATGTCAGTAGTGGCAGCTCTAACAATCAGTTCAGCTCATCAGACGTCCCCCACTCCATTGATGGATGGCAGGAGTGTGAAACAGGGAGGCTGCTGACAAAGTTTGCTTGAGCTGGATGGAGGCATGAACAATGAGCAATCACAGCAGTCCTGGGAAAGCTTTATCTCCCATGGCTCCCCACATTGCAGGCATGCTGTCACGATGTACCGCAGGTGATGGAGAGAGAGGAAGAGGAAGGAAGCTACCCAGAATAATTTTGAAAATCATAATTTGCCTGTAAGATGTATAAAAGGGAAAGGTTCCCCTTGACAATTTTGTCCAGTCATGTCTGACTCTGGGCGGCGGTGCTCATCTCCATTTCCAACCCACAGAGCCAGCGTTTGTCCGCAGACAATCCTCCGTGGTCACGTGGCCAGAATGACTAGACACGGAATGCCGTTTACCTTCCCACCGAGGTGTTACCTATTTATCTACTCACATTTTTGCATTTTGCATGCTTTCAAACCGCTAGGTTGGCAGGAGCTGGGACAAGCGATGGGAGCACGTGGATTCGCTCTTACAACTTCTGGTCTTCTGACCTTGTAGCCCAGAGGCTTCAGCGGTTTAACCTGCAGCGCCACCACATCCCGTAAGATGTATAAGACTGAAGCAATTTTCCACTCAATGGATGGGAAAGGGCCAAAAGGGTGATGGTGATAGTTTTTGTTGTGCAGGGAGCTGGTCAGATTTTGTAGGAGAGAGTGGTGTTGCTTGGAAAGTCAGTTTTTTAAAAAAAATTTTGCTATTGTACTATGACAGTGAAGGAGCTGAGCTGCAAATCAAGAAGTCCTGGGTTCAGAACGCTGACATAAAATTAACAGGCAGTCTTAGGAAAGGTCAGAGACTGGAAATAATGTGCTAGGTTTATATTTAATGTGTCAATAGTATTGCACTAATATCTTGGATTAACAGGATGACCAGCCAATCGAGGGATCTAAGAAATAACATTTTGAAAGAAGTGTTTTTAGCATTTTAATGTTTTTAAGCATTTTACTTTTAAGGTGTTATTTTAAAATACCAGATGCTGTTTATTGCAACTGTGATTTTATATCCTGCTGTTTAAGAACCAAAGCGATGATTTTAACATCAACCTAACGCAGAGTTTCCAAGCTCTGGACACTTTACATTCTTTTCCTCTGTCAACTCTCCATCTTCAAATATGAGGAATCTGGCACTGGATTACACTTCAGAGTGCCAACAAGAGACAAGGAGGCAAGAACGGGCAAAATCCTGCCACTCTGGTGTTCCTCCATTTTCTGAGACCATACCCTGGTAACTATGAAAGGACTGTAAAGTAACAATTATATTGCATGAGGAATAAAGTTATGTCCCTTGATAAGTTACAACTGTAATAGTAGTTGCACCTTTGTTATTTAAAAAGGGATTAGTTAAAGTGAGCCTGAGCACCTGAATGTGGAGCCTTCTGAGATAAAAGCCACCTTTATAGCCTTTGGGCAACTGCAGAGTCCCAGGGCACTCCCAGAAGAAGAGAAAGATAAATCTCTTCTAAGTTCTTCTGTCTGGAAAACTCTGGAAAGGGTGGCCATAAGGAGATGGCATGG
Source organism: Pogona vitticeps (assembly GCF_051106095.1). Lineage (NCBI taxonomy): Eukaryota > Metazoa > Chordata > Lepidosauria > Squamata > Agamidae > Pogona > Pogona vitticeps. Next base: position 11,421,748 of record NC_135793.1, on the reverse strand, counting down.
AATTGTTACCATTAAATAGCTATTTGCAACTATTTGCATCTGAACTCTGACAACCATATATGAAGGATTGTAACTGTTCTCCCACATTGTAGCTGTTTTGTTATTAATTCAAACTTTTTAAAAGGGAAAAGAAGAGAATGGTCTCGGAGAGAGATTCCTGCCGTTTCCTCCCTTATGTTTGTCTCTGATGCTAAAAGTGCCTTATGTAGTGAAAAGGAGGATCATCAAACACTGAACAGGAACATAGGAAGCCATATTATACTGTGTCAGACCATTGATCCACCAAGCCTAGTACTGCCAACATTGACCAGCTATGGCTCTTCAGAGGTTCAGGAAGAATGCTTTCTAGCTTGGAATTGGGTGGTCTCCCGCCCATCACCTGTGGCACTTCATGACAGCATTGGGTGGGCTTCAACTCATGTAGTATCTAGGCTCAATCCTGCTCAGTTGAGTTTGCTGAGACTGGTCTGTGTTCGAAGGAAGGATATGAAGACACTAATTTTTTCATTCTTCTCAATTTAGGTAATTTTGAGACATCTCAAAAAAGAATTTACAAACCTCGTGAGATTCCTCCTCTCTGGGTGTGAGTGAGACATGGAAAACTATTTTTTTTCTTGTCAAGGTCTACATTAGGGCCACAAGCAGTCCCCTGTTCCAATCTGGAGGCCACTCTGGGGCATCTGAATACATCTCAATTAATTCTGGAATGATTTGTGCCTTGCCTGGTTCAATCTCTGGCCCCGAGCAGAATCAGTTCATAAGTCTCAGGTTGATAGGCACTGAAAAACTGAAACAACAATTTCTTTGTTTTGCACTGATGTGTTGGGAATTTGGAGACATGACAGATAGCAAAGGGAACACCTCCAACAAACTTTAGACAACTGATCCAAGGGCTTGCCTTCTAGCATCTTGAACTGCTGGTGTTTTGTGTGGAGTATATGTTATTGTTTAAAAAAAAAAAAGGAAAAAGAAAGGTCTCAAGTGATTTGTGTCTGGTCCAATTTGACTTGTATTCCAGACACAAATTGATCTGTAAATTTTCTTTGCTTTGTTCCTGAATGCCATTTGTCCATTCTGTTTTGATCTGGATTTCACACGATGAGTCTGAATCAGGCTGATTCAGTTAGTATTTCATGGTATATCTAAATCTGGTGTACAGCCTTGCTCTCCATAATATTCACCAACTATATTTGCCTAAAGCTAGCATCCTTTCCCTTTAGGAAGCAAAGCATGCACACACAGGAAGAGCAGAATGACAGTTTGATTGTTTAAAAAGATACAAACAACCTTGTCAATGCTTTAAAAGTCTATACGACTGAGCAGCAGCCTTTTTCTGCAATTTGAAGTATTTGCAGTAAAGTGTTGCTTGCACAATTTTGCTTAATTTGTGCAAAAAGAATTGCTGTGGTTGTTGTTGTTGTTGTTGTTGTTGTTGTTGAGATCTGCACACAATATGTTCCCCCTCCCAAAAGATGAGGGGAATAATTTACTTATTTCTATTCATTATTCTGTGGTTTCCCATGCCCTCACTGTTTTTCTAGGATCCTAACTCATATGCAGAGTGGATATCCAGGTGGATAGAAGAGACTGCTCATCTTCAGATTTGTTTCCCTTCATGTGTAGGAGGGTGATGGAATGGTGGAGATGAATTTTCCAGGTCTTGTAGCCTTTTCCTAGCAATCCTACCCCCAATAAACAGAAAGTACTTAAAAGTAACAAATAATGTAATGAACGACGTCACATGATGCATTACACATAAACATTGTGTTAAGAAACAGGAATGCATTGCAATTATTTAAAAGATTATATGAGAACAGGTTACTTTTAATAAGTAACTTTCCAAACTCAGCCTGTTTATTAACTGATATTTTATGCTTTCAATTTACCTGCCCAGGAAACTGTTTACTGAATAGTCTAAAAGTCTAATCCATCAATCCATAGGTGTCTTTCCTTCCATGGTGAGATTTAATGCAAAATTTAGAAATAATAAACAATGAAATGAAATAAAATAAAGTGCATTAAACTTGCCCTTAAAATCAATTGCTAGCCCCCTTCACTTTTTCTGTGTGTAGATGGTTTATATTGAAAACCTTCTAATATCTATCTTTCCCCCGTTTCATAATGGAATTTAAGTGTAACATATAGATCTGAGTTTAAATACCATTGTTTTATCAAAGTAAGTCTTTTTTTAAATCTTGAACCTCGATAACAGATTTCTCTCTATTATTTTTTTTTCTTGCTGTTATTCCATTAAAAATTACTAGATGCCTACAAGTCGAAATACAAGGCTAGAAAAATGTCCCATAGTTACTGGGCAACCAGCCAACAGGCAGAACTAGAAATGAAACTCCAATGTTCCACCATTTTATAGCTTTCCTCTCGTACATAAATGTGATCAAATCAAAAGGAGAACACATAAAAGAGTCACTAGGGAACAAAGATAGTTGTAAAATAGTATCCTCCAATGGCATGTCTTGTACAGTTTTGGCACACTGTCACAGGATGTTCCACCTGGGTAAAGTGCAATGTGAATGCATCTTGCAGACAATGATTGAAATTGCACAGATCTTCATATACAGTGGGGATGACATCAGCAGCAGCAGCAAATCACTGCTGATTAGATGCAAATTGCTGCTGATTAAAGATCATTTCAGTGTGCATGCAACTTGTGCAAAATGCATGCTGAAACTGGCAAAGGAAACCTTTTAATCAGCAGCAGTTTGCTACTGCTGATAGTATCATCACCATTGCACACCAACAGCTCCACAAAACCAGTTTTATGTATCAGCTTTATATAGCTGGTTGCGTTCCACTCTTCCTCCATTCTGGTGGACTCTGAAATTAATTCCAGGATTGAACTGTTGCACACTCTTAAGTTTTCATTCCTTTCTTCTTCCTTCTATTTCTCTGCCATATGACAGATCACTAAAGTGCCCTGAAAAGGGGTTTGGGACACAGGATCCATCTTGACATTATTGTACAATGAATTCCATTTGGTATCTTTTTGTGCTTCATTTTAATGATGTGCAAAATGCGCTTATGCATAGGGATAACGAACTAAATGAACAAGAAGGAATACCGTGACAAAGCAAATCCATATGGAGGAACACAGGGGAAGAGGCAGGACTGAGCTGAAGCTAATTCTTCATACCATCAGTAAATGTCTCGAATCAATATAGCACCTGCAAGTGTTGGCTTATCAAACCTCCCTAGGTTCAGTGGGTTTACTTTAAACATATCTGCCTCCCACCACTGCTAGATATAGTGGGATAGATTCCATTGTTCACAACAGGGTCTGTCTCATTGCGTTTGGCCCTTCTGGAAAGCAGAAACATTGGCATGGATCTACAGCCTTACAAGCATCGAGGAAGTGGTAAAGAAAGGGATTCTGAACTTTTAGTACAGGATTTCCCGTAGACAATCCCAGGCTTGTCCGTCCTTCCATCTCTCCTTCTTTCTTTCCTTCCTTCTCCTAGAAACTTCTTTTCAGAAGTGAAAAACCTGTAGCCACCTACTTTGTTGGAATAAAAACCTGTCAAAGATGTTTCTGGAGGAAAAGGTGTTGCAGCAAGGTTTCCACAGCTTCTGAAGTTGCTCCTCAGTTCCGTACCGGAAAGAAAGAAAGAGAAATCTTTCTGGTAGGAGACATTCTTTGCCTTACTTTACTATTCTAATAGATCCTGTATTATCAGATGCCATGGTGCTCAGGCATCCTCACCTGGCCTGTGTTCTCTGTGTTTGCCCATTCTCTTTGTGCAGCTTTTGATATGTTGAGTTATTCTTCTGGTGGCATATATCAGAGGCAGAGGAGTTCAGATGTCCACATACAGAGACAGAAGTCACCCACAAAAGCTTTACAGCTTAACAGGAAGCTTCCATTAGATCCCTCTCTTCTCCCAGTCTCATACATCCCCAAGATTCAAACCACTTTAGAAAAGAATGAAGAACACTCACAGTCTGAAAACTGCTTTTGCCAAGAATGGCATGCCCTTGATCAGTACTTATAATCTTTTTTCTTCATTCCTCCTACTGACTTCAGTCTTGGCAGTTTTTCAGCCTGGATGCACAAAGAGCATTGTCAAACGGGTATGCCGCATGTGGCAATGGCAAGGAAACTGCCATGTTTGGAATTAAAAGTGGATGCAGAAAAGAAAATGGAAGTATTTGTCTATGTATCTCTTTGAACAGGCTTAATTACTTTCTCTTATAGTTCGATGCAATTTGCATTCAGCTAGGGAAGAAGAAACAAGCAAAGAAATCACCAAGTATGTTTCCCCCATAATTATTTAAGTAGCTTGCAATGGTCATTTCAAGTATGGGACTAAGTGGGTGGGTGGAATATGAGCTCAGAAAGCAATTCTGTTAGAGACAAGTTGCAGAAGATAACCTCAGTTCCCAACATCATAAGAGGAACTGTGCTGGGCCAGAGAAAAGATTTATCTTGCCCAGCATTTTGGGTTTTTTTCCAACCAGTTGACTGTGATATGTCCACACATAGGATATGGACACAATAACATAACAGAGCACTTGTTTCCTAACAACTGCCATATGGCCTTTGCTACTGGAGATAAAAGATAGATATCACAGTCCAGACTACCAATACCTTCCATGAATTGCTCATATCCCTTTATTAAATATCATAAAGTTCAGGCTTCATCCAAAACTATTGAGAAAGACAAATGAATGGCAAGAATTTTCTGTGTTTGAAAATATAATATCCAGTTGTGTTGCTGATTTGTCAACAAGCTGAAGCAAAGCACAGATTGTTTTTTTTTTTTTTGTTAAGCAGAGAACAAAAGAAGAGGCAAACATGCTAGATTTTGTATTAGACAATGAAAAAATGTAAAATAAAAATTGGGGATGAATTCTGATTGGTAAATTAGATTTTTTAAAAAAATACAAACCAAATGGGGTGATACTACTGTACCTAATAGCTGAAGAGACGATAATCCTCAATGGGTGAAATTCCATCTTCAGGTAGAAGATACTCTTTCTCCAAGATAACAGAATTCTCTACTTTGCTTGGATGATTCTCGCTAGATTCATGATGCCCCCTCTGAACCTTCAGTTTCCAGCAGAATGCTGAAAGTCACAGTGTCAACACCTCCTTCCCGCGTCCTCTCCCTGTGGAGTTGGGACTCTCTTGGCAGTTCAGCAAAAAATAAATAAATAAATAAAAATCATGCAGCTGTGTCTCTCCTTCTCAAGAGAATGAAGATAAGTTCTCCTGAGAGAGGTACAGCTGGCTTACCCCACCTTTCATAAAAAGCTCGCAGAAACTACTCAGTTTTCTAGCTTCAATAACTATGCATTTTTGATACTGCCATCTGACCTACTTCCTGCCCTGCCATGCAAGAATTATAAAGGGCAGCGAGATTGGAGGAGCACAGCAAATACATGGCAGATAATAAGAATTCAGGATCATTTGTATGTTCCTCCAAAGAAGGAAGCCTGACAGAGCATCTCTTATCGGGGCAGAAGGGCTCCCACAGTTCCTCAACCCTCATGTCTTATAAATAGACATGGGGACGAATGCAAAAACGAATTGTGATATTTGTTGAATATTGCTGTTTTGTCGGATACTCGTTCTTTTGTATTAGTCAGTTCGAGAGACCCCAACAAATACAAAGATAAGGATATGATCATGTTATATTCATTCATTTATGGTGGATTCCCTCTTTGCCTATGCCCCTGCAGATCAGCTGTTCCTCTGGGGCAGAGGCAGAGAGGGAAGGCTAGGCTGCCAGAAAGGAAACTCGGCTGCTGTTTGCAAAGATAGTAGGGGCTTCCCTTTGGGCAGCAGGCAGGCCTGCCGTGTCTGTCTATGGCCTGCTGAACAGATGATTGATAGCCACATAGACAGATGGGGCAAGCCTGGTTGAAGAGGGATCTGGTGATGATTTATAAAAAATTATGTGCCATCAAGTCAGAAATAACTCATGGCGCAGTGGTTAAATCGCTGTACTGCAGCTAAAACTGTGCTCACGACCTGGGGTTCAAATCCCAGGTAGCCGGCTCAAGGTTGACTCAGCCTTCCATCCTTCCGAGGTCGGTAAGATGAGTACCCAGCTTGCTGGGGGGGCAATGTGTAGCCTTTATAATTAAAAAATTGTAAACCGCCCGGAGAGTGCTTGTAGCGCTATGGGGCGGTATATAAATCCAATAAATAAATAAATAAATAAATAAATAAATAAATAAATAAATAAATAAATAAATAAATAACTTATAGTGACCCTAATAGGATTGCCAAAGGTGTGACTTTCCATGCTGGGGAGTCTTCTGAGTCCTAGTCCATTACTTTATCCACTACACTACACTGGGCACACTGGTGGTGGCTTGAATTATGGCTGTGGGAGTAGCAGGGATGGCCTTACGATTAGGTGGTCAAGGGACCAAACATTTGGTGTTATGGAATGAAGGTGAGGTGAAATAATTATATATAAAATGGATGACTTATTCTGTGTCCTAAAGACAATCTGCCAACTCTCAAGAGAAGTTGAATTTGCGGCTCCATCATCTTTGCTGGTTCAACAGCCAGTCTGGTCATCTCAACACAGAAGAACAGCAACATGGCTTGACTCACCCCTGGAAAGTAGGAACGTTTTAAAAAGCAAGCAAGCAAGCAAGCAAGCAAGCAAGCAAGCAAGCAAGCAAGCAAGCAAGCAAGCAAGCAAGCAAGCAAGCAAGCAAGCAAGCAAGCAAGCAAGCAAGCAAGCAAGCAAGCAAGCAAGCAAGCAAGCAAGCAGGCAGGCAGGCAGGCAGGCAGGCAGGCAGGCAGGCAGGCAGGCAGGCAGGCAGGCAGGCAGGCAGGCAGGCAGGCAGGCAGGCAGGCAGGCAAGCAAACAGGCAAGCAGGCAGGCAGGCAGGCAGGCAAGCAGGCAGGCAGGCAGGCAGGCAGGCAGGCAGGCAGGCAAGCAAATAAGCAAGCAAGCAAGCAAGCAAGCAAGCAAGCAAGCAAACACAGGCTACATCATCTAGACACTGGACCCAATTTTGGCCAAACTGTAACCATCTGAAAGGGTGGAAGTACAGTGGAACCTCTATTTACAAACTTAATCCGTCCCAGAAAATGTTCGTTAGTTGAAACGTTTATAAGTAGAAGCAAAATTTCCCATAGGAATGCATTGAAAACCATTTAATCCATTCCGGCTGTTTTTCATTCTTATCTAGAGGCGCCATTCATACGTCAAAGCATTAGTTCCCATAGGAACTAATGCAAAGCTGGTTAATCTGTCCTTTACCACTAGGGGGAGAATTTTTCTTCTTTTGACCTTAGATGAACTTAGGTCAAAAAAGGGGCAGGAAAGGAGGAAGGGGGGAGGGTACAATGGGGAAAAGAGGAAAGAAAGAAAGAAGGTAATCACTGGGGCACACAGACCCCCTCAGACAAAGGTTTGTGCTTTTAAGCACAAAAAAGGAGAGAGAGAGAGAGAGAGAGAGAAGACAAGGGGGGGGGAGAGTCTTGAGTCTACAGTAGACTCAATTTTAAAACTCCATTTTAAACTCCATTTTAAATCTTGCCTGCCTGCATCAACAAGCACCACAGTTTTCTGATTTTAAAAGAGACAGATCTTGGAGCCACATTTTAAACAAACATTTTAAAACAAGGCAGGTCATAGTACACAAACCCTAGAAGCCACAGAATCCAGCAAACATTATTCCAGCACAGAACTCCCCATCACAAAAAAGAGAGTCTGAACTGCATTTTACAGCCTGCCTGCATCAAGAGCCGGCACAGCCCCTCACAGAATATTTTCTGATTTTAAGGGGGGGAAAAGCCTGTAGAGTCTAAACTGCATTTTACAGCCTGCCTGCATCAACAACCAGCAACCATTATTACAGCAAACAGATTCCCAAAGAAAAAAAGAGCTTGGAGTCACATTTTAAACCCACACATTTTAAAACAACAGAGAGGTCGCAGTAAACAAACCCTAGAAGCCACAGAATGCAAAAATAAATAAATAAATGTTACATTTTAAAATTACAGTCTAATTTTCACATTTAATTTTAATTTAATATTACAGTCTACTTTTCACATTTGAAGTCCAACTGCAAGACCCATCAGGGCACAGAAACATAACCCCCCACCTAGCCCTACCCCCCCAAGCCGCAAAAAAACCTGTACATTACAGTAAATACTGTACAGTGTATGTACTCACCCAGAACAGGCAGTCTCTCTGGTTTTTTAAAGTCAAAAATCCAAAAATAAAAAAGCCAAAAAAACACACAGTCCTTACAGTACAGTATCAGGCAGTCTGAAGACTCTCTCCTTATCCACTCTCTAACCGCTTAGACGAGTGATGTTGCAGACAAACAGCCTCTGCGCTGGCCAACGGTCAACTGAAAGTTCAAATTTCGCGCTTTCCCCACCTCCCCCACATTTTTTCGTTTGTATATTGAAGATCCGTTCGCAAGTAGAAGCAATATTTTGCGGATAGAGCTGTTCGTAAGTTGGACCGTTCGTAGCTAGTAGAGGTTCCACTGTAGATGATACAGTTGGGACATACTTAGTAACAGACCGCTCTGAAGAAGTAAAAGTAATCTGCATGTTGCACATTAACGTGCTTTTGTTTTGCAACTCATTTTTGGAAGGATAAACTTCATTCGCAAGTCTGATTTCTCAGACACAATACTATGAAGAAAATGCATGCCCAAAAGAAAACATTGTAACAGCAGAAAATACTCATTTCACTTAACATGTGGTTTGACTGTAAGGTTGTTGATACAAATGGTAAGAAGCCCAATACTCTCTTAGCCCCAGTAATTTGCTTCTTAAATATCCTGTGTTTTGGAAGAGACTTAATAATAATAATAATAATTGAGTGTTGTCAAGTTGATTTCTACTTACACATTTACTGCATATAAAAGAATGTCCTGGGGATACGTTTTCAAATATCTGACTCTCCTGTTTTAGTAGTCTGAGATAGTAAGAGTCTTGGAAAACAAAGAAAACTATCACTTAATTCAACTGACGATAAATTAGTACTGAGATAAAAATGATATCAAATAATGCCAGCTTTTTTTTTAAAAAAATGGATGGTTTATAATTGTCTCAGGACTTCATGAGCAAAAGTTCCATCCCAGCCAACAGAGTTAGGCACCAGAAGAAAATAATAATATTCAGATAACACCAAGTTCACCCCCACCCACCATTCACAATCCTCACTTACAGTATTTCCGTATAAGTTCCATCCTGTAAATTACATAGCTCTGAAGTATCAATGGGGTTGTAACATCACTTTAACTTAGTTCACTATGAGTCAAAATTCTGTTTCTCTGAAGGGAACTGAGGGGCCTGGAAGCTGCATTAAATTTTCTAAATAAGAGGCATTAGATTTGTGTAATAAAAAGGCCCCTGGGATCATATGTGCTCCGTTTCCCCATCAGTAGTCTCTCATCTTGGAATGGACCTCTGGACCTCTGAGTCAGACGAAAGATCTTTACAATCATTAAATCGGATTGACAGGCAGTGCCTTGAGACAATAGAAGGGTTTTCTTTGCTATCATGCACCTTTGCCTTCTCATCTCTGTAGAGCTGTTATTCTCACACAAAGGATATCATTACTCAAAACTTGACATATTATTTGCATAGCAGGGAAATCCAGCTAATTAAAGGGGAGGGGGAAACAGAGGGAAAGACAGAACTAGGGAGTGACAGACCTTTAAGACTTCAGGCAAAGTGTTGTGCCTTGATTCCACCAAGTGTTGACTGGACAATGAAAAACAAACTTTTTTGCAGGATTTACTAGTTCCTAGAGTCTAATTATAACACAACGGTTGATTTTGCTACATTGAGGCCCTAGTAAGTAAGGTCTAGTAAGATCCTACTATAGGATCTCTAAAACCTAGTAAGGCAGGTTTTAGAGATCCTATAGTACTACCTTAGCTCAGTGCACTATGTAGAGACCTCACTCTGTTTGGTTTGTTTCTCTTTTGATATTGACAGATCCTTCTGATCTGAGACCCTAAGGTCACATTCATTTAGCTTATGAATAAATCAGGTACTGTTCATGCAGCTGTAACCAGACATTTCTGAGTAAACCAACCATAATCTCAGTTTGTACAAGAAGGCTCTATAAGAAATCTGTAGAGGAAAACTTCCTGATCAGGCAAAACTAATCTGGATAGGGTAAAGCACTTTCAGGATCATGAACATTTTATTTTATATCTGACTTGCATCTTTCGTGGTGCACATGGTACATTGTTGCATGATCCATGGTCTCTCAGTTTGACCCAGAACCTCATATACCATCAAATCTGCTCTCAACTTCAGGCAGAAAAGGTCTCCTATATTTTTACATTTGTAAGTATTTTGAAGAGACATTGCTGTAACCAGAAAGTTGGCCTGTTACATTCTGAATCTTGGTTGGTCTTGATAGAAGTTGTTTAGTTACATCAAAGCAAGCAGCAATGCAATTGCTCTGTGTTTGTTCTTTCAGCACTATGCATAATTTGATAACCCTCATATATCCTTGTTTTTTTAAGTTTGCTTTTTGAAGCTGCCTTTTAAAAATACATTTGCAATTTATTTGTTTAGAAGATTAACATCCCATTTTTCAACTGAATGATCCTCAGTATGGCTTGCAATACGTTGGAATAATATTGTAAATATACATACAGACCTCAGATCCGCATGAATTAGCAGCCCTTAAGGTCTAGCCTGTTTTGTACAGAGAGCTCATGGATTGAATGTGGGAATCTAGTCACGAGCAACCGGTGTGTTCCTCTCTCCAGCTCTGCAATACAAGAGTAATTAGGAGTGCATGTTCACTGCACAGGGAAAACACAATTTTCTGCTTGAGAGCTGTAGTGCATGGCCCTCCAGTATAGCAGAGAATTCAAAGTACCTCCCAGGATTCTGTGTCATGGGGTCATGGGACTTGACATGATACCACACTGCTGTTAACTGTGGAGTGAAGGTACACTCAAGGAGGTGAGAGTTCTTTCTAGCAGCAAGGAAGAAAACAAGCTCTGTCTTGGGCTGGTGGATGAAACCAGATACAATGGTGCCTTGCTTAACGACGTTAATTCATTCCAGTGAATTCACTGTAGAGCGAAAACGTTGTAAAGCAACAATAAAAAACCCATTGAAACACATTAAAACCCGGCTAATGCATTCCAATGGGCTAAAAACTCACCGTCCGGCGAAGATCCTCCATACGGCAGCCATTTTCTGTGCCATTCTGAAAACCCGACGATCAGCTGTTTTGATCATCGTAATGTGAAGAATCGGTTCCCAAAGCAGAGAATCGATCTTTGCAAAGCAAAAAAACCCCATTTAAAACATTGTCATGAAGCGGATTCGTCGTAATGTGGGGTAATCATTAAGCGGGGCACGACTGTAGTTCTTCCTCTTTGCAACTAACTGCCTTGCTTGGGTATATTGACTTTGTGAGGAAGCTGGCTGCTCAAAATTCATCTTAAGAAAGAGAAAGTATTTTCTAAGGAAATTACATGGCTAGTTTGTAAGTTGAAGTACTGTGGTACAGCCTCAAGTGACTGTGGTATAGCCTCAAGGCACAAACATAGGCTACAGGAGAAGCAAGGAGATGAGGAGGGAAGTCATCACTTGAGAATATCAAGCTAGGGGAGAAGCAGACCAGACAAGAGGGGATATACTTGTAGGAAATGTTTGTTTCTGCAGATGTGGTTGCTATTTTCTCCACTTCGAAACTCTGAACTCTATCCCAAAACTCACATGTGGTAAGAACTAAATCCTGGAGTGGATTCACAATATTCCAAACATTCAAATCGCCAAGTGATGGCCTCCTGTCTCCTTAAGTTCTTGGACAAATGGCATTTCAATCAGCATTTTTTTCAGAGTGATAGTGAGAAAGTAAACTTTCTTCAGTCAAGGAAGAAGACATAAGGTGGAAAGATATACCATTATGCTTGTTGTAAATAAACTGGACAGGGAGACCATCCCATCCTTTAGAATACCAGGATCTGGAGTTATCCACAGAAACTAAATGGTAGGAAGTTCAAGATAGTGCCTACACCCAGAAGGAGCCAAAGACCATCTGCCGGCCATTAAGAGCTTCGTGGCGCAGTGGTTAAAACGCTGTACTGCAGCTAAAACTGTGCTCACGACCTGGGGTTCAAATCCCAGGTAGCCGGCTCAAGGTTGACTCAGCCTTCCATCCTTCTGAGGTCGGTAAAATGAGTACCCAGCTTGCTGGGGGGTCAATGTGTAGCCTGTATAATTAAAATTGTAAACCGCCCGGAGAGTGCTTGTAGCGCTATGGGGCGGTATATAAGTCCAATAAATAAATAAATAAATAAATAGATGAAGGGAAGTATTCCTGTTTGCTGACTCCTAATAGAACACAGAGACAAATAAAACTGAGATAGACCGAGGGCTCCATTCCACGGACAACAAAAATTGCTGTTAAATTGGGTTGTGCTTTTTAAAAAAATCAATTTAAATTTTGGAGAGCACATGGGGTATGTGCGTGCACAGAGTAATGTGACAAGAGATTGTTTTATTTTGAGTGACAGTGAGTTTTTCTACTCTGTCAGAAGTCCATTTATTACAAGGTGGATGTGGAATCAATTTATTGGAATTGATTCTGCATATGTGAATGCCCCTATCCACATTATTCTTATTTCTTAATTCATGCTATCTGATATAGCGCTATACCAGATAGCAAGAATTTTTTTAAAAAAATAAAAGCATTGAAGTCGACTTACTGAATAAGCCGGCATCACACCAAATGGCTGACTCCCAGCCATCAGTCATCCGAGCCCAGTCTTTCTTCTCTCCCCTTTCAGCCCCCATCACTTTCCTCCCCTCCCATGCTGCCCCTCAATCAACCTCTTCAACCTCTTCTCCTCATCCCCTGCTCTCCAAATCCTTCCCACCTTCTATTCCCCTCAGTCACCTGCCCCTGTGCCACTCCCATCCTCACCTCTTGCCTCCTATTTCCCTTTCCATGGATTTACCTCTTGTCCTCCTCCTCCTCCTAGATACTATTCTCCACGTCCTCACCAAGTGAGGCCACCTGCTTGGAGGCAGCAGCAGCAAAGGTGATGATGGTGGCAGCAGAGGCACAAATGAAGGTGGCAAAGGTGGTAATGGTAAAGGCAGCAGAGGTAGCAGAGGTGGTGAAGGTGGTGAAGGTGGCAGTGGCAAGAATGCAGACATCAACCCAAAGGTCACATGAGTACCACATGATTTTTACACCAAATTGAAAAAAAAACCAAAAAACCCCCGTCTCCTGATTTATTTTATCAGTGGGATCAGGCTCTGGGATCGAAGAATAAAACTGAGGGAGCGAGTGACCACAGCAAGCAAACAGGAAGAGCAAACAGGAGTTTGGTGGGTGGGGCCCAGGGGGAGGGCCCAAACAATTTTTTGTTTGTTTCTGAATATAGTTATACATTAGTGGACTTGTCCAGCATCCTTCAAGGCAATCAAGGCTAAGGAAAGGGCAATAATACACAAACAGAAGAAAGCAAAAAAAAAAAAGTAATTATGTATATTTAAGTTAAAGGATTATGGAGAGAAGAGACACAAGGGGTGTGTAATATTTATCTTCATGCCTGAGAAGATGGGTACACATGAAGAGAGTGTAATCTGTTTACTCTGTTCAAAGAAAAAGTGAGAGAACTGGAGCAGTGGGTGGCCATGTCTACGGCTGCAAGAGGAGATGATGAGTATGTAGAAAAAGCCTTTGAGCAGCAACCAGCAAGGGGGGAAACCATGGAGAAGAGTTAGGAACAAAGGAAGAAGATACTCTTCACCAGTGGAACTGCAAAACTGCTTTCAGAGTCTGGCAGAGATACATATAAGAGCCCCCACAGGAGGATATGAGAGGCGTTGAAGCTCAGCCAAGTGGAGTCACTGAACCCACACCCTATTAAAAGAAGAAGAGAAAATTAATTGTATTAGGAGACTCTCTGCTGTGTGGGGTTGAAACTGAAATATCCTGGGAAGACCCATGGACCTACCAGGTATGATGTCTCCCTGGAGGATGGATTGGGGATGTGATGAAAGAATTGCCATCGTGCATAAACCCAACAGATCCAGATCCGATTCTTCTCATCCATGTGGGAACAAATGACACAGCCAAGAAGAACTACAAAGAAGTCACACCAGACTTGGAAACTCTGGGAAAGGAAACTCAAGGACATTGGGGCCCAGATAGTCTTCTCATCTATCCTATTCAGAAGAGAAATAGAAGGGGAAATGAAAAAAACCTCCAGGTGAACAACTGGCTGGAAAGAGACTACAAAGTGGTGCTGACATGGAAGATTTGGCTTTGGGGACATCCGGTTAAGCTTCCTGCAGGATGGACTGCTGGCAAGTGATGGGTTTCACCACACAAGGAGTAGGAAGACTGTTTTTCAGCCGCATCATGAAGAACTTCATCAGGTGGATTTGAAATTGAATTGGAAGGGGGAGAGAGATGCAAGCTCAGAGGGAAAGATGCCTGAAGACTTATGCACAACAAGAGGAACAGAACAAGCAGCTCTAATCGGACCCAATAATAGTCTTCATAAAAATGTATGAAAGCAAGCAAGCCCAAAGTGTCTATATACAAATGCCAGGAGTACGGGAAACAAACAAGAAAAATTGGGGATCTTAGTTCAGCAGGATAACTGAAACTTGTTGGGACGACTCCCATGACTAGACCACAGCAATTGAAGGATATGAATTGCTCAAAAAGAACAGAAAGAATAGAAAGGGAGATGGAATCACAGTGTATGTCAAAAATACATATTCCAGTACTGGAATACAGGAGAATGAGCTTGGCTGTCCTATCGAGAGAATCTGAGTTAAGATAACTGGCTTGAAAAATAGAAGGAAAGTTGGTAGTTGGAGTCTGCTGCTGAACTGCCCAATCAAAAAGATGTGAATGAAACTTTTGAAAATTAAACTGCAAGCATTTCAAAGAGACCTGTTGCAGTAGTAATGGGAGTTTTCAATTATCCTGATTAGAGATGGGCATGAACTTCTGGTGCAAGTGGTTCAGGTTGGTTGGTTTTTAACTAAACAGATGTTCAGTGCTTAAAAGCCCCACATCCTCTGATGGGCACCCATTCAAAGGCAGTGCCTGGAGGAGGTGGGCCAGGGAAGCCAGGGCGCTGCCTCTGATTGGGTACCTGCTAGAGAAGGAGGAGCTTTGAAACACCTAACACCTGTTTGGCCTAGAAACAAAACCAGCATGAACGGTCAAACTAGCAGTTCCTGCCCACCTCGAATCCTGATATCTGTTGGGAGGCAAATTCTGATAAAGACACCCCTTCCAAGAAATCCCTGGCTTGTGTTGATAGTTTTCTTCTACAAAAATTGGAGGAAGAAACTAGAGAATTAGGTGTCCTGGACTTGATTCCAACCAATAGAGATGACTTGGTGTAAGGAGTGTCAATAAGGGGGGAAGTGACCACGTGCTATTTGAGTTCTCAATTTCAGAAGGAACAAAAGCAGAGTGTAGCCACGTATGTATGCTTTATTTTAGGAAAGCCCATTTTAATAAACTCAGAACAATGGTAAGCAAGGTCCTACGGCAGGAGATTTTAACGAGAAAAAGAATTCAAGAATGGGTGGGGTTTCGTAAACTGGAAATTCTAAAGGCACAAGAGAAGAAGGCAGAAGACAGCAAAAAAGACAAATGGGGCTTCACAAAAATCTCAGAAAAGACAAAACTGTTCTGCAGCTCTAAGAAAACAATAAAGTTGTTGGACCTGAGTAATGTTTCCTGGAATGGAAGGAGAGGCCCACTTCCTGCAAGCATCTAGAGGAATGGAGGTGGAAGGTATAAACGCTCTGGCTGCAGATTAATTGTATTGCAATTAGATATTTTATGACTTTGCAGTCTGCTCTCAAATGCTCCACACACTCAGAAGGACGTGGAGCTAACTATCCATTCCAGAGAATAACATTTTTTTTTAAAAAAATTACGGTTTCTGAAAGGGGAGCCATCGCCATTTAGAACTGATTGGGCAGTATATGTGAGATGACATCCTTTAGCCTCAAATTTTCCCCTTCTCCAGACATGACCTCTTCCACTAAGGCTGTAAACAAATTTGTAGGGAAATGCCAAAGACTGGTTTAGCCATTCTAGGGATAAATAAGAAGTGCTGTGGTCCAAAGCTGTCAATCTGTCAACTTTTTACAAGTCGGAATTTTACATTAAAATGTTTTTTTATATAGATGAATCACATTCATGTTGATGGTTATGGATGTTTCTGGCATCCCTTGGATTCCTGCCCACATTGAGGATGTAGGAAGTGGGAGGAAAAAGGGTTCGATGCTTTGCAGGCTATGGAAGAGTAATTAATACATATACATCTTATCTGCCTGTTCTCCTGCATCTCTACAGAAAGCAAGCTGTAAATCACTGTTTATTTCTCTGCACAAACCGGCTGTTTCTTTACACTTGTCATAACTAAACACCCCAAGATGTGGCCATGGCCATTAGGGCAGAATGTTAAAAACAGATAGAAGAGAAAAAGCTACCAGCTCACCTATCAATCTAAAGGAGGGTCCTAGCAACACTGAACCTCCAGATGTTTTAGACCACAGCTTCCATAGTCCCTGATTATTGGCCATCCTAATCATGGCTTTTGGAGTTGGAATTCAAAAGCTATGCAATATCAAATATTTCATGGTCTTGATCCGAGTTTTTAAGGCGGGCAGGCAGTCAGGCAAACAGGCAAACAAACATCTCTCTCTCTCTCTCTCTCTCTCTCTCTCTCTCTCTCTCTCTCTGTGTGTGTGTGTGTGTGTGTGTGTGTGTGTGTGTGTGTGTGTGTGTGTGTATGTGTGTGTATACAACTTCAGTCATTCCATTATCTCTTCTCACCAAACTTCTCTGACAGCCAGCCAATATTTCATGCCCATTGATCAGGTTTAGTCCGGGTGGAGGAGAGGAGGCCCTCTATGTTTGTTTGCTTTTTCCTCTTTCTTAAAATGCATTTTTACTTCTGCAAGCCTTGTCTTTTCCTTGATCCACTGCTACCTCCTTCTGGTCTGAGTAGTGCCATTTTGATTCCATAAGCGTCAAACTTGGAGCACTGGGATCTATTTTTGTGTGATGGGACTTGCAATAAAATGCTGCAGTAATGAGTGCTGCTGACCAGGACTCCTTTCCATCTCATTCCATCCCTAGTCCTCCTAATTTTCTGGGGGCCCCCATCCACATACACACTTCTCCAGTAGTTTGTCAACATTCTGTTGCCACTGAACACCCTTGGTCCTCATTGACCCATTCTGGGGGGATCCCATCAACATATCACCCAATTGATTGCATTCTCCCATATCTGGGTCCTTTTCTGAAGCCACGTCCTGGGCCAATGGTTGTGCAGGATGTGGACCATGGGCCAGTGACAACTCATAGCTCTCACTAGCATTAGGTACTATTTCATGGTCATGAGCAACTAGTTCATACACTTTTGCTTTCTCCTGCACTTGCCAGTTGGGTTCCCCTTTTTTTGAGTCCCTGTTCTTGCTCAGCTTTGGCCTTCTCATAGTCAGCCATTCTGAGTCACAAAAGCACAAATGTGGAAAAGAGGCAGTTAGCTTCACGCCGCTTAGGGTATGTTCAGCATCCAGAAACTCTCTGGAAGCATCCTCCTCTCTGGGAAGCACAATTCAACAAGCCAAGGCCATGCAGGATAGCTGAAATAGATAAAAGACTGTCCCTGGAATTTACTCCTTCTGCTGAAGACAGACCAGACAAAAACGAATTCACAAGAATGCCACCCACCAACTCCAGCAGGTGGATGGGAAGGGGTGGGAGGCACAAAGGGCTGTGACGGTCCTGAGGGGGCAGTGTAAGGGAATGTGCCCTTGTTGTTGCTCATACAGCTAATATCAGCCAAGCTCCCTCAGAAAGGGAACTGCAACAGCACAAGAGGAAGGTGCTCAAAGTCCTAACTCTCTCTCCACCTACACTTTTGTTCCTGCAGGAGAGCAGCATAACATGAATGAGGACAGTCCGGGCCTGGGACTCTTCCCATTCTCACCACTACTTAAGCAGGAGAAACTGTACATCCCAATACTGGATGAATATATCTATGGCCCGCAAAGCCACCAATCTCAATGACAAACCCACAGAACTGCCCCACAGAGCACCAGCCTCACCCTGACAGACACAGAGCCTTCCATCTTGATAGGACATGCATGCTAGAATTGTGTGTGAAGCTTGGCCCACAGCTCCAGGGGTCACTCCAGTCAAAGCGGAACGTCCCTGTTCTCCAGAAGGTCCCACTGGGTCTGCATTACTTGGCCACCTAAGACTTCCAGTGAGATGTGGGCACGGACCATTGTGTGTCACAGTCCTCCAGCCAGCAGGGCTTAGATGACTGAGCAGAACGGAAACAAGTTCTCAGGGCTGTCACACATGGCTGAGGCGTTTGGGAGCTGAACCTGTAGCACAGCTGCCTGTGGAAAGAAGAGAGAGATTCGGGGGACAATAGTCAAAGCAGTAGCAGACATGGAACAGAAAGGCCAAGGTGGAAATGGGTGTTTGTTTCCATTCTACTTGTGTGTCAAGAACAGTGGTGAGGGAAATGCAAGCTTTTTTGTTGTTGTTGTTGCTAGTGGGAAACTAGGGAACCATAGGAAAAGCAAAGGGAGATGCCAACCCTTCCAAGCACTCTGCCCATTAGGAGTCTACTTACTTGGAAGGGGGGGGGCGATGCTGCTTCTTGCCCTACTTACCTGGGAATGAGAAGTTTTAAAGTACATCCCACAGACATACGTGAGGAGCCCAGAGACATACAGCATATCAGATAATGACAAGACTGCCACTTCATGGCTTTCTCCCCTTCACTTACCTGGGTGTTCTTTGAGGAGCCGGAAGCCCCAGGTTTCTGGTGTTTGTTTGTTGCTGGCAGCTGCGT
The DNA here is from genome assembly GCF_051106095.1 of Pogona vitticeps. NCBI lineage: Eukaryota > Metazoa > Chordata > Lepidosauria > Squamata > Agamidae > Pogona > Pogona vitticeps. Next base: position 11,402,899 of record NC_135793.1, on the reverse strand, counting down.
TGCTGGAAGGCCCCACCTGTTTGGATCCTGGCAGAGAGACGTTAGAAAAGAGAACTCATATGCTCTGGGGTGTTGCTTGTTTTTCGTGTGTGCTAAGTCCCCACTTTTGTACTAAGTCCTGAGAGAAAGGACTTATTCTCATTCCAAACCCACCACAGCCAGCCTGTCTTGGAGTCTGGATTGTGCCCTTAGGCGTTCTAGTTAATACACGTTTTAACTGATCAGCTACATTCTTCTGGGACCCAAAACAGAGTGGCTTGATATGCTATTTTATACTCCGAAAATTGTCTGCTTATATTCACACATGTGCGCATGTGCACATGCACACGCGTTCACGCGCGCGCGTACACACACACACACACACACACACACACACACACACACACACACACACACACACACACACACACACACACACACACACACTTATTTTGTATCGTTTGTTATTCTTAGGGTTTAATTATAGCACTGAATCAGCTTTGATAAGATATCATTTTCAGAGCCAGTTTTCTATTATAATGTTTCTATTATATTATCCCATTTCCTATCAGGAAATCTATGGCTGATAGTTTTGCAGTGTCAGAAACTACCTTTGGCAGTAAAATGAAAATGAAAAACTGAAAATCATCCCAAGGATTACTTGGTCTGGGGGTAGAGATATATAACCTCCCCTTCCCCCCCACACACTTACTTTGTGCCCAAATCAAGGGCACATAGATCACGGCCGAGCCACTCTATCTTTTAGGTGGCAATCTGATCTAATTACTGTCTGGGTCCGTAATCATATTTGTGTATTTCTGGTTCTTAGTGAAGACCCCATTCCTGCAGGAAAGGCAAATGATAAATAAAGCCAGATCAAAACTGAACGGTACAAACAGGATTGAAGGGCACAAGCAACAGTTTCCGGAACCAGACATCCTATTTTATTTGTTCTTCACTTCTTTCAGTTGCCAGGAGATGGTCTGAATAGCTTCCCAAAGTGGCCACTGGAAAGGGAATGAGGGAGGGAGTTTAAAAGGGTACAAGGCACAGGGACCTTTAATTCTTTCTTAAAGGGCAACACACATTTATCATTTTTGGTTCACTGTTGAATTCTGTAAGCAGGAAGGAATATTTGCTTAAGGAGCATTGTTCAAGCAATACAACCTTCCCAAACTCTGTTCCTGTAGCTTTGGACTGTTATTTGCCCTTAACATTTGGTTTGCTCTTTGCTCCTGCCTCAGGTTTGTCATCTGTTCTTGACTTCCTTTTTGGGCATGCCTCCTGTCTTCCTCCATGGTTGTGCCTCCAAGATTCCCATTTGCATCATGACTTTTGTCTTACCCATTGGCTTCTTCCACTGGTTCTGGTTTCCAGTTTCTGGCTCACCATAGGCTGCCGTCTATGGTCCAGGACTGACAATGTGTTTTTCTTTTAATGTGCTGTGCAGAAGCTTCATAATTAAATCAAATTCTCTCTTATTTAATTCTTAATGGGATTTAAAACCAATGCAAGGTTCAGTGGTGTCTCTAGAAACTCATGTCACAATTAATTTTTGTAATAACACGTTTATACAAACACATTGATCGACTTTTGGTTTTGGTCAACGTAAAGATGCATTGTCCCTTCATGCAAGTATTGGTCTCAGCCTCAATCAATATTTACCTCACAGTTCAATGCATGGGAAGCTGGCTTCAACACAAGTCAATATTTGCTTAATTTGTTGTATTCTTGTCCCAGACATAGAGTTTTCTATATCTTTTCTTTCCACAGATGTCATCGAGCATATAGCTCAGTGGTTACCCACATTCATCAAATTGTGTTTGTTCATTCTTTCTCTTCAGTATTGGCTTCAGATTCAATAAAACAAAGATACTCTTCCAGACTGACTGCTCACTCCACTTTAACCAAGCTGCAAGTCTCATTGATTATAGTGCAACTTCTTGCATGAGTAAACCAAGACCTATCTTGTCCTTTACAAGTAGTGGCTCCACTTCTGTTTAGAAAAGCAACAATATGAAAAGCAAAGTTGTTTGTTGTTGTCCGTGACTCAACTAAGGTGTGTGATTGCAGAAAAAAAAATACGGCTCTGCTGCTTGGTTGTATGCCAACACTAACTCTTTAGCACTGTGCTGTTTTGCATATGGTGAACAAGTATGGATGTATAAGCAGCCAATGCACTGTTCATTAAAGACAGTATAATTCCATTATGACAGCTGTACTGTTCTTCTGAAAAAGAGAACTAGATTAATATCATGTTACTAAGCAATGAGTATAGCTCCTAATGTTCATCTGCTTCTCCAGATTTTCTTATCAGGTTTCTACGTGTGGCAAAGTTCTTGGTATCACTTGGCAGTACAATATTTACTGAATCACTATATTCACAACCCAGTTGAATGGAAAGTGAGGTTCCTAAGCGATTCCTCTAACCAGGTGTGGAACAAACACTGACCTTTCAAATTGTTTATCATTAGCTAATTATTGTAACTATTTCCAGTATGGTTGTGGTGGGTTTTTCGGGCTCTTTGGCCATGTTCTGAAGGTTGTTCTTCCTGACGTTTCACCACTCTATGTGGCCGGCATCTTCAAAGGACTGGAGTAGGAACTCTGTCCATGCTCTGTCCAGTATGTTTATATAATCAAATCTTCTACAAGTTCATTGAAAGAGTTAAGTCAGATGTAATTTTCTGCATGACAATTTCATGGCGATCCCTCCCCAATGACCATTATCCTTTTGCCTCATTATGTTGGCAGAAGGGACATGGCATAACTTGCAGTGGCAAATTAAAGATGACTCACTTGGATTCCTCACTATACATGCTAGTTGGGAGGCTTGGCAGGCAAACAAGTACCTAGGCAGGTGCTCGTTAATTAGTTGTACTTTGCTGCTTTGTTTCCCTTCCAATTAGTAACTACACAACAGTATTCTGGCCTATATGGGTATAAAATTGCGACCTAAGTATTATAATCCATGGGTGTAAGGAATTGGAATAGAAAAAAACATTAAAGTTGCCATTAGTGCTTTTTTCTACTTGGTTTTTTTTTTTTACACATTTTGTCATAGTGCAATGTTTTTATAGCAGGTACCTTCATGTTATACCCCAGAACCAAGGCAGTCAAGTATACTTTGCAAATAAGTACATGTGAGTTACACCATTTGATAAAAGACTTTGTGAAGTGAGCTTCTATTTCATACCAAATATTAATTTCTGGATATATATTCCAACAAAAAGCATTTGTACTGAGCGGGTCCAATAGAACACCCCATCATTTAGCACTTCCCCCACTCCCTCATACAGTACTAGGGTCTGGACTTTATCCATATCTTTTCCTTGCTGCTGGCCATTCCAACATCTGATGGAGAGAGCTAGGATTTTGCTAAGATAAATAGGAGAATATATTGTTGTCAAGGAGGAGCATATGGCGTTTGGGCAGAGAGTTCCGCAGGCCACAAATCTACCACTTTACACTGAGGCAAGTCCCCAACCTTCAGCAGTGCATAGCATCTGTGCCTTGAACAAATCTGACCTTTAAAGAATACTTTACTCAGTATTTTGCAAGTACTGCAACATGGGCTTTGTGATTCCTTAGAACTCACAAGAGTTCATTTAAATAGGACTTCTCTACGGTAGTTAATCAATGGCCTTTACTACTCTTCTGGATTTAGCCAAACCCTGCTGATCTAAGAGACTAGTCCTCAGTACGAATTTTTATGATTATTTTAATTGAGAAAATATAGTTTCATAGAAACAGTTTGTTTGCTTAAGCATTAGCATAAAGACATGTTCAAAGGATTACCATAGGTAAATACAAAAAACTACTTCCCATTAAAATAATAAACACTGAGCTAAGGTGGACTAGCCCCACCTACTTCTTTTCTTCCCTGCTACATTCTTTTCCTTTCAGTTACATAACACAAACCATCAAGAACTTCTCTCGGGAAAAAGTTCTCTTCTCCACAAAATGGTCTCCTCCTTAGCCCATCTTCCATTTTTCTACATTCCTCGGACCTCCTTCTTCATGACTGTAAACCAATTCACTCAAAGACACGTAACTGTCCACCCCGCCTCCAATTCTCATGGAGATGCTGGGTGGGTTATCTCCATTCCAGTTAGACAAGAATTTGTTCGGTCTTTGCACTGGGGCCTCTTTGTCCTTGCATTCTTATCAGGTTTCAGTCTGTACGAGCCTGGCTGTAAATGAGGAAAAAACAGCCTTTCAGCCTTTTCCACCTTCCCAACTCCTTTCACTTTGAAAACCTAACAGACTCCATTTTCTCTCATTCTCATTGACTACAAGTCCCACTCTCCTTCAATCTCATGACAGTTGTATGAGTCTAGTGGAAAGTCAGTAAACCTAGGCATCAGGTAGATTCTAAGGAGCATATAGTTGATATTTCCTTTATTCCGGAAAATTAGCACATCTTTGTTTTGGGACATACAAACATGTTTGTTTCCCTCTTCCTCCAAATAGGTATTGTGACGATCTTCCTTGTGGCCCCTATTTATTTGGCCCTCACAATGGATCACACCCTATTTCCTTCACGCTGCCACCAGGTATTCTCCTAATGCCAATTATGTTATACACGTGTGCTGCCAAAACTAAGGGTTATTGAACACAGGAATCAGAGGTTTAATTAACAAATTATTTTATTGTCAAGTAAATCATAAAGGTAAATCATGTATGAACTGTATCAGGTATTAACACGGATTGGATCATGAAGGCAATCACTTTTATTCCAACCTGCTGTATACTTTCAATCAATATCTCTCTTATAGTACTTATAATTTCATTCCTGCTTGTTCAATATTGTTTAACCTTCACAATTCCCTCTCCTAACACTCTCAGCTCAATTCACCAACCCTCTCCTTCTCTCTCCTAAACCCCAACTGCCATTTCACATCTCCAACTCTGTATGACTCCCTAACTGTCTCCCTAACTCCGCCCCTCCCACCCTATCCTTGGCTCCTCCCTCTTGAGCTTCTGTGACGGACAGGCAGGAATGACGTCACCTGTTGGCATTTCGCTACAGGTATGACTGAGGTGGCAGCTTTAGATATCAAACACTCAGGGTATGGCATGGGCTCACAATATTTTCTTTTACTTCAGCCATGGGGATAATATAAAAGGATCTGGGACAGGATGTGGAGTCCTATTTCAAACAACTGGGTTCCTTAGTATTAAAGCCTCCTGGGGAGAGGGTGTCATTTGGAAGTGGAGTCTGAAGAGATGTTTGCCCCCATGGTCGCAGTCTCGCCAAACTAAGAGTGAAATTCTTATCTGGTTAGGAGCCTGAGAGCAAATGGGTCTAGACACCTAGGAAAGCATAGCTGTGGATAGCCGGAACAGTCCAAGTACTGGTGCTGAGATGCAATATACAATAGCAGGCCAACTTCAGCACCAAAGACTTTTTTGCCAGCCACAGAGGCAAATAAAATAACATTCACAGCACTCACATCTGCAGAAAGAGATGCCCCTCTCCTGCTTATTCTCCTTCATTTTTAAAATTCCAGCTGCATCCTGTATCTGCATGAAGCATTTATTGAAATAGGAGATCATTGGGCAAAACACTGTATAGTACATTTGTCATTTTCTTCGTATCAGCAAGAACCATATATCAGAATAGACTCAGCTGTATACCATGTTATTTTCATAAATAAATATACAGGTTATTGATAATACATATATACATCTTTGAGCTTTGTCACATCAAATGCAGCAAATACATTGCCCAATATATTTACTCATGGGGGGCGGGAAATATATTACAATCAGTTAATCAATTGTTGAATGAGTTGTGGAGGATTTTGGAGAAATGCTGTCAAAAAAGTGACAGCTCTCTGCAAATCTTTTTTTTCCCACTGCTGAGAGGATCTGTTATATTAAAAATCAGCTAGCTTTAATGTCTTCTCCTGTACTTTTTTCTGTTGTGCTTTGGATCATCAGCAAAGAGAAAGTTACTTCACAGAATAGTTGTTTCTCACCTTCTTTGCAATGAAATTGCGGTGGTTTTTTTTTTAATATAACTACCTAGTTTTGTGACTTTATTCTTCGAATGTCCAGGAGATTCTGAAGTGCTGAATGTTGGTTTACTGTTATCTTTGAATGCAGCCATTCATTTATCCTCTTAGGGAGGTGGTGTGTTTCCCATAGAACTTTCAAAAATATTCCAGAATATTTAGTTTATGTGGTGAACTAGCTAAGCCTCTTACCACTCAACATCATCTCTACAGACTTAGCAGCAGGAAAGGCAGTGAAAGAGTGTAGCTGTTCAGCTAGGTCCATAGCCAGTCATTTTTTGGTAGTGACGAGGTTAGTGCCACAAAAAGTCATTGCAGAAGAGAGAGGATATAAATTAGATTGCCTAATATGGCTAATGTAATTTATTCACATTACTTATTTGTGAGGATTAGAGTATAGTGAGAGAAATAGTGATAACCTACTTTTAAAAATGAAGGCCAGTATGGGCTGGGAAAATTGAAGAAAGCAGTTCTTCCCTTCTAATACATAGAAACATTCAGGGTCAAAACATCTACCTGTCTAGGCTAGCATTGCCTGTTCTGACCGGCAGCAGCCTGCCATCCTCTCTGCTACAGATACATCCTGTCATCTTCTGAATGCAAAATATTTCCTTTATTATCAAGTTTCACATATTCCCTGTGGCTACATTCAGGGCATCCCAGTGCATCCCAGTCTTCACTGCTTAGAAGGAGCAGTGGCCCAAACAAGATGGTAAGAGATAACTATCTGAGAGATCCATGGTGAAATGAGTTCAGAATCCTAGACAGGTCTAGGGGTGCTGCATCAGAATGGCAAGGAAAGACGTTCAGGGGATCAGCATGCTGGTCATCAATTTTGTAGCTGAAAGCAAGAGGAAAATGTTGCTTCAGGGCAGGTCTAATTTCAGGTGGTCTGAAATATGATGACTGCCTTATGAATGTATCAACATACTAATTAAATGGTGCAATTCTTCAAAAACACTCCAGTTTACAAATATGGGATATTTTGCTTCTGTATCCATGATCTAAAAAGGGACATGGTGGCACTGCAGGTTAAATTGCAGAAGCCTCTGTGCTGCAAGGTCGGAAGACCAACTGTCGTAAGATCGAATCCACACAATGGAGTGAGCTCCCATCCCTTGTCCCAGCTCCTGTCAACCTAGCCATTCAAAAACATGTAAAATGTGAGTAGATAAATAGGTACCACTTCGGTGGGAAGGTAACGGCATTCCGTGTCTAGTTGGGCTGGCCACGTGATCACAGAAACTGCTACGGACAAATGCTGGCTCTACGGCTTGGAGAGAGGGATGAGCACCGCACCCTAGAGTCTGACATGACTGGACTAAATGTCAAGGGGAACATTTACCTTTACCTTTACCTTTATCCATGACCCAAACCCCCAGGAAATGGAGCAATATTGCAGCATAATATTATGCCCACATTGCCAGTAGGAAAAAAAGATACCAAGCTTTACCTGACAAAGGTCAAACTGAATGTTGGCAACACCAATGATAGCAGTCAAGATGGTCTACAGGAAACACTCCCATGTTTACCACTAGAGATGGGCATTAAGTAAACAGTGAACCAGGAAATTCATCAAAAATCCATTGATTTGGTTCGGTTTGAGTTCATCCAAACTGGACAATCTGAACCAATGATTTTTTTCTGGTGATTTTCTGAACCTCCTGGTTCGCTGCCTTCCCACAGCCTTCCTCCTGCCCCCTTCCCACTACCCCTGTCACCACCCTACCTTTTTCTGCTGCTGCCTCCTCTACCTCCACTGCTGCTGTCACTTTGATAGGCCCACCTCAGGCTGCTGGCCTCTGCGCATGTTCCTGCCTATCAGCTGAGAGGCAGGGACATGCAAGAAGGCCACTGAGCTAGCGGACAGGCCAGCTAACTAAAAAGACAAAATGCACATGCACAGAGACCGGATGGCCTGTGGAGCTGGTGTCCTCTCAAGATGACAGTGGTGGTGGAGGAGGAGTGGCAGCAAAATGTAGGGAGGCAGCGGGGGCTGTGGGAAGGGGGTGGGGGCAGGTTGTGTGGAGATGGAAGCAACCATCTTTTTTTAAGACAGCCATTGGACTTTCTATAAAGAAAATTCCAGAATGAACCAACACCTCAATTCATAAACTGCAAATTTTCTTTAACAGAAGGATACTCTCCAGATCCCATGAAACCTTGTCACATCTCAAAGACTGTTATATTTTAAATGAGGTAAAGTGGGTATTTTAAATTCTTCAGACATAAAAGTGAGATAACATGGCAAATTTTTTTTTACATTTATACATAGGATCAAAATACAGAGACAAAATACAGAGACAGTTTGGTTAGTTAGAAAGTTTAGTTATAGGAGGGTGATGGCCTCTGTTTGATATTCAGATCTATTCTATTGAAGCTTTGTACTGTAAAAGAGTGTAAGTCAAGAACCCTGACATAGAATAACAATGGTAGAACCAACATGATTGGTAATTATACAGTGGGGTCTCTACTTAAGAACTTAATCCGTATTGGAAGGTGGTTCTCAAATTGAAAAGTTCTTATGTTGAATCTGCATTTCCCATAGGAATGCATTGAAAACCATTTAATTCGTATCTGCTCTTTTCCGTCCATAGAAACTACAGTGGAACCTCTACTTAAGAACTTAATCGGTTTTGGAATGGTGTTCTTCAGTTGAAACGTTCTTAAGTTGAAGCAAAATTTCCCATAGGAATGGACTGAAAACCAATTAATCCATTCTGGCTGTTTTTTTGTTATGTAGAGGTGCGTTCGTACATTGAAGCATTAGTTCCCATAGGAACTAATGCAAAGCTGGTTAATACGTACTCTACCACTAGGGGGAGAATTTTTTTTAACCTAAGATGACCTAAGGTTAAAAAAAGAGCAGGAAAGTTTTTTTTTCCTGTTCTTATCTTGGATTTCTGTTCTCAAGTAGAAGCAAAATTTAGCAAATGGAGCTGTTCTTAAGTTGGATTGTTCTTAAGTAAAGACGTTCTTAAGTAGAGAGCCCACTGTAATGAGATTAGCTTTTTACAGTTGGTAATGACCTTTAAGACCCCTGTTTATGATCTAGCTCCTTTCTAGGAGATTTTTAAACAGTGACAATGGTTGGTAGATTACCCCAGGCAGTAAATGACAGCAAGAACAACATGGTAATGAGTTAAGACTCTTTGGTTACCTTGGAAACTTTTAAGATGGATGTGGTAAGAAGGGAAATATATCTGGGCAATAACAGTAGATATGGTGCAATTATTGTAGTGTTTTATATTAGGTAGTGCCCTAAGAAGCCTTGATTAATATTGAGTCCATTGAAATGCTCAGCAAGTATATAGAATCTCAGGTGTGTCTCTCTGGATTCTTGTCTTGTATTTTCTCCCCCCCCCCCCCCCCCCAGAATATCAACATTCAGATCCTGTGCAGAGTGTCCAGGTAAATTAAAATAAAATGAAACAGGTTTCTGATTATTGCCATTCCTTTTGTTCAATTTGTGTCTGTGATTACATTGAAGGAGAGTGGGACTTGTAGTCACTGAGGATGAGAGAAAATTGAGTCTATTAGCTTTCAAAGTGAAATGAGTTGAGGACATTGGAATGTGGTAAAGGCTGAGAGGCTGTTTTTCCTAACTTACAGCTACACTGGGTACAGAGTGACTGACTCCTGATAAGCATGCAAGGTCGAGGAGGCCCAGTGCGAAGACCCAACAAATTCCAGTCTAATTGGGAAGGAATAACACACCTGCATCTCCATGAGAATTGGAGGTGGAGTGAGCAGTTACGCCTCCAAGAGTTAATTGGTTTACAACCATGAAGAAGGAGGTCCAAGTGGTGTAGAAAAGATGGAGGAGAAGGGATGTTGAGAACTCTCTCTCTCTCTCTCTCTCTCTCTCTCTCTCTCTCTCTTAGCTTATGTGAAGCTAAGAAGGATTGATGATGGATTGAGTTATGTTGCCAGTTGTTTACAGAATGTAGAATGGTAAGAAGGAAGGGTGGTATTAGCCCACCACAGCTTAGATCTTAGAGTTTCTTATTTTTAAGGTGGGAATAAAAAATGGCATTCCCTAGTCACGCTGGCCACATGACAACGGAAACTGTCTTTGGACAAGCGCTGGCTCTACGGCTTGAAAATGGGATGAGCACCGCCCCCTAGAGTCAGAAACGACTGGACTAAAAATGTCAAGGGGAACCTTTACCTTTAACTGCTTAATTTAATTACTGTAACCTTTGAATGACACCGCTTAAGCTGTTTTTTTAAATCTTTATTCTCTTAATAAAAAATAATTACAAAAACTTCATTGAGGACTAGTCTTTTGGACCAGCAGGGTTTGGCTAAATCCAGAGGAGCAGAAAGGCCACTCACTGGCTACTATAGAGAAGTCCTATTTAACTGAGCGGTTGTGAGTTCTAAGGAATCACAAAGCCCATGTTCAAGTACTTGCAAGGTACTGAGTAAAGCAAAGTGTTTTTCAAAGGTCAGGCTAGTCTACGGCACAGATGCTATGCACTGCTGAAGTTTGAGGACTTAGTGTAAAGTGATAGATTTGGGGCCTGAAAGACTCCCTGACTAAGCACCATGCCCTCCTTAGGGAGACATAGTTGCTCACAGTGTCCATTATTTCTTTTGCATAGAGATGGTCCTCCTTGGACACTGTTAGGGAAAAAATGACACAAATAACATTGCCAGCTCTACTCCCACATTTACTCTGGCAGCATAATTACAGGACCTAACAATGCCATGTACAACAGCAAGGGTATTTTTATTTGTTCCTCTGCCAATGTTATTTAGATTTCCAAAAGAGCACAGGATGGGGCAGGCACCAGTTTTTGTACATAGACCACATCAAGGGAACAAGGCAAATCTCTGTTCCCTTCTAGATGAGATGTATATGTCGTTACTTGCCGGGAAATAGAGATGCGCATTGGTCTCTGGACCTGCTCCATACTGAAAGAATGGCACGCATGGGGGCGGGCGGGCACAAAGGCACAGTTCTGAATTTTGTTTACACTCTCTCTCTCTCTCTCTCTCTCTCTCTCTCTCTCTCTCACACACACACACACACACACACACACACACACCCCTGATCACATAACAATAGCCACATACTGCTGGCCTTAGGAGGTCCATGGTTTGAACAGGAGAAGTGCCTTACCTCATTATTTCAGGATGAGTTGACTCCTCTCCCTGACTGTAAGCCACCCTTGCTGATGTTGTACAATATAATCACCCTAAGTATTATGTGAAATCAAACATAATTCTACAGACTAGATTTTATAACTGGTCTTATTTTTTTCATGTTGCTCTTGGTCTTTGTAATAATTTGTTTTCCTTCCTGGTTTGTATTATATATCCTTTTATATTCTGTTTGGTAAATGAAAGCAACAAAGCATTTTTTTTAAAAAAATCTTGTTTTCATTTTTATACTCTTTTCCCCCTTGGACCCCAAGGAACCTTTAGTCCAAAGCTTCTTTATTCTAATTTGCTACTATCTTTTCCCTTTTACTTACTGCATCCTACTCTTTGAGGTCTTTTTCTGTCTTTCTTTGGTTTGAATATGATGCAGAAAACTCAAAGCATCTCTATTTTGTATTGATAGTCCCCCATTGTTCATTCATTGTGTCTGGGAAAGCAATTTAAAAATAGTTCCTAAATTAATCATTATTTTTGAACAATCCACACACACACACACACACACACACACACACACACGAAATGTCAGTAGTTTCATGATTACGCTGTATGGGCAGTCAGTAATGGGTTTATTGTCACCAAGACTTTAAAGACTCATTGTTAGAATTCCAATTAGAGAATGAAGCCTTCTGCTACCTGTGGGTTTCAGAAGGTTATCGGCATCACGTTTCAGAGTCAGAAGGAAGTGAAACGTAATTGCTCCGTATCTTTCAAACGTTTGCTGGCTGCTATGCAATAATTGTGTTCTTTTGTGTAGATAGGCATTATTTTGATATTATATATGTTTTTCCTTGCTCTTTATCTTTTGAAGTTGTCCGTGAGTTAGATCATGATTCATTTATAAAGAAAAACTGAATAATTAAAAGGAGGGGGAGTTCTTTCAGTTGAACTTACTATTTACACTTCTTATATTATTAAAAGTGTATATTTATCATTAATTAGTAAATAGCCACAACAAAGCCCAAAAAACATTTATTGAAAATTTATTTTAAAAAATACAGTGTTAAAAGTCAGCATTCTTTAAAGAATGGTAATGGCCTGGCCATTTTACCCTGGGCAGGGTAAAAATTCAAACAAGCCAGCCGGCCAGCCAGCCAAACAACCAACTAACCACTGGGGAAAAAACAAGCATACAAACAAAATAGCTTTTAAACCACATTGACTCACAAAAGGCCAATTGAAGCAAGGCAACCTGGCTTGCTTGCCAGAACCTTATAAGAGCTGGAGTTATCCTGAATTTCCTTGGGAGGCAATTCCACAATCAAGATGCTCTGACAGAGAATGATCCCGCGCTCAGGAGGGGCGCGGTTTCGCGCCCTTGATCTGAGCGACGTTGCTTTGCTTCCCTAGCCCCGGAAGAAGCTGACAACAAGGTCACATGACGGGGGACTAGGGAGGCTATATAGTCAGGGGACGGCTCTGCGAAGTTGCTCTTTCGGTTTTGGCACCCACCCGCCCACCCTCTTTCTAGTGTGTATTGGGGTCGCCTTTTTAGGGGCCGGATAGGAATTTTTGACCTCTATCCTGATTGGCTTTGGATGGGGGGATTTTTCGCCTATCCCACACTGGAAAAGGGTTTGTTGGCTGCGCTTAAGGGTGGTTATTATTTGGTCACACTGGCGGGTAGTGCGGGAATAACTGGTGGTTTGGTGTGTCCCCCTTTTATAATTTTGATAAAGCCAATAGCCAGTGACTCCTTTCGGCTCTGATGATCGTGCGATCCCAGGGCTGGAAGCAGCTGACGGGCTGGGCCACTTACAGATCGGGAGTCATCAATAAGATGGCCCCGGGTCCGGGGTGTTAATTAAGGCCCTCCAGGTTTCTACGGTCATTAGACGGCGGGAACCTGGGGGGCTGGGGACTCGCCCTTTGACGGACAAGGAATTATTGGATGACATGGAGTTATTTCCCCGCACTACCGCAGGCCCCCTCAGTTTGGGATTGGTTTATTGATTGAATTTAAATTGGTTTAATAAAGTGTGGCCCATTTTAAAATCCAAAGAATGGTTGTCATGCGTCTTTATTCTGGGGCTTGGGGAAGCAAAAGGCCTGGGCCGTGTACTCACCAGCATCTGCAACAAGCCACTGAGCTGGGGGCAGGGGGACAAATCTCAAATTCCAGGCAAGCACACAGGGCAGGAGGCAGCTATCCATCAAAAGGTGTATCTTGAATTGAACTCTGGAGCAAAAGAGAAACTACTACAATTAATTCAAGCCAGGTAATATATAGGAGCTCATATCCTCTTTGGATCTGGGATGCCAGGATTCTCGAGAGTGTATGCACCACCTGCTTGGTGTGTGTTTCAGAATCCCAGTGGGAACTCTTTAATTGCAGTCTAGAAGTAACCGAATGTTATGTCATTTGCCTTCTGCATGTATAACAAAGCAACAGGATTTTAGCCATTATATAGCACATAGTCTCTACCACAGATGGAACCATTGAAATATCCATAAGAGAAGCTTTTAAGATTGTTGATATGAGTTGGTCACTCTTATTGTCCAAAACAGCTACAATATTTAATCAACTAACTGTTTGGATTAATAGATTTTCAACAATCAAAATGGCATCCCTGATTAAGGGAACAACTATTTTCTTAAAGATTACAATCCATTGTTCATTTATATATTGAGTAAGCCCCACTGAGCACATTGGAACCCACTTCTGAGTAAACCTCTTTCAAATTGATCAATAAAAATGCCAGTTAAGAATTATTTATTCCTTTCTTTATTTTCAAACATTGCTATACAGTGCTTAAACCTTTAATTCAAACCTGTAATATATAAACACAAATGGCAGTCGCCATCTTTAAAGAGTTAATCTCCCTTCTCACGCTTACAGATTAGAGTGCCATTTTTAAGGCCATGATTAGAGACGGGGGTATTCATACACAAATACGAATATCCCCGTACAGCTGGACCTAATGAGGGGCCAGCTCCTGTGGCCAGCCCGTCCACTCGTATATCCAAAAGCAGCAGCCCCCTTCATCCTTCCAATTGCTCCCCCAGCTCTTGCTTCTTCCTACTCTACGAACTGCAGTGGATGCAGGAAGATGGGCTGAGGCTGAACCCGGATAAGACGGAAGTTCTAAGGGTGGACGCCCTTGGGGTTGGTGGCCTGGGTGGCTCTCTCACATTTGGGGGGGGGGTTGACCCTGGCTGCTAAGAGTGGGGTTTGCTGCCTGGGAGTACACCTGGACCTGACGCTCACCATGGAAACCCAGGTGGCGTCAGTAGTTCGCACCGCCTTTTTCCATCTTTGGTGAATTGCCCGGCTGTGACCCTACTTTCACTACTTTGGTACATGCGCTTGTAATCTCAAGATTAGACCACTGTAACGCGCTCTACGTGGGGCTGCCTTTGAGGCTGATGCGGAAACTTCAAGTGGTCCAGAATGCAGCGGCTAGACTCCTTATTGCAGTGAGAAAACACCAACATATTTCTCCTGTTCTGGCCATGCTGCAATGGCTGCCCATCCGTTTCCACATTGAATTCAAAATTCTAATGCTTACCTATAAGGCCCTAAATGGTTTAGAACCTCGATACTTGGCGGAGCGCCTGCTCCCACCAAGATCTACTCAGATCACCTGCATGAGTCAGGAGGTGAGGCTGAGGAGCCTGACGCCGAGGGAGGCCCAGATGGAAAAAACTTGAAGCCAGGCCTTCTCAGCGGTGGCTCCTCGCCTTTGGAACAACCTTCCTCCGGAGATTCGCGAGGCTCCTACGCTGGGTACTTTCAAATGCCAACTGAAAACATGGATATACATCCAGGCCTTCCCTCCTGTCAACTACTGATTTCTTTTGCTTTGCTATTTATTATTTATTTATTCCTGCACTATTTGTTATTGTATGCTAATGTTTTTATGTTTTTAAATTGTTTTCATATTCTGTAAGCCGCCCGGAGTGGTAGAATATACCAGATGGGTGGGATAGAAATCGAACAAATAAATAAAATAAATAAAATACTCGCCTGGCCACTCCAGGCAGTGGGAGGGAGGATGAGTCTTTCTGCATGGCTGCTGAGTGGCCAGTTTCACCATCTTGCCTTACACAAACAGAACACTTTACTTACAGGGCTGGAATCCAATAATAATACATTTCTATCTATCTATCTATCTATCTATCTATCTATCTATCTATCTATCTATCTATCTATCTATCTATCTATCTATCTATCTATCTATCTATCTATCTATCTATCTATCTATCTATCTATCTATCTATCTATCTATCTATCTATCTATCTATCTATCTATCTATCTATCTATCTATCTATCTATCTATCTATCTATCTAGCTAGCTAGCTAGCTAGCTAGCTAGCTATCTATCTATCTATCTAGCTAGCTAGCTAGCTATCTATCTATCTATCTAGCTAGCTAGCTAGCTAGCTAGCTAGCTAGCTAGCTATCTCTCTGCCTGCCTGCCTGCCTGCCTGCCTGCCTGCCTGCCTGCCTGCCTGCACATCTTTCTCCCTGTATAGTGACTAGATAGCTTAAAATAATATTTAAAAGCAAATATTAAAACAATTGCAAATGTAATAAATCACACTATTAAAATAATTAAACATAATAATTATTAAATGCTTATGAGGGTAGTGAGTCAAAGCGAAAGATCTTAAAACAGGGGCAGTTAATATAGACATATGTACAATATATGCAAATGTATGCTTAAATGTATTTGCAAGAACCAGAATGTTGTTGTAGTGTTCCCCATTTATTAGGTCAATGGTTCATGTTTTGTTATGTAATGGTTCATGCATATTCATGTTGCTGAGAGGCAGAGCCGAGAGAGATGCTATAAGAGGCGGAGTCAGAGAATCAGAGTCAGTAAGAGTAAAAAAGTCAGTAACAGTGAAGAGTGAGGGAGAAGTAGTTAGAGTGTGGGGTTTAGGGAATTCTGAGGTGTGATTAGAATTAGGAGTGTACTACTAATTAGAAGGTTGTTGTTAATAATACCTTTATCTACACAAGATATTCATGAATCAATTTCAATTTCTGTAATCAATAAACAAAAGTTCTGTTTAAAAGATCTTGAAGTATGGAACTGAATCTTCATCTTCCTGAAGTAATGGTGGTTTAGTGATCACCTGGGGGCAGCAAGTGTAAAAGAGGGGATTGTTTGCCTTTGTGTGCTCAGAGTCTTGATGGTCAAGCAAGGGGGCACGAGAGTGAACGCCACAATTGGAGTCCAGCGGCAGGATACGAAGGAATCCAGTAAAGCCTGAGTTTGGACTCGAAGAACTCCAGTGAAGCCTGATTTTAAAAAAGAATTTTTCTTGAGTCAAGGATACCTTTTAGACAGAGGTCTGTGGCAAAGAAGTTTGGTTCCTCACTAGAGCTTTTGGGAAAAGCTTAGTGGTGGGGGCTTCTGAACCCAGATCTGAGGGGTCTGAGATAGGGAACGACTCTGAAAGAAAATTCTTGTATTTTACCTCAGGATCTGAGGACCAGTGGGCTAGCTTAAGGCTCAAGGCGCTAAGATTTTAGAGAGCGCTTGTGAAAAAGCAGAAGCCAGGAGTCAGAGCGGATCTGAGGGAGGAGAAGAAAAGGTATTTGCTTGAAATAGAATTATTTTATTGGAAGCAAGAGAAGAAGGACAGTTGTATTTGTATATGATACAATTCTAACTAGAGATGGGGGTATTCGTATTCATACAGTCAACCCCCAACTTACGAATGGCCCTAGTTACAAACATTTCAACTTACGAACCACTCTGATAGGAAAATATGGACTCGACTTGCAAACTCGGATTCAAGTTACAAAAGGAAAAAAAGTGCGGGGAAGGCAGGGAAAGTGGGAAATTTGAACTTTCAGTTAGCGAAGAGGCTGCTTGTCTGCTTCCTTGCTCATCCAAGCGGTTAGAGAGTGGGTCATTTTAAAATGTAAAATTTGGTATTTTTTAATATTTTATTTTTAGCAAAGGGTAACAGGAAGGAAAAAGGGATTGAGGTTAAAGGGAAGAGGAGAAACAATGACATACTAATATCCATTCTATACATATTGCCATATCAACATTCCAAATTGCTCTTTTTGCTATTTTCTGCCTTCCACATTTAAGTTCTCATTCTAATGCATGTTCTTCAAGCAATGTCTAATGACTCAAACCATTTGTAGAATAAGTCCCATCTTTCAATTGCCTTTTGTAGAGGACAGTCCTTCATAAATTCTGATAAAATGTCCATTTCCGCTGTTTCCCGTATCTTCTCTATAAGATCTTCTTGTTTCGGTACCATCGGAGTTTTCCAATTTTTGGCATAAAGAATTCTAGCTGCAGTGACTATGTTAGGCATCCTTCAGTCTCGAAAGACTATGGTGTTGTGCTCTGTATGGAGGACTTGGAACAGCGTCTAGTGTGGCTGAAGAGGCCAATTCGAGAGTGGCAATCTCTTCCACACTGAAGACAAATCCAATCTGTCCCCTGTCCAGCTCCCTGGTTTTGCTGCTTTTGTGACTTCCTCTTTGCCACGGCCTGCTGGACAAGGGTCTCTTCAAATTGGGAGAGGTATGTACTTCTTTTCCTTATCTATGTTATCAGGTATCATACTCAATAAAAACAGTTCTGGGGTTAGTGGAACCTTACAAAGAATATTTGTTGCAGCACAGCATGTACTCTTTTCCAATACTGTTTCGCTACTCTACATGACCACCACACATGATAATAGCTTCCCACATGTGCTTCACATTTCCAAGACACATTTGATACATCTGTACACATCTTCGACAATTTTTCTGGAGTCATATGCCACCTGTAAAACATCTTATATACCATATATTCTCTTTAAAATTAACCGATTTTGTAAGCTTTATATTATTTTGCCATGTTTTCAACCATTGATCAATATCAATATTATGCCCTATGTTTTGTGCCCACTTAATCATACATTCTTTAACCATTTCATCTTGCATTTTGATTTCTAACAGATAATAATACATTTTCTTAACTATTTTATCTTTTGAACGTAATAACAGCTTATCAAATGTCGTTTGTTCTGAATAAAAACATTCTATTTCGTCTTTTGTATATCTAGATTCCAGCTGTGCTCTGGACCACCAGTCTATGTAAATATTCTGTGTCTCTAGCTCTTCTTTAGGCCTTAATTCACAATCCTCTTTTAATAAATATTGGTATCTTAAAAGTTTTGCTTTCGTCATAAGATTTGGTTGCGTAAAGGCCTCTATAGGTGATACCAATACTGGTGTTTTTTTGATAAATTTGTTGTATAATCTTTTTCCAAGTTCCCAATAAAACTCTTATCATATGTAAATTAAAATGCTTTTGCTCTTTATCCTTTTTATAACATAAATAATCGTGGCAGCCTAACTGCAAGTCATGTCCTTCCAAACTGAGTAATCTATCATTTCCCAAAGTTATCCATTCTTTTATCAAATCTAAAATACAAGATCGATAATACAGAACCCAATCTGGAAGGCCAGAACCAGCTCTCTGTTTGACATCTTGCATTGCTTTGATTTTAATTCTTGGTTTTTTACCTTGCCATACAAATCTCATAATTATCTTATTAAGTTCTTGGGAAAAGGTCTGTTTTAATGTGATAGGGATTGTCTGAAATAAGAATAGAATTTTTGGCAAGACACTCATTTTAATCGTCACAATTCTTCCCAACAACGATAATTGTAGTTTATCCCATTTCTCCAAATTGTTTTGTATCTCCTTAATCAATTTAATATATTTATCTTTGAATAATGTACTCGTCTTCTTTGTAATTTGGATCCCTAAATATCCGATTCTCTTTTCCTCCTGGAAGTTCATCTTCTCTACTTCTGTCAATCTTGTTCTCTCATATTTTTCGTATTTTGTTTTCTTTTGGTTTATTCTCATTCCTGCCATATCGCCAAAGTTTTTCAACGTCATCATCAGGTCTTCTATTGAATACAATGGATCTTCCAGTATAATGACTAAATTGTTTGCAAAAGCTTGAAGTTTATAAATTTGACCTTTTCCTTTCAATCCTTTCTATTCCTTTTTATCTCTGATTTTTTCGGTTAATATTTCTAAAGTCAGAATGAATAGTAGTGGCGAGAGTGGACACCCATGTCTGGTACCTTTCTGTATTTGTATTTCTTTCGACAGCTCGCCATTAATTCTCACTTTTGCCTTTTGTTGAGTATAAATTGCTTTAATTAGCTTCAAAAATCTTTCTCCAACTTGCAGCGCATCCAGCGAGTACAACATAAAATTCCAATCAAGATTATCAAAGGCTTTCTCTGCATCCAAGAATATCATGGCTATCTGTTTCTCCAGGTGTGCTTCATAATATTCCAAAAATGTAAAATTTAGTTTAAAAGGTGCTTTGTTTGGGTTAAATGGTGCTTGGGTAAAAGGGAGCTCAGTTTGAGATAAAACCTGCTTGGGTAAAAACGTGCTTGGTTGCTTTAAAAGCTGCTTGTTTTGATTTAAAAGGTGCTTGTTTGAAAAGGTGCCTGTTTTGGTGTAAAAGGTGCTTGATTTAAAAAGTGTTCTTTTAAAACAGTGTTTGTTCATTTCCTCCCTCTTTTCTTTCCTTTTTTTAAATCCTAAGACATCTTAGGTTAAAAGAAAAAAAAGAAAAAAATCTGCCCCTAGTGGTAGGAACGGATTAACTGGCTTTGCATTAGTTCCTATGGGAACTAATGCTTCGACTTACAAACCTCCCCTCAACCTAAGAACCAAAAACAGCCACAACAGATTAATTGGTTTTCAGTGCATTCCTATGGGAAATGCTGATTTGAGTTAAAATCTTTTCAATTTACAAACTTCCTTCCGGAATAGATTAAGTTCGTAAGTGGAGGGTTGACTGTATACAAATACCCCCACACAGGGCAACTAGCCAATCTTCAACCTGGCATGGAGGCTCTTCGACCTGGCAGGGAGGCTCATCATCCTGCTTCTTTCCAGGAGTGGCTAATCAACTGTGAGCTCCAGAGCGATAGGAAGGGAGCGTGGATCCCGCGGCAGCAGAGGAAGAGTGAGTGGACCCTCATTATGTCCACCTGTGCAAGGGTATTCGTATTAGTATACGAACACCCCCATCTCTCGTTAACCAATCAGAATGTATCTGTAGTCAGCCAGGCTGCTGAATAAGGCAGGTGTCAGTTATAAGTATTAAACAGGGATGAAATATCCAGAGACAGGGTCTCACATGATATGTAACTAAGATAGAGCCGACAGGGTCCAATATGGGACCGATAGAGGCAACTATGTAATAGACCTCAGACAGAAATAAAGATGTAACTGATTAATATGTACTAGTGCTAATTAGGATTACAAATTATCATTATGAGATATTTACCAGAGAAAATATGTCTGTCACACCAAATGTTTAAGCATTATCAGTAATATTATGTTTTATAGATGTTTATAATTAGTAAAAATTATTCCATGTTTTTAACCAAGGCAACAAGTGATTATTTCAATATCAGTTGTTGGCACAAACACATGTATGGGAGAACATATGATTTTACTCTATACAAACAGTGGTTTTTAATCTAAACATTTCCAACTCCTATACACAAATTCTGCTGAGTTATAGGTTATAATGTATTCGCGAAGGCTTTCACGGCCGGGATCGGAACTGTGAAGCTTAGTTTCTCAGCACTGAACTCAACCATCTGAATTGGGCCCTACAGGCAAATGGCTACTTCAAAAATGAAATCACAAGAGCCATCAAACCAAGAAAACAACATCAAACAGAAGAAGAAAAACAGCCACCCACAAATAAAGTATTTTTACCATACATCAAAGGGGTCAGGGACCACATGGGGAAACTTTTGAAAAAATACAACCTACAAATACTATTCAAGCCAACCACAAAAATACAACAAATGTTACGTTCAGCAAAGGACAGAAGGGACCCCCTCACCATTGCAGGAGTATACCGGATACCTTGCAGTTGTGGCCAGATATATATTGGAACCACAAAATGAAGCATTCACTCCAGAATCAAAGAACATGGACACTGCAGACTAAAACAACCAGAAAAATCTGCAGTACCTGAACATGCCCTAAAACAAGCTGGACATGAAATTCTATTTCAAAATACTGAAATACTGGTCAATACCAGCAATCATTATGTCAGACTGCACAGGGAAGACATTGAAATCCACAAGCACCAGCAGAACTTCAACAAAAAAGAGGAAAGTTTGAAACTCAACAAAACTTGGTTCCCGGCTCTGAAAAATACAGCGTGTAAAAGGTCAACGAACTCTACCCAGCCACAAGGACAGGGGATCACTACACACAAAAGACCATCTAATTACACCTATCAATCACAGTGACAGATAATCCCTCCTCCGTATCACAACAATACACCCACAACAAGGTTGACTCAGCCTTCCATCCTTCCGAGGTCGGTAAAATGAGTACCCAGCTTGCTGGGGGGGCAATGTGTAGCCTGTATAATAAAAATTGTAAACCACCCGGAGAGTGCTTGTAGCGCTATGGGGCGGTATATAAATCCAATAAATAAATAAATAAATAAAAATAAATAAATAAATAAATAACAAGAGTAGACTATGTCTAGATGGGCGGCATATAAATGCAATAAATAAATAAATAAAATAAACAAGACACACTAATCACCCATCTCCTGAAAAGGACAAAGCCTATCTCACAGCCATAAATACTCAACTCCCAAGCAAACCATGCCAGAGCACAGAGTGCTGTCCTCTGAAGATGCTGGCCACAGAGACTGGAGAAATGTTAGGAAGAACAATCTTCAGAACATGGCCAAAGAGCCTGAAAAACCCACAACAGCTTATAGGTTATAATTTATTTATTATAACCAAAAGCCCACAGTTGTTTTCTGCATTACAGGTTAAAACAAGAACTTTAATTTGTGCCTGGAAACACTTTAATAACAAGTGTTTTCTGTTCGCCCTTTAACTATCTATGGTCAGGAGTCTTGCACCAGCACCCTGGCCCACTGAAGTTTTGAGACACTTTTAAAAGTTGGCCCCATGTGTGATGCACCAGACCCCTAAAGGGCTGCTGGCATTCAGTCAGAGCATTTGACAGGCCATTTATCTACAACCTTTGGGTGGGGGCCAGTCCCAGGACCTCAGCAGGGTGTAGCATAAGCTCTTTGAACAAGTCTGACCTTAAAATAACACTTTACTCTTACTTAGTACTTTGCAAGTACAGGCACATGGGCTTTGTGCTAAAGAACTCACAACAGCTCAGTTAAGTAGGACTCTTAAAAGATAGCTCATTTGTGACCCTCTCCACGTCCTGGATTTAGCCAGACCCTGCTGTTCAAGAGACCAGTCCTTTTGTAGAATTTTTATAATTAATTTTATAGAAAAATAGAGTTTCATTAGAATCAGTTCATATTGCACAAGCATTAGCATCAAGAACATATTCAAAGATCATTGCAGTTAAATAAAATAACTATTTACCATTAAAATAATAAACACTAATAAGCTGATCTAAGGTGGGCTATAGTGGGCTTGCCCAGACTCCTTCTTCCTCTTTACTTACATCCTCTCTCCTTCGTGGAATTGAATCCAGATCAGAAGAACACATGGACCATTGAACCTCTTTCACATAACCCATCGTCCATTTTCTACCTTCCCAAACTCCTCCCTTCTTCTTGGCCTTTCTGATTGTTAACCAATTAGCCTCAAGAGGCTGTACCACCTTCTGCCTCTCCTTATTACCATGAGAATCCAGGTGTTGTTTATCTCTTCTCAAATTAGCTCAGAATGTTGAGTCTTCCACGGGACTCTCAATTTGGCCTTCATTGCTATCTCGAACCAGGCTGTAATGGTCTTCAGGAAAACATTCTCATGGCACTTAGAAAAACACATTCCAATGTATCTCAAATCATCTTCACACAGAACCTGTCTGACTCCATCTTACATTTCTCTGACTACATATCCCATCGTCATGACATGCCACCCTTTAAATTTCAAAAATATAGGGTTACATTAAAGGACTGGTCTGTTGAACAGCAGGGTCTGGCTAAATCCAGGAGGTGGAGAGGCATCAATAGCATGAGTAACCAAATCAGTATAACCAGGTTTGTCTGAAAAAGCACTTTGGTATTGTTCCAGAATTTGAGAAAGCCACTCCTGATCCTCAGGAGTACCTGAAAGAACAAAATTGTTCAGCCAGTTTCCAGCATTTTCCAAATCAGATAAAACGTCCATAGGCTCCTGCTCCGGTCTAACACAAGCAGCTTGGCACCTCAAAATTACAGCTGATCTGTCCCAATAGGGTTTAAGGCTGTTGACATGGTAAATGATAGGCTTTCTCCCAGAACCAGACATTTGAACAAGATAATTCACAGTCCCAATACATTGCAGAACCTTCCCTGGGCCTTCCCAGGAAACCTCCAGTTTATTTGGTTTGAGTGGGTTCAAGACTAGAACAGAATCTCCCATTTCAAACTCTCTGTGCCTTGATTTAAGATCATGAAAATGATTTTGCTTAGCCTGGGCCTGCTGGATATTTTCTTTAGCCATTTCCTGAATAGCCTTCAACTTCACTTGTAAATTGTACACAAAATCAGCAACAGGCACTGAGCTGGACTGGATGGTATCTTCCCAGTCAGCTCTCAACAAATCCCAAGGTCCACGCAAATTCTTTCCATACACTACCTCACTTGGGCTGAGTCCGTCTACAGCCTTGTGAGGCGCGCTTTGGTAAGCCAAGAGGTCCAGAGGGAGAACTTCATCCCCTCCCCTCCCAACGTTCTGAACAAAAGTTTTAATCATTTTGAGTAGAGTCTGTTTAGTGCGTTCCACCAACCCGTGAAATTCTGGGTGATACACAACACTGAAATTCATTTTTGTTCTGCTAATTTCACAGACTTTTCTCATCAGCTCACTTCTAAAGCTACACCATACTACACCATTGTGATGTACACCCCGTGTCCTTTGTTTATTTTGCCATAAACACAAGTCCACCCTCTGAATGTATGTCTCCACGTCACGCTGCCACCGGGTATTATTCCCTTAATACCAAATAGATCATAGACATGTGCTGCCAATTCAACAGATTTATTGATTTTATAGATGTCATGCAAATCACAGATGTTTAGGTTTATTCATTAAATATCATTTAC
The DNA here is from genome assembly GCF_051106095.1 of Pogona vitticeps. Lineage (NCBI taxonomy): Eukaryota > Metazoa > Chordata > Lepidosauria > Squamata > Agamidae > Pogona > Pogona vitticeps. The sequence goes on along the minus strand of NC_135793.1, from coordinate 11,378,674 downwards.
TTTTACATTGGATTGTATGTATATATATTCACTGTTACAATATTCTCTATCTATTTATTCTCTGTCTTTGAATTCTTTCTTTTTATTTCTATCATTCCAACTTTCCAATCTCTGTCATAGGTTTTACAATTTGATCTCCTAACTCTCTCTCCTCAATTCCCTATCTGCAAAACATATTTTCTCCAACTCTCCTCTCTAACTGTCTCTCTGTCTAAATGTCTTTTTTGTTCTGCCCCACCTGTCTTCTCATTGGCTCCTCCCCTTGAGCTTCTAATGATGGACAGGTGTGACGTGGGGTTTCCGCTAAAACCATACTATAGGAATCCACATGACATGTAACTAAGGCATGTGTTACCTGTGACTAGAGATGGGTAGGAGCCTCTAGTTCAATGGTTCATGCCGGTATATTTCTTGGGTGAATATCTGTTCTGTACTTCCCTGCCCCACCTCCTCTGATGGATGCCCACCCAGACGCAGTGCCCCAGCTTCCCTGCCCCGCCTCCTCTGGGCGCTACCCCTGAGTTGGCACCTGCCAGCAGGGCTGGGAACTGCCAAACACCTGTTCAGTCGAAAAATGATGTGGCATGAACCACCGAACTGGTTGAAGTCATACTCCCTTATTGCTTTTTGAGCTGCAGGAGCACCTTTGTCTTGTCTGGATTAACCTTCAGTTCCCCCCCTTCCCATCCAGTAAAATGATTGAATTCACTGAAATTCTTTTCCATTACTGGCTCTAGAGACTGGTTTAGGATCAAAACACCTTTCCTAGAAAGAAAAGAGAGAGCTCAGAACAACAGAGGTGCTCTCGAACTTTGGACAATCTCTCCTAGAGTTTTCGTGTATACATTAAATAGCGTGGGGGACAGAACAGAGCCCTGAGAAACTGCTCACATCAATGGCTCGGGCATAAAACAGGTGTCTCCCAGACCTATCCTCTAAGCTCAACCCTTCAGGAAGTACTGGGCCCGCTGCAAAACCATGCCTCCAAGGCACATCCCAGAGACATGATCCACAATGATGCCATGGCTGACGGTACTGAAAGTAGAGGAGACGTCCAGTGGGAATAATAGGGACATAATTCTCCTGTCGAATTGCATGATTGAAATCAAGTCTGGCTAACCCAATTCATTGGGTTGGAATGTCAAGAACTATATTTTTAGCAATGAGCAGGCAGAATGATGGAGAAGTTCACATTCTTCTAGGATGGTGGTTAACATTTGATGAAAAGTTTGCAGAAAGTTGACACTGTTGTAAAAGGAAGCTGAGCAGCCTCCATTCAACTCTTGTTGTCTGTGTTTCTCTGAAGTTTCTCAACTCAGTTTTTCATCATGGGGGTCAGGGGAAAATCTTTTTTTGGACACTTTGTGGCAATATTTCATTTAGTTCCTATAAAATCAGATGAAACGGAGTTGGACTCAATTTCAGCCTTTCATGTTTGTCTGGTCAGATTTACTTCCCAGGGTAACATGCATCACGAATGTAATCTGTGAAATTTGTAAGTGATAGATGCAATCACCTGAAGCACAGCTGTTTCATATCCTGTAGAGTATCCTTTCTTGTTCTCTCTCTCTCCTTCCCCCACCAAGCCTTCTGCTTTCACAGCAACTCAGGTTGTTAAATGGCAGAATCTAGTTTTTCATTTTTCTTCAAGCCATTCAGGATGGATTTTCATGGTCAAATTAATTAAGAACACACACATATCTTTGGCTGTGATGTAGAAGTGGGTGCATAAATCCAGATTGTTGTAGCTGAACCCTTAGACCTATTCATACATTCGTTGAAGGGTTAACTTGGACATGTGTAGAATGGGAAGAAACTATCCCATCATAACTCTTGTCATGTGGAGTGTGAGGAATGATTCTTGATGCATGCAGATACTCTCTGTGATCTAGAGACATAGTAGGGAATTGAACTCCCAACCTAGCTAGATATCTAACTCACTGAGCTCTCCAGCCAGTTGTAGACATAAATAAACAGTATCTAAATATGTTGAAAGAATCCCAATCAGCAATCTGTTGTGGCAGTTGAAAAAGGGCTAGTGCAATTCTAGCTTAATTAAAGCACAGAGTGCAGATTGTGAAAAGCAGTGTTGCTACTTGAGCCTCTTTTGATCAGACCTCTTCTAAAGCAGTGGTTCTTAACCTTGGGTTACTCAGGTGTTTTTGAACTGCAACTCCCAGAAACCCCAGCCAGCACAGCTGGTGGTGAAGGCTTCTGGGAGTTGCAGTCCAAAAACACCTGAGTAACCCAAGGTTAAGAACTACTGATCTAAAGTACTGTGTTCAGCTCTGGGCACTGCAGTTTAAGAAGGAAATTTTTAAAAAATGGAATGGGTCCAGAGAAGTATGATAACTAACTCTGAATATCTGATGGCCCATCAAGGAAGAGAGAGAGAGAGAGAGCGAGAGAGCGAGAGAGAGAGAGAGAGAGAGTTGAAATGGGAATTTGAGTTGAATATGCTTTGCATGACAATAGAATGGACTTTTTTTGCATTGATGGACATTTCTTCATTAGAGGTTTTTAAACAGAGGCTGGATGGCTACCTGTCAGGAATGCTTTATGGACAAGGGCTTGACTAGATGACCTTAGAGTTCCCTTCCAAATCTACGATTTTATAAATTGGGAGTGTTCTTTCTAACCCACTGGCGCTTCAGGTCAGATGCTTGTGTACTTGCTTTGCCTAAGTTCCATCTACATGAAGGCCCGCTGCAGAGTGGAAAAAGTAAAATAGAATAACTATAGTGTAAAAAAATGTCCATAAGGTTTCAAATAGTTACTCTACCTACAGAGTGTGAATTTTTGTGTCCAGTTTTTGCATACATTTCTAACCAGAGAGGCAGGAGGAAATTCGTGCAATTCATCTGTGCTTAATGGTGTTATGAATGAATCCTGAGTGACACAAAAGAGACATAGTCATAGATTTCAGCCATTAAAGACTGCCAGTGCTTTAGATTCATAGTTTGCCACCAGGGAGCACATGTGTGCAAACATGAGGAACTCCAGATTTGCAATGTACAGAGAGTTCTGACCTCCTCAGTTAAAGATCTTTTTTTAAAAAAGAAATATGCCCCTGTGAACTTCCAATTAGTGCCATTTTCCAAACATTCTGCACATGTTAGGTTCGGTTAGCACATTGCGCCCACATGATTATTACGGGGGAACAACATTATCTTTAGTGACAACAGCTGCCTCAGGTAGCAAACTTGTTGTGTCATGAAATTCAGCAAAACTTTAGTTATTTAATGTGTGGAGGTTTTTTAAACTCCAAGGTGAGACATTGACACTGGCTGGGTTTTCTGCTTCCTAGTAACTTGATGACTCTAAATTCCCACAGAAATGGCTTGTTAGCCTGTTGTCTGTTGCAGAAAATCAAGAACGAAGGTGTTATGGCACCTTAAAGGAACATGTTTTCATAGATTATTGCCCACTTCTTCAGATGCAGCAGTGACATACTTTGACTATGTTTATGCATATGTATCTCGGTCTTTATAGGTATAGGCAATGCCATTTGCAGCTTAGGCAGCAAAATATATTGGGCTGGTGTCACACCCTTTTATTTACTGATATCATAACTCCCTTTATCTTGTCATTTGACTCCTTAAGTAGTAGCCTCTTTAAACAACCAGAGGAAAAATATGCTTTCTTTAATAATCTTCACATATTTCCTCGCTTCGTTTTACACTGCCACTGATCTGTAGCTGCCCTATGTGTGTGTATTTGCCCCTTCACTCAGGTTCCTATACAGTGGTGCCTCGCAAGACGAACGCCTTGCGGGATGAAAAAACTACAAGACGAGTGTTTTTTTTTTTCTATCACTATGGTGCCTCGCAAGACGGCTTCTTCTATGGCCGTGCTTCGCAAGACAGTTTTTCCTCTCGAGACTGATGCCTCGCAAGATGAAAAAAATAATTCATCTTGCAAGGTTCCCATAGGAATGCATTGCAATGCATTCTTTTGGGAAACCGCTTTTCATAAGACGATTTTTTCGCAAGACAGTGCTACTCGCGAAACAAATTACATTCATCTTGTGAGGCACCACTGTAATACTGTCCACATAGCTAGTCCTTATGTGTTGAACTCAGGAGTGCTCAGTTTGAACAGAACTAATAAGATTTTATTAAAACAATAGTTTCAAAAGGATATTGTTTATTCATAGACTTTGAATTCATCCAACACAATTATTCATTCTCATCTCTCTTCTTTCAGTTTGTCTCTCAGACTGCTCTCTCCATCCACTCTCTCCGACCACTTCCACCAAACCAACACATAACTTCCTATTTTCTCTTCCAGTTAATGAGAACCATTCTTACTGACATTCCACACTACTCTCATCACGTGCTTACAAAATCAATGCACTTCAAACAATACACATACCACTAATGAATAAACAATATTGTTAAACATAACTGGCATCATTGAGGAGATATGTAAGAGGAAAACCCAATAGCTGTAGTGTCTGACTCTTGAAGTTTAGATGATGGGAATCAATCTACTATTCCTTCTGCTGTTTTACTGAGACCTTGTACTGGAAGCAGAAACATTAGTATGAGGTTTCTAGTCCCAACTAGAGTAGATCCATTGAATCAATTGCTGTCATTGGGGCATTGCAATAATATGTAGCAAGAATAACTAGCAATTGCTGTTGGTACCAGCATAAGGATATTAAACGAAGTGCCCCTCCCTGCTTTTGTCTAGGCAATATCCTTTTCTTTGTGCTTCTTTGTGCTTCTACAGAGGTTGCTTTAGGAGAAATAAAGACATGTCTGAGTCAAGATAAAATGGCCACCATACAATGTTGTCATCTCAGGTTTTGACCTTGCTCTCCACCCCAGTGTAGCTAGACCTCAGTGCAGTATATAATGATTTTCCTAGGCTTCAACTGATTACAGAGAGGAAAATATAATTCCATTCCCAGAAGTAGCCTTTCAGTGTAACCATTTTTGTTTGCAAAGAAATCATCTACCTCTCTAGTATCTGACCAACCCACTTCTGAGGTTCATAAAAAGGTTAGGTAAGTGATGAGGATGCATTAAGAACATGGGCCGTGTGGGTTCCACAGGTAGCCTTGCTGGTTTCTATTTATAATTCATAATTTTCTTCTGATTACAGAGATATAATCTCTTGTTGTTGTTTCCTTGTACTCACTTTTTCAAACCATGCTGTTGCTCATATTATCATTTCTAAAGGCAGCGTTCCAGCACTGCGAACATCAAATTTCCTATCTGTTTTTTTCCCTTTCTTCCTTAAAAAAAGGAATCATTCAGAAAAAAAACTTTCATTCAGAAAAAACTTTCTATTCAGAAAAATCATTCAGAAAAAAACTTTCCATTTCTTTTTAGACTTTGGTGTCATTACTGTTCATATCAGTACCACACTGAACCACAGGGGTGTGTGGCAACCATGTGTTACAATGCACTATCTTTGCTCATAAGTAGTGGTTGAAGATTGTGTCAAAAATATTGTAATTATCTGTCTTTGGTCACAGATCATCCTTTTCTTCCAGCATGATCTCACAGACACTCTATTAGCTCTGGTGGTCTCCCAAGACTCTGAATATGAGTAATATTTATTTTGCTCTAACTTGCTTTTTCTTGAAGTTGAACCCTAGTCCCTCAGAAACCTGATTAGGTAAATGTAAAGGTAAAGGTTTCCCTTGACATTGAGTCCAGTTGTGTCGGACTCTAGGGCATGGTGCTCATCCCCGTCTCCAAGCCGTAGAGCCAGCGTTTGTCCATAGACAGCTTCCATGGTCATGTGGCCAGCGTGACTAGACATGGAACCCCGTTACCTTCCCAACATGGTGGTACCTATTTATCTATTCACATTTTACATGCTTTCAAACTGCTAGATTGGCAAGAGCTGGGGCAAGTGACAGGAGCTCACTCCGTTGCGTGGCTTCAATCTTATGACTGCTGGTCTTCTGACCTTGCAACACAGAGGCTTCTTATGGTTTAACCCGCAGCGCCACCACATCCCCCTAGAAAAATCTGACTAGTTCTGTCCAAGTTGTGTTCCTCTGGTGTTTCTTTCAAGACTATTGCCCCTTTAATTGGAAATTTTGTTTTAGTCTAACTTTGGCAACTTTTCCTAGTTCAAGGGGACTGAGGACCTAATAGGCTGGACTGCAAGTCCAATTAGACTGGTCTAATGTTGAGGGATGATGGGAGTTGCAGTCAAAAAAGATCTGACCTGTTTTTCACTCACAATAGGATTTGTTCAGCAATCAAAGGCACATGCTGGTTTTCTGAGAGGGGGGAGGAGGAGATATTTCATCAGATTTGTACAGTTTGCAGGGGCTCTTCCCCCACCTTGCACTGGTTGTTTAGGGAGGTGGTGCCGTTAGTCAAGTTATGCCCAATTAAACAGGCCTTATTAGGTCACACCTAGAGCTATGGAGGTAGATTTAAACTGACAAGATTTTACAGAGCACACACAACGCCTGCACTACACGGTCGTTTCAGGGTCATGAGACCTAGGGCCAGGGTCCAAATCACCTTTCAGGATGACCAGTTTTACTTGCTTGGAATTGTGGTGACCTGTTTAATGGAGGGGAAAAGTGGGGAAGAGTAATACAGAAAAGCCTTCCTGAACACGTGAAAAAAATTTGGCATGTGGGGAAAAGATAATTAAATTATTACCTCTCCATGATATCACATTGTGCACCTTGTAGAAATCTTGCTAGTATTGGGTAGATTGATTTTGATTTATGTGATACGTGTGGAAGACAAGAAGTGATAGAGCAGCTCCCAGGCTATGGTACGCTCTCCCTTGGGAGATCAGGATGGGTCTTTAGCTTTTTTATCCTTCCGAAAAAAAGCTAAAGATCCATTTCTTCAGGCAGGCTTTTAACGGCTTTTAGCAATTATAACAGAATCCCTGAACCCCATTTTAGCAAATAATTTTACTCTTTTTAATATTTTCATATTTTAGGACTTTGTGACGCCATGAAAGGCCTTTCAAAGCCACATCATTGGTGGTGACTTTTTGCTGGGATGAAGGAGGATCTGAAGGTATGGTTATGGTTTCTTGAGGGCTTCAATGAATATCATTTTAGAGGCATGAGGTGTGCCTTGGTGCAGAATTTCAGGTGCGTTCAGATGCTGCAGGGTCTTTAGGCTATGGGATTTATTTCCGGGGCAGATGGTGTGCTGGAGCATGGCCTCCTCAGTGGCATGAGTTTGGTATCACTCGGGATCTTACCTTTGTAGAGTTTTTTCCCCAATAGTTGGGGGGGGGGGTTATAGCTTTGGGCTGCCATGTGGGCCAATACTGCCATCACCTTCTGGTGTGAAAACTTGGCAGTTATACATGTGGTAAATTCCTCTGTGCGTGACTTCACGTGGCATTGTTTGAGTTATAATATCATTTTTCAGCCACACTATGTGCCTGGTATAGACAATGTTCTGGCTGATGCCCTGTCCCGTCAACAGATCAACCGGTTCAGGGCACTGGCTCTGGATGCTCGGGCCCAGGCAGATGTCTCCATACCAGAAGAGGCATGGAGCCTTGGGAGGGCTGAAGCCAACAGGACCATCCCTTTTGCAGTGGCACCTAGTACCAGATGTCGTTATGAAGCAGGTTGCACCATTTTTTAAAAATTCTGTAGTTGGAAAGGTTTGGGTCGGCTGTGGCCCGTTACTCCACTACAGAAGTATGGAGTACATATGCACCACAAGGGTTTAGCCCACCATTCATTCAGTGCAGGTTGTCTGCTCCGGCATTTTACACCAAGGCACAGGGATACCCTGACTCCACAAGTCATTTCTGTATTTGGAAACTGATAGAGGGATTGAACAAGGAGAGGGGGTGGCTGGATGACAAGTGGATTCCTTTTGCTCAAAATGTTTTAGTCCAGTTAGAAGGGACATGAGAGACTGTTTGTAAGGACAGCTATGAGGTCACTTTGTTTAGGGTAACAACACTTATTGCATTTTGGGGGGGGGGCATTTCAAATTAGTGAGTTGGTGAGAATTTCGAGAGCAGATCAGTCCTGCTCTGCCTTCCAGATGGGTGATGCAACGATCTCCAAAGATATAATAATTATCCATCTGAGAAGATCCAAGACCGACCAAATGGGAAAAGGCCAGGCTATTCATTGGACTGGTATTCCATAGTAACATTGTGCCCTCTGTGGGCTACTCAGACTTATGTACAGGTTCAGGGAGAAGCGGCTGGGGATTTTTTCTGTCACAAAGATATGTCAGTTTTGACAGGGTTTTTTTTTGTCCAGTCGTGTTTGACGCTAGGGGGCGGTGCTCATCCCCATTTCCAAGCCATAGAGCCAGCGTTTTTGTCCGAAGACCATCTTCCGTGGTCACATGGCCAGTGCGACTTAGACACGGAACGCTGTTACCTTCCCACCAAGGTGGTCCCTATTTATCTACTTGCATTTGCATGCTTTCGAACCGCTAGGTTAGCGGGAGCTCGGACAAAGTGACGGGAGCTCACTCCGTCGCGTGGATTCGATCTTACGACTGCTTGGTCTTCTGACCCTGCAGCACAGGCTTCTGCGGTTTAGCCCACAGCGCCACCACAAAGATATGTCACCATTGACAAAATACCAATTTTGCACCATTCCCATGCTTTGCACAACGCAGTCATTGTGAGCTGGAAATTTGTGACCCATTCGTTCCAGATCAGTGCTGCATCCACTGCAGTGACCCTTGGCTATGGTGAGGAACAGATAAAGAAGGTGGGAAGATGGTCCTCCCACAGATTTCGGTCTTATGTTTGCTCATTGCCTCAATTGATGTTGGCGTTGTTTTTCTTTTCTCTTTCAAGTTCAAAGCTTCCAATGACAACGTTGCAAGTTCTGTTATGTGGCCATAGTTTTATATTTTGGGTATCCAAACATGCTTCCCAGACCAGTTGGGGTAGTAATTTGGACCTTGGAACCTGGGCCACACTTGAATGGAGGGAATGGAGAGGCATGCTTTGGGACCGGTTTTTAGAACTGGTGTCCCAAGGTACTCCGGATGTGCACCCCTGACATGTTGTTGGTTCACCTGGGTGGCAACGACTTGGTTTGGAGGACGGGCAAGTTGTTTTTGGTGCAGGTGATTAAGGATTTGCAGGCCATTACGGCCAGGTTCCCAGGAATGTGTATACAGTGGTGCCTCACTTAACAACGATAATCCGTTCCAGGAAAATTGCTGTTAAGCGAAAACATTGTAAAGTGGCCATTTTCAGTCCCTGTATAGCGAGTAATCCATCCCTAAGCACAGCAGGGAGCCATTTTAAGCACCCGGTGGCCATTTTGAAAACCCATCGATCAGCTGTTTTTTATTGTCGTAAAGCGAAAATTGGTTCCTGAAGCAGGGAACCGGTCATCACTAAGCGAAATTCCCCCATTTAGACCATCGTTTTGTGATCGCAATTGTTATCGCAAAAACATCACCGTAAAGCAGATTCGTTGTAATGCGGGGTAATCGTTAAGCGAGGCACGACTGTACTCTGGTTGAGTATGATACCAAGATTGGTATGACAGGCTGAATGTGACCCCAAATGTATTGACTGTGACTGATGGGGAGTCAACCCTGAAGTTGGGAGAGCTGTAAAGGCTAGCCTGGTGCCAGTGGTTTTGCACCCAGATATATGGGTTAAGAGGCCTGTACAGAGATGATGGGGTCCACTCGTCTGAGTTGGGTTTGGACCTGTTTTTGCGTGATTTGTAAGGGGGTCAGGGCTGAAATTTTCAGCAATGAATAGCTCCTATGCTATGGTGGGTAGTGCGAAAAACAAGAGTTATGTGTCCAGTAGGCACCGGAGAAGGGTGCCAGGCAGCCCATCTCCCTGACTGGTGGAGCCAGGAGTTTATCTGTAGGGTGATGGGAGTTAAGAGGATCTCCCGGGAAGCAGTGCACATCTAGGGTCACGAGGCTCAGTGGCTGAAGCTTTGGGGGTACTCCTGGAGCTGGGTGGATGAAGACGTGCTGGACAGAGGTCAGCATGCTTCAGAAACAGGAATGTACCCTTGGTGGTCTGATCCAGAGGTTAAAGGTACACTGGAGTCAGAATAAACATTACACTACAGTAGCCCCTCTTGTAAAAGGGGAATTAGATGTTAAATAGTTAATAAAGCCGTGGCCCCAGTTTTTACCCAATTCATGTACCTCAAAAGGCCAGATGTGGCGGACTGGGATCAGGAGACAGGTCTCTCGTTGTCTCGTCTGCTCCCAGAGGCATCTGGTCCCAGGACAAACTGCCAGGTGGAATTTCTTTATTTAATGCATCAGGATGGAACAGGCCTTCACTCCCTTGTATTTTGCATGCAAGAGGCCATGACAGACAAAAACATTTTCCTGCTTGAGTCAAATGACAAGAAACACCCCATCCATGCCATATATGGATGTTCACTGGAGGTTCAATATTTACCTGGAAAGTGGCAAAGGAATAGAATATTCCACCACACCTAAAGTCTCTTTCTTACAAGATAATGGTAAGAAAGAGAAGGGCTTGAGGAGGGAATGTCACCACTGATCCTGTCATCGGCCACATGTGATGGTTGCTTCATTCTGCCTCATGATAGGGCCACCCCTGAAATAAGCTGAAACATTTTAAAGCCCTCTTTAACCCATTCACTCTTGTGTTGTGATGCTGAACAACCCCCCCCCCTTCTTATTATCCGATGAGGATGGAGAGAATCTCCGACTGGTGCCTCTTTTGGTTCGCCTTTCTCAACTGGTTCCTCTTATGTCTTAATATCAGAATGTGGTGAGGTCTAGAAGATTTGACAGTATTCTACATGAACAGAGTATGAAGTCAATAGGATAATTTTGCAGAAACAGCCCTAGTTCTTGGCAGGATGAGGCCAAACTTTAGCTGTTCTTCCTAAGTCCCTTTGCCCTTCCTCCTTCCTTGAGGTCAAGCACTCTGCCATCCTCAAATGTGGTGGAGGACCATACCCAGTTTTCAGTGCTGAAGTACGGTTTAACTGCCCGTCCAGCTGCTCTCTATAGATAGAATGGAAGAGTATGTGCCATCTTGCCTTTTGCATCAAGCAGAAAGATTTCTGGGTCTGGTCACATCTCCTCGAATCCTCTGCAGCATGGACAGATTCTAAGACAGAAGCTAAAGAATTCTTCAACACGCACACCAATGTAAAGTGCATACCTTGAAGGTATAATATTTGAAAGCTTTCCAATACTTTCCGTAGACATGTCTGCAAAATATCTGGCAGAACAGCCTTGAATTTATCCAAATCTCAAAGGCTGTCCTGATCTTTCTGGAGCACCAATTTCTTGTCTTTATAACTATATTTATATTCATACCCATTAATAATCAATTATTACCAAATGTAATTTAATCATTTAAATTAAAATTGTAGAACAAAAAAGTTAGAGCACCCCATTACAATATTTTAAATTAGTTTTGAAACATGCTTAATCTTAAGCCTCTGTGCACCAAATCCCTTTTCAATAATGTTTGGAGCAGCCTGGAATAGAGAACCGTATTTAATTTAGTTTGAATATATGGGAAGTCCAATAAATGTAGTAAATTCTGAGACAAAAGATAGGTTTTCTTGCCAGTAGGGACAGCAATGCTTGAGGGTCACATTGTAGTAAAGGACAAAAACAACATTCTGACATTAAGGAAGGATTCCTGAAAACATAAGAGTCCTGCTAGATCAAATGAGAAGCCATTGTTGTCTTTCTTAATGCTGGATTACATGGCCCTTTGGTCTCGTACAGGATGGCCCATTATACTTTCTAATGCAATCCCTGTGTACCTGTTGTTGTGCACACTACAGAAACATTACAGGATGCCATCAATCCATATAAAGTTCAAGTCAGACTCATTGACTCTCATCATTGTTCCTTTTATGGTTGGATAAGATACAGACTGTCGGATAAAGTTTCAGTCAGTGGCCTGAGGTGTCCTAGATCGGTGGTTCACAATCTTCGGTCATCTAGATGTTTAGGTCTTCTAAAATCCATAGCCATTTCACCACACTGCCTGGAAACATCTGGAAGACAACATTCAAAACACCTGGAGAACCAACCACAGACCTAAATCACATATCCCTTGGTCAACTTTTGAATTGAACAGCTGGCACATGGGCTTTGGAAGTCAAGTCTTAGATGTGGAATAGTATAAAATTACCAATGTACATCCTTGAACATCTCCAATCTCATCTAATTTTTGAAGCTAGGCAGGGCCAGGCCTGGTTAGTGCTTGCTTAGAGGTTCCAAGAGAATACCAGAGGTCTCCAGGTAGTGCTGGGAAAGAATTCTGCTTGAATTTCTGGAGAACTGCTGCCAGTCAGAGTGCAGAATATAGGACTAGATGGGCCAATAGTCTGTCTCAGGGCAAGGTAGTTCCCTATGTTCCTAAAGTTTCCTCTTACAGATATCTTGACATGCCTGAATATTCTTTTGTGTGGACATGTATGCTAAAAGAGATGGCTGAATGGCTGGGTTTTCATACACAGAGTCTTAGTCTTGCAAGAATATATATACGTACAGTGGTGCCTCGCAAGACGATTGCCTCGTGGGACGATTAATCCGCAAGACGATTGTTTTTTGCAATCACTGTGGCGCTTTGCAAGACAATGTTTTCTATGGACGATTTTCGCAAGACAATTTTTTCCCATCGAAACGCATTAATTAGATTTCAATGCATTCCAATGTGGAACCGTGTTTCGCAAGATGATGTTTTCTATGGACGATTTTCGCAAGACAATTTTTTCCCATTGGAACACATTAATTAGATTTCAATGCATTCCAGTTGGGGAACCATGTTTCACAAGACAATGTTTTCACAAGATGATGTTTTTCGTGGAATGAATTAACATAGTCTTGCGAGGCACCACTGTACTATACTACAGATTCACACACTCTTCTCCTTAGTCAGCCTAGCTCTTCTAGCATCCAGTTCTCTTAGTTCTCTCCTCCTTCACTTAAAACATTGTCTGTTAGATATTTAAATATCATGTCATTGCTCTAGGCTAAATGTATGCAAGTCCTTTAATCTTAGTGTTAAATTCCTAGTTAACTATTTTAAATAAATACATTTAAATAAATAACTTGACACAAGTCATTTTCATTTGGCACATCAGGCCTCTGCCATTTTTAACAACTTCCCCCCCCCTCTTTCATTTTCTATCACATCTAATTTAGCTCGGTTTAGATGGTCTGTCTCTTAAAAATAGGGTCTATTAATCCAGGGTCTAACAAGATGGTCAAGGATAATTAGGGGACCAATTATAGAGAACTTCAAGGAGATATTTTGATAGGTGGAAATTCTCTGAACCCAACGTATTTTGGGGGCAGATCTGGCATAGCAGAGACGAGTTTGGCGGCTCTGTAATTTAATCTCTTTGTGTGAGCGCTTCCTTTGGAGTTTTGGGAACAAAGGATTGCTTTTTTGCCTTTGTGTGGGACGAACATAAAAAGAGCAAGAAGTAAAACTTAAAGAGACAAAGTTACACGTTGAAAGAGGACATGTTAAAAGAGGCTCAGATGTTCCGGTACAGAGTGCGGTCTTAGTAATTAGGGCTAGGTAGTTGTCATACCAGATGCTTACTTGATGGGCTAAGAGGAAGTCTTAGAATCCGAGATTCCAACATCACGGCCAAGAACTGTTAACTCTTCTCCCAGGGATGAACTGAATTTCTCCCCAGGGTGTTGGAAGTGATATCCAGCTTTGTTTAACTTTGGTCTTTGCATCCTTTAATCAGGACAAAAATTCAAGACTTCTCAGCACAAGCTAGTCATTCTTTTCCCATTATTAGCTGCTACCCTATTGCACTTGTGATCAGACTGCTTCTTCGTTCTGGTCTACAAATGTATACCTAGCAGTGAACCAACTGAAGCAATGGCGATTCAATCACCAGTGTTGTGCAGTTGGAGAAACATAAGGGATCACAGCTCCCAGGCCATTTTCAGACCAGGAATGAGCTTGTCATGAGCAGGAGCACCAGAGGAAGCTCATCAGACTTTAGCAAGCAGAGAAGATAATAAGGCTTAGTACGGTTTGAGATACAGAATCACACAGAAGTCAGAGAAAAATATATATATATTTTTTTGGAGGGGGAAATGCTAGTAGTTTAAAAGATAATACTTCTCTGAAAGATTGTGTTACTCTATAATCAAAAGTTGAAACTTACATTTCTAGCTAAAGAACTGTTGCTGGACCACAAGTGGGCTCTTGGCAGCCCAAGGCCACTGAAGCACCACTGGGAAAAAGTACCAATGACCGAAAGTCACTTACTCCTAGGTAACCCTGCAGATGATTACAATGAAGTCCTGTGAACTTAACAGGAGATCTGAGTTAGGTGTCTGGGGGTGGAGCCAGAGTTTGGGACTTAATTCTCCACTGTGCCAGCCTGGGTGGCCTTGGGCCAGCTGCACAGTCACAGAATACCTCCAGGAGAAGGGAATGGTGAACCACATCTGTGTACTTTCTGCCTAGAAAACCCTGAAAGAGTCTCTGTAAATCAGAATAGTCTTGATGCATTTTAGGCATCCTTCAGTCTCGCGAGACTATGGTATTGTGCTCTGTATGGAGGACTTGGAACAGCATCTAGTGTGGCATCTTGATGACACAGAATTATTATTATTTATTAGTGGTTTGTTCGCTTTTACGACAACATTTTTAACCTGGCTGTGAGGACCTTTTAAATAAATATCATAGTAAAAGATAAGTGGAACTGTGGTGCTGGGAGAAATCAAGTAGGAATCTGGGGGGAAATTATATATGGGGTTTAGGAGCAGAAGTATGTTTACAGAGAAATCAAGGTCTCAGGAATTAGGGATGGAATTTTATGAAAGGATCCCCAGTTCCATAATTTGGCAGGCATTCCCCCTGCCTGCCCCCCCAGTTATATTAAAGGACTGAGAGCTATCTCAAACCAGCCAGAGGTAAAGCAGCTTCCTCATCTCCATGCTGCTCTACATAAAGGCAGCCTCCATCAGAATTTGTTCCCTTACGAAATTTTGCTAGACATAGGGAATCCTCATGATTCCCACAGCACAGTGGGGCACTTTTCTAACTTCAAAAAAGTGGTGTAGAAACACGATGGAGGTGCGGGGGCTGTTATATCTCCTGCTTGTTTCTGGAATCTCACTCCCCTCATTTAGCCTGGAGGCTTTCTGTCAAATATTTTGGAATCCTTTCATCCCAAAAATCACATTCCTATCTGGTTGCTGGTGGATTTTGTCCGAGCTAACCACCATTACTGAGTTTGCCTCCTTTTTTTTTTTCATCCTCGTGTTTACAATTGTGAAGCCTGTTTGTTGAACCTAAAAGCAAATACATATATTGATTCCCAGATATCATCCCATGAATATTGGCAGCAGGCATTTCTTCGTGGAACTGAAAATGGTAGAAGATCCTGAGGAGATTGCATTTTAGTCCTGAGAAAAGTTGAGGACAGGAAGGTTAACATCTTTCATAAATGTTGAATGATACTTCTGATCCAAAGGACATTTGAAGAGTGAACTTAGCCGAGTTCTATATTGGTCTGCTGGTAGAGGAGAGAATTAGCTCAAGGCACTGGAAGGACAATGCAGAATAGTTTATTCAGTCTGTCATAGATGGAGACTTATTAAAGAATAATCTGCAGAATACAGAATGAAATGCATTTGGGTTGATATGGAAACCGTTTATGGATCATATGCATGAAGATGAAAATATATATAAAATACAACACAAATGATATATGGCCATTGACTTAAGTGGCTGAGTGTACCATTTTTTTTCCTTGAAAAAAAGTGCTATAACCTTCAAGTTGTTGCCTCAATTGTTATGTCAGCACACATTGGTTTAGGTGCTACTGTCAATGAGAATGGGGGTTTTCTTTCACACTAGAAACTTTCAATATACTGTGGTGGTCTATTCAAGATGTAAAAATAGGCTAAAGCTAGAGTGGGTAACTTCCAGATTCCCAGAGCCTCATCTGCCACCTATAAGAACTCAGAATTCTACTTTGCCTTGACTCCTTCCTGACCCTCTAATGACCTATTTAAAAACCATTTTTTTAAGCCTGCAAGGGCTAACAGAACCTTCAGAAGGGCTATTATCCATTTCAGGAATCCCCTAGCCCCATCCTTTAAAGATCCCTTTTAAGACTTTGCGTTAAAACAAGAAAAGAGAGGGCAATCATTTACCTTTTTTGTGAAAAATAAAAGAAGAAACCTCCATAGGTCTAAATGTGTCCCCCCCCCCCCCCAAATTCCCAATTCCAAGTGGGGGCATGTCTGGTCATTGCAGGTTAAAAAGAATAAGGAGAGTACTGGGAGTCCACAATTAGAACCTGGGACTCAATGTGACCTTTTTATTCTGCTCCTGGACTAAAATGAACATGCAAAGCAAGCAGCCATGACACCTTAATGATGACCCAACTGGATTCACGGGAATGGCGACTGACCCTTCAGTGGAGTTTCCCCAATCTGCTTTAGTGTTCTTTATCACTCCCGCACAGAATGATTGGCTTCCCTCAGACTCCAGCTCAAATGTATGTAAGAGTAAAAGAACATAGCAAGAGCCACCCTGAAGCCGATCAAAGGCCAAACAAGATCAAGATTCTGTTCACACCGTAGCTGACCAGTTGCCTCAGAAAGCCCACAAGGAGGACACGAAAGCACCTGCCTCTTTCTGCTCATGCTTCCCAACCAATGGAACTCAGAAAATAATATTTCTGGTACTGAAGGGAACATCTGTCTGTAACAGTGAAGGGTCCCCAGTAGCTTCATCCTCCATTAATTTGTCCATTCCCACCATCCTTTAAAGCAGTGGTCTCCAACCTTGGCCCTCCAGATGTTCTTGGACTTCAACAACCAGAAATCCTGGCCAGCAGAGGTGGTGGTGAAGGCTTCTGGGAGCTGTAGTTTAAGAACATCTGGAGGGCCAAGGTTGGAGACCACTGCTTTAAAGTCACCCAAAAGGTCAAGCAGCCTTTTGTCTTCTAGTAGCAAACTCCATACAGCATACCCTAATGGTATCGCATGTACTTATCATTTCATTAATGCTTTTGATACAATAGACATCTCTTGTTTGTGCCATGTTCTCTGCCTCTCTTTGGCAGTGCCTATTATTTATTTATAATAATATTATTCATTCAATTAATTAAAATAAATTTTACTTCAATGTTCACATAAAATGGTTATCAGAATGGCTTAAGAAGACAAATAGTACAACAATATTTGTCCTTGCATTCTTAACCTTAAATACATGGCAGCAGTGAGAATGGAAAGGGGAGAAGAGGTCAAAAAACAAATCCAGGAACGGGTTTTAAGAAGGTGGTTCCCAACCTTGGGTAACCCTAGTGTTCTTGAACTGCAACTCCCAGAAGACATTACCACTTGCTGTGCTGGCTGAGGTTCCTAAGATCCAAAGGTCTTTAAACAACCTTCAGAGATGGAAAGCATTTATACAGGGGAAAAGTCAGAAGCCCCTCTGACAAAAACAGATGGGGCTAGAGGGCAGCCTTTTGCAGTGCGCATGAGGGCAGAGGGAGAGGGCAGGGGATGAGGGGGGGGGTTCTTACTAGATAGAGCAGATACAGATAGATGCAAGTCTTTATTACTATATGCCTTTGCCAGAATATCAGTAATTAGACCAAATATTATGAAGGCAACAGAGCCGTATGGGAAGCAGCCTCATGACATCCCAACCCCAGCTGAATAGTATTCATACTGAGTGACAGGAACTCCAAGGTTGGAGACAGCCTTCCTTCTCAGTTCTACATAAAGGATGCTGGATATCTCACAGGGACATTACTATGTGCTCCTAATCCCGCAATGACTTCTCTATCAGTTTCACCCAGTTAGAACTATTCTTGGAATTCTCCCAGAAGTGGAGAACAGACAGCAATAGCTTGGAACAGAAAAATACCAGCCATGTCAATTCTGTAACAAACTGCATGAATGTCCAATACCATATATATTGAGAGAGGGTTTCCCCTCAGGGATTATTTGACTCTGGGTTCAGCCAATTTCAGTTCTTACAACACTTTCCAGCCTGGAATATGAAGGAATAAATACATAAATCTAAATGCAAGGTGTATAGGTATATTTTGTCTTCCCTGTAATTGCGATCCATTTCCACAGAAGTACAAGAATTATTCAAAAAGTGAGATGCAGTATTACAATTGTCATTCTCTGCTGTTGTTGTGCTACTGGATATACTGAACTCCTGGTAACAAGTTGTAAGACAACTGTGAGTTTTTAGTACATCTAAGAAAAAGAATACACATCATCAGCAGTACTATAGGAAACCTTGAACTGCAGGCACGCATTACAGGAGTCTTCACTGCCATATTCAGAGGATGGCTCAAAAATGCATACAGCTGTGTTGACTGAGATACACAAACCAGTTCTAGCTGTTTTCACCTCCACCACAAATAACTATTTTGTAAAGTGAATGCCTCTTGATTGCCCATTAAAGGCTCCATGGCATCATGAGTAGATGTTGTCTAGAGGGGCGGGGTAAAAATCAAATAAATAAATAAATAAATAAATAAATAAATAAATAAATAAATAAATGAATGAATGAATGAATGAATGAATGAATGAATGAATGAATGAATGAATGAAGGCTCAGCAGGCTGAGAACACTGTTCAGCACTGTGAAGATGAAGATAACAGGGAAGATGGTCATTTATTCTTCTTTTTGAAAAAGAAAACAGAGATGTTCTACAGAGAACTGGACCAAAATTTAAAAGACTATCACTGTGTCACTTAATCGACTGCAACATGGGCACTTTTGTTCTGGGTCAAGGTGAAATTCTTTTCAGGTTTATGGTTTCTTTCCATTTGAAAACCTTGTTCCAAAGTTATTTTTTGAAAGATGGTAAATTCAAAATAGCAGCTACAGTTTAACAAATAGCTACCAGCCTTGTCACACCCAACCAGCTGTTGCCATTGTAGGAGACAACTGTTGACTACTGTGTAACCCTCACCACCCTTAGCCGGGGCTGGAGAAGTGGGGCTACAGTCAAGTGGTGGTGGGTTTTGTAGGCTCAGGGCTCTAGGTCAGGTTCAGATGAGACTTTATTGGCCAAGCCTGGCCTTTAGAGCACAGAGTTCATCCTGAGTTGGTCCACCTCTTTGCTCAGTTATCTTCACCTGCCTGAAGTCTTTCTCTCCCCCTGGAAGTCCTCGGTTAGCTCCACTAGGGCTGGCACCCTCCTTCAGTCTAAGTCAAATGGCTCACATCTCTCTCGGATAGCTTGCATTGGTGGGCAGCCATTGTGTAGACTGTCTCTCCAATCCCTCTGAGAGGTGGCTCTGTCTCTCATTCTGGCACTTGCACCTCAAGGGCCTCTTCTGGGTCAGAGCTGGGGATGGGGGTTTGACGAAAGGAATATCATATCCACTGACTCTGAGGACTAAGTTGAGGCTGGCAGGGGATCAACTGAAAGCCCCTGTGACAACCCCAGACCTACTGGGATATGCCACAGTTTCACTAAGCTGCCACCAACCATTCCCTGTAAGGAGTCACACAGACCAGGGATGGATTTTTAACTAACAAAGGAATAAGGTTTATTTAAATAACACACAGGGAAAATAAAATGATCAAGTGAATAAGATACAGTAACGTGGCTTAGTCTCAATCATACATACACCAGTTTGGTTCACACAGAACACCTTTAAATAAAGCACAGACCCTGAACCTATCAGTTCTGGCTACCCATACAGACACCTGAACCTATCAGGTTGGTACTGACTGACACACAGTAGTACCCTGTCTGACACACAGACTCCCACACCAGCTTCTTCTTCCCAGCTCTCCTTCAGCTTCTCCTCTTCTCCACACAGGATCCCCATATATATACAGTACAGCCCCTCCTCCTGATGTCCCGCCTTCCACTCCCCATAGGATGGAACTTTCCCTCCAACCCATGACAGACAGGTAACATCAGTGCTGTATGTAACACCTCCCCTCTTTATAAGTTGTTTTGTAGGGGGAAAGCTAAAGTGCTTTTCTCCAAAAAACAACCTGGTTCCAAAACATACAAAAACAGTTATACAATAACATACAATACCATACTTACTTATACTTACACTCTAAGTGAAACATATCTATTAGGCAGTTAAACATATACCATTTACAATACATCAAGTTACCTTTATTCATACAAACCAACATGTTTAATAAACAAGTACATTTAACCTTTGGTCACCAAAATATATACATAGTCCATGTTCCTTCGCCGTCTTCAATCTTCAGGTCTTCTTGATAAGGCGTCAGCAACACAGTTCACTGACCCTCTGACCACCTTCACTTCAAAGTCATAGTCTTGCAGGTTTAAAGCCCACCTCATAAGTTTACTATTGTGGGTTTTCATTGTCTTTAACCATTGCAGTGGTGAATGGTCAGTGCACAGGATAAAATGTCTTCCCCAGATGTAAGGCTTGGCCTTCTGGATCGCGTAGACTATGGCCAGGCACTCCTTTTCCACTGTTGCCAAATGTCTCTCACCTTTCTGGAGCGTCCTACTCAGGTAGGACACTGGATGCTGGTCACCATTCTCATCCTCCTGGCAAAGAACTGCTCCTACCCAGCTGTTAGACGCATCGGTGTAGATGATGAACTCCCGGTCGAAGTCTGGAGCACGCAGCACTGGATAGTTGATGAGGGCCTCCTTCAACCTCTGGAACGCCTCCTCACAGTCGCTGGTCCACGGGATGCGGTCATCAGTCTTCTTCCTCGTCAAATCGGTCAGCGGAGTCGCTATCTCGCTAAACCTCGGGATGAATTTTCTGTAGTAGCCCACCAACCCAAGAAATGATTTGACTTTTTTCTTGGTGTTGGGTCTGGGCCAATCACGAACTGCTTCTATCTTGGCCTCTAGGGGTTTGATCACTCCTCCCCCTACTATGTGACCCAAATATTTTATTTCTGGGCTACCCAGCTGACACTTGCTCGCCTTTACTGTTAGCCCTGCTGCACTTAACCTCTGCAGCACTAACTCCAGGTGTTTCAGGTGATCTTCCCAGGTATTGCTGAAGATCCCTATGTCATCAATGTAGGCCACAGTAAAGTCACTGAGCCCTGCTAAGGTCTGGTCCATCAGCCTTTGGAATGTGGCTGGTGCATTTCTGAGACCAAAGCTCAGGACTCTAAAATCATAGAGACCAAAAGGGCTGCAAAAGGCGGTCTTTTCTTGATCCCTGGGATCAATTCTTAATTGCCAATATCCTTTTACTAGGTCTAATGATGAAATGAACCGACAACCCCCTATGGTTTCAATCAGGTTGTCTAGCCTGGGCATTGGGTAGGCATCAGGAGTGGTTACGCGGTTTAATTTCCTGTAATCTACACAAAACCTAATGCTCCCATCAGGCTTGTCCACTAGGACTATCGGAGAGGACCAAGGACTAGAAGAGGGGACGATTATGTTCTCCCTAAGCATCTCGTCCAGCTCCTTCCGCACCTTGTCCCTATAGGGTCCCGTTACTCGGTATGGGGATACTGCTTGCGGGGGTGCATCCCCTGTGTGGATCCGATGCATCACTCCCTTCACTATCCCCGGCTTGTTGGAAAACACCTTTTGATATTTGATGAGCAGCATTTTTAGTTCTTGCTGCTGGTCTTGGGTGAGTGCAGGACTGATCTTTACCTCCTCTGGGTTGTATTTTACTTCCCCTCTACCCTCCCAGAAGGGTAATTCAGCTTCCTCACTCTCAGCTGCTTTTATTGCAAATAAAACCCTCTGTTCCCCTCTGTAGTAGGGTTTTAGGGCATTCACATGTACCACCCTCCTTGCTTGGTTCTCCTCCTGCTCTATAAGGTAGTTCAGATCTGACATTTTGGAAATGACCCTATATGGTCCTGCCCATTTGAGCTGCAGTTTGTTCTCTCTGCAGGGCCTAAGCCAAAGCACTTCCTCCCCTGGGTCAAAGTGCCTCTCCCTGGCTTTGTGGTCATACCATGTTTTCTGTCTGACCTTCTGAGCTTGCAGGTTTTCTGCTGCTAGCTCTAGGTTTCTCTTTAGGTCATTCATCAAGGTGTCTATATATGTCACAACATCTTGTGGGTCATCCTGGGTGATCTGCTCCCAATTTTGTTTGATCAAATCAAGGGGCCCTTTCACCCTTCTCCCAAACAAAAGTTCAAACGGACTGAACCCGGTACTGGCTTGTGGCACTGATCGATAAGCAAACAAAAGGGATTGCAGCTTCTGGTCCCAATTGTTTGGATTCTCTGCCAAGTAAGCCCTAATCATGCGCATTAGAGTCCAATTGAACTTCTCCGTTAACCCATTACTTTCAGGGTGATAGGCAGTGGTTTCCTTGTGTTTAATTCCACAGATTTGCCATAACCGTTTCATGAGCTTTGATGTAAACGATGCGCCCAAATCTGTGATTATTTCTGAGGCGAATCCCATCCTGGACATATACCCCACCAAGGCATCTGCCACTGTGTTAGTTTCAATGTTAGTCAAGGGTATGGCTTCGGGGTACCTTGTGGCATGGTCCACAATGGTGAGAATGAACCTGTTCCCCCTCTTTGTGGCCTTGGGCAAAGGTCCCACAATATCCACCCCTATGCATTTGAACGGAGTGTCAATCACAGGCAAAGGGCACAACTTTGCTTTGGTCCTGTCACGGTTATTCCCCTGCCTCTGACACACATCACATTGTTTACAGAACTCCTTGATCTGCTTCCCTATTTCAGGCCAGTAAAAATTCTGTGTAATTCTCTGCTGTGTTTTGTTCACCCCTAAGTGCGCAGCAAACATGTCAGAGTGCCCCCTTTTTAAGATCATGGGGCGATATTTTCCAGGTACCACCAGCTGACTTCTGATCCCATCTCCCCCTTTTGAGATATTCCTCAGGGTCTCCCTATATAAAATTCCCTTTTTCTCTCGAAATCTCACTGGGGTTTCAGGTGTTGGCTGGGCGTCTGTCACCTGTTCAAAACACTTTTGGAGAGTGGCGTCTGCCTTTTGCTCTTGGCCAAATCGGCTGTCTGTGGTTAAGGTTTCCACCACAGCTTCGGAACTCCCCTCTGCTTCCGTCTCGGGCTCTCCAATACCCCCTTGAACTGTCCCTGTGTTAGCTTGTGAGCGTGTAATCACTAGCACCCGTTTCACATGTTCAGCCAGGTCATTTCCCACGAGCACGGCTGCTGGCAGAGTCGATGAAATCGCTAGCCGCCAAACTCCCCTCCAGCCTTGAAAGTTCACAGGTACCTCAGCTACTGGCAGCGAGATCACCTGTCCCTCAATCCCTGCCACCTTTAGGCTCTCATTCGGGATTATATACTCCCTAGGAATAATATCTGGATGGCACAGGGTCACCTGGGAACAAGTATCCCTCAGCCCCCTATACTGATGGTCAAGTATTCCTACGTCCACCCCTGCGGTTTCAAACAACTGCGAATCTGTTCTCACTAGTAAGCAGCGCTTGACCTCCAC
This sequence comes from Pogona vitticeps, assembly GCF_051106095.1. Classification (NCBI taxonomy): domain Eukaryota; kingdom Metazoa; phylum Chordata; class Lepidosauria; order Squamata; family Agamidae; genus Pogona; species Pogona vitticeps. The sequence goes on along the minus strand of NC_135793.1, from coordinate 11,355,309 downwards.
AAGAGGACCATTTTCCTCAGCCTGATCAGCAGATGTAACTGTTCCAGATTGAGTAGCCATGGCAACAGGCTCCCTCAGTGGCAAGGAGCTTTGCTCTTTCTGGACACAGAACACAGCTTTTGGCTTGGTTCCACTCAAATCATGAGGCACATTTCCTTTTAGCTGCTTTAATTTCTCACACTCTGAGATTAGATGGCCCTTTCCTTGACAGAAATAACATTTTCTGCTGTATTTGGAGTCTTTCTCATCTAGTTTTGGTTTTCCCTCCAAAATCTGAGGTCTTGGTTTCATGTCTGAGGGCTTCCCTTCACCATGGGCCCCTCCCCCTTGCTGGTTTTTCCCTGGTCCCTGAGAGTACTTGCTGTAGGATTCTTTAGGTTTACCTATAGATTTCCCCTCACCTAAGGGCTTTCTTATTTGGGAAATAAAATCTGCGATCTCGGCCGCTTTGGCCACAGATTTCGGTTTCCTTTCCCTCACCTGGAACTTCAGTTCCCCATGCAGGACTGAATAAAACTGTTCCAGCGCTATCAGGTCTTTGAGCTGCTGGAAGGTCTCTGTCCCCTCCTGCGACAGCCATTTCTCTAGAAGCCTCACCAGTTGGGCCCCCACTTGGGTAAAAGTCTGCTCTGGTTTCTTGGTGAGTGACCTGAATCTCTGCCTCAGCTGTTCCGCATTTATCCCATGTCTGGCAAACACCAGCTTTTTAAACTCTGCGAAATCTCTCAGCAATTCCTCTGGCATCTCTGCATATACTTCTGCCAGGCTGCCACTGATTAAAGATCGCATAATGGTCATCTTCTCAGTTTCCCTTACTGAGAAGTCCACAAACGCTCTTTCTACTAGGGAAAAGAACACCTCAGGGCAATCTCCCTTGTGGTATACAGGGAATTTCTTCAGGTCAGTTTTAGACAATTGGCCTCCCTCAGAATCCCTATTGTTATTATTGTTCTGATTCATCAGTTCCAATTTTCTTAACTCAAACGCCATTTTCTCTCTCTCCAATCTTTCTTCTCTTTCCATTCTCTCTATTTCGAATTGTCTTTGCCTTTCCCTTTCCTCCCTTCTTTCTCTCTCTAATCTTTCCTCCATTTCCCTCACCCTCAGTTCATGCTGTTGGGCTATGAGCATTTTCCTGAGTTCTGGGTTCTGTTCTCCCGTGCTCTCATCCTGCACTGAGCCAAATTCATCCTCAGAACCTTGGTCTACCTGGGGTTCCCTCACTTCACCCATTTCTGCCATTTGGCTTCGAGTCAAGGGCATAATCCCCCCCAGAACAAGCTGCTTTCAAAAGTCAAGCCTCAAAATAAAGCGACCACTTTTTTTCTCTTTTGCCTCAGAGCCAGCCTTCTGTAGATTGCTGCTGTTCTTTCAGCACTAACTTGCAACTGTTGCCAGCCAGAGTCTACCCCCCTCTGCTAGGCCTCTCAGCAGACAGGTTAGATCACTGCTACTTCACTCAGCTTTGCCTCAGCTTTTTCCCGCCAAAACAGGTTGCCTCAGAGCTCCCTAATCTAGTCCCACCAATCTGAGGTCACACGTTCTTCCACTAGCATACCTCCCTGTGAGGTAAGCCTAGAAGATTACCTACGCGCTCTCAGATTGTCCCTGACTAGACCCCCCTTGCTCTGGGCACACTTGCCAAGGCTTTGCTGGACCACTGGACAACTGGACCAGTTGTATCCCACACGCTGGACACCAATCAATGTGACAACCCCAGACCTACTGGGATATGCCACAGTTTCACTAAGCTGCCACCAACCATTCCCTGTAAGGAGTCACACAGACCAGGGATGGATTTTTAACTAACAAAGGAATAAGGTTTATTTAAATAACACACAGGGAAAATAAAATGATCAAGTGAATAAGATACAGTAACGTGGCTTAGTCTCAATCATACATACACCAGTTTGGTTCACACAGAACACCTTTAAATAAAGCACAGACCCTGAACCTATCAGTTCTGGCTACCCATACAGACACCTGAACCTATCAGGTTGGTACTGACTGACACACAGTAGTACCCTGTCTGACACACAGACTCCCACACCAGCTTCTTCTTCCCAGCTCTCCTTCAGCTTCTCCTCTTCTCCACACAGGATCCCCATATATATACAGTACAGCCCCTCCTCCTGATGTCCCGCCTTCCACTCCCCATAGGATGGAACTTTCCCTCCAACCCATGACAGACAGGTAACATCAGTGCTGTATGTAACAGCCCCTGCCTTGACCCAGGTTGTACAGGAGCCTGAGCTCAACAAAAATGCCAGTCCAGGGGGTCTCAACAAGGGTGTAGTCAAATACCCCCTCTCTGAGTAAAGCACCTGTCCTCCAAACCATTTGGTCCTGCTCCAGCTCCTCCCCTTCTGCTACCTTTGCTGCCCCACCTCATCCTCTCCTTCTACCTTTAGTCCCAATCATCTGGGTGTACAGTCCCTCCCCACCCCTTCACCCAGGTAGCTGCCATCAGCTGGCTTTGCCTCCTGGCCTTGAGCTATCTGATCTGCCTCAGCATCTACCTGAAGCCTAGCAGAAGGTGAGAGCAGATGGCTGAAAAAATACAAACTTTTACAGAATGGGCAAATTGTTCTTTCAGCAGATCCTTGTAGTTGAGAAGTGGAGTGTTAAATACTTCTCCAAAGAAAGGGCAGAGATTGAAACAGCTTGTTAAAAATATAAAATCACAGTATGTCTTTTCTTGTAGCCCTATTTTTAAACCTGAACTACTAGGGATAAATGCGTTTTACGTTTTGATTTCTTCCTTTCTTGATAAGAATGTCTTGCAACTCCCTACTCTCCAGCCAACGATCCTTTGCTCAAAGGCAGGCCTGAATGTTTAAAAGGTATCCTATCCCAAGCTTTTTTACCTTGCAAGTAGGTAGGAGGGAGGGAATCAGGGATTAACCATGCATTAAGAGATGATTTCCCACAGAGTTAAATGGGATTCAAAGAACTAGGAAAATGGATTGGAAAAAGGAAATGGAAAGACCAACCGACCTTCCTTCCTTCCTTCCTTCCTTCCTTCCTTCCTTCCTTCCTTCCTTCCTTCCTTCCTTCCTTCCTTCCTTCCTTCCTTCCTTCCTTCCTTCCAATTTCATGGTTTGGGGGTGAAAACATTGTCTTTTTCCAGCCCCAATCAGAAGCACATCCTCTGCATGTTTGAAATACTTTAAGAACAAGAAATTCGAGCTGAAAAGAGTATATCGGTAGATTCAAATTGGTGCAGTTAAAAAAAGAGAAAAGAAACTTACAACTCATGCTGCCATCCTTAAAGGCAGGAAAGTTGCTTGTCCGGACTGCAACTGTTAGAACGTCCCAGGCAGCCTAGACTGTGAGTATTCTGGAAACTGCAGTCCAAGAAATAAATTGCCCCAATCTTGGCTCATAAACCTCTCCTTTATTCTATCCCAGCTAGTGCACGGTTTGCCAATAAAGTTCTCTCTATCAACTCTAAACCTTCATCCCCCTAAAAAATAATGAATGAGTATTCTTTTTAGGAAGGCAAGCATAAATGAAAGACATTTTGATGGAAACTAGGATAAAACAGATTTTAATTACGCTTCCTTCCCCCATTCTCTCTTCAACTTCCTTTTTAAATTTGCCACTGTACTTTGTCCTGAGAAGTTTTCATTCTTTTTTTTTTCAGCCAGAACCCATGGTGTGGAACCATATTTATGGACCCATATACTGTAGACCATGTCATTGCTGTACTTTCATTATATCATTTTTTCCCCTTGGGGGGAAAATTAAAACAAGATACAATGTTCTGAAGTCCCATATGGTTCTGCCATATTACTTCATTACAGAATATGCCATTAATTTAGATACGTCTGATACCGTTGGCTATTTGTGCTGTCATATTTATTACTTGCTTTAGAAGTGAGAGCACAATGGCCTTCTCCAGTGATTTGTAACATTTCAGAAGAGAAATAATGGGTTACATATAGAAGCTGATGCATAGCCTCTGGAGAGACTCTTGATGCACAGACCATTGGCAGCATCTGAGCTAAGTCACTTGACTGCATTCCCACCATGCAGTGCTCCTCACATCCCTCCCTGCAGAGATCTATGGAATCTAGTCATAAGAACAGATTTATGCTGTTTTCCACTACCAGCACTGGCCAGAGGTTAGAAAATATACTTCTATAGATTGCAGTACCAAATTTCCTGCCGGCTGGATCTTTCTAGGATTTAACTTATTAGGAATTATGTTTCCCAAAATCTGCTGTGAACATAAGGCTGACGAGCCGAGGGCAGAAAGCTAGGCTCCTAGTGGTATAGAATGACAATAAAGAGGGAAACATATCTCTCTCCTTTCAAGACATTTTTCAGTTTGCACAAAAATATCTTGTGCAGACGTAATGTCTTTTAACGGTGCGAAGCAAAGCACAAGAAGGGCAAGTATTGATGCTGTGATTTCTTGATCAAAAAGACACAAATAAGCCATCCAGAGCTTCTAATTGTTAAATGCCCATGCAACAAGGCAGCATGCTTCATACTTTTCCTATGTAAGAGAAGACACAAGGTTTTAAAAGGTCTCCCTGTTTTTAACATAGTATTTATATACCTACCTTTTATGGATGAAAGTAGGTTTATAGTTGAAGCTCCTCTTAGAATCATAGAATTGTAGAGTTGGAATGTACCCTAAGGGCCATTGAATCCAACCCCCTGTTAGTTCAGATACTAAAGCATCCTTGATTGGTGGTCATCTAAACCCTGCTCAAAAAAAGCTTCCATGAAGGAGAGCCCACTAGACGTTAAGGCAATTAATTCCATTGTTGAATGGCTGCCACTGTTAGGAAGTTCTTCCTAATGTTTAGCCAAAATCTCCCTGCATGTAACTTCTATCCATTTCTTCTGGTCCTGTCCTCTTGAGCTTCAGAAAACAAACCTGCTCCACCTTCCTTGTAAAATCTTTCAAAATCTTGAAGATGGCTCTCATATATCACAAAAGAGTCTGGAAAAAAAAATAATTTTTGAACTGCAGTCCCAGAGGCCTTCAGCCGCCATTGCTACCTGGAATTTGTAGGGGTGAAAAGTAACTTTCCTGGCTGTGATCAAGACTGACTATGGCCATGCTGGCTGGAGGATTCTCCGAGGGGTAGCTCAAAAAGTTGGATGTCGTGCGGGAATAAAATGGGAGGTCTTGTTGATGAGACACAAAATCTTGTAGAGTTTTTCAGTGTTGTCTGAAAATCCCCCTTCCTGCTCTACTCCTGTTATTTATTTGTTTTACATATTTATGTATCATCTCTCCAGACTAAAGACAGTTCAAAAAAATAAAAAATATGAATAGTTGCAAAGATAAAACTCTAATTTTAAAAACATACACATTGCCAATGGTGCATTTATGTATTCGTTAAATTTATGTTATCACTTTGTAAAATAGCATTGAGGACATCGTGGCTTTTTGGGAGACAGCCACTATTTGGGCAGTGAGGCAGAAAGAGCAGGGCAAGACTGTTGAGATATTAGAGGTCACCTATCCAAAGTAAGTGATGCGGGTGAAGCTTCCTAGCCTTCACCACGGTAGCTAACAATGTTTGGAAAGTCGCTTTGGAAATTAATTTAGTATATTATCTGTCACACAGCTGTGCTCCTCAAGTAATTTGTTACAATTATTTAAAGTTATTCATCATCTGATTTATTTGCCTTTCCAAAATCCAACATCCATATGTGTGCAATGCCTTTATTACGATCAGCTGTAAAGTTGCAAAATATATAGGTTTTTAACTTCTCCAGAACACTTAATCAAGCTATATAGCAAAATTTAGGGAGGTTATGGGAGGAGGGCATGGAAAACCAAACATTTGGTCAGGGATTTTCTAAAATAGAGGCCTGAAATTGAACTCAAAATTGAAAGTGGAAGCTTTCTTTATTAGCATTGTTCTTCTGTAGGCATGAGGCTTTCAGATGTTTTTGGACTACAAAATCCATAATACTCCTTGCTGAGAGTTCCACCTGACAGACCCACATCTATAGATGACTCAATGCAGGTTGCTTGGGGAAAAGGCCTAGCTGGAAAAGCTTTGCAATTAGCAGAGTCTTAGTTTGGCCCTAGCTTCCTCTGTAGAAAATAAACTACTCCTGTGTTAGCTGGGAGTTTCCCTACGATACACCACAAAATCTTCCCAGCTTGGCCTTTTCTCCAAGTGAATGACACTGAAGTGTCAGTAGGTGTAGGTCTTTCGAGTGGAACTCCCAGAATGGAGGATTTTGGAATTTAGAATCTTTAAAAAACCACAACCCCAATCTGAAGATCTCATGCTTATTCTTCTGTTGCTTAAACAATCCAATCAGCCCAAGGACTTATAATTTCTGGAATCTTGTGGCACAGTGCTTTAGTGTTGCAACTAAGACTCAGCTCTCAACCTGAGTTTGATGCCGACGGGCTCAGGTAGCTGGCTTGACGTTGACTCAGCCTTCCATCCTTCCAAGGGTGGTAAAATAACTACCCAGCTTGCTGGGTGTGTGTGCAATGTGCATCCTGCATAATTAATTTTTAAAACTACCCAGAAAGTTCTTTAAGTACCATAGGGCAAGATTTAGGCATCCTTCAGTCTTGAGAGACTATGGTAACATGCTCTGTATGGAGGACTGGGAGAGTGTCCTCTCCAGAGCACGAAGCCTGGGTAGAATTATATGGAGGATAGGCTGTTACCCAAGCAGCAAATCCCCCCTCTCCACGTTGCTGAAATAGTCCAATGGAAAAGCAACAGCCAATACAACTGGTTCCAGCGATGTTGCAGGAGTTGCCAGAACGACACGAACTGCCTCCAGGACTCCGGCTCCAGATTTTGCCTCGAAGTTAACTCTTGAAGCCTTTTCCATCAGTGGATAACAAAATATAAGCAGCATAATCTGCTTCTTTTCTTTTCTTGGTTTTTTTTCTTCATAAGAAAAGAGGAATGCATAAAATATGGAAAAAATCCAGTCCAAATGGCCCCAAACATTCCTTAAAATGCAAAATAATGTAAAAATAACTTGGAAAAATGTTGCTGGTTACATAGGAGTATTTTTCCCCTAGTGTTCTTACCTGTTACATTACTTTTGACAGGTAACTTTGTTATGCCTTATTTATTAAAAAAGAATGACTCTTTTTACAGACAACTTTGTTCCTTGCCAATCATTTCTTCCGAGACCTCATACTAAACACAGCTGTATTGAAAGAACGGAAATTGTAGCTCAGATTCACAGATAACCTGAGTTGGAATCCATGTACAGTGGTGCCTCGCAAGACAGGCGCTCCGTTTAATGACGAATCCACATTACGACAAGGTTTTTGTGATCGCAAAAGCGATAGCAAATGATGTTTTGAATGGGGGAATTTTGCTGTGCAATGATCGGTTCCCTGTTTTGGGAACCGATTTTCGCTTCCCAATGATCAAAACAGCTGATCGTCGGGTTTTCAAAATGGCCACCGGGTGCTTAAAAATGGCTCCCTCTGTGTTTAGGAGCCATTTTTCACTGCACAGGCACCCGAAAATGGCCACCCCTATGGAGGATCTTCGCTGGACAGTGAGTTTTTAGCTGATTGGAACGCATTAACCAGGCTTTAATGCATTTCAATGGCTTTTTTATTTTCGCTTTATGAAAATTTGTGTTCTACAGCGATTTTGCTGGAACGAATTAACATTGTAATGCAAAGCACCATAGCTAAAACCTCAGTCAGAGAGTCTTCATCCCAAGTTGCAAAGGAAATATTTTGCCTTTATTCCAAGCACTGCTGTGCTCTTGCAATAAAAATTGCAAGAGCAGGGGTACATGCTTAGAACTACAATTCCCATAACCCCTGGCCATTAGCTGTGCTGACTAGGGCTAATGGAGTTGCGGACAAAAATATTCCAAGGGCATCACAAAGTTCCCTCTCCCTTGTATAGCAGTAAAAAGTCTTGCAAAAGCAGGATTTTTAAAACCTCCCCTTCCTTCCCTTTGCTGCAACATAAAGGATGACACCAGCTGTGAGGAAATTGAGAGTGAGGTCCCTCGCCTGCCAGGGTTTGCAGTTCATCCCATGTAAGTGGTAATAAAAGCTTTATCTCTTCCCACACCATGACATATTTTGTTTATGTCACTCATTTTACAGAGAAGCTCATCTGCAGAGTTCTAAAAATGTTATTTCGTACTGTTTTATCCAAGATTGCTTTCCCTATAAATCCAAAACATGCATAGCTACTGTGCTGTCCTTAGCAACTCCACAAATATATACTCCAAGTATCATTATTTACCAGGGAAAGACCTTGTTTTTGCTCCCTGTAAACCGGTGCCCCTCTTTTGTACCTATTTTATTCTTTTCTCTGTCATTTGGAGGATGTCTTGGTAACATTCTGTCAGTGCGAGTTAACACGAGAGCTGTTCCTGTTTTTAAAGGTTCATCTTCCTCACCAAGGTTTCTAGCAGCTCCATCCCTGGACAATGGAGTGGCAGAGAGTTCACTTATTTATTTCATTTCTATACCACCTCATGCACTATTCTGGGCAACAAAACAAGCTAAAAGCGAACAACCAAACAGAACAATAAACCAAACAATTGAGTAAAAACAAAAATAGGAAGGACATATCGAATGCAGAAACAGATGGTGCAAAATTTCAAAAAAGGAGAATAGAATAGACTAGCAAGGCAATGGCAAAGAGAATCATAGGAGGCCGCCATCAAATGTATCTCTGAAGGGCAGTGATGGGATTCAAATAAATTAACAACAGGTTCTATGTCCTAATGATAAATAAATAAATAAATAAATAAATAAATAAATAAATAAATAAATAAATAAATAAATAAATAAATAAATAAATGCCCAGGACAGTGGGATCCGATGAGGGTTTCTTCCACAGTGATCTCCCTACTGCCTATCATCACAACTACTTCTCACATGGTTAGGACATCTGGATAAGTGTATCTGTTTGGGTATACCGCTGCTGTTACCCTCACCGTGGGCATCTGCCAAACACACACACACACACACATAAACACACACCTCTCAGTGGGTGCTTATGACCAAGTTTGACAGAGAACTGACACATCTCTCCTTCCATTTACCTCCTATTTCACCCTATAACTCACCAGCAAAAATTGCTTCCCTCCCCTTTCCTGCTTCTGAAATGACTGATAGCCCTGTTTGCTGTTACCTGGAGGCTGCCTTTGCGCACCTGTTGTGGAGTTCTTCTCCCCCCCCGCTTCCTTCTGGCTTGGAAGGTATGGTCTCTTTTCAATCTGTCGCCACTCCACCTCAACTCCACCACCTCAATTGGTCCTTCAGTTACTGACTCCTCTGAGGTCTCCTCCTCCTCCATCTTTCCCCTCCACCCCTCACCCACCGCTTTGAGGGGTGTTGGTGTTGGTGGCGGCACTGGTGGTGATTATGGCTTCCCTCAGAGCCCTGGCAGGCTCCACCTCCCCCACTCACCCTCAGCAGCCACTTTTTCCTTTCAGTTCCCTCTTTCCCTTCATGGCACCATGGCACAGCTGGTGAGTTGTCTTCACAGCACACCAGACTCACGGTAAATCCCATCCAACCTGGTTCCCATACAGTACCCACCGTGGCAGATAGGTGCTTTTGACTGTGGCACCTACAGCGACCTTCCTCAGTGTGGCGCAGGAAGGGAGTCAACTAATTGCACCCCCCTCCCCCCCGCTCGTCGCTGGTCACCTGGCCCCTCCTCCTTCATTCATCTCAGGCCAGCAAACGGTTCTAAGAACCAATAGTACATTTAGGAACCGGTTCTATAGAATAGGTGCGAACCTGCTGAATCCCACCTCTGCTGAAGGGCATCATTTTTTCAGCAGTCTCTTAAAGGTGGGAAGGGAGAGGTCTGGGTGTAGCTCAACTGGAGCTGAGAATACACACTATCGCCAAGAAGACCCAGCTTCTAGTTGATGTCTTCTTGGCTTCCTTTGATTTGTGACCACCCAGAGGAACATCGCCTGAGCAGATCTGGTGGTATAAGTGTGGTGGTGTGGGGTTGTTGTTGTTTACTCATTTAGTCGTGTCCTACTCTTTGTGACCCCATAGTGTGGGGTATACAATCCCATATAAAGTACAGTTGTACTACTATGGGATCTTTGTTCTCCTACAAAGAGGGATCTCTATGTTTTTAGATGTATGTTTCCTTCACCATGAAAACAGCACTAGGTTTATGCCATTGTTCAGGTCCAAAACTGTAACTTCTAAACAGATGTGAACCATATCGCCTGCAACTGAGAAGTTTTGATATAATTACTGCTTCACATTAGTAAGGCACTAAGTCACTAAAATTTACTGTCTTCCTCACCATTCTCACCAAATCAGGCTTGGGAGGCATGAGTCCTTAAAATGTTCTTAGACCATCGGTCCTATAATTATTGACAGGTTGGATAGAGCTGATGGTAGTTTTTGTTCAGCAACATCTGAGAGGCACTGTACAAGATAGTAAAAAAAAAAAGTCTCTCACACATTGGTGAGATACACTTCAGCACATTTCTGTAAAATATGCAACAGAAAATGATTTAAATGTTGCCTCCTTGTGTGAACTAGCAAATGTCGTAGCACTAGGTAGATTATGTCTTTCTGATCATTCATCCTGCCTTTTAGTGTTTTCTCTGTGTATGTGTGACTAGGAAAATACATATACTGTATTTCAAACATACACATTTTGCACAAAATGCGGCAAACATGATTAAGGGGGAACCCTTATTTTCCTGCTTTTAGGCCGGAAACTTTAACAGGGGCTGAAGAATCCTCAGGAGGTCATTTGGCTTTGTCATGATAATCTGTCAGAAACCAAAAGTTAGGCATTGCAAACATTTCTTCACTTTAAGGAAAATTCATCACCAGTTCCTAGAGCAAAACATACCATTCTGTGTATTCTTTGCCAATGATTCTTCCCTCTTATGTATTCATGTTTTAACAAAATAAGGAAGATAACTACTCTTCCTCTCTCCCTCTCTTTTTGTCCTGTGGAGTACTGGCTTAACAGAAGAGCCTTGGGGAACACAAAGATGAATAATACTCCTTTATAACCAGGCAAACGACTTGTGAGAAAAACGTGAGAAGTGCAGTTCCAAATGACTAGGACCCAATCCCATCCACAGGTCAAGCAACCTCGCCAATTTAAATGGTGGAGAAACAAGATGAAGGAGAGGATGATAAAGCCTGACTTGAAACAAGACATTCTTTTCTTTCTTTTTAGTAACACAGAAAGCTTTCTAAAGCCAATGTTCCAGGATGTAAATTCATGAATGATACACGGTTAGGGACAAAAAAAAGAGAGAGATGCTAAACAGATCAATCTTTATGCTGTGCCTCTGTTTCATCCCTTTTCACCAACGGGTTTTCCTTTTATGCCTAGGAAGTGGCACTATTCAGGCTATTTCAATGTCCAGAGAGTATATTAAGTGGATTCCAAAATTCTGATGTGAATTGAAAGATGAGCCCCTAATAATAAAGTATGAAATAAAGTCTGTGTAATAAAGCAAGCCAGAGACAATTAACAGGAGAGAGGGAAGGTGACTGATATTTTCCAACAAGGAGGGAATAAAGGAGAAATGGTGACTGATATTTTCCAACAAGGAGGGAATAAAGGAGAAAATGGATGGGCTCTCAGTACAAGGGATGAACATTTTTCTATTTCTTGCTTTCTGTGGTCTTTATATTTGTAAAATCTCAAGTTTTTCTGCCCTGTATATGAAAACATTTGTGAAATTGAATAAAATTTTCTGACTAACTATATAATTTATACCATTCTATTCAGAGAGAACATGGAGGGGACTATATTTTTCCTGCTTGTCACAGATAGGTGTTACAAACAAGCTCTCCAGGAAAAAGTGTTGATTCAGCACTAACATGGTTCAATACATCCAGATTCAAAGCCAGATTTTTCACAGCTAAGTAGCCAAAGCTCTAAGTCTGGACATGTTATTCTTCAGTTTTTTTCCAACATCGGATACTTGATAAACAACAAACAAGAACAAAAGTTTTTCTTATCACATTGTGGATTATGGTAATTGTAGAAAATGAACTAAAGTTTTAGCTCGTTGCTAAGTCCAAGGACTTTGAGCAACATGAGCGTCATTTGCCTCCCACCCCGGAAGGACCGAGGGATGACATAGACACGTGATGTGTTTGGGGTGGAGAGACGTGCTTATTTAAGAGACTCCTCCATCCCATGTTGTCATCTTCTTTTCGGGCAACCGATCTCGGAGGAATGTCGCTAAGTGGCTCCGCTTCTGCTTGCGTCACTGGGCGATTTCACTTTTACAGCTTTGGGGCGATACGCTGGAAGAGAGTGTGTGGCTGCCGGATGAAAGACAGCATTGGCTGTCTTTCCTGGTTTGGTGGTGCTGTTTAAGGCTCACTTAGTGGCTATTGTTAATTTTGTTTGGGGGGTTGTTGGCTGTTAGAGTGATGAGGAAAAAAGAATAGTCCTCGGAGCTTCTACTTGCTACAGTGCGGTGGCTTTTGCTGCCGTGTCTAAGCGCGAATGTCAAAAGTTTAAAAAGCATTTGGTGGGCTGATTTGTTAGCTTTTTGTGTGTGTGTAGTGATCACCAGTCCTTGTGGCTGGGTAGAGTGACCTTTTGCAGGCTGTATTTTTCAGTGCTGGGAGCCAAGCTTTATTCAGTTTTAAACTTTCTTCTTTTTTGTTGAAACCCTGCTGATGTTTGTGGATTTCAATGTGCAGTCTAATGTAATGATTGCTTGTAATGTCCAGTATTTCAGTATTTTGAAATAAAATTTCATGTCCAGCTTGTTTTAGGGCATGTTCAGCTACTGCCGATTTCTCAGGTTGTTTTAGTCTGCAGTGTCTCTCATTGTGGCAATCCCCTCTGAAGCCCCTATTCCCCAGGCCTTCACAAGGTTCTCGCTCTTCTTCCTTCTTCGCTGCCACCAGGTATTCCTGCTTTAATACCACTTAATCAAGGAGACATGTGTGCTTTCAAAACGTAAGTCATTTATTTGATCAGGGAAGTTAACATCTGATTAATATTCAGTTGGTAAATCACAGGTTGCTAATCACTTGTATTTGTATCAGTTCTACTTTGACTTTAAATCTCTAATAACTATCTGTACCATTCAGCGTTCTTACAGAACTCTAACTCACTCTTAGTTCACTCTTAAGTTTCACACTGTCTCTCACTATCAGAATCTCTCCTCATACTCCATACACCAGCCTTTATATCCAGCCCCCTGCCCCCTTGGCTCCACCTTCCGTCCTCTCATTGGCTCCTACTCCACTGTTCAGTTGTGACAGACAGGTGAGGGCAGGGCTGTTTGCTACACTCATGTTCCTTGATTCTGGTGTAGTGATCACCAGTCCACAAGGGCTGGTGACCACTACACACACAAAAATAGCTAACGACACCAATCAAGCACAGTGACAGATAATCTCTCTTCCTTATCACAATAAACCCACGACAAAAACGCACTGATCACCATAATCACCCATCTCCTGAATAGGACAAAAGCTGAACCCACAGCTATAAATACTCAACTCTCCAACTAACTGCACCAGAGCACAGCGTGCTACTCCTGTCCTCTGAAGACGTCGGCCACAGAGACTGGCGAAATGTTAGGAAGAACAACCTTCAGAACATGGCCAAAGATCCCGGCCACGAAAGCCTTCACGAATACGAAGGAAGGACTCTTTGGTATGTATTATTCTCACAGTAAACTCTCCAGCAGGAATTTTCTGGGAAAAGAATCTCTATTAGTAGTAATGACAGCATGGTCTCCCTTCTTCGCTCCCCCTTGTTTATTTTTGTTTTCCGCTGTCAATGCAAGCATTATTTTATCTCCTTCTCACCAGGCTGTGGAGAATACTGCATCAAGCTCTTTCTTCCTCTCAGATTTTCAAAACAGTAAACAAGAAATAGTTCTTAGTTAATGACTAAAGTGTCTCATATTGTTGTGTTATCCCCAGAACCACAACACAGAAGATACAATGTATTTTTCATTTAGAGTAGGAATGAAATATGAAAATAACTAAGCAAACTTTTATATTCAGTTTTATTTACTGTTTGTTTTATGCTTGCGATACAGAGAATAGGAGACACTGAGATTGGTGGTATCATTATATATCCTTTCCATTCGTTCGTGTCACTTCTCAGGTCAGTTTCTTTCCTTACTTTGTCTTCATGTTGCCGATTTTGCCTCTGCATTTAGCATAGTAGGAAACTATGAATACAGTATATCTACTTGTTTTCTTAGCAGAGACCTGATTATTTTATAATTCCGTTATATAGCTACCTATTTGGGATCAATTTACTTTTAAATTTTTGCTGTTTCCATGGTTTTATAAATCCCTCATTTCTAACTGAACACTCGCTTTGGATTTTACTATGCCACAGAATTCGTGATGTGCAGCAAAACTTTTTTCTTCAAAGTTAATTTCATTTGCCCAATATCTTTTGGCCTCATTTATAAGTCTTTAGGGATAAAGGCAGTTGTTAGGCTTCACTAAAGAGTATCTACTGAATGAATGATACTTATTAAGCCAACATTGACTCATTGACCAAAATCCTGTTGCTTAATAGAACCAAAATGGTCTGTTCCACCCAAGTAAACAAAGTGGCCCAGCTATGATTCTTGGCACATATGCATGTACAAGTTTTGCATTTCTGGTTAAACGTCTTTTTGATACACAGCAGAAGTACAGAGATTCAGAGAGGAGAATAGCTTCAGGTTTCTCCGATAGCCCATCCCTTTTCTCATTGACTGCCACTTGTCTCAGTAACTAACTCTGGGATATATTGTAGAAGAAACAATAAAACTGTTTCTGTACTTAACAGCTGTAAGCAACAAACTAAAAACCAAGTGACTTCTAACAGACAAAAGAGAGGGAAATACAACACTCAGCTGCGAGGCGGGACTCTTTTTGAACTCTGAGGTAGGAAGAAGCCATTGGTTGGTGCTGGGTAGACTGAAAGTCAATCAAACCACAGACAGCATACCAGGTTGTAAAACCATGCAATTGTATGTGTGCATATTCCTAAGAATCATGTCAGAGATGGTTTGTTTACCAGGGAGGTAAATGACCAAAAGTTACAATTTGGTTAAGCAGTAAGATTTCAGCCATGGTTTTACTGTTGTTGGCATGAATACAGCAATAAGGAGGGGGGGAGGTTTGCTACAAAGTAACAATGGGTATTTTTCTCCTTTTTTGTAAAATGGTTGAAATCCTGTTGTTTAGCATAGTAACCTGCAACTGGAATAGGTCTACTGAATCAGTGGGGATTTGGTGAGTCAATTCTTCTATATGTTCCATCCATTCAGTGGGTCTACTCTGACTGAGACTTACAGCACTAAGCCATAGGTATGTATGGTTTGCTTATATTTCAAATGGCTCAATTTAAGCTGTTGAGAAATGGTTCAATGTGGCTCAGAATTCGGACTTTGTCTAAAACCAATGTGCATTCCATGCTTTTAAGGAAGAGTGAAATGATCAGGTTCCATTCCTCTTATTTTCTGTTTCCGAGTTTATTTTTTTCCTCTCTATGAAATATCTTTGTGTCGTTGATTTAAAACAGCAACGACGAGCCAGAGGTCTTTGCCCACTTTAAGTTTCCCCCCAAATGCATGCATTTTTGCAAGCAGTTTTTCCTTACATCATGTGGTGTATTTATTCTCATTGGTTGACTTTACTTGAGACACTTTGACAATGAATTTTCAAGTCTACAAGATTTTTAGCCTCCAGGCAAAACCAAGTAAAGAACTTTGTTTTTCCTCTTCAAGGTCTCTATACGTTCTGTAAACAGTCTTCTGCAAAACAGAGAAAGGAAGGCACACAGTGCCAATAAGCACCTGACTGGCTGATTATTTAAGAAGACATAAACAATCATTCTGATTTTTCAGATTGCTAAATGACAATGCAGCATTGGCATTCCCATAATTCTTTTGTGCAAACAGTGTTACTGGCATTAAAGTGACATTTGCATTATGCGACTTTGAGCAATTTTGCTTTATTCATTTAATGAATGTTGCTTGTTCCTACAGTCTTCACCAGAGAGTGCAATAGAATGCTTCATCCTCTCACAGGACAAAGAGAATAATTTTGCATTTCCTCATCCTTCTGCGCAAAAATGAGGCAATCAGGGATTTCTATCCCTAGCTAATTTATGATCAGGATATATATTTTTGGGGGTGCATTTTATGCTAATATACACATGTATGCTCCTTTTTTGAACTAGATTCCTGCATGGGAGGCAACATTTTGGAAAATTGTAAATATCAAATTGCATTTCAAATGTTTTGTATATTTACAAACTAAGTGGGTTTCTCCCACATCCATAGTTCTAAGGAAGGATCTGAAGGAAGTTCATAGTAAGAAGGTGGCACTGAATATATTGCTAACTTCAGTTGTGGAAGAACTATCAAATGAGCCTATTACAATGATATAAAATATTTAAGTCTAATGCAGTCGTTTTGGTTGCTATTACCCTGTTCCATATGCTGGAATGCATTGTTATTTTTATTTTCTAACTTTAGCATTTCCTTTCTGAAATTCTGTCTCTTTCCTAATAGACTGCAGATGAAACTAATTAGTTGCCTCAGTGCATCTATTATTTCCTTTGGCACGCTCCTTTTAAATGTTGGCTCATCTGCTCATATATATTTTTCTTTCCTTTTCATATTGTGCTTTACACAGCAAAGGGCCACATCCTGCAAAAATGGAAAAATGGCAGAGAAATGCCCTGGGTGCTGAAAGCAAGATAGAGGGGTTTACTACAAAGTCACTTTGCAGCCCCAAACTGGGAATCAATTTTTTTAAAAAAAAATATAGAGAGAGCAATTGAAATTTTCTACTCACTTAAATTCTATAATAGATCCTTAGCTGGAACATATGATATGTGCCATTGTCTGCTAATTCACCCATCATTGTATATAAGAGGAAATATACGTGTTTATCTTGTTGTTTGGTTATATCGTTTAATTTGAGGCAACATCATTCCAGCAGACACAAGCAATTCATTTTAAACCTGACATAAACAAAGGTAAAACAGGACCTCTCCAGACTGGGAAATGTTCATGTGAGAAAGAAGAACCAGGGAAATCCCTCCAAATGAGGCAGGGCAGGGCCTGACTTACAGAGGATGGAGGATGCTTCAAAATTGCCTGTCTTTGCCCTTTTCAGTAAAAAACTCTGGAGGCAAATGAATATAAAATCACAGCAGTAGCTTTCCAGGGAGGCCACAGCAGGAGGTGTATTCTTCTCTGGGGAGAACTTTGATTCTGAATGTTAATATATTTAAACTAGTTGTGAACTAAATTGTTTCAGATAATGCCAGTGGTAATGACACATTTTACTTATTAACATTCATGCCTTTTGTTTATAAATACATCAACATGCAAACATCCCAGGCCTTAGGTGGTCTGATCCAATTTGGTTGTCACACAACAACATTTTAACAGGTACTTATCTGCATAATAAATAAACAGCTGCTAATGAACAAAATACATTCCAGTCATGCCAACATACCATGAATGCAAGGGAAGGATGTAATATGTCAGTTTTTTAAATTACTTGTGGCTTAGGTGTTTCTATATCTTTAGGGAAAGTTTTTTTTTTGGGGCATTGCATATTCTGAGAAAAATATATTTAGAAATGTCTTTGTTTTAGATTGAATGCATTATTAAATATTTTTTAAACTGTGTTAATCAGATGACTATCAAAACAAACTGAAACTAAGACATGTAAAATTGACACAGAAGAGCTCCATCCATTTTCAATACCTATTATTTATAGCGATCTGATGTTCTGTCTGTCTCAGTGTCCTGGATGGCTGTGACTACACTGCAAGGGAAATGTGAATTACAGTGGTTCCTCGACTTGCAAACTTAATCCGTATTGGAATTAAGTTCGTACGTTGAAAAGTTCACAAGTCGAGTCAAACTTTCCCATTGGAAGGCATTGAAAACCATTTAATCCATATCTGCTGTTTTCCGCTCGTATGTTGAGGTGCTGTTTGTATGCAGAGGCATTAGTTCCGATAGGAACTAATGCAAAGCCAGTCAATCTGTACTCTACCACTAAGGGGTGGATTTTTATTTTTTTTCTTCTTTTGACCTAAGGTAAACTTAGGTAAAGAAAAGGGCAGGAAAGTTTTATTTTCTCTTTTTTTGGTTCGTAAGTTGAGGCTCCGTTTGCAGGTCGAAGCTACTTTTTGCGAACGGAGCCGTACGTAACTCGAATCGTTTGCAAGTAGGGATGTTCTCAAGTCAAGGTACCACTGTAACTGCAAAGTCACACTGGCACATTCAGTTGTCACAGAAGCAGAAGAGGAAAATAGCCTTTGACTTGCAGTTCCATTTGAAGTACATGTAGATGGTGTATTTCAAAGGAACGGACTTAAGAGGGTTTTCCTTTCTCCCAGTCACTTCTATCTTGCCTGTGAGACTTATATATTAGGGGAGAAGAGAGAGAGAGAGAGAGAGAGAGAGAGAGAGAGAGAGAGAGAGAGAGAGAGAGAGAGAGAGAGAGAGAGAGAGAGAGAGAGAGAGAGAGAGAGAGAGAGAAGACATGGCAGCTTAGGGGAGAAGAGGCTTTGCAGAGAGAGGTGAGTACTGGTGCGCTCTCTCTCTCTCTCTCTCTCTCTCTCTCTCTGTGTATGCATGCTCTCTGCTCACTTTTTTGTCCCCTTCCTCCATTTCACACACAGACACCACTTCTTGCTCTCATTCACTGCCCCCTCACTCCCACTCCCTCTCTGTTCTCCTGGCTAGCACATCTCTTCCTGCTTTCCCCATTTCTTTTCTACAGATAAGCATTCCCACCACAGGAAAAAGCCCTTTTGAATCCTTCTGGCAAGAAAAAAAAATTAGAAGCCTCTAGGTAGGAGAGGAAGAAAAAGCAGGTTGCTTTTTGACTGAACCTTTGTGTCAGGTGGGCAGAAAAAATTACTTCAAATTCACCCGTTTTATAAATTGAGCAAATCCCAAGGTATCTGATGGCACTAAAGCCATCAAAATTCCATTTCTAGAAGCTACTTACAGGGTCATCTCCCATCTGAACTCCAGTTTTGCTGTTTTTTAAAAAAGCAATTACTATGATTAAGATGGCATACATTAAGTTTTGCATACCCATTTGAATTGGAATGCTCTAAGCAAAACTTCCTGCTTATCTGTCCAGTTCTTTGCTACTTGCTGTGTTGATATTAAGACACTCAAGGGCAAAGTACATTTATCACCTACAATGTGAGAGCACTACTTAGAATCTCAACATTTCCCCTCACCTCCATTATTCCCCTTGCTGATCTCTCTCCCTCTTTATTTTCTTGAAGTTTTTACTCCTCATAAGAGAACAAGATGGAGGAAACGCAGGAAAGATTTACGCACAGCTTTCCAATCAAACTTTCAGCTGAATTCTACTGTAGCCATCTTTTATTGCTCTAGTAGTAAGAACTGGAGATGGGGGTATTCATATACAAATATCCCCACACACCTGGAGTTAATGAGGGGCCAACCCCTGGGGCGGGACCATCCATTCACACATCTGCTGCCGCCACTGGCCCCACTTATCCTTCCAATTGCTCTCAAGTGCCATTCTTATCCTGATCAGCTAGCCACTCCTGGCAGAGGGAGGTAGGACAAGTCTCCCTGCAAAGTTGCCGTGTGGCTAGCCAAGCAGCACTCCGAAGCGATTGGAAGGAAGATAGGGACCATTGTCAGTAGATGTGTGAGTGGACAGGCTGGACCCTCATTAACTCCAGCTGCGGATGGGTATTTGTATTCATATACTTTTTTCTAAATCTTGCCTGTATTTCAGACTGTCCTTGCCAAGTCTCCTCTGACTCATCGTGTCCCTTCTCCTGATTTCTTGATGGCAATCTCCATTTGGATTGATGATTGGTCCAACTCTTTCACTATTTCAGTTTCTTCATGGTCAACATTAAACAATTAAGGGAATATACAGGCATCCTGGTCAGAATCCTTTGCCTACAGAGAACCATTCTGTCTCACCATATGCCATCCTAAGAATGGCTTCTTGTCTACACTACAGGTTACACATCAGGACAATCAGTTCCTTTTAGAACAACCCATAGTTTCTCACAATCCACACCGTTAAAGGCTTTGCTGTAGTCTATAAAGCCTAGGCTGATCTTATTCTGAAATTCTTGGATGTGCTCTGTTAGCAAGGGGGTATTTGTCATACAAACGTGAGTGCTTCTCCTTTTTCTGAATCCAGCTGAAGCATCAGGCATATCTTGCTCCCTGTAAGGTTGCAACGCTTTGAGTATCACTTTGCTTATATGGGAAATTAGAGTAATGGTCCTATAGTCCTTCACTCCTTGGCACCTTGTTTTTTTTGGGGGGGGGGGCTGGAATATATATTGAATGTTGTCAGTCTGTGGGCCATTGTTTTGGTTTCCATATTTGTTGGCATCATCTTCTTGGGATTTTGACAAATTGCATCCTTATAGCTTGAAATAGTTCTAGTGGTTTCCCATCAACCACTGGAAATTTATTTATTCCCAGTGCTTTCAGAGCAGCTTTTATTTAATTTTCTGGAAGTGCAGGTTTTTCATTACAGGATTCCTTTTCCAAGGAGTCTGTCATCCTTTTATCTCCTATTCTCGCCTGGTCAGATAGTTCCCTGTTGTTCATTCAACTTTCCTAACCTAGGTTTAAAATTCCCTTTGATTTCTTGGATCTTTATTGTTCCCTTTCTCTGCATGGGTTATTCTAATTGTTTTCTTTGTCTCTATGTGACACTCATAGAAAAACTGCATTTGGGGTCAAAAAACTGCATTTTTTAACACATTTGACTTTTGCTTCTTGCCTGTCCTTTACAATTTTAAGTGTTTCTTCTGTCATCCATCAAGGTTTTTCTTTTCTTATTATTGCAGGAATTGTCTTTTTTCATTCTTCCCTCATATTATCTCTGTTTTCAATCCACAGTTCTTCTGGTTCATGGTTAATTGAATTTAATGATGAAAATCTGTTTTTATACGGCTTTCAAATTAATCAGAAATGTTATTTAAATTATGTTATAGAACTATGATTCTTTTAGTGTTCTTTCTCAGCTTTCCTTTAATTTTTGATGTTAACATTTCACCAATCAGCTCTTGGTCTTGTTTGGCAGATGGATACAGCTTCTCCATCTCTTGCTTCCAATTACGTAGTCTATTCTATTTCTATATTGGCCATCTGGTGATGTCCGCATGTACAGTCGTCTGTTCCGTTGCCAGGCAGTACAGGAAAAAAATATCTTTAAACTTGCTACATGATGTGTTTTTGTTAGGTTTTGTGACATTCCTTTTCAGAATCTAAATCATGAAAATAGTTGAAACATTATTGGGTTTCTTATCTCATCTTCATCCCCATCTTCATCCTAACTGTTTCAATTTCACTTTATCTGTAATCAGTCACCATAGTAGAACACTGAAAGTTTCGCAAATACACTGAAAGTTTCATTTTAAAAAAGGAGCCTGGATCTAACTCTACAACAGGAAATCTTCACCTTGTTTTCAATGAATATTGGAAATGGGAAGCAGTGGCAAGCCAGATTATAGTAGATTTTAAAATGGCATAGTATATGCTAAATTCCATTTGCGTATAGTCCTAATTGTAGGATGCTCAGATTGAATAAAAGGCCTAAGAGCAGACAAATCTGTGCACCTGGACTTCAGCTTTTGTCATCTTTGGTCTAAAAAAATGTGGATGACAGAGATCCTGAAGAATGTTAAATGAAACAGTGCTTTAAATCTTCCTGAACTGTTTTCTGTGTAGAATTAGTTCTGATTCTCCAGAAATTGTCCTCTAGGGAAAAACTACTTCTCTCCTTGTAAGGATAACCAACACAGATAGATTCAATAATTATGCATATATGGATTCCCATAGAAAAAAGAAAAATCCCAAAGCATTTACTTTTATTTACATGAAACCCCTTTTAAAGGACTCTAGGGGAAAACTCCCCAAAATGATGTTTTTCAGGAATTGGTTCTGCTACAGTACTTCAGAATTAAAGCAAGGATGAAAAACTTTGGTGTGTTTCCTTTTTGTCTTTAATTTTTTACATACAAAAATTCTGATTGTTAGACCACCATATCATTGGATGAAAAGCATCTATTGTCACTGACAGCAACTATTTTGAATCTGGAGACAAGGCAACTGAATATGGGACTTTTTACATTCAAAATGTGTGCTGTGCCACCCAACTATACTGCCAGCTGGACTAGAGTATCTTGGGCTAACAAACAGTACAAGTGGAATGTGAGAATCTCCCACTTTTTGTTTCATTTGCAGAATTCATGTTGCTTAGTGTGGTTAATGAATCAAGTTGGGATTTAATGAATCAACCCCTTTGCTCTTTTGATTTTTATAGACCTGCTCTAGTGTGTGTGGCTGGCTGGATAACTCAGTGGATTTGGCATCTGGCTGCAGAGCATGAAGTTAAGATTCCCCACTCTGCATCCGGGGAGAAGAGCCAGCCTGTGTGGCCTTGGGCAAGCTGCACAGTCCCAGGACCGCCAAAAGAATTAGGGAATGGCATAACAATTTTGTGTATTCTCCATCTAGAAAACCATGGAAAGGGTACTGTAAGTCAGAATTGACTTGATGGCATAAAATTAAAATTACTGTAGTGCGGGGGGGGTGGGCAATTAATTTCTATAGGGGGCCACATGAAAAATCTGAACTGCGTTCGGGGCCCAAACCAACTTTACTTAAAAATAAAAGATAAGCAACTGATTAACTTTAGACAAAAAGCTATTGTAGCGAACAGCCTGGCCCTCACCTGTCCGTCACAGTGGAGAAGGAGCCTATGAGTGGACGGAAGGCGGAGCCAAGGGGGAAGGGAGCTGGATATAAAAGCTGGTGTATGGAGCATGAAGGGAGATTCTGGTAGTGAGAGACAGTGTGAAACTTAAGAGTGAACTAAGAGTGAGTTAGGAATCTGTAAGGACGATGAATGGAATAGAGAGTTAAAAGAGGTTTAGAGTTATAGTGTCATGAGTGCATCCAAAGACCTGGACCCAGAAGGGTTAACTAAGGCTGAAGAGAATGCTGAGAGATTGGAAACACCTGAACCGCCTCCAGATTCTCCTTCCATTGCAGACAAGCTTCGGGCCAGGCTTCGGGAAAGACTTAGGACAAGAAGATCAGAGGATCGCTCAAAGGCTGTCCACAGAAACCTATGATCATCTAGTCCTGAGTATTAACAGGATAGAAAGCTTTCCAGCAGCTCAATGAGCTGTTTTACTATAAAACAGCTCCCAGTAAAGCCAGAAATTCTGTGGAAGCAGAGTCAAACCCTTGGCTTGCATCCATGCTTCTTGTACCGTTTTCCTGATTCTGAACTCTGGACTCTGCCCCTGGACTACGCTGGAATTGGACTTTGGACTCTGACCCTGGACTATGCTGTGTATCGGACTCTAGACTTTGACACTAGACTTCATTCTGTGAGTTGATTTATGGACATTGGCTTTGCATTCTTGGTATCCTTGACCCTGGAACTGGTTTATCGGACTTCGGCTGTTGTAACCCCCGGGAACGTGACATATAACTGTTTTGATTCAAATACTAGTGATTAGCAACCTGTGATTTACTTATTGAATATTAACCATATAATAACTTCCCAGATCCAATAAATGACTTGAGTGTTAAAAGTACACATGTCTCCATGATTCAATGGTATTAAAGCAGCAATACCTGGTGGTAGCGAAGAAAGAAGAGCGAGAACCTCGTGAAGGCTTCAGAGGAGATCGCCACAGCTTTAAATGGTTTTGATGTTCAACTTGTTCAGTGAGAGAAATCCAGTCTGTCTTGGGCTTGAACAAGTGCTTGAACACCAGACTGGAGCGACTACCGGCGGGCTGGACAGGAGTGGCTCGCAGGCCATATGTGGCCCTTGGGCCGCACTTTGCCTAGGTCTGCTCTAGTGTGACCTCCTGTGATAAGCAACAATGGATTTCAACCATTGTGTTTCTTTGAATCCCACTTGTTCCTTATCTCATCCATTTGAGTCGCTTCATGTCAGATTGCAAGACTTTCTACAGTGGAGATTGCATGGAACTATATGAAATTTTAAAATGCTTCTTTTCCAGATGAAGAACTATAGAATAATGGGATTGGAAGGAGCCTATAAGGCCACTGAGTCTAATCTTCTGCTTAATGCAGAAATCAAAATCAAAGTACATCTGACAGATGTTTGTTAAATTTTGTCTTGAATGCCCCCACCATTGGAGTGCTCATCACTTCTTGAGGTAATTGGTTCCACTGTCATACTGCTCAAACAGGACGTTATTCCTGATACTCACCCGATATCTGGCTTCCTGTAATCTGAGTGCATTATTGTGTGTCTTGCACTCTGGGATGATGGAGAGCAGATCCTGTCCCTCCTCTCTCCTCAGTCTTCTTTTCTCAAGGCTAAACTTGTCCTGTTCTTTCAGTCTTTCTTCATAGGGCTTTCCTCTGAACTTGCTTCAATTTATTGGCATCCTTCTTAAAGTGCGGTGTCTAGAACATGGCACAATACTCCAGATGAGGCCTGACCACTGCTGAATAGAGAGGCACCAGTGCCTCACAAGATTTGGAGACTTTACCTCTGTTAATGTATCTTAAAATATGTACTTGTCCTTTTTGCAGCCACATCACACTGTTGGCTCATATTCAGCTTTTGATCTACAGTGGTGCCTCAATTTACGAACGTCCCTGCTTATGACCATTTTGAGTTATGACCAGCTCCAGCCATAAAATTTTGCTTCTACTTGTGACTGGAGCTTCCACTTACAAACAGAAAAAGGCAGGGGGGAAAAGGGGGGAAATTCAAATTGCTAATTGTAGGTGGCGACGAGGCAGCTTCTTTGTGGCTCTTTCGCCCCAGCAGTTGGAGAGTGTGCATCATCGTTGGAGGCTTGGGACTGCCTCCTTCTGCTTCTGAGTGTGTGTGTGTTTGCAGGGAGGCTTTGGGCTGCCTGGTAAGGTAACGTGCTGTTTTCTGCTTTTTAAAAACTGTTCTGGGTGTTTTTGCAGCATGGTTTTGAGCTGGGGGGGTTATGTTTCTGTGCTGTGATGGGTCTTGGGGGGGTTTATTTATTTATTGGTTTCCCCCCATTTCTTTTTTTAAAACTTTTTAATTAATTTTCCAATCTATCTACATTGTTTGTGCTTGTCAAACATCGTGTTACATACTTGCTTGCAATTATTTGTTTATTACATTTCAGTGTCTTCCCGATTATCTCCCCAAATTCCAACCATCTTTCAAACCATTCATATACAGATTTTAGTATATAATATAACTACTATCATAATATTACTCTCATATTATATAAAGTTCTCAGGATCTTCTAATAACATTCTTAATGAAAGTGGTTCCAAATCCATGACCCAGCTTTATATCTAGCTTAGTTTGCCTAAAATAAAAAATCACCATATTACATCTTTACCCTGATTCGGGCTCCCTTATTTCAATTTAGTTCTCCTTTTAATATATAGAATATACCCTTTTACAGATCCAGATGATAAATATAAACATGTTTCCAATATTAAGGGGCCCTTCCTTGTTTTCCCTTTTTTCTAGGTAATTCCCTCTCCGATTCCTCTTTTTTCATTCCCTGCTATATCTCTAAACATTCTGTCAACTTTCATGTCCTCTGAAACCATTTTGTAGTTCTGATTTATATCCACTGACTCCTTTTGTACTTGGTCTATCTTCAATGAGTCTTCCAGGCTTTTTTTGGTTAATTTTGCTGGTTTTTTCCCTTTGTCTTCCCCTGGTACTCTCCTCTGGTCCAAGACTGATGTTTCTCTTAGGTTAACTTTCTCAAGCTGCTGCTTGGTTTGGCATACCTCATCTGTGATACTCTCATTTCCTTCCTTGTTGTTTCCTGTTGCTTATGGACTATAGTCCTTCTGATGTTGATTAGATAATTTTGCCTCTTAATAATGTGATCTCACGGTCGTTAATATTTTTTGAAGCATAGATTTTATTTCATTCCAAAATTGTCCTTGTTGTGCCATTCTGTTTCTGCTGCCTAGATGCTTATAAACAGATATTCCAAATTTCCAGAGTCATTTCAAGAGTTCTGCTTTAGCTATGTAAAGTTGAACCAAATTCGACCCAAGGAACAGTTTTTGAAAAGTCCACTTTAGGGTTAATTCCAGCCAGAAGCTCACAAGGAAATAAACAGTTTTTCAGACTTAAGCAACAACAGTATATTCAAGGTCACATCTTCTGGGAATCATTCCAAATGCTCTGGATAGTCAAAACAATGTCCACACTTAATTTGCAGGAAGGTCTCTTAAGCTTTAGCTATGTAAAGTTGAACCAAATTCGACCCAAGGAACAGTTTTTGAAAAGTCCACTTTAGGGTTAATTCCATCCAGAAGCTCACAAGGAAATAAACAGTTTTTCAGACTTAAGCAACAACAGTATATTCAAGGTCACATCTTCTGGGAATCATTCCAAATGCTCTGGATAGTCAAAACAATGTCCACACTTAATTTGCAGGAAGGTCTCTTAAGCTTATAACGCCAGGTTGTAAATATTCTTAAAGTATAGTTTAAAAAGTTACTTTCTTCAGCTATCCCTCTCACCAGATTTTCTGCCGCTTTAAAAAGTTACTGAGATAAGATAGCAATTCTTTTTTTCTATATGTAGGGGTACGTAGGCAATTAGTTGTAAAAAGATTCTCACCCGATGGAAAAACAGCGATGCCAGGTGCTGTTCCTTGCTTCTCTCAGCCGGCTGCCAGCGACTTGGAAGCTCGCCAAAGCTGCTTATTTCTGCCTGTTGGCTGATTAGGGAGTTTCCTGGATCGAACCGGGGTGGCCGCCCCCCCGTGATCAACAGGCTTTCTCCCCCAGTTCACCACCCCTCCAGGGTGGTTCTGACACCCTACATTGTCCCAAAATGGGTCAGAATTCAGCCCAGGGGACAGAGCTCTGCCCTCCTGCTGCTGTCTCGTTGCGACATCAAGCCGGAAGTTCGGTTTCCCCCCACTTCTGATGGGTCTTGGGGTTTTTTTGTTGTTGTTGCTTTTTGGAGTGTTTTCCCCCATATCAGATGGGTCTTGGGGTTTTTTTTTTGCTTCCTCCCCCCCATTTCCAATGCATCTTGGGGGGTTTGGTTGCTTTTTGGGTTTCCCCCCATTTCCGATGGGTCCTGCATGCTTCCCTTGCTTTTTCCTTTGTTTTCTTCGCATTTCTGACCTTGTCCCTTTGTTCTCTGTGCATTTCCTATCTGCTCTGTTTGTTTTCTGTGCATTTCCAATGGGTCTTGCACACTTCATTGTTTTTCTCTCCCCCCCCTTTAACCGGAAGGAATTAATCAATGTTTCCAAAGAGTCTTGCAGTGATTTTTTGTTATTTTTTTTTCTTGAGTGGGAACAGATTAATTGCATTCCTATGGGAAATGGTGCTTTGACTTATGACCATTTCGAGTTACGTCCATCTTCTGGAATGGATTATGGTCATAACTGAAGCACTACCTTACTACAATTCCAAGATCTTTCTCTCTGGTACTATTACTGAGCCAAGTATCCCCCATCTTATAACTGCATTTGAGTTGTTCTCTAGGTGTAGAACTTTGCACTTATCCCTGTTAAATTTTATTCTGCTGCTTTCAGCCCAGTGCTCAAGACTACTAAGATCTTTTTGAATTTTGGTTTTGCCTTTCACCCAGTTTTGCATCATCAGCAATATTGATAAGGGTTCCCTGCACTCCCTAATGCAAGAAATTAATAAAAATATTGAAGAGCACCAGGCCCAGGACTTAGCCTTATGGTACCCCACTTGTTCTCTCTTCCTAGTTTGAAGAGGAGCATTGATAAGAAGTCTCTGAATATAACTTTGTAACCAACTATGTCTCCACCTGATCATTCTTCTATCCAGACCTCACCTAGTTAGCTTGCTGGTTAGAATATCATGGGGCACATCATCTGCTCATTTGTGAAAGTATTTTACCTGCCTCACACACTTTCCCTCAACGATTAAAGTAAGCAAGTGCAAAGTATAGTCAATATTTTGTTTTTGCAACTGCAACTCCCACTGCTCCTCACTATTGTTTGTGCCAGCTGAGGCTGAAGCCAGTTGCTGTCCAGTGACATCTGGAGGCCTGTGCTTGTCCTCAATAACATTTTAAATATTTTTTCCCTTTGAAATTCCATGTTAGGTTAGTCAATGTGTGTATTCTTCTTGCAAGAGGTATTGAAAAGTGCAAGAAGGCTACTTACCTCTGTCCTCTTGAAGTGAACAAGAGACTTCCCCACCCCTAACTGCATAAAAGAGGTTCATAGATTCATGAGGTCCTTTTGAGGTCGGCCATCTTGGAACCTAGACTGGAAGAGTCAGAGGCTTCCCTATAACCCTCCCTAAGTGAAGAATAAGAGACTACCATTAGGCTGTCACTTATCTGTGAAACCCAATACTCTTGCATCTTATTCTCCTTCTAATATTTGACAAGAAGAGAGGGTGACTCACTTTAATTGATGATTCAAACTTTACATATATAATGGTGCACTGAGTTGGTAATGAAGAGATCCATGAGTAATTGAAGTCTGCGGTAACGAGCATACCTCACAGGATGCCTTCGAATATATGAGACCATTCATTGGAACATGTCACTAGTAATTTTTTTAGCCCTCAGGGGCCACTCAATATGCTCAGGCCTACATGTCATACTAAAGATCATTTAATACAAACGAGTTCTCTTTTCACACACTTTAAATCCCATTTCTTGAACACACACATAGCTCCTCGGTTCTTTTAAGTTGCTAAATTACTGTTCTCCTTCCAGGAAATGTAGGAGATTGTGGGAGGGGATACCATATGCTCTTTTTCAAGCCAAATATTATCCCCTTATACATCTCATCACAGTTCAAAGTTTGAACCTACAAAAGGGATAGTGTGTAGGATCTTGAAAAGCATCCTGTAAGGTCCAGAGTAAACCCTGAACAGATTCACCACTATGTGAAATTGCAGTCACTAGCTTCCAGCAGTTCAAAGCCCATGCCTAAATCCAAGGTAATGCCAGTGAGGATAAAAATCTACCCACTATAATTTCACCAGATTACAGTACTGTATTTGCATAAGAAATTTTGTGAGGTGCAGCTCGAATGCCTGTACAACCTCTTGCACAACCTTGCAACAAAACTGTTATTGGATGTCATGCTTGTACTAGCTGTGAGAAATCTGAACTTCATGGCATAGTGGAGCATGTACTAAAACAGTGGCATTTTTGGATACCTGCTCAAATCCCACAATTCCCATCTTAACAAGATGTTGATGGCAGGAAACCTGAGGTTACAGCATAACAGATATCCAATAGTCTTTCGAATGGCCTAGTACTGTTCTCAACGGCTTAAACATCTCAGAAAACAATAGTACTGTGGCATATTTAAGACTAAGAGATTGAGTTCAGCATGAGCTTTTATGATTTACAGTCTCCTTCCCTCAGAGACATGGAGTACAATATTTGGACTATAGATTTATGAACTCCAATGCTTGTGGTTGTGGGGGCTGAGTGAAATGGGATATAGACCACAGAAAGTGAACTTTCAAAGTGGCAGCAGCATTATTAAGACAAGTAATGCAGTAGCGGCGTGCTGATTACATAAATAGCCTGAAAATTGGTAGAATAATTCCCTAACAGAAATAATCTGTTGGCTGATAATCAATGGTTAGGCTGTTGTATCTGGCGTGATGCAGCAATGACTTTTGGAATTCTAGAAAATATCAAAAATAAATCCATGTTTTGAACTTTTCAAAAATACAAACATTAAATCCATATTTTTTTCAGCAATATAGATTTATATGTAGGCCAAAATATTTAATTTGAAAATTCCTATTTACATGTTTATTGAAGTATATACGTTGAAATTTCTGTGAGAAAACAAATAAATTGCTGGTTTTTATTGAAATGAAACAGAAAAGAGCATGCAAGTGACACATAGACAGGGAATAAACAACTTTGTGCATTGCTAGTTACTAACATGTGCAAAAATGTATTGAACTCTGCAGCAAATGGTGCATTCTCTACTGGAATTCAGAAGAGAAAAAAACATCTGTAGCAAATATCTGGGTGTGGAGCCAGAGGTTGGGAATTTGATTTCCCACTGTGGGGAAATAATATTGTCCCACAACATCTGAAGAAGGGAATGGTAAAACAGTATCCTGGGAGAGAATGCACAATTTCTTGCTAAATATAAAGGTCTGTCTTGCAATTTGAGCAAAACATTTGTGCCATCTCACGCTGGGGAGAAATGTTAACGTGTTTTCTTATTTACCATGCATGGACAAAATATGTTTGGATTTACATTTGTGTGTTTCTTCATTTATGTAGGCAAGGATCAGAAATCACAACTGTCTTCTACTCACTCTTTCCTGGGGCTTTCTGTAGATTTTTATTTTTGCATTTACAAGATCATGTGTGTGTAGGAATGCATGTGCATGTATGTGCACACACAATTGCCTCTTTCAGATTAGCAAGTTCTATAAGAACTTGAAGCACTACATGGGCTTTTTGCATCTGACTTAACAGTCATTTAGTATTCCGGGATTTCTCTATGAATGTGTGCATCACTTCTCAAAGAAAAATGCCACTAGAATTACTGTTTGGAAATCACAGAGACCTTGAAGGAGGAAGGAGCATTCTTCATCTTGCTCATAGCTGGAAATGAAGACTCTTCTAGGGCATTAAAATTCCTTGTTGAGGTGTCTCATCAAATTGAGGTAGTAAAAATCAACAAAAACAAGGGATTTAGTTAAATACCCTTTCCAGCTATAAAAGAGGCACATAGTCTTTGCTGTAACATACATCTAGAACTTCTAGGGGCCACTGAAGAGGAACTGCTGAGCGCTCACACACTCTCATCTTGTTTGATGTGAAGATTAAGCATTAATTGTCTGGCTACATTTAATGTGCTTCATTTGCTTTTTTAAAAAACCTGGAGAACTGGGAGATGAAACTCAGGGTGGAGACCACAGTTATATGAGAAACAAAATCTAACCTTTCCCCCATCATGACATAGTCCAGTGGCAGCGTATTTCACAAAGAAATAGCATTGAATTTTTATGATGCAGAGAGAAAATATTGTGCTCATCCCCTTAACGTACTATGGTTTCTTTCTGGCTGTTTCCATCCAGCTATTATTTTGGAAAGAACAACATGTTACAAGGAATCCTACTTAACAATGTATAGTCTAGTTTGACCCTGATATTCTTGGCTTAGTAATAAGCATACAGGAGAAGAAGGTGGTGGCATACTTTATTTTTGATTTACTAGGAATTTACAACTACAGCCTTCGGTGAAGCATAGATATTTCATATGGAAAAGGATTTAAGCCTAGAAAACATGGCAAATGTATAATTTATTGTAGCGAATGGGAAATAGGGTGCAGTCAAGGAATCCCACATTGCAAATGTTATGTACATGTCTGCTGAAGTCTTCATTTAAAGAATTAAAGACAGATATACGGACAGGGTTTTTTTCTAATGTACTGGTCTCCTTGGAAGGCTTACTTAGATCTCCTAAAAAGTTCAGGATAGTTATTTCAAATTTTGTTGATTCCTTGACCTAGCCATCTCGTAAAGTGCCAGGAAAGTGTGATTTTGATAAAGCGAAGAGGAGATGCCGGGAAGAGAAGGGAAAAAAAAACCTTTGCTGCTGCAATAGGTGGATAGCTCTGCAGAATTTCTGGTTTTCTGTTGGGGTTGGTGTTGGAATGCATCAGCCTACGTCAAAGTAAAAGATCATACCTTTTGCTCTAGAGCACATTCCTTCTTTGATCCAGGCAAAAAGCAAAACTATTTCGTTATGCTCCTGAGGTTTAGGTGATAGTTACTTTTCACACTTTGTCAGCAATGTGGCAAATGAGAAAACACGTTGGAAGTGTGTAACTTACCCCCCGATGTTTCATATTCATTTTAAACAGAAAAGCAGCCAAGGATGCCTGTGAGTTTCAGTGTGACAATATCTCTCAAGAAAGAATTCTTGATCTCTTTCCTTTCTTGAGACTTCTCTGGCCAAAAGTCCTGTCCTGCGTATGTGTTTCTGATTTGTCCTAATTTTGACCAGGAGTTCTATGGAACCCTTCATAGAACGCCATATGGGGAGATATGGTTGTATTGTATTCTTTTTAGACAAGTTGCTAGCTGGGCTTGCGAATTAGATGTTTCCCTAGATATATGGTCCTTA
This sequence comes from Pogona vitticeps, assembly GCF_051106095.1. NCBI lineage: Eukaryota > Metazoa > Chordata > Lepidosauria > Squamata > Agamidae > Pogona > Pogona vitticeps. Next base: position 11,323,205 of record NC_135793.1, on the reverse strand, counting down.
TCACTTATTATGAAGTATGGAATGTTTAATGTGTCTTCCATCACTTAGTGGACAGGTGTGGAATCTGCTTTGCTCAGGAAGATCCTCGTACCAGGGTCTTCTTAATCCCCCTTGCTCTACTCCCTCAGCAGTTCTGTCAACTTAGTTCAAAACGTTCACAGTTCAAAAGTTGAATTTCTCACAATGAGGGCTTCTAGCTAGAAATACAAAGTTCCATAGTTCCTCTGGTTCTATTGGTCTCCATCTTTGTGTCCTAACTCTCTCTCTGGTTCTTCACCTGATCCAGGCCAAATATGCATACACGTTACATCTCCATCAGGCCTCCTGTTAAGTCAGACGCATGTGTAAAAAAGGAAACTGGCTGCCCTTTGCAAAGATGGCGGCTGCGGCTTCATTTAGGGTAGGGAAGCTGCAGCTGCCATCTTTGCAAAGGAATCCAGGCTGCCCTTTGCAGGACTGGATGAATCCCAAGCCAGACTTAAGATTGCTAGGACAAATATCAACAACCTCAGATATTTGTATTGAACTTTAATTGTTGTGAGCCGCCTAGAGACCTCTGGGTAGATTGGGCAGCATAGAAATTAAATCAATAAATCAATAAATCAATAAATCAATAAATAAATATGCAGATGATACCACTCTGATGGCAAAAAGTGAAGAGGAATTAAAGAACCTCTTAACGAGAGTGAAAGAGAAGAGCACCAAAAATGGCCTGAAGCTCAACATCAAAAAAACTAAGATCATGGCCACTGGTCCCATCACCTCCTGGCAAACAGAAGGGGAAGATATGGAGGCAGTGACAGATTTTACTTTCTTGGGCTTCATGAGCACTGCAGATGGTGACAGCAGCCATAAAATTAAAAGACATCTGCTTCTGGGGAGGAAAGTGATGACAAACCTAGACGGCATCTTTAAAAGCACAGACCTCACCTTCCCAACAAAGATCCATATTGTCAAAGCTATGGTTTTTCCTGTAGTGATGTACAGAAGTGGGAGCTGGACCATAAAGAAGGCTGACCGCCAAAGAATTGATGCTTTTGAATTGTGGTGCTGGAGGAGACTCTTGAGAGTCCCCTGGACTGCAAGGAGAACAAATCTATCCATTCTAAAGGAAATCAACCCTGAGTGCTCAATGGAAGGACAGATCCTGAAGCTGAGGCTCCAATACTTTGGCCATCTCATGAGAAGAGAAGACTCCCTGGAAAAGACCTTGATGTTGGGAAAGTGTGAGGGCAAGAGGAAAAGGGGACGACAGAGGACAAGATGGTTGGACAGTGTCATTGAAGCTACCAAAATGAATTTGATGTAACTCCATGAGGCAGTGGAAGACAGGAGGGCCTGGAGTGCTCTGGTCCATGGGGTCACAAAGAGTCGGACATGACTTAACAACTAAACAACAAAACAAACTTGGATGTCCAATATGCAATCTTCACCAAAGTTGGCAGGCATGTTGGGGAAAGACATAGGAAGCTCCTTTGTGATTCCAGATTTTCTAAGTACCTGGGGAAGCTTTCCTGAGGGTGTCCTCTTTATGACCTTTAAATCATGGGTCCATGATCCAATATTCACCAGTCTTTCAGCAGTTATAGAAAAGCTTCTTAGGAAGCTTCCCTGCAAATATGGTGTCTCTTGGTGCTTGGGGGCCAGCTTTATAGCCGTTTAAAGCGAAGATGATTCAACAGATTGATTCATCAAAGAATATTCGTATATATGTATTTGTTGATCCGTTAACCTTCACGAATCATGAATCAAAACATCACATTTTTTTATATATTTTCCCCATCTCTAATGCTAACAAATTGGAACAAGTTCAGAGGAGGGCAACAAGAAAGATCAGGGGGCTGGAAACCAAGCCTTATGATGAAAGACTGAAAGAACTGAGCATGTTTAGCCTTGAGAAAAGAATACTAAAATGTGGTATGGTAGCACTTTTCACATATTTGACATATTTGAAAGGCTGTCATACAGAGGAGGGGCCAGATGTGTTCTCAATCATCCCAGAGTGCAGGAGATGCAACAATGGGTTCAAGTTAAAAGAAGCCAGATTTCAGTTGAATATGAGGAAAAACTTCCTAACTGTTAGAGCAGCACAACAGTGGAACCAGTTACCTTGGAAGTTGGTGAGTGCTCCAGCACTGGAGGCATTCAAGAAAAACTTAATCACCTGGCAGATATGCTTTGATTGTATTCCTGCATTGAGCAGAGGGTTGGACTTGATGGCCTTGTAGGCCCCTTCCAACTTCACTTTTCTATGATTCTATGTATATGAGGAATCATGGAACCCTGAGTCACTCAACAAGCTAATGGTCAAGGTATTGAACAGGAGTCCACCAGCTGCACTGCCATTCACAAAGGGACACAATGTAAGGGAAAATTCTAGAAGCTAACCCCTATTTTAATTGGTTAACCACTTTTCAGCCAAACACAAAGCAATTGTCAGGACTGTTTTTCAACAAGTGTAAATGGTAGTGAGCAGAAGAGGGTATCCTGTAGACCAGTGGTCCCCAACCTTGGGCCTCCAGATGTTCTTGGACTACAACTCCCAGAAGCCTTCACCACCACCTCTGCTGGCCAGAATTTCTGGGAGTTGAAGTCCAAGAACATCTGGAGGCCCAAGGTTGGAGACCACTGCTATAGACCATCCTGACTGCTGCCATGGGTGTGGTCAACATTCAGGCTGTCCTTTACTATGTAAAGCTTGGCATCCTTCTTCCTGCTGCCTATGTGGGAATGATATTTTGCAGCAATATCGGGCCATTTCCTAGCTTTTCAAAATGTTGAGTACAGAAGCACAAGGCCCCACATTTATAAACCTGAGGGTTGTTGTTTTTTAAAATTAAAAATGGAGTTTCCTGGCTTTTTAAAACAGAAATTTAAATATACATATGCTACCAACAAACCCAATCAGAAATTTGCCTCATTTGTAATTACCCAGTGGAGAAGAATTCCAGAAGGTGAGCATATGATCTGTATTATGGTGACTGGGAGAAGACAGAAGCGAGAACTGTCTGGCTGTGGTTATAGGCCACAGAGGATGAGATGGTTGGACAGGGTCATCGAAGCAACCAACGTGAATTTGACCCAATTCCGGGAGGCAGTGGAAGATAGGAGGCCCTGGCGTGCTCTGGTCCATGGGGTTACAAAGAGTCGGACATGACTAAACGACTAAACGACGATGACGATAGTCCCTCTGGGTCAAAATATTTTGAAGAAACATTTTGAACTTTATGAAATAGTGACGTAAAGGTGTGAGTAGGTACAACACATACAATGGGCAAACATATTTGCATCTGCACAGGGTAAAAGCAATTTTTTTAAAATCACAATTTGAAAACCCTTTCCCAAATGTCCCCATATTTGGCACAGAGCAAGAGAAGACATTCTGCTACATCTGCGCCAAATTTGGTGCTGCTCTGAGGTCCAATTTCGTAGCTATATCTTTTTGTTTGGGGCACTACTATTTTTAATTCGACTTGCAAAATTGATTCCTGGTGCCAGCGCAATAAATTGGTGCCCTCCCGGGCCCCAATAATACTCAATTGGATGACCAAATCTTATCCCTTATATATCAAAAGTTCTACATTTCTATGTGATGCATGAGTATCGTCTAGTTCAGCTCTTCCTTCTGAAATTAGTTTGAGGCAGAGGCTGAAAATCGTGGCTCCCCCCTTAAGAGGTTGAATCTCACAGCCGCTGAGGTATGCAATTATCTTATTTATGTAAAATGTTGGATCAAAAAATGCAACAGATGCTAAAAAAAGCGTATTGGCACATCCAAGCTATGTTCTATGGACACCTATCTTTCTTCACGGATGAGTGGTGAATAATATTCTTCAAGAGACAAGATGTTGCTCCAGAATTCCTTTATCATTAATCTCAACTTTAATATGTGTATTTTTTATTTTTTGCTCATAAGCCCTATGCACATAATCAGCTTGAAAGCATGTACAGCTTGAAGGGGGATGGGAAAGTGGAAACGCAGATAAGCCCCATGCTCTGAATTCCACTCCACCTAGCAGTTATGTATGTAGACTTTCACACTTTCAGCATGAAGTTCTGCATAGGTATTGCATCCATGTTCAGAAGAATGTGTTTAACAACAGTGTTTCTATGATCAGGAGCCTAGATATAGAAGGATGGCTGAGCATGGAAAATGCTGTAACCATGTTTAACTGAGGACACATACAGATTTTATGCTGAAAGAGAGGGCTGCATGGTGGGACTTATGTGTGCACCCCTATTCCCATCATCCTTTGAGTCCTACATGCTCTCAGGCTGTAATTCTGGATAGGGTTATTATGTATAGCTGCAACAGTGGTTCTCAACTATTGGTCATCCAGGTGTTTTGGACTTCAGATCCCAGAATCCCTGGTAATTGGGGTGTCTGGAAGCTGACATTCAAAACATCTGGAGGACCGATGTTTTGAATGTCTGTATGATCAGATATGGTCATACCAATTTGACACTCTCTAACTGCTATGGCCTCAACCTGTAGAACTCTTGGATCTGTTGTCTGGTAAAGCCCTTACAACGGTCTGTAGGAGTTCTCTGTGCAACTTCTTGAACCGCAAAGCACACATCCTGGAATGCATACGATGGAGCTACAGGTGTTAAAGTGGAACCAGACTGCTGTAGCTGTGCAATGTATATACTAATTGCGCCTCTTTTTCCAGAACCCAGCAGGAGGCAAATAGATAACATCTCAAAATCCAGGTAATGTTTCTCAGCCAAAAACTGCTATCATTCCAGAGAGTTTACCTAGTCAAATTATTTCCCCATATTGGCGTCTGGTATCAATTCATAAAAAGCAGAGAGAGAGAGAGAGATCACAAAACATGCTGAAATAGTCCAGTGAATGTACACATGTGTTTTGATGAAATCAGCACTGCTGTTCTGAAATAATATTACCAAACATTTTTGAAAGACATTTCTTACAATATCTCACTCCAGCATAGGGGTCATTACCCACATTAATGGAGCTGTGCAGATAAATCTCTAGGCAGCAGACTGAAACACAAAACCCTAAATTAAGTCTGCAGCCCTTTATTCTGACCAGTCAGCCCGAATAAATCAGTTTGGCACTTAGTGCGAAAACACTGGTTATGATACCTATGGTACAGAAGCTAGTTTAAACTGGGTCATATAGGAGAATCTCTGCCTTGAGTGTTCCGGAGCCTGCCAGAGTTTGTGAATGAAGCAGAGAGATGCAGCAAGATTTTTCTTCTTTTTTGCCCTCTAAGAAGTATTTCTGCCTCCTTCGTAATTTGTAAGGGCCCTAAATGAGCGTTCAGATTGTAGGGAATAGCCAAATGTTTAGCCTAATGGCTACATTGGCTCTGGGCTTGGCCTGCCCTACACACACAGCGAGTGACTGATCCCTCTGAAAGTGAAGTGGCTTGTCTTCGGATTGTCCAGTTGGGTTATCAAGAACATCCTTGTGATTTCACACATGAGCAGGCAAGGGTTGGGAAGAGACCAGAACTATTCTGGGGCAGTTGATTGGGAAGACAGAAATAAAGTGAATCTGGATAAATGGGGGCCAGAATCTGGATAAAACCTTAACCTAGTTAAACCAATGTGCAACCCAGAACCAGGAGTGGAAAAATATGACTACGTGGCATGCAAATATACCCTGCAGCTAGAGCAACTGTCACTATTTCTGCTATAGTTTATATTCTGTATCCCTTTAACTCTTCTCCTTTCAGCAAGCTTTCTCTGCGCAGTTTTTTTTCCTTCCTTCCAATAAATCTCATGGGATTTCACAGATATTTCATGGGTTTTTTCCTCAGACAAAACTCTCATTTGCAAAGAATTATTACAACTGTTCAAAATATTGCCGTTCCTTTGCAAGAATCCCCACCTAGGGCATTGGGCAGGGCAAAATTTACCAGCTTCCCTTTAGGCAAAGGCCAAACATGTGGGGGAAGGGGAGGGGAAATGAGACTGGGGTCTTGTCTTCACAGGAAGCATAGAAGGCTCTGTCTTGCAGGGGAAAGTGCTCGTGAGACATCTTGGCATAGGGGAAGTTTCTTTTAGCATTTCTTATCCCTAACGCTGACATTGTTAATAAGAAAAAAAAGTGGGCAATGCTTGTCTGCATTCTTCAAACTTGCATTGCCTGAAGGCTGTTGTGTTCAGTGAAGAAAATATAGTGAGAACCAAATGGTAGCATCTTCTCTCGCTCATTGTTTTGCTGCCCTTCTGCACCCTTTCTTCCACAGATTCTGTCATTATTCCTGGTTTAGTATTTATTCACGATGAGCTCTGGTCAAGGAATATCAAGATTCAACACAAAACCATCTGCTACGCCAAACGCAAGCTTACTCCCCCCCCCCATTTTATGTGCATTTTCAGAATCAGCAGCAGACAAAAAGGTCTCTCTACAAATTGAAATGGCACCAAAAAACAGGGAGAAGAGAGAGAATGTGAGGTCGTAGCCCTTCCATTTCCAAGCCGTCTGAACCACGGCATTTATGAGAAACAAACAAAAAAAAGTGTGTTGGGTAGCACAGCCATCGCTTGCACAATTTTCATATTTGACTGGAGGTAGATATTTATGCCTAATTAGATATCTTACAAGGGACGTGGTGGCACTGTGGGCTAAACTGCAGAAGCCTGTGCTGCAGGGTCAGAAGACCAAGCAGTCGTAAGATCGAATCCACGCGACGGAGTGAGCGCCCATCGCTTGTCCCAGCTCCCGCCAACCTAGCGGTTCGAAAGCATGCAAATGCGAGTAGATAAATAGGTACCATCTTGGTGGGAAGGTAAACAGCGTTCCCTGCCTAAATCACACTGGCCATGTGACCACGGAAAGATTGTCTTCGGACAAACGCTGGCTCTATGGCTTGAAGAGCGGGATGAGCACCGCCCCCTAGAGTCAGACACGACTGGACAAAAATTGTCAAGGGGAACCTTTACCTTTAGATATCTTACATGCAGTCAGGCAATCTGTGTGTTGAAGAAAGGGAAGTTGGACAGTGTGTAACTGCAGGCCCCCAGACTCTCATAGCAGACACAGCTCCCGTTTCGGAGTGCTCCGTGGAACAACAATGAGCAATCCAGTTAATGGTTGTTGTGGGTTTTTCGGGCTTCTTGGCCGTGTTCTGAAGGTGGTTCTTCCTAACGTTTCGCCAGTCTCTGTGGCAGGCATCTTCAGAGGACAGCCGAACAGTTTGCTGTCCTCTGAAGATGCCGGCCACAGAGACTGGCGAAACGTTAGGAAGAACCACCTTCAGAACACGGCCAAGAAGCCCGAAAAACCCACAACAACCATTAGATCCTGGCCGTGAAAGCCTTCGCGAATAAATCCAGTTAATCATGGATGGATTTTACCTGCTTAGATGGAGAGGTTACGAATGCCAAATTTTCATGATGAAATGTTTTTAATTGTACATCCTGGTCTACTGATGACCGGGCTGAAAAAAAAAAGCATTCATTGCCCTTTCGTACTCCCCTTGTTCATCCTGTCTCCTTTATGATGCCTTATTTGGTTCTCCAGGTTGTGCTCTATTCATAAAACTCCACAGCTCTGCTCATGACACACTATAATTGATTCACCCCTCCAAGCCGAGAGGATCGGTTTGCCTGACCTAGATTTCCGTAGGTCAGGCAGTAGCTGTTATCTCCACTGTATCTAGTGGTAGAGCTGCTATATAGGCAGTGGGACTATTTGACTGTCATCGGGCTTAGAAAGGTCACTTGTGTTAACATTCTCTATGCCCTGCAGTGTTGTTTAACTGCCCTTGGTGGCAGCCAAAGTATCTGCATTATCACTATTGAATCCATCTACTCCTGATCTCCTCTCTCCAAAGTGTCTCATGAATATGTGGGAAAGGATGATAAATTCCCTCCCAGTAGTGTTTAAGATGGAAGCTGACCACTTTCTTGCATTTCCCCCAAGGGAGGTACAGTACTTGTTAGAAAAAGGAAAACAACTGTCACTTTCAGGTTTTTTTGCTATGGTATTTTGCTTCCTTCCTAACACACGCACACACACACACACACACTTGCTTCAGTCATTTGCAATGCCATTAGAATTTTCAATATTCTCATTTTTTTGTAATGCTTTTCCATTAACAGATAGGAAAGAATGAAATATCTTCTTGTTCAAAGCACTCTTCAAACCTGCATGTTTCATATACTGAAATTCAATACCACAGGATGCTTACAAATGGAAAATTTTTGTCAGTTCTACTTTCTCTTGCATTCATATTTTTAAACTGTACGCTATTTCCATCCCAAAGATGTGATTTTCTAATTCTTCGAAAAGGAGGCTAAAATGCATTTCAGCCCCCATGTTTCCTGATTCAGTATCTGTAACTATTCATGATATGAAGATGATCGTGCTGCGTTTGCCTGCCACTTTGCTCTTAAAGATGAAGAGTGCCTGAGAAAAAGAAGAATAATTACTGATAATAATATAATGTTGTTTCAGTGTCATAAACATGATTGTACCAAGATTCTAAAGTTTTTTAAGATTTAAGAGACTAAGTCTTTTATGAATAAAGCCCAGAGAGATGAATTCCTCAACTGTGGTATCTCTCGTATTTGGTTTTCCATTAAAAAATCTGCAAAGTTTGGTAAATCCTTAGCAACAAGGAACAGCTACCAGCGTGAATGGCTTTAAAGAGCCGTTCAAATCACACAGTACATGGCTGCTAATTGTGATGGGTCTAGTTCCCTTCTGATATTAGAGGCACAATGTCTGTGTTGCTATGGGACAAGGATAATGAGAGGAACGATGTGATGTCCTGCTTATAGGCTTTCCAAAAGCATCAGGCAGTCTATTGTAGGAACACAGCGTTGGAGTGTAGGTAATTTTTTTTTGCCTGATCCTGTAGAGCTGTCCTTAATTTCTCATGGATAGTGGGCATGAACAGCTGAATGGGAAAACCAGCAGACAATAAAAATGTAATGCAGACAGTGAGTTCAAAGGCAATGTGCAATTGATATGAACTAGTCTACCCCTCCTTCAGAACTGGAGAGAGAAGAGCAATGTAAGCTAAATGAATGGGAGTCATGATTTGGTAACTAGAGGACGTGGGGAAGCTCTGCTGTAAAAGATCTCAACATTCTTTTTTGCATGGTTCACTGAGCCCAAGGCAGGACAAAGGTCCAGATGTTAAACTCAATATATGCTCTTAGAAAAGGACAACAAATGTGCATTGTATATATGCCACCGTATAAAACTGTGTACCCGTAACCTAAATGCCCTGAGTGCAGTCCTTATTCTATCAAGAAGGATTTGAAATAACTGAGAAAATAGTAAAGGGCAATTGAAAAGGTCAAGGTATACGTTTCCTTCTCTCAGAGAAAGGCTTAGAAGATTTTGGCTTTGTCATACTGAGAAAGATAACAAGAAGTCGTGTACTTAAGACAGATGCCAGCATCAGATATTTTTTTTTTGAAAAAGAGGAACTCTGCATGTTTGATTCCTCCTGATTTTCTCTGCAGAATCCCCCCCCCCCCATTCTTCCACAAATTTGATTTGTATGAGTGACATATCACAGCTATTGGAAGCTGCCTTTTACCTGGTCAAATTTCGTGTTCAACTAGGCCAGTATTGCCCATTCTGGCTAACAGCATTTCTCTAGGGTTTGGTACAAGAGTCTTTAACTCATCCACTGCCTAAATCTAAGACTTCTTGTTCACAAACTTATGTACTCTACCAGTGAACCATGACATATCCTGGAGTTGCAGCATGTATTTGAAATCTTATGGAACCTCCCCATAGAATGCTATGCTACTGTTTCTCCCCATCTTAGAATCATAGAATAATGATGTTGGAAGGAACTTATAAGGCCATTGAGCCCAACCCCCTGCTCTATGCAGAAATACAAATCAAAGGATATCTGCCAAGTGGTTGTCCACATTTCTCTTGATTGCCTCCAGTGTTGGAATAATCTCCTGAGCTCCCTGGACATCACAGTGAACCTTCACAAGCAGAAGCGCTGTAGATAGCCTCCTTCCTTCCTTCCTTCCTTCCTTCCTTCCTTCCTTCCTTCCTTCCTTCCTTCCTTCCTTCCTTCCTTCCTTCCTTCCTTCCTTCCTTCCTTCCTTCCTTCCTTCCTTCCTTCCTTCCTTCCTTCCTTCCTTCATTCATTCATTCATTCATTTATTTATTTATTTGGAAGGCTATGTTTTGAGACAAAATCAGCCCCATCAACAATATTGGTTGTACATCGTTTAAGAAGAGAATCTAACAAAAACATATAGGTCAATGCTTAGACATTCTGTACAGCTACAAGCATTCCTTAGGTGCCTGCTTGCCCTTGTTAAGTGTTCTCACAGCCCAGTAAGGTGAATTCATAATAAGGAAAATGCATAATAACAGCAGGTTGACATTATCAAAAATTCTCAAAATCCACATGGATTTCTTCTCCATCTATATTCCACGAGTGTTGTTGATTACTTGCAGCAAAATTGACAAATGAGAATAAATTTCCCCCTTCACAATGGTCTGTTTTTCCTTGAAGGTCTTGTCATGACACTGTTCTTTTCTGGAAAGCCAATATGAGTCATAGTCTACTTGCACTATGCTGAAGTGTGTGGTTGGACCATAGGTCACTGGAAAGCACATCCTTCGTATGTAAATGGTCCAAAGTTTAAACCCTGGCATCTCCAGTTAAGCGATGACATCTCCAGTTAGGAGATGACATTGACGTGACACTGTTCTTTTCTGTCTTTTCCCCTGCCCATGTGCAGTGGGCTGAGAATTGGCAGGGACCATAGGTCACTGGCAGAATGAATATTTTGCATATAAATGGTGCCATGTTTAAAATCAGGCATCTCCAGTGAGAAAGGGCAAGTCGTAGGTGACATGAAAAAGCTTTGTGCTGGAGATCTGAAAGAATCACGGCAAGCCAGAGCAGGCGATACTGGGCTAGCTGGGGAAATGGTATGACCTGTTGTGATGGAGTTCATTTGAAATTTCCCTCCATAGGGGAAAAGGTTCATCCCCTTCTATTAATACCCTGGAAAACTCCTGTTTGTTTGAACAATACTATCTTGTGGCATTATGCAGATTAAAAGGTTTTATTTCGCATAAGCTTTCATGGACTGCATCCCACTTTTTTGCTCCACAAACAATTACATTTAACATATAAAAATAACACATTTAAGCCCTTTAAAACACAATTAAAATTCTGGATTTCTACCCAAAACAAATCAGATTTATAAAACTGTGCCACACCAAACATAGATTTAAAATAAGAACTCTGGAAAAATTGCAGTATTCTGTAAAAATTTGCTCCACTATTTATTACCGTCAATAGAAGATGTACAGTCTACGTAGTAAGATTATAATCTCATGAAGAGACCATCTTATGTCCCTCTAAAATTTACCCTGAACATTGTATCCTTAGAAGTTTATGAAGATACTTAATCATATGTACAGAGTCTTTCATTTATCTCAAACCACAAGGATATGTAAACTCAAAACCAGCCATTTTCTTATGTCTTCCATGTCTAGCTCAAGGCATCAGTTTTTGGAGATCCTTTAAATAACAAAGGGAGTATCAGGGAAATTTTTGTGTAATGGTGCTGCTTTAAACAGTGATGTGGTTGCACTATCCATCTGTAGAGAAACATCAGTCACTTCCAGCCTCAAAATCATTTTGGCAAACTGTTTCATTCTGTTTTGCTTTTTGGACTACAACTTCAAGAGTCCCCCAGAGAACATGAGCAGTGTTTTCTATAGTCCCCCAAAATAACTTTTCTAAGTTCCCTACAAACACTCCATGCAAACTTAAATTGCTTAGTTACATTTGTTTCATATGGAATATCTCTATAGCCAAGTACTCGGTGTGAAGTTCTCTTGTACAGGGTATGCTGTCTGGACGCTTAATATTCAGAAACAATCTTAGCTTCTCTCTAACTCCATTCCATATCTCCATAAACTTTAGGGCTTCCGACCACAGTTATAGCTTTTCTAATTCTTGAAAGGCAAATAATTTAAATTGAAATCCTGATTTGGTTATGTGTCCTTGTTTTGGGTAGTGGTGGTGATGATAAAAGTCATATTTAATCTTGAATACCTTGAAGATCCATGATTTCATTGGTACTAGTGGGCCCTCTGCCAGGGCAGATTGTAACCACTCTGCACACATGCTCTTATTTGCTGTGGCCAGTGCATCACCTAATCCCTAACCTTCTGGCAATGATTTCCCCCCTACATTTCTAGAACACTCATCAGGTACTAGACAAACAGTCTGCAAGGGGCATACTAGGAGCCTTGCCATCTTGGTGGGACTTGTCAGGACCAGCTGACCACTGGCATAATGGGAGAGAACCTAGAAACATCTATATGCCACAATGAACGGACAAAGTAAACTTTATGGAGACATACGTAGCTTATCATTGAATCAGAATGAGCTGATAGTCACTTTCTGACATTTCTTCCACTTTAAAACAAAGAACCTCCTTCTCTGAAGCAGGTGAAATGTCCACATAATCCACTAGGCTCACATCTGTGGGATGGCAGAATACAAAGTCCCTATTCAAAATGTCTTATTATTCCCATTTCAAATAATCAATAATTATCCTGTTTGTTAATTGAATAAACTGCAAATCAGATTTGTTAACTTTATTATCCTTTGAAATCTGATTACACATCCTACTATCTTCCAAAAAGCATTCTCCAGATTAATCGAGTTACCTAAAATATTGTACGAGTAAATTAAAACTCCCATTTAACTGAACTCCTTCATTTGTTTGTGTGTTATTTATTAAGTAACTCCACCAAGATGATTCTAAGCTGAGGGTCCATGTGATGAAGAGATCTGTGATGTAACACATGCATTATCATTAACAGTGATTGTTCTTCCAGTTTGCTCATTTACACTGCAGTGATAAGAGGGAAAATATCTAAAAAGATAACTTTTAGCTTTGCCAGTATGTTTCCAATGTTTGCAGTTTCTGTCTTCTATAATGAACAATAATGCTCTGGAATATTACCAGCTTTTAGAGATTGTTATTGCTCTCTTTGAGATACAAAATTAACTGTGCATTGCTTAATTCTGAACCCACCACCACTCATTGTCCATGTATTCCTGGACATAGAGGGTACCATTTAAAAAACATAATTTATTCTTGTCTGCGACAACCTTGGCAACAGAAAGCAAGAAGATAACTGCACAAATCTTGAATTCTGTGTAAACTCACCATAATTCTACTTCCTAAGAGAGATTCTCTTATCAGGAGGCTTTTTGATGGCCGCCTTCTCCGTTGTTCTACTCTTCAGATTTTATCTAATGCACAAAGATAAAACCAGTGTAAAGCAACAAACAGCATCCTTTTCTTCCAAATAAAATCCTGTTTACAGCCTTGTTTGTTCACAGACCATTTCTGGAAGTAAAACCTAAAATATTCTTTCTATCAGGATATTTTTTTTGTACCAGTCCTTTTGTTTTCCCTGTTTGGGTTTCCCATTTGTGTTTTCCCATTCAAAGCTCAAAAGAACCATTAAATAATGCTCAAAAAAAGCAGAGGCAAGACGACAGAGAACCAACCTACTTCAAAAGTAGGCAAGAGTACTTGAGGAAGAAAAATAACCAGCAGTACTACTTTATATTACCATTTTCACACACTCCAGTGGTACACTGGAACTGTCACAAAGTTTAACATCCAAGTTGAAACGCCCTCAGAAAAACAAATAAACAAACAAAGCTCCCTCTTCCCCAAATGAGGAAAAACAAGCAAGCAATTAAAGGCCAAAAAGTACAATAAAAGCCTCTCAAAACCAAAACTACTAGAATATGAGGTTTCCCTCCCTGCTACCATTTGATCTTTGCCTTCCCTTCTTTGAGTTCAGGAGGCAGCAGCAAGCAGACTAGGTATCAGCGAAAGAATAATCCAAGAAAGGGAAGGATCAAAACAAACAAGCAAACGCACAAAAAGAAGGGAACAAATTCCCAGATAAACTGGGAGTATAAAAAATTATCCCAAGGAGACATGGTGGCACATGGAGGCTGCTGGGAAGCAAAAATAATCCCCCCCCAAAAAAAATCAAGAAAGGGGGGCAAAAAAGGGAAAGGATCCAAGATGGGGGCGCAATATGCATGAATGTATACAGGCATGCATGTAGGTAGCAATCCTTCAAAATGAAGGGTGGCAGGAGTTCAGCACACAGCAATCTGCAATGAAGGTCTGACGCAAAAGGTTCCAGGATAGACAATGGGTGAAAGAAAGATTACATGAAAGAGGGATGAGGGAAAGAAGATGAAAACCTGTGAAACTTTCATATACCCCACTTTCGGAAAGAGAAATTATTTATGTTTAAGGGGCTGTCTTTCAACAATTGATGAAAGAACAGGAAGTACATTTAAAAAAGCCTCTTTCGTGTTGTGGATCTCTAACTTAAAAATAAAAGGCTGATTTTTGTGTCAAACACACTTGTGATGTTTGTTACTCATACTCTCTCTCTCTCTCTCTCTCTCTCTCTCTCTCTCTCTTGTATTTGCAAAAAGCTGAAAGGGAAGTAAATGTTTCTTCCCCTGAAGTGTAACAACAGAGGTGGGTGTTAATTTAGATAGAGTTCACAAGGAAGCAATATAATGCTGCAAGCATTTTAGTAAATAGAAAACTGCTCTACATCTTGGGTAATGCAGTGCTGGCATTAAGTAGATTGAACAGTTTGCTGAGGAGAAATCCAAAACCACTTTGAAGAGAGTTGTTGCTCAATTGGCAATCATTGTACAGGCAGTTTCTACTGATTTAGCATCTGGTAGTCAGTCAGAATTCATAATTCTGAATAACTGTGAAATGCTGCTCAGACTCTGGCTTGTTCCACTTGATTTTTTATTTTATTTCTTTCCCCCTTTCCTTTCCTTCCCCCCCCCCTTTTTCGGAGAAAAAAAAAGCAAGAGTGCTGGAAGAAATCAGAAAATCTCATTAGGGAAAAAAATACATCCTGTTTGTATTACTTCTCTAAAGCACAGTCTTGATATTCTTGCCATCGCTTGCTCCTTGTAGCTTAGAGGGGCTGTTTGTGAGACCTATACTTTGTCTAATTTAGCCCAGATTAGAGCAAAAATTGACACAACATCAAATCCTTTGAAGCAAGTGACACCAAATAAGGAGGTTGTGCTGGTTTAGCTATACCCAGGCCTAGGGCAAAGCCAGGGCAAATCCTAGAACAGATATTTTGCATGTGATCAGCTCCAGATCCTGGGTTATTGATCACTGATTACTGAAGAAACAAGAAAACTCTACAGACCAAGCCCCTGGCTCTATATGTGGGCAAGGACTGGGAGCCCATGGAGACTGACAAATCTGCAGGGACAGTAAACCAGAGGGTGTGCCCAAACTGGTCTTCAGTTGTTTTGAACTGGAGCTTACCACTCAAATCTTATATGCTCTCTGTGAGCTGCCCTTGCCTTATGACTCTGAGGGAGGCACCTCAGACTCTTCTATTAAATAGTGAAAACCCATGGAAGAATGTCCAACCAGCTTCTCATCCCTTCAACATCCAAGCCCATCTCTGTATAAAAATACTATTGATACTCTACTGGCCAGATACAGCATTTAAGGGGATGGGGATTTCAGGCGTTTGGGTAGAAATCCCTGGCAGTTGTCTCCAGACAAGGTATGGTTAGCTACAGAACTGTTGCTTAAGGTCCTGAAATCAATTCTTAGTCCCAGGCTCACAGCTCATGCTTTCCAAGATAGGCATGAGATTTCCAGAATCTGTGGACTATAGAATCCGGAAGTGTCCAAGGATTCTCCCACTCACTGAAAACCATGAATACTAAAACTGCTCCTCCTAAGACAATCACCTGTGTCACACTCTTGCTCTTCACATGAGCTATGCTCCAGAAGACACTCATAAATCTCAGAGGTAGCAAGCCATTTACTAAATTCGCAACATGCATATATGCACCTCACTTTATGCCTGCCTTATCCACAACAGGTGCTTTTCATGCACGAATGGACTATATTTGACCCCTGCCTTATGACTGCTCACTTTATTACCCGACTCATTTAGTATCCAACACTATATTTTAGGACCTCTGTGACTTGCACACTAATGTTTGGGAGGGCAACAAGAGAAAAAAAATCAGAAGAAGACAGAAATATCAGAGTCGGACAGGAGGAGCAAACAAAACAGTGCAAGACAGAGGATGGGAAAAGATAGACGAAGGGGAGAGAAGGAATAAGGAATATAGTAGAAGAACAGAGGGCACTGGGGACAGGAGATAAGAGGCCAATAGGTGCACCTTTCTAAGTCCCGAAAGCTGACAGCAGGCGTAGAGCAGCTTTCGGCTTCCCGGCTTCCAAAGGGCTTAGAAAGGTGCACCCACTGGCCTTTTGTCTCCTGTCCCCACGGGGACGGGAGGCAGAGCACAGTGGGGACAGAAGGCAGAGGGCAGCGGGTGCAGCTTTGGAAGCCCAGGATGTTTTTTCTTTGGCTGGAACGGATTAAATGGCTTTCAATGCATTCCTATGGGAAATGGAGCCTCGACCTACGGAATTTTCAACCTGCGGCCACAGTTCCAATACAGATGAATTCCATAAGTCGAGGGCCCACTGTACATACATGATATTTATACATGCTTACATATTACACATTATTTTGTACATCTATCATGAATGCAACTCTCTACCTCACGTTACCCAGCAACTAATACAACAGAGGTAGATATGTAGAGGTGATATGTAGTTTCTCCATGTGGTAGCCATTGTTGACCTTAATCTCCAGAACTGCACTAGTCTCTTTTCAAGGTATCTAAGTTGGCAGCCATTACCAAAGCCCTATTCTGGTGTTATTCAACCTGGTGCTATGAATAAGACTTTCCAGGGCTTTAAGAGCATACAAGCAGTTTGTTAAAGAAATCAGTGGTTTAGGTATCTGGCTGTGGAGCCAGAGGTTGGGAATTTGATTCCTCACTGCACCTCCTGGGAGAAAAGCCAGCCTGTGTAGCTTTGGGGGAGCTGCTTGGTCCCAGGAAGCACCCAGAAGAAGGGAACATTAAATCACTTCTGAGTATTTTCTACCTAGAAAAATAGCCCTCATAAGTTGGAATTGACTTGATGGCACATAATTATTATCATTGGAACTACAAGTAAGCATCTGATTTTTGGCTGTGGAATTGTGAAGAATGTGACAACGGAGATGGTGGGTCTAGGTGTTCCCCATGTTGGAAAATGCCTGACTGGGGCTTTCATCTTCTGGCAATAAATTCTTAAGTTTAATTAGGTGTTTTGTGAAGAAGTACTTCCTTTTATCTGTCCTAAATCTCTTCACAGTTCAACTTCAGTTGATGCCATTCTCTTCCAGCACTCTGAAAGAAGGGAAAAGGTTTCTTCTATCTGCTTTCTCCACAGCAGACATTTTTTTCCACAACTCTTCCATGTCTCCCCTTGCTCCCACTTTTTCTGAGAACCCAAATGATGCTGAGTGATAAGACACTGGTCTTATCCGATCTCATGGGTGAGCCACCAAAAATCCCACTTTCTGACTTCTGCAAATCAGAAAGTGAAGTAGATTGAAACATATACAAGAGAAGGTGTGAGAGGGGAGCTCCAAATGTAGCTTTGTATTTGAATCAAGTATTTCAAATGACTGTCACAGATTCTCCTGCCCTTTCTTTCCCCACATGATTAGGAGAGAATTAGCAAAAAATCAAACAAACTTTATGTCTTTCATAATGAAGAGAACACATCTGAAAGTTGTAAGTATACATTAACAAGAACATGCACACACACACACACACACACACACTTTGCTTTTTTCTTCATGGTTGTGCAACTAAAAAAAGAAGCGAAAAATTTAAAAGACCAAAATGTTGAAGCAGCATTTCATCTTGACAATGAAGAAAAAAAGGCATATATTCATAAGGAGCTGATTATATGTTTAATCTGTTCTCCGATAAGTTCAGAGAATGGATTTGTTTGTTGCCTTATGTTCATCCATCATATGTAAAGACAGCTGAACAGAGTCTCTTCAAAAGGGTCGGATGTGCTTTTTCCCCTACATGAGGCATCTGAGAAGTGTCGGTTGTTGATGGAAATGTTTTACAAGCTCTCTTTCCTTTTGTTGAACTCAAAACCATTTTGTGCATTGGGAGGATTGTCAACTTTGAAACCTACGAATACGAGGAATTTTGGGGGGGGAGGGGACAGACCATTCAAAGGACGTTCTCCCTGACCTGCAGTGGGAGGAAATAACATGGAAATATTTCAAAAGATGTCAAAAATCTTCCCAACTCCATCTGAAGAGTAATGGCTTGTAGCTATAGAGATGTATGATATGCAAAGATGTATTTTTGAATGCATATTACCTTTTGCATGAAAAGCAGTGCAGAGAATGAAGGACTTCCACTCTGGAGACCCAAGTTCAAAGCCAACAAAACCAAAGCAGGTACTACAGTGGCAAGTATATTCTCCTTTTTTAAAGTAGCTGTCCCATTAACATACAAAACAAAGTGTGGGGAAAGTATATTGCAAAAGCAACTGAAATGTTCTGAAGAGCAGTGATGAACTCTTCTATGCCGCACCAGGTAATTTTCTTCCACCCAAACTTTCTTACATATTATGGTAGTAGAGTAAAATAAGAAAATATTTATTGCCATTTACTGATTTTGCTGCCTTACCTTTTCCCACCTGATTCCACCACCAACCTTTGTTCAAATGATGAAACTTGCACTAATCACTGGCCAGTTTTATATGGTTATGAATTCTTGTGAAACACAATGGCTGAAATCCTGTTGCTTAGCTTAGTCCATCACACTAGAGTATACCCATTGGGAATGGAGAGAGTCAAAGCTTTTATAAGTTCCATTGCTTTAAATGGACCTATTCTAGTTCTCACTTCGTTTTCTGAGTAAATCACAACTACAGGACCACCATTTCAGTCAATGGAACTTATGAAGACACTGACTCCCCAAATCCCACTGATTCAATGGGCCTGCTAAGCAACATGTTTTTCCGCCACGGAGTTCATTGCCAGTATGCATATTAAGTGTGAACAGAATTGGAGCCTCAGGATTATTTATCTGGAAGGTAGGGTGAAAGAAACATTCCTGTCCTTGAGGAGAAAGGAAATATCTGCAGAGATACCTCATAAACAATAAGCAGGCAACTGGATGATTTGCTCCTACGTGACAGTGATTTGGGGTTTTTTGTGTTTTTTTTTTTTTTTTTTTTTGTCGGAATACAGTTTTGGGCACAAACAAGAACTCTGCATGTTGTACACAGAAAAGATGACAAAATATAAAAAAAATGCACAGACATCTCATAATCTCACTCAGCGGGGAGAACAACTTTGGAATGTTTCTCTCCCATCTGCAAGAATGAAATAATCAAAGATCATGGAATATGTCCCATTGCAACTGGGTGCAATGCTCCCTACATTGCAAACATCTGTTCTTAGTTACATGAGCATAAGCTGAAATGGAATTTGCTGACTAACATGAAGTGACTCCAGATGCACTCTAACAAAGCAGAGCGAAGAATCTGTGCAAAGGACCCCTTTTGTTTGAGCACTCGGATGAGATTTTCCCAAGCCATGGGCACAATACCCTCTCTTTCCAGCCATACATATTTTCTATACTCTGGCTATAATTGCTACCTTTCACCTCTTTTAAACCTGGCTGTCCTGCTGGTTTCTTTTCCAAACACTATCAAGTAAATTTGCTTTTTTTGCAGCTTCAACTGCTTTGTTTTTCTGTTGCTAATAGATAGTATGCTGTTCATTACAGCAGCTCAGATGTTTTAGTAGCCTTTAGAAGTAGTTTTTCTTGGAAAGAGAATAGAATAATTTCACAGAACAATCAACAGGTATTTACTTGAAAGAGTACACCAAGCATTGCTTACTGCTAAGTTTAAGATTCCAGTCATCACCACCTGTCTGAAGAGCAAAGAGCCATAACTGCAAATTGAGAAAAAAATCAGGAAAAGGTTGTATGGTCGTGGAAACAGTACAAATGCAGGAACAGGCAATACGCAGCACGCTTTGCTTTTCCTTTGCTTTGCTACCTTTAATCGACCCTTGAGGCGCTGCGGGCTAAACCACAGAAGCCTAAGCTGCAGGGTCAGAAGACCAAGCAGTCGTAAGATAGAATCCACACAATGGAGTGAGCTCCCGTCGCTTGTCCCAGCTCCCGCCAACCTAGCGGTTTGAAAGCATGCAAATGCAAGTAGATAAATAGGGACCACTTCGGTGGGAAGGTAACAGCGTTCCGTGTCTAAGTCGCATTGGCCGTGTGACCACGGAAGATTGTCTTTGGACAAACGCTGGCTCTATGGCTTGGAAACCGGGATGAGCACCGCCTCCTAGAGTCAAACACGACTGGACAAAAATTGTCAAGGGGAACCTTTACCTTTTACCTGAAAATAAGACCTAACCTGAAAATCAGCCCTAGTATGATTTTTCAGGATGCTCGTCATATCAGCCCTACCCCCAAAATAAACCTCAGTTAAGCTCCCAAAACACATATCTAATCATGTTCCATTGGAAGCATGATTTGAGAGCCTGCCTGCAGCTGAATTTGGTGGTGGATTTGCCTGTGGCCACTTTCTTGACTGGTTCTATATGACAAGGCAGTTGTCAGTTTTTAATAAGTGATGCAGCACATTTTCCCTGCCCTAATGGAGTCTTTAAAAGAGCCCTCAATTCCTCTGCCCCTCTGCTGAGGAGAAGAGAATGTGTTTAATTAGCCAATATCCAGAAGTGACTCTTTTAAGATCATCTTAAGAGCAAGATCATTTCCAGGCTTGGATGCCTATTTTCAAAACGTTGAGTCCTGTTCTGTCCCTGGCACTACCTTTCTCATACTGACTGGCTGTATTTCATTATTGTTTTATCTTAGATGGCTTTCAGAGGAGATTAGACAAATTAATGAATGATAAATCTATCAGTGGATTAGGGATGAGCACTTCCATCTTCCAGTTTTCCATTAAATTTATTTCATCCAGTTTCTAAATAAGGTTTGTTTTGTTAAAAAAAGTTAATAGGAACACATTGTCGGATATGCTTCATTGTATATGTACTTCTATATGCAATTTTGCTTAGGTAAAGGTAAAGGTTCCCCTTGACAATTTTTGTCCAGTCGTGTTCAACTCTAGGGGGTGGTGCTCATCCCCGTTTCCAAGCCATAGAGCCAGCATTTTGTCCGAAGACAATCTTCCGTGGTCACATGGCCAGTGCGACTTAGACACGGAATGCTGTTACCTTCCCACCGTGGTGGTCCCTATTTATCTACTTGCATTTGCATGCTTTCGAACCGCTAGGTTGGCGGGAGGCAATTTTGCTTAATATATACATTTTTATAAGCCTTTTCTCTTCATATAGTGAATTCCTGCTGGTATTTTCACTAATATACAAAGCATACTTCTGAGCACTTTCCTGTACAACATACTTTTTTGTACCTTTTAAATTGCAAAACCTCATTCTGTACATGTTTTTGCAAGAAATTTCTATTGATATTATATTCATATTACTTAATCTTAATTAATTGGAATCCTAATTACTCTGTGACTGTTTCCCCACATGCCAACATATTGCCTGCTTCCAAAACACGTTTCTTCTGGGATGTAAGAAAAAAACTACCAGATGACTAAGTTACATTAGAACAGCCTTCTAAGAGCAGCTGCTGTGTCTCTGTGTTGCTTCTCTCCCCCCACCCCCAGCCTCAAAGAAATGTTGTGTTTTGGAAGCAGGCAATGTGTTGGTCACAGATTAATTAGCAAATCTTTTGTTTGAAGTTTGGGATGGAAAATCCAGACCTTGTATGGACAACTGCCATGAATTTCTGGGAATCTTATCTACAAATTTTCTGTGTTGTCTTTTAAAGCTCCAGCCTGATGAAGTGGAATATTCTCCATGAAAGCTTGACATTTGTTTGATTTTTTAAAAGTGGTTCAATAAAAGTATCACACTACTCATGTAACTCTATAGGTTTGTTGATCATTATAGTTTTCAGATTGTGTTGAAGAAAGATAACGCTCTGAAGTAATGAAAGTTTGAAAGCATGTAAAAATGCAAGTAGATAAGTGGGTACCACCATGGTAGGAAGGTAATGGTGTTGTGTGTCTAGTCACACTGGCCACGTGACCATGGAAACTGTCTATGGACAAAACGCTGGCTCTTTGGCTTGGAAACGGGGATGAGCACTGCGCCCTAGAGTCGGACATGACTGGACTAAACGTCAAGAGAAACCTTTCCCTTTCCCTTAATGAAACAGTTTAAAAGATGCTTGATTCTAGTTCCTTGGAATATTTGAAAAAAAAAACATGTAAACATGAAGACTTGGGTAAGACATTTTTGGAAAGTTTAGGGGCTGATTTTCCATCTCCAGAACCCACTGGGGCAGAGCATCAGCCCCCAAGCTAGCAAGAATTGTACAAAGAATTAAAAACATATGATGTTGGATTTCTGTTTTGTATTTCAGTTGTGCGGGTTTGAGGTTGGGGTGTTGAGAGGTCTACAATGTCTATTATTATAAGAATCTCCACTTCTAAAATCTTCCAAGAGTGGAGAGTAGTTTGTTTTTCCATAATAATTTGGTGGTGGTGATGGTAGAACACATCTGTGTTGTGCAAAAAAGGATGTGAACGACTACACTTAACTCTGAGGCTACATATTGCCCTCCTGTGGTTTAGAGAAATGTCCCATTAGAAGTCCAGATCCACAATGTTTTCTTGCATATGAATGAATATTATCATTTTTTATTTCTCTGAGAGATATGATTTTCTATTTGCTTTCCCTGTTTTCACTCTGCGTTTTCCCTTTGTTTTCCTTCCACAAAAATTCTGCTGGGAAAGAAAACAGAAGGACAAAGACCCTGTTAAGGGATCACAGAGCAGAATAGTGCCTGCTCTGGCAGTCTTTCTTTTGCATTCATAGCCTCACATTATTTGTGGGGAGAAGCGTGTTGTGATTGCCTTATATGCAAAGTTCCTCTGAACAAGGCTATTTTCTAAGTAATTATGCAGTATCCTTCAAGAAGGATGTCAACAAATTGGAGAAGGTTCAGAGGAGGGCAACAAGGATGATCAGGGGACTGGAAACCAAGGCCAGTGAGGAAAGACTGAAATAACTGGGCACGTTTAGCCTTGAGAAAATGAGACTGAGGGGACATTATGATAGCATTCTTCAGTACCTGAAAGGAACCAATACAGAGCGGGGATAGGATCTGTTCTTGATAATCCCAGAATGCAAGATGCATAATAATGGGCTTAAGCTACAGGAAGCCAGGTTTTGGCTGAATATCAAGAAAAATGTCTTAACTGTTAGAGCAGTACAAAAATGGAACCAATTAACTTGTAAGATGGTGAAGATGTCAATGCTAGAGGCATTCAAGAGTAAATTGGACACCCATCTTTCAGATCTACTTTGATCTGGATTCCTGCATTGAATAGTTGAACTCCATGGCTTTCTAGATCCCTTCGAACCTATATGATTCTATCTTTTGACTGGTAGCACCAAGAGCCATTCCTCTGGAAGCAATCGTATTGTTCCAATACGCTTCATTCCATGCTTGTATTTTTAATTGTTTTGGAAACCACCTGGTAAACATTTAGCTGAACTATTTTAAGACACAATGGCTGAAATCCTGTTCCTTAGCGTAATCAATTGTGACTGGTCTAGACCCATTGAGTCACTGGAACTTATGGAAGAGGTGACTCACTAAATCCCCACTTTTTTCCTGGGTCTATTCTAGTTGCAGCTTACTACACCAAGTGACAGGACTTCAGTCTATAAATTAATGAATCAAAGATTCTTTCCTTCCAGATCTACATAACATTATTTATACCTCACAATTTACAACATTGGCTTCATTGCTTCCAAAATTTATAGGAAAGGAACTGAAAAAACATTGGGCTGTAACCCAATAGTAGCATACTTATTTTGTAGGAAGAAGGTTTTATATTCTGTTTGCAGCATCTCTAGCCAGGGCTGGGAAAGACTGAAAATATAGTATTTTGTTATATAGATTTCTGACCTAGTCATGAACTCTTCAAGCATTGCATTGTCTATATAGTTCACTAAGAACAAGAGTGGACAACGTGTGGCCTCCAGAAGTAGTTGGCCTTCAACTTGTAGCAGCTCCAGATAGCATAGCTAGTGGTAAAGGATGATAGGTTGCAATCCAGCTTCATCTGAAAACCCACAGGTTTCTTTTTTCCAGACTCAGGATGATGGAGATTGAATTGTGAATAGTTATTAAATTTCTGGTACTGTACATCTAGCCAGCTGGATAGTGAGTTTGGTTCCCCACTGTGCCTCCAGGAAGAAGAGATAGCCTGTGTGGCCATGAGCAAGCTGCACAGTCGAAAGATGCCTCCAGAAGAATGGAAACCATTTCTGAATCTTCTTTGCCTAGAAAATCCTGAAAAGGGGTACTGTAAGCCAGAATTGACTTGACAGCACACAATTACTACTACTATTATTACTATATCTCTAATTCTACTATACAAATTCAACTTATGTAGTCATTATAAATAGATCAATATGTTTCCTTAAGCATAATTAAGGCTCTGTTGCTGAGGATAGTACAAAGAGATCAGGGCGTACATTTGTTGCCATGGGTAACCATACATCTTCTCTGTAGCATCTTTGGTTTTAAGTGTCCACTATTAATACTCTCCCTCCTATCGGCTTCTGATTTCAGAAGGTTTGAAAGCATCAAGATGCAAAGGGGGGTGATAAGGAGACTTCTGCAGAGAAGAGATATTATATAGACATGAGGATGAATATAAAAACGAATTGGGATATTCAACAAATATCCCTGATTTGTCAGATATTCATTGTTTCATATTCTTGGAGTCCAGAGACTCCAACAAATACGAAGCAAAAAATATATATTTGTCCCTTTGTCTATCCCTATCTGCTTATGCCCCTGCAGATCAGCCATTCCTTGGGGGCATAAGCAGAGAGGGATTTTCCCTTCCGGCGGGTTGCTAAAGCCTGCCCAAAGGGAATCCCACCCCCAGGGCTGGGGAATGGCTTGGGTCCCCGTTTCCTTCTCTTCCTATGCCTGTGTGCCATAGGAAGAGAAGGCATCAAAGTGACGCCCCCAATCCTGTTGCCTTTGATTCCTTCCCTCCTCTTCCTATGCCACGTGGCATAGGTGGCATAGGAAGGCTGTGGGGGATTGAGATTTTTAAATCCTTTTTAAATCTACGGGCTGTCTTAAAAAATGATCTGACATACGGACAAATTGATTTGTAGTTCGTCAGGCCACTGAGGGGCAATTTGTGGGTCAAGCTTGACAATCCCAAATCAAGACAAAGAACAATTTTGGCCCTTCGTCCCCACCTCTAATGTTATACCTTCATGCATCAGATTAGTTAAAAACCCAGAATAATTCATATATATACACACACACATTTCTGGCAATTCCTTAGGGTGAAATATGGTATATTTTCATGATGAAGAATTGCCAGAAATGTGTTCGGATAGTTTTAAAGAATTCTGGTAAAGTCCAAGTTTGTTCTTGGAGGAGCACAATGAGTAAGAAATGTTTATGAGTCCAAGATAACCTCTTGCTTAAAAAAAAAATTGGCAAGGCTAGAGGTAATGGTTTTGAAACAGAACGGGATAACACCTCCTTGATCGAGACAATGAGAAATGAGAAAGTTTGTTTCCTGAGGCGAAAATGGGAAAAACAAACTAAGAGCAAAGTGGAAGTTATTGCTTAACTGGATCTCACATTTTTGTGCAACATCTCTTTGGGTTACTATAGAAAATTGACTGCTGCTTTAAGCTGTCACCTAACCACTGACCAGGAAATGAAGCATAATTGTATGTACCTTTCACAGCAGAGAAAAGGGATTTGCAAAAGAAATTGGGGCTTTATTATTAACTGGGCGAAAGCAGCATCTTCTGTTTGTTGTTGTTTGGTCATTAAGTCATGTCCAACTCTTCTTGATCCCATGGACCAGAGCACGCCAGGCCCTCCTGTCTTCCACTGCTTCCCGGAGTTTGGTCAAATTCATGTTGGTTGCTTCGATGACACTGTCCAACCATTTCTGTCGTCCCCTTTTCCTCTTGGCCTCACACTTTCCCAACATCAGGATCTTTTCCAGTGAGTCTTCTCTTCTCATGAGATGGTCAAAGTATGAATGGATAGGTTTGTTCTCTTTGCAGTCCAGGGGACTCTCAAGAGCCTCCTCCAGCACCACAATTCAAAAGCATCAATTCTTTGGCGGTCAGCCTTCTTTAGGGTCCAGCTCTCACTTCCATACATTGCTACTGGAAAAACCATAGCTTTATGTAGACCTTTGTCGGCAAGGTGATGTATCTGCTTTTTAAGATGCTGTCTATGTTTGTTATCGCTTTCCTCCCATCTTTTGTTTACAGAAATTCAAAAGTCAGAGTTTGGAAAAAAATGGAAAGGAAGCTAACACAGTAAAATCTTTGATTCGGATAAAACAAACATGTTGCTACTACATCTGACAGATGGTTTTATGCAAATGTAGTATTCCACCGACAGGCCATGAGGTGAGGGATGTTCTTCTGCTGTTCTGGGATGGCCTCTTCAGGGTCTGCATAATCTCTGCTTTGCAGTAACCCCTATCTTTGGGTTCAAATGTTCTCAGCATAACGAATGTTTGTTTCTTTGCTTGATCAACTATGGTTCATTTAAAGATGCTTTCTAAAATAGCATTTTGTATTCAATTAATGTAAGGCTATAACTTATAGACTTTTTGCCCAAATTAGGCTTCAGGTGGTTAAAATATACAGTTTCTGGAAGAGTAGTTCCTGCAAATACTTAATGGAAGAAACTTACCATAGTTTATTGAATAAATCTGTGGAAGGCTCATCATGGAAATGGATACAAATTAGGAGGGCCTGAAAGATGTATGATCTGCATGATCATACCTTGGCCAAAATCCAGTAGATCCACCCTTGGTGATATGTGGGCAAATAAATCACCAGAAAACACTGCAGTGTGAGCAACTTACTCTCCCACTGAGTCCCCAGTTTAGTGTAGTTGATAATGAATGATGATTCAGGGTTCAAATCCTTGTTCAGACATGGAAAGTCACTGGCGGGCAGGTTGACACTAATAAAAACCACTCCTTAAACATCACACCTTGAAAACCCTATTAAGATCACTATAAGTATTATTTATTTATTTATTTATTTATTTATTTATTTATTTATTTATTTATTTATTTATTTATTTATTTATTTATTTAATATCCCACCCATTTAGACTGAAGTCTAACTGGGCAGCTAACAACAATATTAAAATAAAATAAAACAATAATGTGAATGCACTAGAGGATGGCAACTCCTTCATGAAAGGACGCTCAGCTGTGGACGTGCCTGGAAGTGAAAGGAAAGTCCGATGCTGCAAAGAAAAATACTGCATAGGAACCTAGAATGTAAGATCTATGAACCTTGGTAAGCTGGATGTGGTCAAACAGGAAATGGCAAGAATAAACATTGACATCCTGGCCGTCAATGAACTAAAATGCACAGGTATGGGCGAATTCAGCTCAGACGATTATCATATCTCCTATTGTGGGCAAGAATCCCGTAGAAGGAATGGAGTAGCCCTCATAGTCAACAAAAGAGTGGGAAAAGCTTTACTGGGATATAATCTCAAAAATGATAGAATGATTTCAGTACGAATCTAAGGTAGACCTTTCAACATGACAGTCATCCAAGTTTATGCACCAACCACCAATGCTGAAGAGGCTGAAACTGACCAATTCTATGAAGACTTACAACACCTTCTAGAACTGACACCAAAGAAAGAGGTTCTTCTCATTATAGGGGACTGGAATGCTAAAGTAGGGAGTCCAGAGATAAAAGGAACAACAGGTAAGTTTGACCTTGGAGTTCAAAACGAAGCAGGGCAAAGGCTAATAGAGTTTTGTCAAGAGAACAAGCTGGTCACCACAAACACTCTTTTCAAACAACACAAGAGGCGGCTCTACACATGGAAATCACCAGATGGGCAATAGTGTAATCAAATTGATTATATTCTCTACAGCCAGAGATGGAGAAGCTCTATACAGTTAGCAAAAACAAGACCTGGAGCTGATTGTGGCTCTGATCATCAGCTTCTCATAGCAAAATTCAAGCTTAAACTGAAGAGAGTAGGAAAAACCACTGGGCTAGTCAGGTATAATCTAAACCAAATCCCTTATGAATACACAGTGGAAGTGAAGAACAGATTTAAGGAACTTGATTTAGTGGACAGAGCGCCTGAAGAACTTTGGATAGAGGCTCGTAACATTGTACAGGAGGCAGCAACAAAAACCATCCCAAAGAAAAGGAAATGCAAGTAAGCAAAGTGGCTGTCCAACGAGGCCTTACAAATAGCAGAGAAGAGAAGGGAAACAAAATGCAAGGGAGATAGGGAAAGTTACAGAAAATGGAATGCAGACTTCCAAAGAATAGCAAGGAGAGACAAGAGGGCCTTCTAAAATGAACAATGCAAAGAAATAGAGGAAAATCATAGAAAAGGAAAAACCAGAGATCTGTTCAGGAAAATTGGAGATATTAAAGGAACATTTTGTGCAAAGATGAACATGATAAAGGACAAAAATGGGAGAGACCTCACAGAAGCAGAAGGCATCAAGAAGAGGTGGCAAGAGTACATAGAGGAACTATACCAGAAAGATTTGGATATCCCGGACAACCCAGATAGTGTGTTTGCTGACTCTGAGCCAGACATCCTGGAGAGTGAAGTCAAGTGGGCCTTAGAAAGCTTGTCTAACAACAAGGCCAGTGGAGATGATGGCATCCCAGTGGAACTATTTAAAATCATGAAAGATGATGCTGTTAAGGTGCTACAGTAAATATGCCAGCAAGTTTGGAAAACTCACCAGCGGCCAGAGGACTGGAAAAGATCAGTCTACATACCAATCCCAAAGAAGGGCAGTGCCAAAGAATGCTCAAACTACCGTACAATTGCACTCATTTCACGCGCTAGCAAGGTTATGCCCAAAATCCTCCATGGTAGGCTTCAGCAGTATGTGGACCAAGAACTCCCAGAAGTGCAAGCCGGATTTCGAAGGGGCAGAGGAACTCGAGACCAAATTGCTAACATGCGATGGATTATGGAGAAAGCCAGAGAGTTCCAGAAAAACATCTATTTCTGCTTCATTGACTATGCAAAAGCCTTTGACTGTGTTGACCACAACAAACTATGGCAAGTCCTTAAAGAAATGGGAGTGCCTGACCACCTTGTCTATCTCCTGAGAAACCTATATGTGGGACAGGAAGCGACAGTTAGAACTGGATACGGAAACACTGATTGGTTCCAAATTTGGAAAGGAGTACGACAAGGTTGTATATTGCCCTCCTGCTTATTTAACTTATATGCAGAATACATCATGCGGAAGGCTGGACTGGAGGAATCCCAAGCCAGAATTAAGACTGCCAGAAGAAATATCAACAACCTCCGTTATGCAGATGATCCCACTCTGATGGCAGAAAGTGAGGAGGAATTAAGGAACCTTGTAATGAGGGTGAAAGAGGAGAGCTCAAAAAATGGTCTGAAGCTAAACTTCCAAAAAAACTAAGATCAGGCCACTGGTCCCATCACCTCCTGGCAAATAGAAGGGAAGATATGGAGGCAGTGACAGATTTCACTTTCTTGGGCTCCATGATCACTGCAGATGGTGACAGCAGCCCCAAAATTAAAAGATATCTTCTTCTTGGGAGGAAAGCGATGACAAACCTCGACAGCATCTTAAAAAGCAGAGAGATCACCTTGCCAACAAAAGTCCGAATAGTCAAAGCTATGGTTTTTCCTGTAGTGATGTACGGAAGTGAGAGCTGGACCATAAAGAAGGATGACCGCCAAAGAATTGATGCTTGTGGTGCTGGAGGAGACTCTTGAGAGTCCCCTGGACTGCAAGGAGAACAAACCTATCCATTCTAAAGGAAATCAAGCCTGAGTGCTCACTGGAAGGACAGATCCTGAAGCTGAGGCTCCAATACTTTGGCCATCTCATCAGAAGAGAAGATTCCTTGGAAAAGACCTTGATGTCAGGAAAGTGTGACGGCAAGAGGAGAAGGGGACGACAGAGGATGAGATGGTTGGACAGTGTCATTGAAGTGACCAAAATGAATTTGGCCCAGCTCTGGGAAGCAGTGGAAGACAGGACGGCCTGGTGTGCTCTGGTCCATGGGGTCACGAAGAGTCAGACACAAATAAACGATTAAACAACAAGAAGAGGATGGCAAAATAAGTTACGTATCTATTGGAGAGAAGGCCTGTCTGAAGAGCCCGGTTTCAAGTTGGCTCTTAAAAATGTCTAGCGAGGGAGCCAGACAAATTTCTGGGGGGAGATTGTTCCAGAGCTGAGGGGCCCCTGCCGAGAAGGCCAGCTTTCTTGTTCTTTCTCTTTGGGCCTCCCTCGGCATTAGGCCTCTCAGCCGCCCCTCCTGGCTAGAGTAAGTGATACAGGTAGATCTAGGTGGGAGAAGGTGTTCCATCAGATATTTAGGTCCTAAACCATTTAGGGCTTTATATGTCATTAATACTTTGAAATCTCTGCAGAAACAAACAGGTAGCCAATGCAAGGCTGCCAGAGTGGGGGAGATGTGTTGATGTTTTCTCACCCCAGTAAGAAGTCTGGCCACCGCGTTCTGCACCATTTGAAGCTTCTGCAACCATCTCAAAGGTAGCCCCACGTAGAGCGCATTACAGCGTAGTCAAATCTTGAGACTATAGGTGTATGGACCAGAGTGGTGGGGCCCCGACATTAAGATAGGGACACAGCTGGGCGATCTGCCAAGGATGGAAGTAGGTGGTGCAGACCACTGATGCTACCTGGGTTTCCATGGTAAGCGCTGGATCAAGATGTACCCCCAAGCTGTGAACCGGTCTTTGTTGTGAGAGTCACCCCCCCAAAAAAAGTGTGGGAGTTTCCAAAACCATCAATATTTGGGCGACCCACCCTCAGGACCTCCATCTTGTCCAGGTTCAGCCTCAGACAATTCGCCTGCATCCATCCCAGTACAGCATCCAGACAGCTCTGAAGGGACAGAACGGCATCCACTGTTGTAGGAAAAAAGGAGATGTAGAGCTGGGTGTCATCAGCGAAGCCCCACACCCCCTGATGACCTGCCCCAGCGGCCTCATGTAGAAAGTAAACAGCATTGGGGAGATAATTGAGCCCTGCGGAACCCCACAATTGAGACTCCACAGAGCCGATGCATTGTCCCCAAGCTGCACTCTCTGGGGACAGTCTTCTAAGAAGGATCGGAGCCAGGCTAATGCCAGACCACCAATGCCCAGTTTGAAGAGCCGCCTCAGGAGGATACCGTGGTCGATGGTATCGAAGGCAGCTGAGATATCAAGGACCAACAGAGACATTTTGCCCCTGTCAACCTCCCTCAGGAGGTCATCAAACAGGGCAACCAATGACATTTCTGTACTGTGGCATGGCCTGAAGCCAGACTGAAATGGATCCAAGGCACTGGTTTCATCCGAAAGGGCCTGAAGCTGGTCAGCCACCACCCTCTCTACCACTTTACTAAGGAAAGAAACATTGGTGACGGCCCTATAATTGCCAATATCATCTGCCACCAAATTTGGTTTCTTCCTAATGGGCCTAATGGGTGTCTCCTTGAGGGCAAGGGGAACCCATTAATTATTGCCGTGGCCCATTCAGTTGTTATAGGCCTGGCTGCTTTGATTAGCCACATCGGACAAAGGTCAAGTGACGAGGTGGTGGCACGACAGCAGTCAAGTGCTTTGTCCACCATATATGGTGTCACAGGCTGATAGAGACCAAGTCTCATTGGGCAAGGCGGAGTGCTGGATGTCTCTGCTCGATCTACTCTGTTCAGAAAAGGAGAGAATTCCTGGTCAATGGCCTCCACTTTAGATTTTAAAAATGCTGCAAATTGGTCAGGTGAGGTACTAGTAGGAGGCCTATCACTTAGACCAATTCCAGATAGGTCACAGACTATACAGAAAAGTTCTGCCTGCTGATTTGAAGCTTCGTTTATCCAGACAGCGAAGTGAGCTCGACTAGCAGCCCTCACCTTAGTAAGGTAATGGTTAGTCACGATCCTGACAGCTTTCTTATTATATTTCATTGGGTTCTGTCTCCAATTGCACTCTAGCTTTCTCCTGTTCTGATAGCACATAACAAAATCCAATTAATAACACCTGCATAAATTTTGGTGGTGATCTGTCTCAAGATTAGAAATCAGTGTAAGCATTTCCTGTTATGCTAAGTTGAATGTCTCAGAACACAACAGCAAATGCTGAGATCACTGGGAAGGCATCGCCTTTGGCAGGCGCAATCGACCCTTGCTATCCACCCAGGATAGAACGAGGCTGCGTTTAAGTCTCATGAGATGTTGTGCGAGGGGCGGTAAAGCCCTGGGTATTTAAGTGGCTTTCACCCTCGCACTACCCTCTTCCTTTGGAAATAACAGGTATTTTTGGTGTGTCCCAATTGTAATCTCTGTTAAGCCAACAGCGCATCCCACTTCCCTGTACTGCGGATCGTGCAATTACAGTGTCTGTGGCGGGAGGATGCGCTGGGCCACTTCTGGACCAACAGTCATCAGCGAAAGATGGCTTGAGGTCTGGGGGTGTTTTATTAGCAGCTGGCCGGGTCCCTGTTGTCTGGAGACCGTGGGAACTTGGGGCCGGGGACTCGCTCATTTATTGATTAAGGGGTGTCGGCATACTCCTGCCTTTCACCTGTTTCTGCACTACAGCAGGCCCCCTCTTTTGGCAAAGGTTTGCCATTATCGGCTTTTGATGTTATCAATAAAGTGGCCCATATTTAATCCATATCTTTGTCCCACGTCATTATTCCGGGGTTGGGATAGCAATGCTTACACTGATATCTTTACTTGTGGCAATTCACAACTTAGATTTACACTGATTGTGCTATGATGGTGTAAAGATACAACTGGATTTTGGGGACTGTTCAAATTTCCCTTAGGGCAAAA
Source organism: Pogona vitticeps (assembly GCF_051106095.1). Classification (NCBI taxonomy): domain Eukaryota; kingdom Metazoa; phylum Chordata; class Lepidosauria; order Squamata; family Agamidae; genus Pogona; species Pogona vitticeps. The sequence continues at coordinate 11,290,321 of NC_135793.1, read as the reverse complement.
TAGCTCTTAGTGCTCTGAAGTGATATAACGTCTGATTTGCTTTTAGACTCCTAAAAGGAACTATGGAACAATAAGAGAGGTAAAATCAAGCAGAAGAGGGATTACAGTTAAGGTAAGAACACTTCCCCTCACCTCTTCCACTTGTGGGGACATCTCTACTAGGGATGAGGTTTTTCAGTATTTTTTGGATTACAAATCTCATGATTCTCCAGTCTGGGAGTTCTTCCTGACAGACAGACACTTGGATATGGTTCACCTGAGAGAAAGACCCCAACCAGAAGGCGTTGAGACTTAGCTAGGCCTACCTCTAGCCAAGCTTCCTATTCTTGCCTTAGAGGTAGCTGGGAGCTTTTTTTCTAAACAGGAAGCTAGGCCGAGCTAGGCCTAGCTAAGCCTTTCAGTTGAGGCCCTTCTCCTAGGTGAACCACATTTAGATAACTATAAAGTATATGTCAGATAGACCTCCCACACTGAAGAAATATCAGATTCGCAATCAAAGAAATCCAAAAGCCACATCTTCAACCTCTAGAAGACCAAACTATTATACTTGTGCTCCATTTTCATTCCATATAGTAAAGTAGATGGTGATTCAATTGAATGAGCATTCAGAACAATGACTTTCAGAACAATTAAAATGGCATGTTCTTTCATGGAAAACATCATCATCTTTTTTATTTGGCAGCATTAAAGAAAATTTGAATGCTCAGAGCTAATGAAAATGTAATTAACACATCCAGCTGTCTACAGATGAGGTACCAGTGCTTTCAGTGAGAATGTCTGCTTTTCTACAGTATATAGCCATGTCTCATGGAGAGAAATATGGAAGGAAAGGGAGCCATTCATACACTATTAGTTCAGGCAGAATCTCATCACTTTGAAGTGACATTGATATTGTTGGCGTTACCCAAGAGTATAATACAGTGGTGCCTCACATTACAACGTTAATACATTCCAGCGAAATCGCTGTAGAATGAAAACGTTGTAAAGCGAAAATAAAAAAGCCATTGAAACATATTAAAACCTGGTTAATGCGTTCCAATTGGCTAAGAACTCACCGTCTAGCGAAGATCGTCCATAGGGGGCGGCCATTTTCGAGTGCCTGGGCAGTGAAAAATGGCTCCTAAACACAGCGGGGAGCCATTTTGAGCACCCGGTGGCCATTATGAAAACCCGACGATCAGCTGTTTTGATCCTCGGGAAGCGAAAATCGGTTCCCGAAACAGGGAACCAATCATCGCACAGCGAAATTCCCCCATTCAAAATGTCATTTTGCAATCGCTTTTGTGATCACAAAAACCTCGTCGTAATGCGGATTCATCGTTAAATGGAGCGCCCGTCTTGCAAGGCACCACTAATAATCAGTATACTATTACAAATACTCACTTTTCTTGTCTGTGGCTAGTGGTATTTTGAAACTTCAGCTGTGTTTTGCTATCTAGAGTGGTAGAAGCTCTCATAATGTTACCATTCCAGACATTGTAGTCTTTTCTGTTGGTTTATTGACCCAACTTTCACCAAGAATGGATTTACATTACACAGTGAAAGCACTTTGATACCACTTTAATCACCATGGCTCCATCTCAGAGAATGCTTGGAGATGCATTTTGGATTTAGAAATGACTTCTTGGAGAGTTCTAGTATATTCCCCCCCCCTTTAAAGCAGAGAACTCTAAGTACCTTAACAGACTGTGAATCCCATCATTCTGTATCATGAAGCCATAGAAGTTAAAGCGACATTAAACTGTTATAATTATATACCATAGTCTATGAGTAAAACTGCTGCCATACATGTGCATGGGCTTCCCACAGTGTTTAATGGGTTTCAACTGAGTTTCAACTTCCTTGAGTTCATCAGGGATATATAAGTTCTTGGTTATTTCATTCCTGCATGTGAGAATGAAATATCTCTAAAGCTTTTTCTCCATGTTGGTTGAGATTAGAAGGGCTTTTATTTTTTATGTTTTGTATTTGCACAGAATTACATTTTGCACAAATAACAACCTTTTGTGGAAACTGGATTTCTCAACATGACAAGAAATGGAGTGGTGGTGGTTATACCACTGCTAATGGAAAAAGCCCTGGTCTTTCCATTCTCAGATTAAAAAAAAATCTTTCAGCAGTTGACTTTAAAAAAATTGAATATCTCAATGTGCTGAATTTCTCTTTTTTATCAAGGTCAAAGAGAAATGAAGAAATCAAATACCAAGTATTTATTAGAGCTGGTATGAGAATTATATGGTTCACAGGTATTTACAGTCCTGAAGGAATCCCTTCCAACAATGTGGTGCAGGATTCTATAGACCTTTTCAGGCATTCATGTCTGAAACCATGTAGGGTTTCATGCGTGTTGATGACCGGGGTGTATGAGGAAGTTACATGTCTAACTTTCTGCCAACCTGGAAGTCACTCAGATCTTTGGATCCTTTAGGAGAAATTGTGGCATAGAAATACTGTAAATAAAATAAAATAAATACATACATCTGCAAGGAGTCTGAGAATTTGATGAGGTCCTGGTAAGCATATTCACCTGTATGTGTTCGCAGCGCATGCATTATTGGGATCCCTAGTATCATTGGAGTTATGAAACAAATATCTAAACTTCTAGGAAAGCGGGACTGATAAATAAATAAATAAATAAATAAATAAATAAGTGCATACATACATACATACATACATACATACATACATACATACATACATACATACATACATACATACATACATACATACATACATACATACATACATACATACAGTGTTGCCTCGCATAGCAAGGTTAATCCGTTCCAGATTAACCTTCGCTATGCTGAAGCATCGCTGAACGGGGCAGCGATTTCCACTGGAACGCATTAAACATCATTTAATGCGTTCCAAATGGGCCAAATACTCACCGTTCAGCGATGCTTCAGGATGGCCGGCAGCCATTTTCGCGCCCTCGCCTTGCTTAACAAGGGCGCGAAAACGCTGCGCGTGGCCATTTTGGGCCATTTCCCAGCTTCCGGCGGCCATTTTGGCCACCGAACAGCTGATCGGCGCGGTTCGTTTTGCGAAGATCGGTAAGCGAAACGCTTACCGGTCTTCGCAAAGCGAATTTTCCCCATTAAAAAAACGTTGAGCAATCGCATTAGCGATCCGAAAAAACAGATCGCTATGCGATTTCATCGTTATACGGTGCGCTCGTTAAGCGAGGCACCACTATACATACATACATACATACATACATACATACATACATACATACATACATACATACATACATACATACATACATACATACATACATACATACATACATACATACATACGCAAGCAAGCAAGCAAGCCTTGTTGATTATATGTTTGTATGTTTACACAAACACATTTGCTAATAAGCTTAAATTTGCAAGCCTCGTTTGTTTGTTCTTAGCCCTACCCTCCTAGAACTGAGACCAACAGCAAATCATAGCAAATTTAGAATAGAAGCATTAAGAAAGCACACAAAATGAGGTAGAAGCAAAGACACGCCCCAGATCGTTACACTAAAATACAGTTGATTAATTACCGTATCCACACTCTTCTGACTTAAAATGCAGTTTTAAATTTTGCAACATACTAATGTGAAAATTGCAGCAAGGATACTTGGCAAGAACTTGCCTGAACAAAATGATCATTGCCTGCTGGAGAAAGGACCATCAGGTTGGACCTCCCTTGGGAAGGAGTTCCATAGCCTGGAAAAAAACACCAATGAGGCTTTGCCTTGTGCAAGTTGGCCTGCATGTCCGTGGCCCATCTCCAAACAGCAGATGTTCTTAACCAAATCCTCTTTGTCTTCTCTTTGCCTTGTAATACCTACCGAAGCAAGTTCCTGTAATTAAAACTATTTTTGGGGCAGCCTGCTTTGTCGGATTTTCTTTTCCCTTGTGCAGAGTCTTTGAAAATAATCCTTTGCCTCTCTTTTGTAGAGGTTGTGAAACCTGTCCCTTTGTTTTTGCAGGTGACTGAAGATATAGTTTGCATGCTGAAGTCATTTCCCTGCTTGCAGATAAGTAAGAATTCTGCAAAGCAAACCAAAGTGCATATTGCTTCTCTGGTTTATGGTTTCTAGAAAGACTGTCTATTAAAAGCCATCAAGGCAGTGCACAGGAGATAAAATCAATCAATACAACAATTAAAAATTAAAAACAGTAAAACCATTAAAAAAGATAAACCACCATAACTATTAAACCTATCCAAATTAAAGTATTATACATGTAATTTGATTTTGTCTTAATTTAATCTAAAGGGCTCATCTAATGAAATTTTCCTTGATACCTTTTTAAAAAATCATTTTAAAACCAGAGGCCAGTTGAAGTTGTGAGTGGAGAACTTTCCACAGCATGTCAGCAGCACAGAAGAAAGCTATTTCCTATATACACAACAAGATAGCTCTTGCCTGCATGAGGAGTGCCTCTTCTTCCAGTATCAATAATTGGATAGGTATTATGATTGGCATTTGTACATCATGTTTCTCATCTGAAACTGCAAACAGTAGTATAGATCTGAAGCAGTGTGCATTGCTTTCCAATCAGTTTCATTCTGCAACACATTCCTTATTAGAATCATAGACTAACTGAGTAGGAATGGGCTTATAAAGGCATAGAGCCCAACCTCCTGCAGGAATCCAGGTCAAAACAGATCTGTGAAATTGGTTGTCCAATTTTCTCCAGCATTGGAGCACTCATCATCTGCCAAGGTCATTGGTTCCACTGCTGTACTTCTGTAATAGTTAGGAGGCTTTCATGAGATTCAACGGAAAACTGGCTTCTTGGAACTCGAGCCAATTATTACATATCCTGCACTCAGGGAAGACTGAGAACAGATCCTGCCCCTCCTCTGTACAACATTCTTTCAAGTGTTTGAAGAGTGCTATCGTATCTCTCTTACACTTTTCTTTTCTCAAGGCTAAACATGCCCAGTTACTTCAGCCTTTCCTCACTGGGCTTGGTTTCCAATCCCCTGATCATCCTCATAGTCTTTTTCCCAATCTCTTCCACTGTGTCTGCATTCTTCTTAAAGTCTGATGTTCATAGGGTTGCTAGATACACGGGTATTAAAAGGAGGACATAGAAAGACAAAAAGGAGGACAAAGGAGGACATATTGAATGTTTCATTTGAATAATTCCAGATTAAACTCACAATCAATACAATTTTATTACAATAGCTGCCAATAAATGTCTTTTAGTGAACCGACCAAGAAACAGCTATGTTAAAAAATAAAAATAAATTCAATGGAGGCTTCCCCCCCCCAAAATACCGGGGGTAGGTGGGCAGGTGGGGGCAGGGAAAGCCAGGGGGAGGGTGGTCCTTCCACCTCTCCCCCTCCCATCCAGAATTATAACATAAAATATACAAAAGCCTGACATTTCAAAGTTTTTTATCTTTGCCTGCCTGACGGAGGACATTAGGCTAAATGGCAACCCTAGATGTTCAGAACTGGATGCAATACTCAAGATGAGGCCTAACCGCTACTGAACAGAGAAGAACTACTACTTCATGTTACTAGCGCTGAAGAAAACGAAATTGTTTACCTTGAAACAATCATCAATCCAAATGGAGACTGCAACTAAGAAAGCAGAAGAAGACTGAGAACTGGAAGCACAGCAATGAAGGAATTGGAAAAGATCATCAAATGTAAGGATGAGTCACTGGAGACCAAGGCCAAGATCATCCACACTCTTGTATTTTCAGTCGCCATATATGGGTGTGGAAGCTGGACTATAAACAAAGCTGACAGGAAAAATAATTGATTTGTTTGAGATATGGTGCTGGAGGAGAGCTTTGCAGACACCCAGTGGACTGCCAGAAAAATGAACAAGTGGGTCCTAAATCAAATCAAGCCTGAACGATCTCTGGAGGCAAAAATGTTGAAATTGAGGCAGTCCTACTTTGGACACATTATGAGAAAGCAGGATTCTCTGGAAAAGAGAATAATACTGGAAAAGGTGGAAGGCAACAGAAAAAGAGGAAGAGTAAATATACAGTATATCAAAGAAGTGAGTAGACCCCCTCACATTTCATAAATATTTTAGTATATCTTTTCATGTCACAACACTGAAGAAATGACACTTGGCTACAATGTAAAGCAGTGAGCATACAGCTTGGATGACAGTGTAAATGTGCTGTCCCCTCAAAAATAACACAGTATATGGCCATTAGTGTCTAAATCGCTGGCAGGAAAAGTGAGTACGACCCTGACTGACAATGTCCAAATTGGGTCCAAGTAGCCATTTTCCCTCCCTGGTGTCATGAGACCCATTAATGTCACAAGTCTCCAGTGTGAAGGGGGAGCAGGTGTTATCGCTCTCCCTCTCTCAGACTGGTCACTGGAAGGTCCACATGGCACTTCAGGGCAATGAACTATCTGAGGATCTGAAAAAATGAATTGTTGCTCTACATAAAGATGGCCTAGGCTATCAGAAGATTGCTAAAACCCTGAAACTGAGCTGCAGCATAGTGGCCAAGACCATACAGTGGTTTAACAGGACAGGTTCCACTCAGAACAGGCCTCGCCATGGTCAACCAAATAAGTTGAGTGTCGGCGCTCAGCGTCATATCCAGAGGTTAGCTTTAGGAAATAGATGTACAAGTGCTGCCAGCACTGCTGCAGAGGTTGCAGGGGTGAGGGGTCAGCCTGTTAGCGCCCTGACCATATGCCGCACACTGCATCAAACTGGTCTCCAGGGCTGTCATCCCAGAAGGAAGCCTCTTCTAAAGATGATGCACAAGAAAGCCCACTTATGGTTTGCTGCAGAGAAGCAGACTAAGGACATGGATTTCTGATAAGACCAAGATAAACTTATTTGGTTGATATGGTGTCATGTGTGTCATGCCTACAGTCAAGCATGGTGGTGGGAGTGTCATGGTCTGGGGCTGTATGAGTGTTGCCGGCACTGGAGAGCTACAGTTCATTGAAGGAACCATGAATGCCAACATGTACTGTGACATACTGAAGCAAAGCATGATCCCCTCCCTTTGGAGACTGGGCTGCAGGGCAGTATTCCAACATGATAACAACCCCAAACACACCTCCAAAATGATCACTGCCTTGATAAAGAAGATGAGGGTAAAGGCGATGGGCTGGCCACGTGTGTCTGCAGACCTAAACCCTCTTGAGCATCTGTGGGGCATCCTGAAATGGAAGGTGGAGGTGCGCAAGGTCTCTAACAAACACCAGCTCTGTGATGTTGTCATGGAGGAGTGGAAGAGGACTCCAGTGGCAACCTGTGAAATCTGGTGAACTCTATGCCCAAGAGGGTTAAGGCAATGCTGGAAAATAAGGGTGGCCACACCAAATATTGACACTTTGTGCCCAATTTGGACATTGTCACTTAGGGGTGTATTCACTTTTGTTGCCAGTGGCTTAGACATTAATGGCTGTGTGTGGCATTATTTTGAGGGGACAGCACATTTACATTGTTATACAAACTGTATACTCACTGCTTTACATTGTAGCCAAGTGACATTTCTTCACTGTTATCACATGAAAAGATATACTTATGCAATATGAGGGGGGTGTACTCATTTCTGTGATATACTGTACTGTAAGTTGGACAGACTCCATAAAGGAAGCCACAGGCTTCAGTTTGCTGGATCTAAGCAGTGCGGTTGAGGACAGGAGATCTTGGATATTGCTCATTCATAGGGTCTCCATGGGTCAGAAGGGAGTTGATGGCCCATAAGAACAATAAGTACTTCATTTGATTGCTGGTTCAATTTATTTAACTGCACAATTATTTGTGCAGAAAAGAAAGAAAGGCATTTTTCTCCTGTGTGGACGAAGACTTGGGCTATGTAGAAAAATTAAAAATTCCTCATCTCATCAATTTAGGTTGTCTGAAAATGACAAGGTACTTTTACAAAGAATTTTCAGTATTCATTGTCTTTAGGGCAGTAAACTATGATGCTGCTGGCTTCTTGTATGGGTTGTTAGGATCTTTTTCCTCTTCATGAATCTATGCCCGTGGCGCGTGCGCACGCACGCACGCACGCACGCACGCACACACACACACACAAATGCTTAGCTTCACAAAAAGAAAGGAGCAGACCCATGTCCCTTCTGGGCTTTGTGAAAAACATCTCTGCTCCTTTCTTTTTGTGAAGCTAAGCATGTGCATGCATGTACATGCTAAAATGCAAACACAGGGAGAAACGATGCTAACAATCCATTCCAAGTGTCTGATTTATAAAAGTCCATAAAAGAAAGGAACATGTTTTGCATCGGACGTGTGATTTATGCAACCTTTTGAATGCAAAACTTCAAGGTAGGCTGGCAGAAAAATAACTCGCTTTCTCACAAGGAAGAACAGCTTTCTGCAGTTTCTCATTCTCACACAAAACAAGCAAGAATTTGTATCTCTAATGAGTACCAGGACTAGACAAGTAATTTCTGGCTGTTCATGATGCATATCCACAGCAACCGACCAACATACGGCTGGGCTTAGCTTACAGTATATTATCCTAGGGCAGCCATCAGGGTCCCAGTGTTTTAGCGTGACACAGTAGAGATGTCTGTACTGGGCCTCCTACAAGATACTATTCAATACATGCTACTGTTCCTGGCATGAAGAGGGCCATGTTATACCTCTAAGTAATACACATATGTGTGTGGGCTTGCATGGATAAAGCCATCCATTTTTTTCCCTGTCACGTATGATTCCGCTTTTCATCCCAAATATGAAGAAATCTCCAATTTCTTTGTAAATTCATATTTAAAAGGAGCTGAAGCAAAATTCTCTTAGTTGTGACTCAGAAGTCAGGTATCTTTCAGACAACCTTTAATTCAGCTTGTTTGGAAGGCTCCATTTCTCTTTCTGCTTCCCGTAATTTGCTACCAAACCTGCCAGCATATCCTAAACATCCAATGTTATCTTCAAAGGATATTATTATTATTATTTTTTGTACCTTTCAGCATCACTTTGGGATTCTTCTGCTTGCTCGTGTTGTCATCTGTATAGTTTATCACCTAACCAGTCCCTTGACTACTTTGTTCTGTCATGTTACCTTGGATGTACATGGTCTTCTTCATGGATTGTATTGTATTATGTTTTTGAAAATGAGAGAATACCGGGAAAATAAAGTGTCAAGATGTGAAGATGAAGGAACTGAGCATCAGTGTAAACAATGACTGGTGTTGTTTTAATGTATTTGATTAAATCAAAAGTGCTATTTTCTTTTACCGAAGACTAGTAGCGTACAAGTTTAACAGGTAGCATAAATTTGAATCAATGATAACTGAGTTCCTTTTAAAGAATATTGCCAAAAGGAAGTTTTATAACCAGGGCACAGAAATGTCACTGTGATGGCCAAAAGCATGTGAAACTGAATTATCCATATTTTGGATTCTAAACCAAACTGGCAATGCATCTGAATCAGTGAATCAGGCTGTGAACTGTGCATGAACTCCTAATCCGATTTGGAGGTCAGTTAAGGGATTTGGAATGGGTTCTGATTTCGTCTAGAGCAATTGTGTAGCTTCCAGTTTGATCTGGGCCCAGATCTGAAAACCAAAATGACTATTTTGTTGTTGTTCTTGCTGCTGTAGCATTGATGCAAAAAGAATTTGGTGGCATGATAAACCTGAAAGAGAGGAAGTAAACCTACCAAACGTCAGATGGCTAGCTTCAGGAATTTGCATGCTAACCATATTTTAAATTTTCTGAAAATAAAATAAAATATAAAAAATCACAGATGATTTGTGCCTTGATTTGATTTGTGCGCTGGTGTACAGATTGATTTGTAAAGTCACTTTGGTTCAGAACCGAATGTAGCTTTTGCATTTCAGAGTGGACCTCAGAGAAATCAGTCCAGATAAAATGGATTTGTTTTGGAATTTGGTGTAGAATCTTACGCTAAGCTGAATTGTGGGCCCCTTGCACAGTCCCAAAAGTCATATAACCCTTGCATGGGACCACTGCAACCCATGAAGCCCAGTCCCCTCCCAGACTTTGCCATGTTTTGGGGGTGGGGGTTGAACTGCACCAACATGTGTATCAATAGAACTCCAAAAGACAGACATTCCACAGTCACAGACTCATAGCAAGGAAGAGCCATCCCCACATCTTAATGTAAAACACTGTCCCAATGAAGAATGGAGGGACAGACACAGAGGAGGGCCTCTCCAGCAGATCTCTGTGCTCTCGATTTTCTTGTTGATCCAGTCCCCTAGACTGATCTCTCATAATCAGTCTAGAGAACGACAGATCCAATACGTTTCAGAAGCTGCTGGGTGCCACAGATCCTGGAGATCTAGGAGGTCAAACCCTCAGAGGCAGCACACACACATCCCGGATGAAGGTGGAATGCTGCTTGGGTCACAGAACGATGGGCCTCCTTTAACACCCATCCTCCTCAAAGCTGGGTAAGGGGACAAACCCAACTAGAAGCAAATGGGTGAAGTGACAAGCTACAAGGCATGACTGTTCACAAGAAGAACCTTTCCTAGAAGTCTCCTCGAGGGAAATATCTACCTCCCAGGGAGGCTACAAGGTCAAAGATTGCAGCTAAGCAATGCTACCAGCTGGCCAAATGCCTGCAGAGAGGAAAGAAAAAGAAACAAAAACTGTTCTAAAATATGTCAGAATGGAATCCTGGAAAATAACTGCTGTGGGATTCCAGCAGCTTGGCTGTACAACCCTCAGTTTGGGATTGGGAGTTTGCTGAAAGCAGTGACCCAAATCCTGTTGCACAGTTATGCCAAAAGATGTAACTTTTCATAGCAGATTGCTGGAAGTTAAGAAATACAGTATCTGCATGCATAACTAAGGAAATTTACATGCTCCAAATAATTACTGTATTTTTCTGTGTATAAGACGCCCCCACTTTTTTAACCCAAAAGTAAGAAATCTATGTGAGACTTAGCAAGTGTAGGGGGAAAGGGATCAAAGCCCTGCAGGATCACTTTGATCCCTGCTTTCCCTTCCACTTGTTTTTGTTCTTTCCTCAGCTTATTTCTGTGTATAAGACGACCCTCAATTTTTATTCTAAAGATTTTATTTATTTATTTTTATTTATTTATTTATTTATTTGATTTGTATCCCGCCCATCTGGTCTATACGACCACTCATTTTAGACAAAAGTATAGTCTTATACATGGAAAAATATGGTATATTGGATTTCGTCAATTACCAACAGTGTCCAAGTTCAAGAGTGTCTACAGCTACCTCTATCTATACCTGTGGGTTGTGATTTACCTATTTATTCACTGTTTCCCCTATGAAGTAAACTTTACTTGCATAAACAGCATGCACAATATCTGCAGCAATTATGGGGGAAAAACACATTGCAATTAAGTCACTCTTTCAACTGCTATTTCCCCCTCCCCCACCTAACCAAACCAATCCCATTTGTGGGAGAAAGGGAATTTTCTGCTTGCTTGCATTGATTTAGCTAGAGTTAGCACTGCTAGCCTCCAGTTTACTGCTGGGTTCACCCTCCATGCTCTATTTACAGTACAGCAGAGAAAGGATAATATTTCCAGCAACATGAAAATGTCTTTAGGCCCATCTCTTTGCATAAATACAGTAAGCTGAACATTAAAACTGAGAGTGAACTGAACTGAATTGACAAACCTTAAACACCTGAAATTTAGGGCTGCATTTATGGATTGCATCAGCAGTATATCAGCATAAAAATGTCACAGACTGTAAGGCACAGATGAACAGATGTTTATGTGGCTTTAGGAACTTCCAGTTTATCTACTGACTTTTTCTCCATTGACTAGCACTGGCCAAGGCAGCAAAGAGTGAATGTCTTCTTGGGAATTTTTTGAGAAGGCAAATGGGAGGTTTAGAAAGAAGTTTACAATTCTGGAGCAAAGGATAGAAAATTCTTATTAAATCGAAATTATTCTAATATTGGATTATGGAAGAGATTTGGCCTTGACGTTCTTTGACATATAACTCATTATTATTACTTTTGTTGTTGTACAGCACCCCCAGTGTGCACCAGGATGGGGTGGGAAAACTGGTAAATTTTGAACTATAGGTATTCATCACAACCCAAGAATGTCTGCTAGATCAAAAAAAATTAGGTCTAGCACTTTCTTCTTTGCCCTGGAATGGGTCTTTTGTAAAGCTAGTGGATCTTAAGAGCTTACCAAGCCATTAAGAAATACATAGAATGACAATAATATTACAATACGCAGTATTGCAACACTATATTTTTCCTGGGAAAATTAATTCCTCTCCCCAATTACTATGATTGGAATTGTGCTCAGAAGGAAGAGAAGAGTGTGAGAGGATGACATATGGCACTGCCATTCCTGCTAAACAAAAGGCCTTGATGCTTTGGTCCAGTAAGCCCTGATTCCACTATACCACAGATGTGTTTGCCACTTCCATTGAAAAAAAAATCTTATATTTAAAAGGTGGGTTTTAGGAATTGAAATGAAGGAGAACAGTAATGTAAATATTGAAGTGTGAGAGATTTTCATTATAATTCCCGTAACTCTTCTGCAAAGACAATCCAAACACTCAGATATCTGTGTTGATCTATATTGACAAATCAGTTCTATTCACTTTCATGAGGACCAGAGTTTTGGTAAAGATAAAAGGTCTTTGTTGCTCATTCTAGACCAAGCCATCCAATGATCTGTAGAATTATAACAAGGTACAGTGGTGCCCCGCATAGCGAGGTTAATCCGTTCCGGATTAACCCTCGCTATGGGAAACATCGCTCAACGAAACAAAAAACCCCATTGAAACGCATTAAACTTGGTTTAATCCATTCCAATGGGCCTCGAAACTCACCATTGAGCGATGCTTCCCTATGGCCGGCAGCCATTTTCGCGCCCTCCCCTAGCTTAGCAAGGGCGTGAAAACGCTGCGCGTGGCCATTTTGGGACTTCCGACTGCCATTTTGGAGCTGCCGAACAGCTGATCCGCGGGTCACAAAGCGAAGGTCGGTAAGCAAAACGCTTACTGACCTTCGCTATGCGATTTTCGGCCATAGAGGCCATCGCTTTGCGATCGCATTAGCGATCGCAAAAATGTCCTCGCTATGCGGATTCGTCGTTCTACTGTGCGCTCGCTAAGCGAGGCACCACTGTATATTACACCTACTGGGATGATTGCAGCCAATTTTGTAGTGAACACTGGAACTCAAAATAGGTGATAAATAGCAGATGATGGCATTACTTTGATTTATCAAAAGATTATTGGCCGTGACTCTGTGACCCAAAATTTCACTATACTACCGTGTTTTGGCCCGAAAATAAGACAGGGTTTTATATTAATTTTTGCTCCAAAAATGCATTAGGGCTTATTTTCAGGGGATGTTTTATTTTACAGTTGTGTCATCTTCTTCTGGTTGCTGCACAAGGGTGGAGGGTAGGGTTGTACTTAACTGGGGCTTATTTTGGGATTAGGGCTTATATTACGAGCATCCTGAGAAATCATACTAAGGTTTATTTTTAGGTTAGGTCTTATTTTCGGGGAAACAGGGTACTGATAAGGGTAAACACATAAGCAATTGTTCCATTAGAAACTTAATTATAGATGGAGTTATGGTTTGTTATATGCCTTCAAGTTGGAAGGGCTTTCAAGCTGAATGAGCTACTTAAGGTGTGCTGTTACCAATGTCACACAGAATGATTTTCCATGACTGAGTGTAGATTTGAACCCAGGAGTCCTGAGTTCTAGCCGGTTACTCTGTTCATTATACCACTGATTATCATTGAGTTATAGCAGGAGATGGCAAGAGCAGGTTCTGCTTAAGGATTCACAGAAACGGTCAGGTTTTAACTGGCATCATCACACTGGTGTTTTAGGAGGAAGTTAGAGGTGGATGGACTGGCAATGGAGAAAATAATCTGACTATTCTTGATCCATAGAGTCTAAGTTAGAAAAGTTCATTTATTAGCTGCTAAATAGAGGCATTTGGCAGCTAAATAAATGGACTTTTATTAACTTGGAGTATATGTATCGAGCACACACAAAACAGCCACCAGATGGAACCATTTAAAGTTTCGGGTTCCTAATACCTTTTTATGAGGAGTAGTCATAGTGACTTCTGCCTGTAATCTAATGTCTCTCTTACTACATTAATTTTATGTCATGTCTGCCTTTATTAAGCTCCCATTAGGGATTCAAGCTCACATTGGAATTCAGGTAAAAGTGATGATGTTTTCTTTTTTGAAAAAAAAAACATATATGAAGATGATGAGCAAATATGAGTCAGCATGAAAATGGCCTTCTAAGATTCTTTATACTCAAAAACAAAGTTGGAAAAGAGTATTTTACTAAATATTCACCAACACAGGTAACAAAGAAAACCCCTCAAAAATATTCTCTAGGGGGAAAAAAATCTCCTTTAGAGATTCGCCGGGTATTTTCAAAAGCCAACTCAAACCCTGGCTATTTAGGCAGTCCTTCCCTCTGGGCACCACTTGATTTATCTTTTATCTCCATCCTGAATGATTGTTCACTGTTGTGAGACTGTTGTTATATGTTAACTCTTTTTTATTCTATTTGATGTGAGATGCCCAGAGTAGACACTGTCGAAATGAGTGGGATACAAGTTCAATAAATATAAATAAATAAATTTAGGTTAATATTGAATGAAACTAGGCCAAGATCCTATCCAGTCAAATGGATTCTATTCAGTTATATTATGGAAGGCATCCTATTTTATTTAACAGTGGTGCAATTGGTTTGACATTTTTGTCAAGTCGAAACTGTACATCTCGTTTGCACTTGTACAAACTGCATATTTGATGACTGCCTCTTGCAAAGGGACAACTGAAAGATTACCACCCATATGGTTTCTCTCCCCCTCCATGATTAGTATATTATGTATTCTTAGTTCATACTTCTGTGGGTAAGATGGGATGGGCTCAGAGTAGAGAATCAGAAGAAATAGAAAACTAACTTAAAAACTCTTTTGACAATTAAAAAAACCATAAACAGTTGTCCCTGAAATCCTCTCCCTTACTTAATGTGCAAAAATGACTTGTGTGACAGTATATGTGTTAATATCTCCCAGCCTTGAATTTGTTGCATTTCCCCATATCTCATCTATATTTTCTTCCTATCTGTGTTCCAGGTTATTGTTATGGGTCATCAAATCACCACTGACTTATGACAACCCTATGAATAAAGGATCTTCAGCCTTTGGTCTAGATGGGCGGGATAGAAATCCAATAAAATAAAATAAAATATCCTGCCCTCAACAGCCCCTCTCTGCTCTTGTAAACTCAAGCCTGTGACTACCTTTAGGGAATCAATCCATATCATATTTGGACATCCCTTTTTCCTGCTGTCTTCAGCCTTTCCCAGCATTATTGTCTTTTCCAGAGAATCTTCCCTTCTCAAGTTGTGCCCAAAATGTAACAGCCTCAGTTTCATCATTTTTGCCTCCAGATTCCACTTTTTGGAATCCAGCTTGAAGATCAGGCATTTCTCACTCCATATAAGGTAAAAGCCTTTCTTGCAACACCTTGAGCATCTCTTCACTTCTATAGGAAATGGTAGCCATGGTCCTACAGTTACTACACCCTTCAGCATCTCCTTTCTTGGGGACAAGAATATATATTGAACATTGCAAGTTTGTGGATCATTGCTTTGTTTTTCCATATTTGTTGGTATATTCTTTTTAGAATTTTGACATATTCAGTCTCTGTGGTTTGAAATAATTCTGTTGGTATTCCACCTATCCTGGTGATTTATTTCTTCCTAGTGCTTTCAGAGCAGCTTTCACTTTAATTCACTTCATAGGATTCCTCTTAAAGGAGCCTGTCATCATTTTATCTCTTCCATTCAGGTCTTCAGTATACTGTTTCCACCTTCTCATTTTCTCCAGGTCAGATATTGTGCTACCCTGCTGGTTTTTCAGCAGCAGGGGTAAATTTTCAGCAACCTAGGGGTAAATTTTTCTTTGATTTTTCAGATCTTTTGAAATAAATCTCTTCTTTTCCCCATTCTGTTGTTCTCTATTTCTTTACACTGATTATTCTAAAACTTTCTTTTGTCTATATGTGATAGTCAGTGAAAAACTGTGTTCAGGATTCTGACCCTATTTCTGTCACCATTTACTTTTGTTTCTCACCTGTCCTTTACAATTTTAAATGTTTCTTCCATTATCCATTCATTTTTTCTTTTCTTTTTATCACAGGAATTGTATTTTTGCATTTTGCCCTAATAATATCTCTTGTTACAATCCACATTTCTTCCACTTATAACAGTTAAGTTTAGTAATCCAAATCTGTTCTTTCTGTCAATTTTAAATTAAGCAGGAATGCTGTTTAAATTGTATTTTGGTGTATTCAATTATTTCAGTTTTCCCCCAGCTTTACTTTAATGTTGGATATTCAGTTTATGATCAGTACCACAACCTGCTCCTGGTCTTGTTTGGCTCAGTGAATACAGCTTCTCCATCTCCTGCTTCCAATTCTGTAGTCTATTTTATTTCTATATCAACCATCTGCTGGCATGCACATGTACAGTCCTCTTTTGAATGAAGCATGTATTTGCAATAAACAGATTGTTGGCTTCACAGAACTCTATGAGTAATTCTCCTGCTTCATTCCTGTACCTTAGGTCAAATTTTCCAGCAATATTTGGCTCTGCTTTGTTCCCTATCTTGTGTTCCATTTAGTTACAACTATAAGCATGTTTTATTTTGGTGCATGATCAATTTCCTCTTGGATATTTGCATAAAAGCTTTCCACACTTCTTCCGTATTGGCCGTTGGAGCCTAGGCCTGAATGATGGTTATGCTGATAGGTTTCCCACACATTCTGATGGATATTATTGGGCCAGACTTTGCATTGTAGCCCTTAACTGTCTATGCTACATCTTATCTCAATATTAGAGCCACTCCATTTCTTCTGATCATGTGGAGAGTAGAACATTTCATCTTTGTCTGACTACAAATGTTCCATTTCTTGTTCCAAATCCAACCCACTTTAGTTCACTGAACTCAAACACTGCAATGTTAAATGTGCTATTTCTTGCTTTATTTATTTATTTATTTATTTATTTATTTATTTATTTATTTATTTATTTATTTATTTATTTATTTATTTATTTGATTTTTACCCCGCCCCTCTAGACAGCGTCTACTCAGGGCGGCTTACATAAGTTAAAACACATCAAAAAACATATATAAAAATATAATTCTTACAATTAATTTTAAACAACACATTTCCAAGATGGCAAGATTCAAGAAGAGAGAGAAAAAAATAATCACTTAATTGGCTGGAGGGAAGGCCTGTTTAAATAACCAAGTTTTTAACTGGCTTTTGAAAATGCCCAGCGAGGGTGCCAGCCGAATTTCAGTAGGGAGAGTGTTCCACAGCTGAGGGGCCACCGCCGAGAAGGCCCGGTTTCTTGTTTTTTCCTTCCGGGCCTCCCTCGGCGTCAGGCTCCTCAGCTGTCCCTGCTGGCTATGTCGGGTGATTTGGGTAGATCTGGGTGGGAGAAGACGGTCTGCCAAATATTGAGGTCCCAAACTGTTTAGGGCTTTATATGTAATCATTAACACTTTGAAGTTGATGCGGAAACGGATGGGCAACCAGTGCAAGGCAGCCAGAGTGGGGGAGACGTGTTGATATTTTCTCACCCCACTAAGAAGCCTGGCTGCCGCATTCTGGACCACCTGAAGTTTCCACAGCAGCCTCAAAGGCAGCCCCACGTAGAGTGCGTTACAATGGTCTAATCTCGAGATTACGAGCGCATGGACTAGAGTAGTGAGGGCCCCCCCATCAAGATGTGGTCGCAGCCGGGCAATCTGCCGTAGATGAAAATAGGCGGAGCGGACCACAGACGTCACTTGGGTTTCCATGGTAAGCGCCGGGTCCAGATGTATCCCCAAGCTGCGGACCTCACTCTTTACGGCAAGGGTCATTGCCCCAAAAGAAAGGGAGTCACCTATACTGCTAATGGTAGGGCCACCTACCTTCAAAACCTCCGTCTTGTCTGGGTTCAGCCTCAACCCATTCAACTGCATCCATTTCAGTACGGTCTTCAGGCAGCGCTGAAAGGACAGAACGGCATCCACTGAGATAGGTGAGAAGGAGATGTAGAGCTGCGTGTCATCAGCGTACCGATGGCACAATGCTCCACACCCCCTGATGACCCCTCCAGCGGCCTCATGTAGATGTTAAACAGCATTGGGGAGGTGATAGACCCCTGCGGGACCCCACAATTGAGGCTCCACGGGGCCAAAACATTCTCCCCAAGCTGTACTCTATGGGGATGGTCCTTCAAGAAGGAACAGAGCCAGGCAAGTGCCAGGCCACCGATTCCCAACTCGGAGAGCCTCCCCAGGAGGATACCATGGTTGACAGTATCAAAGGCCACTGAGATATCGAGGAGGGCCAACGACATATTGCCCCCATTGGCCTCCCTCAACAGATCATCCAACAGTGCAACCAGTGCCGTCTCTGTACCATAGCGCGGCCTGAAGCCCAACTGAAACAGGTCCAGAGCATTGGTTTCATCCAAGAGCACCTGGAGCTGATCTGCCACCACCCTCTCAACCACTTTGCTAAGGAAAGAAACATTAATGACGGGCCTATAATTTCCAATGTTGTCCACCGCCAAATTTTGTTTCTTCCTAATGGGCCTAATGAGTGTCCCCCTTGCCCTCCTGAAGAGACTCATTAATTATTTCAGTGGCCCATTCAGTTGTTACAGGCCTGGCTGCTTTTATTAGCCAGGCCAGGCAAGGGTCGAGAGAAGAGGTGGTTTATGGTTTCCAGTTCACCTTGATACATACTTCTCACATTCTATACTCCAGTTGTGTGTGTTGTACAACTTCAGACCTTCCTTTCCCTTCTGTGCATATCAGTCACTAGATGTTCTTTCAGCTTTTATCTAGTTCCATCATTAGTGGCAGTGCTATTTTGATTTGTCCTCTGCTCCTCCCCAGTACTGTAGTTCATTGAATGCTTTCCAACCTAGTAGTCTTAACTTCCAGCACTATCTCTTGTTTCATTTTGGACTGTCTCATCATAGATTTTTCAGGGTAAGGAATGTTTAGGAAGGGTTTACTATTGTCATCTACTGCACATTACTAACACAACTTAGTTTGAGTGTCATCATTGTTGCCACTTCTGCCAGTGTCACCTTCAGCTTCCACTGCTGCCCAGTAGCTGTCTTGAAGAGGGTGGATGCTTCTTTGTCTGGTGTCTCAGCTGTAACTGTTCTGCCTTAGGTGACTCAGCTAGGAGGCCAGGCCTCCTCCTCCTGATGGCATTATTCTCAGCTTTCCTGACATACTGAAACCCCTTCATCACATTAAGGTGTATATCCAAGAAGGGACTGTGTTCTGTATCAGCATACAATGATTGCTTTTTTTCTTTGCAGAAAATTTCCACGTTGACATTCACATACTTCTAGGCATTTTAGTGTATTTATTCATGCATTTTACCTCATTTATACATTTTCCTATTGAACTAAGTATGTTTCTGCACTCCCCCCCCCCATTGTACATATTTTAGCTATTCATACATTCAAAATGTATGCATAGACTCAGGTAGACTTTATTTCTCTGAAATGCTCCATAAGCCTAGCAGTGCCAGAATCCTTGAAATGAAGTGTATTTCTCCGCAAGGGTCTTGGGCAGTATGAAAACGTTATTTACATAAAGATGTATGACTCCTTTCCGTCCTAGTGGGTGGACATTTTGCTAAATATTTTTGGGTGGGGAGCTACAACTTGCCAACCGTTGAGAGGCAGCTTGGAAAAGAAAATGTACCAGAACGTTATTTCCTGAGACAATTTGCCCTAGCTCTAGAAATAACACATTTTAAAGGTCCCTTTTCTCTCGCATGCTCCCCAGCAGGCCATTTGAGGATTGATGTCTCAGCATTTCGAATCTTTAATGTTTTAATCATCACTTTCTTATCGGAACACTTAAGGGTTCCTTGCCTGCCATTCTTGAGAAATATGGTTCCTTTAGGCAAATCTCTGTAGCTCTTCATTCTTAAAAATTCAGACCAGCAAGAAGCCAGATAGACAGAGACAGAGAGCAATTTTTCTTTGATAGAAAAGAAAAAAAAATAGATTGGGCTGCCTTGTCACCTACTTGCTAATCCATGTGCAGGAAGTTAATCTTGGAGGTGTTGTGTTTTTTGTTTTTTTAAATAAATGTACAAAAATAAATGCTTATACGAAGTTTAATTTTTCTGTTGCATTTGAAAACATGCAAGAACTAGCCTTTTGTGGCCCATTAGGCCTTCACAGATGCCCTAATGAGGCAACTTCATAAAAGACAAGACGCCGTCACAGGTAACCACAACCCAGCTAGATTGACAGAAACTCACCAGATACTTCAGGATTTCATTTCAAAGAAGAATTTTTTTCCTAACCCTCCCTGGAGATGTCTGGAGCTGAATCTGGACATTTCTGCATGCAAAGCATGTATTCATACCAAGGGCTCAGAAACTTCCTTTTTTTCCAAAATAATTTATTCCTATTATTAGCATTTGGAAAGTAATCCTTTTGTCATCGCTCACTGCAAAGTTGAAGAAGTGACTCACTGTATTACCTGTCACAAACCTCATTATTCCTTTTCTTTTTTAAAAATTGTGTCAGCAATCAGTTCTGACTTACGTCGACCCTTTTCAGGGTTTTCTGGGCACAGAGTATTCAGAAGTGGTTTCTCATTTTCTTGTTCTGGGGGCACCTTGTGATTGCACAGCCTGCCCAAGGCTACACAGGTTGGTTGTTCTCCTGAAAGGCACAGTGGAAAATTGAACTCCCAAACCTCTCTCTCTGCGGTCAGATACCTAACTCAATAAGCATTCTTTTAAAATGGCCATTTGTGCAGATTTGTGTGAATTTTACCTAATGGTCACATTTATTTACACTTTTTAATGTCGTTTGCTCATTTCCCTCCATTGATAAAAACACGCTTGTGTATTTTCCCAATTGTATACATTTTATCCATTCACTTTTTAAAACATGTATAGATTCCCTAAAAATATATATTTTATGTAATCTAAGCATGCTGTATATTTCACATATGGGATGGGAGCTGCAGTCCAACATGAGGTGGAAGTGATTTCTCCTCACAAGCTTCAGGAGCTGTAAAATGCTTTCACAAATCCAGCAAAAAAAAATTTTCACTCCTTACAAGGATGTTCCTCAAGTTCAGTATTTACGTAGAATAAGATGGTGTTAAGTCGTCTTATATTGAAGAGCTGTATCTCCCAGCAAGGGATGGGTCATCAACTGGAGATATTTCAGCCTCATATGCTGTTTTATTAAGTTTGGCTGGGAGGGACCTTTCCGGGCTGGGGTGACTGTCAATCAATCCAGCAGTAACCAACTGTTCCTCTCCTGCATCTAATTTCAGAGCACCTCTCCACTTAAATGTTTTTCCCCTCTCTTTTAATCTGCTGGTAGTTAGCATGCAGTTAGTGAGCACTTTTGTAGTGTTCAGGAATTTGTTGGAACCCGCCTGTGAGTGTGTTGAGGCCAGTTGTTGCATAGCAGTAATATTTGTAGAGTATGCTGTTTTGATCTGCTCAGATCTGTGAGTAAATGAAACCTTTTATTCTATCTCTTACCAGCAATGTCTCTGTGTTATTGAGACAGAAAGTGCCACTTATTTAGAGTAAAAGGGGTGGTCTACTCAAGGGAAGACTTGAAGCTAATTCTTTAAGCCCCTGAACTTCTGCTGTATAAGGTAAAGGTTCCCCTTGACAATTTTTGTCCAGTCGTGTTCAACTCTAGGGGGCGGTGCTCATCCCCGTTTCCAAGCCATAAAGCCAGCGTTTTGTCCGAAGACAATCTTCCGTGGTCACATGGCCAGTGCGACTTAGACATGGAACGCTGTTACCTTCCCACCGAAGTGGTCCCTATTTATCTACATACATTTGCATGTTTTCGAACCGCTAGGTTGGCGGGCGCTGGGACAAGTGACAGGCGCTCACTCCGTCATGTGGATTCGATCTTACGACTGCTTGGTTTTCTGACCCTGCAGCAGAGGCTTCTGTGGTTTAGCCCACAGCGCCACCATGTCCCTATTCTGCTGTATAGAAGGTTTTTTTTTTACCAAAATTGAAAACTCTGCAGTGGCAGCTAGGACAGGTAGAATCCTGCCTCACTGCAGACTCAAGCTACCATCAGCCATCCCACTATTGCCTATAATCTTCCGAGAGGCAGAAGGCCTGTGAGTATAAGTAAAAATGAATGCTTGCCCTAATGTACATTTGTGTGTGTGTGTGTGTGTGTGTGTGTGTGTGTGTGTGTGTGTGTGTGTGTGTGTGTTTGTGTGTGTGTGTGTGTGTGTGGCAGCTGCAGTCCAACAACATGCTGAGAACACAATCTGTGGACCTCTGATCTAGGAAGATATCCTTGTGAATGCCAAGGGAGCTGCTGTATGTAACTGTAGGCAGAACATTGGACTAAGATAGAGCAGTGCCATGTATAATTATGATAAGCAATGATTCAGTCCTTAATATTTATTAAATTTATCTATTTACTCAATTTATGCCCCATTCATTTAGACCGAAGTCTTCTCTCATCACATATATCGGTCCTTTGAAGTCCATCTTATATATGGATCTCAGTTGTCTTAAGAGCTCTTTTTACACCCGTATACAAAGGGGAGGGGGTATTTAGAAGTTAATATTGTGCACCAGCAACATTTCCATAGTTATATGAAAGCCATCCTATAATTAGAGACACTCTGTTAATAATGTGACCAAAATAATTTAAAAGACATCTTTTTTTTTAAAAAAAAAAGTCAGGGTTGTTTTAAATTTCCAGAGCCCCCGAAGAGAAGAAGAAGCAGGCTGAATTTGCATTTTAATGCTGAGTCCAAAACTATTTTGCCTCCAGCACAGCCAGTCTTTTGATTAATTAGGCAAAATTCTTTCTAATTAACATGGCAATCCAGCAAAAAGAAGTCTGAGCAGAGATCACCTTGCAGAAAAGAGTTATTTTCCTACAGGTTCCAAACGGAAATGAGCAATGCACATTAGAACAAACTGGTACGATGCATGTAAAATGCATCCAGCTAGCCCAGAGTGCTTCGCTGCCTGAAGGAGGGAATTTAACGACACCACCTTTCATTACGCATGTAAAATACAATCAGACTAGCTGTGAATTCTTCGGCTGTGGTCACACAAGGGAAATGTTGTATAGTTATCCGCTACTTATGTTGTTGTTTTTCCTGGTCACATGACTCAGAGTCAAGACCAAGACATTTTCTCTGCTAGTGGCGTAACTGTGGAACATTTCCCCATCGTTGTGTTATTCTGTACCTTTGCTGTACTGGTGCTTTCCTTCCTGGGATTGCCTGTCCTGCATGACCTGCCCTGCTTCTTTTCAGAATCAAGGCCAGGAAGTTGACCACCATTACTGTAGCATGTACTTAAAAAAAAAGTGGGCCCAGTACATCAATATATTGGTGAAAGGATGTCACCTGGGGACCACCGCCATTACATTACTGGCTAGTAATATATATTTTTTTCTTTTCTGTGGAAAGATACATTGAAGCCTTAGTGCCACCATCCAAGATATCCCAGGCAGCCTCTCCCCAGGGGCAAGGGAGACCCAGTCCACCACACAGGGTATTGAGTCCAAAGACACTCATTGCAGAGTTGGTTCTGACCAAGCAGAGGCAGGAGCACAGGGCTGGGAGCACAGAGCCCGAACACGGTGCCGAGATGCAGGAGGCCAGCAGAAGCATGCAGGGAGCAAGGCAGGGGCAAGAACAGGAACACTGGAATCCAGATGCAAGAGGCAAGAGCAGGAACAAGAACAGATGCAGGAAATCTGGAGCAAGAAGGCACTAAGACCAGTAATCACAGCAGGACTGAAGACCGTTGTTGCTGAGGCCAGTTCTGGGAGGGAAAATCGGCCTTCCCTCCCAGGTTTCCAGGTGAGCTTCCAAAGTGGCCCAGAAGCTGCTACACGGGCTAGGGCCTGAGTCTGCAAACACCAGGCCATTCCTGGGTCAGGCTGGCCCCAATCCTGCAGTTGCAAGGGCGGTACAGGTCAGATTCTGACCTTTAGTATGCCAATGTTATTGCGGGGGGGGGGGGAGAGGGATCACCAGTACTGCTGTGTGGATTTCCCAAGTCCATTGTGTGCAGGGCATTTCTGCAGGAGCACCCAATGCCACAGAGGACACTTTCCTAAAGGGAAACCCCTTCCCAATCAATGTTCCCTTCAATTTCCACCACCCCATTTGTGAGTCCCCCTCCCCGGCATGTTCCATGTACTGAACATGGGGTTCCATGTACTGAATCGTGGTCGTGTAGCTTTATCCCAGAGCGAACATCTCAAGAACTTTTAGCAGTACTGAGATATTTGCTCTGGGATAAAACTACACAACCACGATTCAGTACAACAGAGGTATAGAAAGTATTGGAAGAGCTGGAAAACATTTCCCTTGTGTGACCACACTGGTAATAAAGTAAAATGATAAAATTATACAGATGAATATGAAAAACATCCAACATACTTGGAAATGATTGAGTTGATTGTGGATCCACTCCCTACTTTGCCCTGGTGCCACTAAACTCAGGCTTCTAAGCAGTCATGCAAAAGGGTGTATTATTTTAAAGAAGCATTTTGCCCACCCACTCATAAAAATGTCCATACCCAGAAAGACATTCTTTAATTTTTCTGATGATCAAATCAAACCGAGAAAAAAAAACACAACCTCTACATGGCCGTAGAACCTTGCTCCACTAGATCTAGGCAAACATTACTGTTTCGTATGAGCTGAGTATTCCTAGTTGCACCAATGCCCCACTGTTGTTTACCCGTTAGGAGATCCTGCTAGCGATTTTCCAGTGTTCTTGCTAATGTGGAGAGCCTCCATGAGAAGAGACATGGAACCTCTTAATAGCTATTGCTCTCCACATGAAAAAAGCAACAGTGGAGGATAGTGGGGATAGGGAGCCTCTAACTGTACATTGGATAAAGCAGAGCAAATAATTCCGAAATACAATGCTAGTTAATAAAAGTTCTAAAACCTCATGGACACCGTAGCCTCTTTATGAATAGGAACATCACTTCAGACTTACTGCTTTCTTTGTGAACAGAACAAAGACAGATAAGACAGGACGAAGGCATTTCCTTCCTTTTCAATGGGAAAAAATTGGGTGGATAAAGCCTGAATAGGCTCATCTGTGGTCAATATTTAATATCAGGGGAGTGGATTAAGCAATTGTGTAAGCCTTTTCAGTTGTCATCTAAGTACGTGCAGCCCGCAAAGATTAAGGGGAATGTGTTAGCACCACTCTTCCGGTGTTACTTTGAACATGTGAAAATGGCAGTCTGAAGAGAGAAAGAGAATGGGTTATCTGGATAGCTTCTTCATGAAAGCAAAAACACCAGGTATCACTATTAGACATGGAGAAACGTTGTTGATTCGTGATACATTCATCCCTTCTGGTTTGTCAGGTCTGGAGACTCCAAAGAATATGAGGGGATGGTCAGGTGATTGACCAGCAAAATGGCTGCCAGAAGATGAATTCTGGGTTCCCTTCCCACAGCCAGCCTACTTGTCAATATCCTGACCATCAGCTGGTTGTCAGGTCATTGACAAGCAGGCGAGGTGCTGGGTTTGCCTTCCCACTGCCTGCTTGCTTGTCAATGTCCTGCCGATCAGCTGTTCGGTAGGACATTGTGTTTTAATGAGAAATTAATGAATATTTGTTGATTCGTCGCAAAAGTCTGGTGCTTTGTCACTTTGTCCATTCATCAACTTTGACTAGTGATGAATCCTGATGAAGCTCCATTTTTTTCCAATTTCTCCCGGTCTCTAATTACTATCTCCATGTTACAGAAACCAGAAAGCCCCACCCAAGCCATGTGGGATATGTTTAACCAACAGGCATGAGGGAAGGGAAGATGGTAGCCCCACCTCATGCTGTCATCACTCTATTCACATAGTTACAGATCACCTGAAAAAAAAAAGAGAATTTGCTATACATGATAATCTCGATGCATTCCATATCATCGGGAATTGCAATTATTCAGACAGGAAACAGATCTAGAAGAGGCTGCCCTCTTCAGACTACTGCTGTACGCTCAAAGAAAGCCATGACAGAAGGGCCTTCCTCCTGTCCACAGGTGAATGCCTAATCTGAGCTCAACAAACAGCTTTGTCAACAGCTAGATTCTAAAAGGTTGCAATAAATGTATCTTGGGTCATTGGTTGTTGTTTTTTAAGCCAGGAATGGTGAGGTCATGTATACTTCCCTGGGAAGATAATTCCAAAGATCTGGGGCCATCAGCAAGAAAGCCTTCAGTCTACTATTTAATAGGCTAATGCTGTTTTTTAATAGACCAGAAAGTCAGGCACCTGACTAGATATGGGCATTTTGTGTATTCATGAAAGAAGCATGCACGTCTGTGCACGCACATGCATGTACACACACACACACACACGAGAGAGAGAGAGAGAGAGAGAGAGAGAGAGAGAAGGCTGCCTTATCAAATAACCTATAAACCACTGCAATTGATGCCGTCATCAGCTTTGCACAGCATAAAGTTGCACAACAGCATTTGAGCCATTGGGTGGCCTCAAGTCGTTAACTCTCTCTCAGCCTGATCTACTTCACAAATTTTCATGAGAAGATGAATTGTGTATGCTTATGCTATGTTCTGCTCACTGGAGGAAAGTCAGGATACAGATAAGTAAATTGCTAATACGAGTGAAAGTTTGGCTTTAAGAGAAAATGTGGTCCTGCTTTTCCTAGCATCAAGCATGGAGAGCTGGCACAGAAAACCACAACCTTGTCACCGATTCATGAATCAGGTGCACTCACATTGATGGATACACTCACTGATTGGTGCGAAGAGCATAAATCATGTATGGAAATGTCAGCTGAAATGTTAGTACTCTGATAAGGTCATACACCGCATTTCTAATATTTTGCCCGCCAAGATCTTTTGAAAGAACTAGCCTTAAGAAGGAATTGAAAGTCACTTAAATAAATAAATAGAATAAATTCTTGGCTGCTCATCTCTCCACTCCAGTGGGGAAAATAGACTGCCGTATGTATTTACTGTATATATTTGCAGTTTCATTTATACACGGTTAGATGTGAGCTACTCTAAGAACTGTTGCTCTCTCCATAGAGACGCTTAGAAAAAGGGATGTGCACTTGACCCGCTAATGTAATTCACGCCCAAACAAGGGCACACAGATTGGTTGTCCTTTGGTGAGGATCTGAGGTAATCCATGTCTGGAGCCATGATGGTATTTGTGTGCTTCCTGATCTCCGTTCATGTGAATGGGGAAACACAGAGGCCTAGAACTTGGGGGTGAAGAGAGATTTACACAACACTATTTTGAAGGTAGAGCCACATAGCACTACACATCAATTTTGGGGATGTGTGTCATGAGTGCTTCTGAAGACCTGGAACCCGAAGGGTTAACTGTGGCTGAAGATAATGTGGAGAGATCAGAAACACCTGAACCACCTCCAGATTCTCCTTCCACAGCAGCCAGGCTTCGGGGCAGGCTTCGGGAAAGACTTACGACCAGAAGATCAGAGGATCGCTCAAAGGCTGTCCACAGAAACCTACATGCATCTAGTCCTGAGTATTAACAGGATAGAAAGCTTTCCAGCAGCTCAAGGAGCTGTTTTAGTATAAAACAGCTCCCAGTGAAGCCAGAAATTCTGTGGAAGCAAGGAGTCAAAACCTTGGCTTGCATCCACGGTTCTTGTATCGCTGGTATTGGACTTCGGACTCTGACTCTGGACTACGCTGTGTATCGGACTCTGGACTTTGATCCTGGACTTAATTCTGTGAGTTGATTTATGGACATTGGCTTTGCATTCTTGGTATTCTTGACCCTGGACTGGTTTATTGGGCTTCGGCAGTTGTAATCCCCGGGAACGTGACAATGTGGTAGACAGACAGACAGCCAGACAGGGAGAGAGAGAGCTGCTACCTCATAGGCACCCTTCTGGCAATTAAGAAATGCCAGCTCTTATCCTGGTATCTTGGTCCTGGTATCTTGGAAGGGGAGCACATTGAGCATTTGTTTGCTTCAATGCTTATTTGCTGCATCTACTGAACATCACCACTTCTGATAAACATCATATCGCACAAGTGGCTCCTTTCTTCTTCAAGCAGTCTTTGAATCTGTGCGCAATTCAGGCCCAATGCCAAATCTCCCGAAGAATAGAGGAGCTTCGAAGATTAAACTGAAATTAAAAAATCAGGGTGGAGGTAGTGAGTAAGTCGTGTAGTGAAGGCCTGGAAAAGCTGCTGCCAATCAATGTAATACTGGGGTTAAATGAACTGGTATGATTCAATATAAAGCACTGTCGTCTGTCATAAAAAATAAGGCTTTGGTAGCAGAGACCAGCTTTCTTTCAGACTTAATCTTGATAGAAGTCATCTGTATAGGCAGCACTCATCCCTGCTAACAGACAAAGCTGTATTTCCAGTCCCAGGTGGAGTTACTGGAATGTTCATAATGAAGACCAGTATTGTAAACATTATTGGGGAAGGTAACAACAGCCTGGAGGTTGAAAGTGACCAAAGATATTGAAGAGAAAGAGTGACTGAAAAATAGAGTATCTTCTGACTTTTTTACTGTCTGTGTAAGGAAGCATCCATTATCTCCACAAGCATAAACTGAGTAATATTAACAGTGACCTGCTTGCATAGAGGCAAAGCTTGTACATACAGGGGTTCCTGGATTAAAATGTTAGCAGGATCGTGGCCTAGGAACGTAAACAAACCTGATTCATCTTCATGAATTAAGCAAGGAAGTACTCTTTTTTCCCCTAGCTTGCTGTGAGACAAGAAGATTCTTTTACTAATCTTGAACAGAATGTGCACATTGATGAGATGATTTTTGGTTTGCATCTCTCTAAGCAGGCAACCTGTTCCTTTGTGATTGCTTTGTGTGCGTGTGCTGAGATTCAAAGAGCGAAAAGCTGCTGGAGATATTTCGAACAAACTGCTCAAACCACAATGTAAAAAAGGGGTTGCTGTTTTGGTCTTGAACTCCTGGTGAGATCTTCTGTGAAGGCTTCAGCATCCTCAGTAGGCTTTTAATCATGTTGAGATAGCCTGTCCTAAGCATAAATGAGACCATAAAAAGCAGAACTTCTCCACAACCTTAATACAGACTGACACAACAGGCAAGATACTCCTTAATTAGGCAAATGTTTGCAGGCTGAATCAGAAAATAGGCCTGCATAGTTCTGCATCTTTCCCCCATTGCCAAGAGATGTCTGTGGGAAACCCACAAACAGTATGTAAGCGAAATTGCAACTGATTGTCATGATTATCATTAATGCCCTTATCCAGAGGAATTTGGATTTTTGAACTACAAATCCCATAATTCTCCATTCTGGGAGTTCTCTCTGACAGACATCTAAATGTGGCTCACCCCCTAATTCCACCCAAGCTTCCTGTTCCTGCTGGAGTGATAATTACAAGCTTTCTTTTTGAATAGGAAGCCAGGTGGATCCAGGCCTAGCTAACCCCAAAGTTTTTGGCCAGAGGCATCAATTTCAAGTGAGCCACCTTTACGTAGATGTCTGTCATGTGGATCTCCCACACTGGAGATTTATGGGATCTGTAGTCTGAAACCTGAAAAATCTATCCACTCTGAAATGTTTGGAAGTGATTGTTAGACTCAAGAAAGTCAGTGGAGATTGGTTACTCTGATCTTGCGGGTCCAATTTTCAGTCAGAACTAAGTAGCTGCCCAAGGTACTGAATGTACTGGTGGAGGGATGGGGTTCAGCAGCTGGAGAAATCCTGTAAGGTTTAGGCTAAGATTTGCAGCAGATTCACTGAAATTGAAGTCATCAGGCACCTTTGTGCTAAGTTTGCCTTGCCAAACAAGATCTTTTGAAAGGGGGTAAACACAGGAAGGTATTTCAGAACACCTGAATACACCATCACATTCAGTTGTGCCTTTTTAATATATACAGTGTACACCAGGGATGGTATTTTTGGATTATTATTATTATTATTATTATTATTATTATTATTATTATTATTATTATTATTATTATTATTATTATTATTATTATTATTATTATTATTATTATTATTATTATTATTATTATTATTATTATTATTATTTTGGACTACAGCTCCTGTAATTCTTCATTCTGGGAATTTTACCTGATAAGTGTCTGTCTGGCAGGTGGAACTCCCAGAATGGAGAATTGTGGGACTTGTAGTCCAATGTTTTCCCCCCAAAATCCAGTTCCTAGCACACACATGGAGATCTGTTAATCAGTTCAAAACAACTATAAATGTGCTGCCATTTTTTCCAAAGTTCTGACTTTTCCACAAGAAACTCCGTGCATTCATAAAATTAAATTTTTCCAGTCCATCTATTTTCCATAGCTCTTGCAGTTTTACATGCTGCACCCTGTTAACCTCCTGACAAAGTAGATTTAGCTTTCATGACCAATACAATACTTCCCAATTCCAGGTCAGTAACTTCAGCTGTTTGGGTGAGTAGAACCCGATGTTCTCATGCATAAGGACTTCAGCATGTTATTATTTTTGCTTAATGCTTTTGGCTCCCAATTGTTTTTTTGCTGATGAAGTCTCAAATTGCTCTCAAGCTTGAGACAGGGACTTTGACATGGTTGTTTTCAATCATACCTTTTTGCACTTCCAGCTGCTTGGGGAGAAAGCTCATGAAATGATTTTACTTCTACTTTATTCCATGGTGAAGACCATGACACTTTAAATAATTGGCAAGCCATAAGAGATAGGAACAATCAAGGCCTTTGAAATATCGTTTCTGCAAGGAACAGAGAGTTGATACTGCCAGCTTTCTGAAATGCACTTAATCTGGAAAAGTTCATTGTGCACCTTTCTTGTGGAGTTAATTGTCGGTAAAGAAACAACCCATGTTTAAAACAAAGCAGGTGCAGAATGAGTCTAAAGTGGAAAAAGAAATGGGAACTGTCTCCCCCCCCCCACAAATCCAGGCTCTCTGTACATGTGGTCAGTTGCAGCCCACCCCTTATTGGCTGGCGATTATGGGAGTTGTAGTCAAGTATGTACGCAAGGTGCCAATTTAGGATAAGGCAGGAGTGGATGAGGAAACATTTGGAACAGATGAAATAGCAATATAAAATAGGAGAGACCCTTTTACTTTTGCTTCATGTCCTGCAGGGGAAGACGATTTTGTCTGGAAATGTGTTAACAAATTAGGTTGACATCCCATATCTTACCCACTGACCTGGATTAACTCAGTGGGATTTTCCTCTGAGCAGGCATATATAAGATTGCACCATTTCCAACTGTGTATTATGACAAGAAAATTGAAAACAATTGAATTGCTTACTTTCTGTTTAACAAAGCAGGTGGATACAGATTCCCTCGGCCTAACAGTAGGATTAGATGAACCATACTTACTTCATTACCAAGTTTTGCATTATGTGTGAGTGTGCAAATGAATGTCACTCATCTTTTTTTCTGATTGCCAGCAGTCATGTGGAAATGTTGGCAATTCCAAGTATATAAACAGATAGACGTTTCTGTATTTTGTTAGAGACACAAGCGAATGTTTTCTGTCTCATGGAGGCAGCTGTTAACATTCTTTAGTCTATCTGTGTTTTTGAGACATTGACCAACAGCATGAAGGTTGTCAATATTCTTCTATGATGTAAATATATATGCTTACACACATATGCACCGTTGGACAGGTTAAAGCTACAGACTTGAAGCAATCCTGAAATAATCAGCATAGGTGTACTGAAACAAACTTGTATTAAAGAACTGTCCTGCAGTGCAAGGGAGCCAAGGATTCCAGGATCTAAACCCCAGGAAGTTTTGGTTAGGATCACCTATTTTTGATTAGGATCACCTGACATCACCTATTGCTCCCCCTCCCCAAGCTGGTTTTAGCTGCAGTCATAGAAGTAGCTGGGGGTGGGTGGGATAGCTTCTCCCAGCAACAATTTATAGCTGCTATTATTATTATTATTATTATTATTATTATTATTATTATTATTATTATTATTATTATTATTATTATTATTATTATTATTATTATTATTATTATTATTATTATTATTAGGGCACCTCTCGCAGTGCCTACTGCATATGGGTAGTTTGGCTTAAAATTGGCCACTTAATCTCATTGGCTTGAAAAAAGACCTATATTTCATGGAGAGAAAAGCTGCTAGAACTAGGCTGTTTCTACGGATCAGCATAGTGAGCCTATTGGGAGAAAAGTGGACAAACAAACATAGGCGCTTGCAATTTTTGGTTCTCCTTTGAGGCATGGCTATGAGAGCTAATACTCTAAAGGGCCTTAGCCTTCGAAATTTATCAGTAAAATGTATCACTACACCCAATAAATGGGAAGAAATCGCTCTAGACAAAACTCACAGGGCTGCATCCACTCAATGTCTTCTCTGGTGAGGCAGAATAGCGGAGAACAACTATTTCCATTTTTGATTGGGAGTGCAGGAAGACACGGCCATTCATTCTTGAGAAGGCCTGTTAGCCAAAATGGACCATTTGTGCGACTGTTCCCTTTGAGAGCCTTCTAGTACGAGTACAAGTTTCCCTCAGGGACTGCAGAGTGATGATAACACCATATGCAGTGTTATGCAGGGATGATATAAAATCATATCCGAGCTGTATGACAACCAAGCAGCATTGTCACTTCATGCCGTGTAGTAAATGAAAAGACAGTTAAAATGTATGAATTAGTCCCCAAACTGTCACTGTCTATGCAGATTAGATAAGTTTTCTAATTGCAGAAACGCTTGATGTGGATGAGTCAATGCACTGTTGTTTTGTGCCCTAAATGCATGTTCATTATTAATGTGGAGAGAAATGAAACAAGTTTGCTTCAGAAGTATTGAAGAATAGGTTTAATTCTTTTTTTTCCAGCCATGGGTCATGAAGCATTGAGGCCTGGTTATGCTGGACCTCGTTTGGAAAAACAGATCTAAGCAGTCTGTAAATGGGAGGAGTTCCAAGGAATATTTGGGAAGGAAGGAAGGAAGGAAACATATTCCAATTCAACCATTCAAAGACAATGCCAGAATGCAATGTGAATTTACTGATTTGGTGTGATTATTGTTGATTTTAAAACTAATATTCAAAGTCTTGAGAGCTTCATGAGAGAAACCAACATTGGGACTTACATCCAAATAACAAAGAGAAAGAAACATGTACCTGATGTTCTTACAGTGTTATTTTTCCCAGCAAAGTGGTCTGATTTGTCATTTGTGACTGATATTGTAAAAGAATGCAAAAGAACCCATTCTTTACTTTTCATTCAGATGACACACCAGTTTTTCCTGTTTATGTTTACCTTTCTTGCCACTTGGGGGAGTCTTGGGGTGCAATGGTTAAACAACAGTACTGCAATTAAAGCATCCGCTCATGATCTGATTTTGATCCCAACAGATTTAAGTAGCCAGCTCAAGGTTGACTCAGCCTTCCATCCTTCTGGGGGTCAGTAAATTGAGTACCCAAGTCATTGAGGGGTGCGCGTAATGTGTAGCCTGGATAATTAAACTGCAAACTGCCCAGAGAAGTGGTATATAAACAGCACACTTTGTTTTGCTTTGTTCTATAAACAGATGTCCGTAAAACAGGTTACTTGACCCTAAAAAGAGATGTGAGGCCTGGGATCAACATAAACCTTAACTAATAATTAATCACAAAAGATGCAACAAAATAAAACCAAATGTTAAGGCAAATTGCTTTTCAACATGAAGTGAGGGGTACCTGCACAATCCCATTCCCTCCATTCCCACTTTGCTCATAGAAGGATCTGCAGAGGGGAGATCTGTCGAATTGTGAAGGTTCTCCATGTGAATTGTCTCACATTTATTTATTTTCTCTTCAGAGATGTCACTTTTACAATAAAAAAGAGGCTTCAGAGCTGGGCCAAGCTGGCACACTCACCTCTTTACACAGTGAATAAAACAATGTTCTAATAACTGAATAGAGTTAATGGACCATCTAATTATTCAGTGGCCTAAATCTGTTGTTTGGGTAGTACATCACACTAGAATGCTTTATTTCAGCATAGTACATTGCAGTTAATCAATGGAACTAATGAATGAGTTGATTCACTAAATCCTCATTGATTCAACGAGTGTAGTATAGTGCAATTTACTACACTAAGTAACAGGCTTTTGGCCAGTGCCTAGAAGTTCTGTTGTAGTACATTTCTCTTTGCTTGACTATTGCCAAATTTACACAAGAACAGGACATACTGTGACATGAAAACACAAGAAAATCTATGCTGGATTGGAGGGAAGTTTTATGTAGCCCAACATAATCTTGTGTCCAGTTAATTTTCTGTAGGATGCCCTAAGTATCAGAGTTGAAGGCAGTCTTGTCAAGATTCCATCCCAAATCAGTTTTGACTATAGATGGGCATGAATTAAAAAATGAATTGCAAAATTCATCAAAAATTGCTGTTTTGTCCATTCGTATTTGTCCGAAGCAATGCCCCCTGACAAAAACAAATCAACGCATTTTAGTGATTTTTCATTTGTCAATTGTTTGAGCTATAAAACGGCCCCCAGGCGCCTTGAGACATGGAAATTGCCGAGAGCCTTCTGCAGATTCTCCTGTACACCAAACCTCTTAAGTTTGGTGCTTGAGTTTTGGACATCGAAATTATACACCCATAAAGACGGTTCCCCCTCCAGGAAAATTCTCTCCAAGCACCTAGAGACACGGACATACAAGAGAAGCCTCTCCAGAATCTCATCTACAAGCCTTGCAACTTTGGTGGAGATTGGGTTTTGAACATCTGAGTTATACACTCACAAAGTGAGTCCACACAGGAAAGTGCAATTTAGCAGCTGGCTTGGAGGAAGTTCCAGCATTGCTGCAAGCCAGCTGCTAAACATCACTTTTCGGGATGGGGGGGACTCACTTTGTAGATGCCTGAAATCCAGTCTTCACCAAACTTGGGATTGTAGAGGAGAGTCAGGAGAAACGTATCTGCAATGTTGGTGTCTGTAGGTGCCTGGGAGCTGTTTTATAGCGTTCTAAAGTTAAGATGAATTGACAAATAGATTTGTTGATTTGTCAGAAAAAAATATATAAATTTGTCATTTGTTAACCTTGACAAATTAAAAATTGGGATTAATCTCCTTTAAAAAAAATCTGTTCCCGTCTCTAGTTTCAACCTATGAAAGCTGGAGTTTGTAGTTGAAGGTGACTTCAATAGTGGAAATGGGGTAGATCATTGAGTCCAATCCCCTGCTCAATGCAGGAATGCAAATCATGTCAGATCTGACAGATGGTCTTGAACTAAAACTCCCAGAAGCCTCCAGTATTAACTGTCCTGGCCAGGATTTCTGGGAGTGGTAGTCCAAGAACATCTGAGGACACAAGGTTGGGAACCACTATGTAAGCATTCCTGCCCTTGAGTCACCATTAAACCACACCATACACTTTTTGAGCTCACTGATCTAGTCTCATTTCATAAATTAACTTAGGCCAGGTGTGGTTAGTACTTGGATGGGATCTTAGGTAGGACTAAGAAAGAATTCCGTGTATAGCCTATTAGAATTGGCAATACTGGGCTAGATGGATGAAGGGTCAGACTTAGTACCAGGCAGGTCCCAATATTCCTAACTGTTTGGGGATGAAACTCAGTTCAGTTCCCCCACTTCTGGCTGCATCAATAGCTGCAGAGGTTTCCAGAATGGCGAAACTGTTTCTAATGCCATTTGTAATTAAGGTAAAAGTCTAGATAATAGTAGAGGACTCAAGGACTCCAGTGAAAGGAAATACATTTCATTTGCTTTCTTTATGATGTTTCATCTGGCATGGTGATTCTGCCTTGCCTTCTGTATGCATTTCTCTTTTCAGCACCAAGAACAGAATGGTAAAAGGTGCAGGAGAGGTTTACAAAAATGATTCATGTATTAGAATAATGAACTATTAGTTAAAAAGATAAATGACTCCAATGATGTTTGTGTAATGTCACCCTTACAATAACCATCATTGCTGATTCAGTAATGTGTGTGTTTTTTTAAAAAAATTGCTTCTGTAGTAATGTAATAAATTGCAGCAAAATATTATTGCAATGGGTTAAGTGATTAAATTATAACCCGGCAATTTATTTTACTTCAAATATAACATTTTTCTTCTTGGCTGGACTGGAACACATGTTTTACTGCTCCTTATTTGACACTTCAACTTCAAAGTAATCAATATTGACTTTTTCAGTAATATATTAGTTTAACATTTATTTACTTGTTTTGCATACACTACAAATGCTAATGGGCTATATAAATAAGCCATTTTTCCCCCAGCTTCATGAAATGTTATTAGGATAATTATCTTTCATTATTCTTCATTCTGGAATGCTTCACAGTGAGTATCATTCTTTAAGAACTGAACAAAGACTAAGTAAGTAAGTAAGAAGGAAAGAAGGAAAGAAAGAAAGAAAGAAAGAAAGAAAGAAAGAAAGAAAGAAAGAAAGAAAGAAAGAAAGAAAGAAAGAAAGAAAGAAAGAAAGAAAGAAGATACAAGTCACAGAGAGAAATCTTATCACTAAATATGGCCCTAAGACAAAGATTAACTAAACTAATCTTCTAACATATGTGGTGGCCAGCAGAGTAGTGAATCCACTGTTTGTTTTTGTCCGAACTTTATGAAAAACTAAAAGTGGAAGCCATTTCATTATTCCCATTAAATTCGAGTCACTAGTTCCTTCTGTCTCTGGGAGCAGAGCTTCTTTGCCTCCTCCCCCCTGGGATGAGGTGAGACGAGAATCTTGCAACAGATTATTCCAGGGGTTGGGTCGAGGAATATAGCTGCACTTCCCTCCCCTTCAAAGCTTTCTTTCTTGGCGAAGGTGCTTGTGCTGCACTCCATGAAATCGGACATGGGATAGAGAAAGGGGTAAATAAATAGGGAATACTTAAGACCAGGGTAGGAGTATAGGAGAAAGGGTGGATATATAAATAATAAAAAATTAAAAAGAAGAGGAATATAAAATAAATAAAAATAAATAAAATAATATTTAATTAATATTTTTTTTACCAACCTTGCATTAAGGCAGGTGGGTTTGCAGGACTGGCGTTCTGGAACCCATTCATTTTGCATTGGGGCAGCTTCAGTGGCAGAGACTGGGGAGGTGTTCCTCAAAGCGGTACAGTAATGTAATTCATTTATGTCACAACTTTAGGCCTGGACCTGGCTGTTTGTTATTTTGTTTGCAGGTATCAGCACACCCATGCGTCATTGGAGAATCCAGATGGTGGGAGAAGTCTGGTGAGACCTTTGGCCTCATACCCAAACCCACACTACCGCAGGCCCCCCTGTTGGGGAACAGCAAGAATTAACGTTACCTGTTCAATAAAATGTGCCCCTAATTATTCCCCTAATTAGGGACATGGTGGCGCTGTGGGATAAACCGCAGAAGCCTCTGGGCTGCAGGGGTCAGAAGACCAAGCAGTCGTAAGATCGAATCCACGCGACGGAGTGAGCTCCTGTCACTTTGTCTCAGCTCCTCGCCAACCTAGCAGTTCGAAAGCATGTAAATGCAAGTAGATAAATAGGTACCACCTCGGTGGGAAGGTAAAACAACATTCCGTAGTCATGCTGGCCACGTGGCAATGGAAACTGTCTTCGGACAAGCGCTGGCTCTGCGGCTTGAAAACAGGATGAGCACCACCCCCTAGAGCCAGACACAACTGGACTAAAAATGCCAAGGGGAACCTTGACCTTTACCTAATTATTCCAGCACATGTGGCTTCCTCCTTTATTCTGGGGTGGGGCAGGGCAAAGTGTGGGATGCCCTGGTAATAGAATGGCTGTAACTTGTACCTTGATTCTTTGTGATGTGACTGTCATGTTTCAATTTTTTTTATAGTTACATGAGTTTGGGTTCAATAAATGTAGAGGAGGATGTGACTCATGTTGTGTTTGTGTTCTTTGGTAGATTTTGAAATGGTGACAAAAATCCTATGGAGGCATTAGCATAGGACTGAAGGTGGAGCCTGGCTTCTGCATGATGCTCCACCCCAAACTTTTCTGCTGTGGTCACAGAGCTCTGAAGACTGTCTCTGCATTCATCTGATCTCAGTTACAAAACTCCTGAAGGTAATGATAGAGTTTCTGAAAGCTGTTACACAGCTAGTGCTGCTCTATCATGCGAACTCTATAACTATATGTAGTGCCACATCTGGAGGACTTTTGTATGCAAAGGAAGGCTCAGTTCTATGCCTAAACTCACTTGCATATAGGTGCAGGCTATCTCCATTTTGTACAGTCCTTTATGAGCTTTTCTAAGCTTGAGCAGAAAGTCTCTGTTTCACAGTCCCATTTTGCTGTTTCATTTCTCTTCACATATTCTTTCCTTGATCTGACAAACAATTGTCTGGGAAAAGTATGTGTTTACTGATGAACTGTCTGGAAAGAGAGGTGGTTATCATGAAGGTATGTGAAAGGAGCTTGTTTATATAGCTGTGTTGTCCAAGGGTTAATTCATTCTGGACACCTGGCTGTGGGACTTCAAGGTGTTATCTTCCTTTTAAGTCAAGTTCTGTGAAGACGAAAGTGTTGTCATTTTGCCAATTAATGATGAATCTTCTTATCAATATTTCAATTAGACAGTTACTCTTCAATCAGTTTGCCAATTAAGAAGGAATGTGTTAATTGCCTTAAATAGACGTTAGTTCATTTAAAGATATAAAAGGACCCCCAGAGCCTTGATTGCTGGGTTTCCTCACAGGGCATAGCTATCTTGGACTATACAGTCCATTTAGACATGGACCCCAGAAGACAGCTGAGATGGAAATGTTGTATCGCTCATGCTATGCTGACTTCACAGACTGTTAAAAAAAACCCCTATTTTACAAAACACACACACACACACAAAACCACCATGATACTTCTCACACCATGTTATTTTCTCAAGGTTAATAATAGTCCTGTATTTAAAAGCTTCTGCTGTGTTTTTGAAATGGTATTTCCTTTATCTGTTTTTTTTTTTAAGCCTTATCTCTTTCTACCCTGGTGTGGAGGCTGGCAGCAGCTTTCACAATTTATTAATAAGACAATTGAATTGATGGAAGCAAGCAAATTTCGAAGGGTGTCATCTCTCATTACTTTACTTTATTGCTTACTAGACTATCATGCTGTGGAGAAATGCGGAGGTCCAAAGGTGGACATTTGTGGCCTCTCCGCCTCCAAGACTGGGGGAAGCTCAACACATTTGTGTTATCAGTCATTCCCTTATATTTTCTATTTGGTATTGGACACCAGTAACATGATCTGTTCAGCTGAAGTCTGAGTTGGATTGTTTGGACAGTAGTGCTTGTAGCTCCAGGACCATACCCAATAGCACCTTATGAGACATTTCTAGAAGTCTGTAAGTTTTACCACAAGAATAAATTTTTCACAGTGAAGTATTGAGAAAGAATTGGGTCCTGGTTAGAGATGGGGACGACTCACCATTTTGACGAGTCATCCTGCTTCGTGATTCATCAAAGTTCATGAAGCACGAAGCTCCCCCTTATGGGAATAAGGCATTCCCACAATACCCTAAACCTCCCAGGAAGCCCTGGGAAAAGAAGTAGGCCCAGATTTATTCATTGATTCGTGTTGGTTACTAAAAAAACCCCTGACCCACCCCAACCCACGGGCTCCTCCCACACCGCCACTGCACCCTCATCGTAATTGTCGCTGCCGCCACCATGTCCAGCTGGCTTCCGCAGCCATGGCTTGTAGAAAGGGACACTGGCTGCTCTTTGCAAAGATGGTGTCTGTGGCTTCATTTAGGGTGGGGGTGCGTCAGTGGGGGGCAGCGGGGGCAGCAGCTAAGGTAGGGAGAGGAAAGGGGCAGGGAATAGGTTGTGGGGCTGGTTGGCTGCCTATCGGCTTGCCAGTCAGCTGATCGGTGGGCCGGTAGGCAGAATGGAAAAGACACATTCTTCATATGGGGGGCAAATAAAAATAGGGAATATTCACCCCTTCATGTACGTGGGGGGTGTCTGTGGAAGCCACAAATAGGAAGGGACAAATATTTAACGAATCAGCGATTTCTGACGAATATTGCGACACTTTTTAAAAATTTGTCCCCATGTCTAGTCCTGATGATAGTTGGAAACTAGAGATGGGCACAAATGAAACACCAAAAAAAATATTAAACCAGAACAAAACCCATGAACCAGACTAGTTCATGGTGCATTTTGTGGGCAATTTGGAGAACTGCCCTTTCACAAAACAGAACACCAAAAGTTTTCATCATTGGTGTTTCATTTTGCATCAATACCCCCCCCCCAATGGACACTAGCACATACCTCACTCCCTCCAAGGAACCTTCTCATCCTCTGTGGCTGCTGTCCATCTAAGCAAGACAATAAGCTTTCTGGGGACTACTTCCTGCCCCAGTGCTTTATGGGAGGCTTAAGGTATTGTGGGAAGTATAGTTTTTCTGCCCATTGGGCTAAATATAGGGAAGTCTCAAAGAACTATACTTCCCACAATACCTTAAATCTCCCAGGAAGCACTGGGAAAGGAAGGAGGCCCAGAGAATCTACTGTCCTGTTCAGATGGGCAGAAGTGGGCAGGAGGAGGATGCCTGGAGCAAGTAGGGTAAATGTTGGGGTCCATGGGGGGCAAGGTGTGGGAAACCCACGGGGGTGGCTTTCTGTGCAACTGAGTGTGGCGTTCACCCTTGTGCCTCTTTCTTGACCGTCAAGATTCAGAGCACACAAAGGAAAACAATCCCTTCTTTTACACTGCTGCCACCAGGTGATCACTAAATCACCATTACTTCAGGAAGATAAAGATTCAGGTCCACACTTCAAGGTCTTTTAAATAGAACTTTTGTTTATTGATTACAGAAATTGAAATTGATTCAAGCATATGTTATTTAGGCAAATTTATTGTTAACCACCATCTTCTATTTGATAATACACTTCTAACTTTAATCACACCTCAGAATTCCCCAAACTCCACACTCTAACTACTTCTCTCTCACATACTCCACTCCAACTCTCTGACTCTTACTCTCTCCTGACTCTCAGGCTCCGCCTCTTATAAGATCTCTCTCAGCTCTGCCTCTCAGCAGCATGAATATGCATGAACAATTAACATAACACACATGAACCATTGACATAATAAAGGGGAATGTTACACTGAGCTACACAGTGTAAGAGATGGGCCTGAACCTAATAAGTCAGTGTTGTTGCTTTTTTTAGGAATTCAGTATGGTTTATGGTTTGTGGACACTGACAAATCATGAACCCTCATGAAACCCCATTGTGCTGGTTCGTGCCCATCTCTATTGGAAACTGTTTAGACATGGAAAATTAAAATTAAAAGACCCATCAGGTTATAAAAAGATGACAATGCATTGCTACCAGATATTAAATAGAGAATATTGGATAAATATTTTTTCATTATCTGAAAACCATCTTAGTTTTGGGGAGCACATTATGCCATCTGAGAATCAATATGACCCATTATATCCAGCAATGAATTTGCAGACTCTTAACTGGTGCTGGGGGAGCTGGTAAGCTAAGATCAGCAACTCTGCCTAACATAACTAGAAATTTTGATGATCAAATAAAATTATTATTTTAAGCTAACTGGACTAACTGGACTGTCAAATCCATTTATAAACAGTTGCCTTCCATATCTGGGAAAGTGGATGGGTTAGTGGATAGGCTGAGCTGCTGCCACTTAACTGTCAATGCTGAAGATGAGCAAATTAAAAATAAAAATTATTCAGAGCCCTATAATATTAAAGAAAGAAAGGTCACAGGCAAATAAATAGCATGAGATATTCATAGGCCATGTAACACTATTGTTTGTATACATCTGTATTGGGGGTTTGGTTTCCAAATGAGGATCTGCATTCAAGGTTAAACCACACATGAAGTCATTATTGGGCTCTTTATCAGGCAATACTGACCTAAAATCAGTGAAAAGGATTTCTAAGAATGCACAGTATGTAAGAATTCTCCTGACTTTTAATACATCAAAGTTCACATTCTTAATTATGAAAACAAAATGATACTTAGATCAGAAAGGGGTGGTCCCATTTTGGTATTTTGATAAAACAGTAATAAGACCTCTTCTCTCAAATGGAGGATGTAGAAGGAAAGGAGAATTTAAAGGGAAATAGTTGTAGAGTCCTGCCATCACTCTCTGACTCTGTGAGGGAGATGGTACATGAACAGGTTTCACTGGCACAGGGGCAGAAGGTGCACTTCATGCCGGACCTGTGGAGTGGAGGTCACCATGAGTACCTCTTACTCACAGCCCACTGGTTGCCGATACCCTGTTGTCGATACCCTGCCACTCCTCAGATTCTCCAGTTGCCACTGGTGTATCAGCGACAGGGTATCGGCAACAGGGCCACAAGGGGAGGCCCTTGTCCTGCTACCAGGCTACGGGTCTGTTCTGCTGTAGGTGCAGTTGTCATGAGTTCAGCCGAAGATCTGGAACCTGGGGGGTTAACTACAGCTGAGGAGAATGCTGAGCGATTAGAAGCACAGACAGATGAATCGCCACCAGATTCTCCTCCCCCAGTAGCCAGGGTGAGGGCTAGACTTCGGCAAAGACTTATGACACAAAGGTCAGAGGATCGCTGAATGCTGCCGGCAGAAACATCAGGTCAGCTAGCCCTGAGTTTTGACAGAATGAAAGGCTTCCAGCAGTTCAATGACTGTTTTGCTATATAATTACAGAGCCTCTTTCTGTCCTACTTGGGACACAAACTGATGTCAATGATTCTTTTTCTCTTTTTTAATAAAGCATTCACTATGCAAACACCTAGGAAACAAAGCAGTAACAACCAGAAGCCACCATGGATTTCTCAAGAACAAATCCTGCCAGACTAATCTGTTCTCATTTTTTGATTGGTTAACCTCTGTCATAGACAGAAGGGATGCTGCAAACATCATATATCTTGACTTTTGACAAAATTCCCCATGATATTCTGATTGACA
Source organism: Pogona vitticeps (assembly GCF_051106095.1). Lineage (NCBI taxonomy): Eukaryota > Metazoa > Chordata > Lepidosauria > Squamata > Agamidae > Pogona > Pogona vitticeps. The sequence goes on along the minus strand of NC_135793.1, from coordinate 11,247,439 downwards.
AGTTAACTAGGTGTGGGCCAGATATAACAACACAGTTTACTACAGAATCGTGGTCAGAGGGCGATGACTGAAGGCTCCTTCTCAAACTGGGAGAAAGTAACAAGTGGGTTACCCCAGGGCTCAGTCCTGGACCCAGTGCTCTTCAACATTTGCATTAATGACCTTGATCAGGGGATACTGGGAATGCTAATCAAATTACAGATGACACAAAATTGAGTGGAATAGCTAAAACCCTGGAAGACAGAAACAAAATTCAAAACAATCTAAATAAGTCTGAGCAACAGTATGAAATTCAGCAGTGCTGGGTGCAAGTAATGCACCTAGGAAAAAGATTTCCCTGCAAATTTGGTGTTTTTAGGTGCCAGGAGGGGCACTTTATAGCATTTTAAATTAAAGATAAACCAACAAATTGATTCATCGATTCAACAGAAAAAAATATAAATTTCTGATTTGTGATTCATTAACCTTGATTAATTATGAATTGTGATAAATCACAGTTTTTTGATTTGTGCCTGTCTCTAGTCAAGGGCAATGGTTTCATGCAAGAGTGCCCGAAGTTGGCCAGCCACCACTCTTTCCACTACCTTGCTTAAAATAGGAACATTGGCTACAGCAGGGGCCCCCAACCCCTGGTCCGTGGCCCGGTGACGCTTCGTAGCCTTGGCAGGACCAGGCCATTAGCATGAGTTCAGCCAAAGATCCAGAACCTGAGGGGTTAACTATAGCTGAGGAGAATGCTGAGCGATTAGAAGCACAGACAGCTGAATCACCACCAGATACTCCTACCCCAGTAGTTAGGGTGAGGGCCAGACTTTGGCAAAGATTTATGATGCAAAGGTCAGAGGATCACCTGAATGCTGCCTACAGAAACATCAGGTCAGCTAGTCCTGAGTTTTAACAGGATGAAAGGCTTCCAGGAGTTCAATGACTCTTTTGCTATATAAGCAGCTCCCAGATGGCTGGGAAGCTTGTGGAAGCAACAAGTTAATTCCTCTGGCTCTCATCCACGCTCCTGGATCTTGTCTTCTGGACCCTCGGCTTTGGACTCTGACTTCTGACTATGGTTTGTGTTTTGGCTCGGGCATTTTGGTATCTGTTTTGCATCTAGTGGACTTCTGACATTGGACTGGTTTATTGGACTCTTGCCTGTTAAAACCCCTGGGAACGTGATAGCTGTGGAGACAGACCTCCCGTACCCTCACATGCAATCCCACCACACATGCCAATCTGCATGCACAGCCCGCCCACCCGCACACATTTGTGCCCGACCCACCAGCAAGCACACCCCACCCACCCGTGAGCGTGCAGGTGCCCTGCCCCCATGCATGGACCCCACCCCAAGCTTTTCTGAACCATGGACTGGTTGGGGGGCAGGGCACCGCCTGCACTCACTGGTGGGCGGGGTGCACTTATGGGTGGGTAGGGCATGCTCATGAGTGGGTGGGGCATATACCTGTACATACCAGGGTGGGCGGGGTTGCACTCGTGCATGCGCGGATGGCGGGGGCACTCGTGGATGGGCAGGATGCACAAGTGAGCATGTGTGGATGGCCGGGGGTACTTGCTGCTGGGCGGAGCACCCATGGGTGCAGGTGGGTGGCCCATCCATGTGGGTGGGTGGGCGGGTGTGAGGGGAATCCACTTGTTACCTTTAATCCAACATATAATCAACAAAAGCATATTTCTGTTAATGCCTTTCTACATTTTTTTCAACTTTCTGATTTAAAATTGAAGCATATCCAGGGCAGAGGCTTGCCCTTTTGGGCAAGATGTTTAATGAATTAATAGGTTAAGTTAATAAAAATGGTTGGCCAAAGTGTTTTTAAAGCACAGAGCAAGCAGTTTAGAGAAATGTTATATGGATAAAATAATGACTCTTCACCTGCACCAAGCTATATGGACATAAGCCCCACTGTGATTAATGGGACTTGGTGCTGAACAGACATCTGTAGGATTATACACATTATGATCTCCAAACCTAGCATATGCTTTTAGTTCTAATACACAAACCTTTTCTGCATGTTCAAATCAGATCTAAAATATAAAGAAACATACTGAGTATGCTCCAACGGTATATACTTTTGTGTCCATTTGCTTTCAGTGAAATGGCTAAATCTTACTTGAGAAAACCAATGGGACTTTAACCTATTTTTAAAAATGGAATGGATGAACAAAGATCTAAAGTTTTTTTTTTTAGAGAAAGCGGCATGCTAGATGTAACATCTCTAATTTGTTACTGAGAACTCACAAAAAAGCCCATTTTCTTCTAAACGCTTATAAGAAGAGTTCAATAACTTATCTGCACAGCCAATTCAATTACCATATGTCAAATCCCCATTTATTACTTAATTGTTATGTAAGCAGCATTTTGACATAGTCATATTTTAAATAAGCATTCTCATAAATCAAGGCAAGGATGTTGGGAAGTAGTCCCAAGAGTGTAATTTTGCAACGTATAAGCTCTTCCCTTCTTAAAGTTTCCTTACATTTCTCTTCAGAGTTCTCTTCATATTTTTTTAATAGATGCAAAGAGGCAAGAAAGGGAACTTTATGAAGAGATGGAACTGTGTAACATCCAAAGAACTAGTGCAACAAATAGTTCTACTAACTGGCTCACTCCACAATAACACAAGGATATCAGCCAAGACTCTTTAACTTACTTGTTTGTTACTTACATTTGTACTCTACCCTTCCAATATATTAGCTGGGTAATTTACAGGCATAGAATAATGGAGTTGAAAGGGGCCTAATAAGGCCACCAGGTCTAACTCCCTGTTCAATGAAGGAATCCAGATTGTAATACATATGATAGATGGTTGCCCAATTTCTCTTGAATGGCTTCATCAGTGGACCGCTCATCACCTCCCAAAGGAATTGGTTCCATTGTCATACTGATCTAATAAGAGGTTTTTCCTGATATTCAGCCTAATTATGACTTAAAGAAATGGGAGTGCTTGGCCACCTTATCTATCTCCTGAGAAATCTATGTACATGGTACAGGAAGCAACAGTTAGAACTGGATATGGAAACACTGATTAGTTAAAAATTGGGAAAGGAGTATGACAAGGCTGTATATTGTCCCCCGGCTTATTTAACTTATATGCAGAATACATCATGCGAAAGGCCGAACTGGAGGAATCCCAAGCCGGAATTAAAACTGCCGGAAGAAATATCAACAACCTCCAATATGCAGATGATACCACGCTGATGGCAGAAAGTGAGGAGGAATTAAAGAACCCCATAATGAGGGTAAAAGAGGAGATTGGAAAAATGGTCTGAAGCTCAACATAAAAAATAAAAAAACTAAGATCATGGCCACTGGTCCCATCACCTCCTGGCAAATAGAAGGGGAAAATATGGAGGCAGTGACAGATTTTACTTTCTTGGGCTCCATGATCGCTGCAGACAGCAGCCCCGAAATTAAAAGATGCCTGCTTCTTGGGAGGAAAGCGATGCCAACCCTTGACAGCATCTTAAAAAGCAGAGACATCACCTTGCCGACAAAAGTCCGCATAGTCAAAGCTATGGTTTTTCCTGTAGTGATGCATGGAATTGAGAGCTGGACCATAAAGAAAGCTGACCACTGAAGAATTGATGCTTTTGACATATGATGCTGGAGGAGACTCTTGAGAGTCCCCTGGATTGCAAGGAGAACAAATCTATAAATTCTAAAGGAAATCAAGCCTGAGTGCTCACTGGAAGGACAGATCCTGAAGCTGAGGCTCTAGTACTTTGGCCATCTCATGAGAAGAGAAGACTCCCTGGAAAAGACGTTGATGTTAGCGAAGTGTGAAGGTAGGAGAAGGCAACGACAGAGGATGAGATGGTTGGACAGTGTCATTGAAGCGACCAACATGAATTTGACCAAACTCTGGGAGGCAGTGGAAGACAGGAGGGCCCGGTGTGTTCTGGTCCATGGGGTCACGAAGAGTCTGACATGACTTAACGACTAAGCAACAACAACAACAAATTTTATGTACAGTGGTGCCTTGCTTAACGAGGGCACCGTTTAACGACGAATCTGCATAGCGATGTGGATTTTGCGATTGAAAAACCGATCGTATTGCAATGTTTTAATAGGCAAAACATCGCATTGCGATGATCGGTAAGAGTTTTGCTTACCGATTTTCGCATTGCGATGTTTGGGAAACAGCTGATTGGTGGTTCCAAAATGGCCGCCGGATAAAGAAAATGGCCGCCCGCAGTGTTTTCGCGCCGATTCCTCGCTTACTGAGGCGGCGAAAATGTCGGCGCTATGGAGGATTCCCACTTAGCGGGGAGTTTACCCCCACAGGAACGCATTAAACGGAGTTTAATGCGCTCCTATGGGGTTTTCCGTTCCGTTTAGTGATGTTTCCGGATAGCGACATTTTTCCTGGAACGGATTAACGTCGCTATGCGGGACACCACTGTATTTGAAAAGTGTTATCATATCTCTCCTCAGTCTTCTTTTCCAAGACTAAACATGCCCAGTTCTTTTAGTATTTCCTCATCGGGCTTGGTTTCCAATCCACTGGGCATCCAGTGAACTGAACCCAGTACTCAAGATGAGGCCTAACCAATGCCAAATAGAGGGGGACTATTACAGTACTTCATGAGATTTAGAAAATATTCAGACTGCCATAAGTAAAGAATACATTAAAATGATTGAAAATATCAAATCTATTAAAGCAGTCTCAAACCAAGAAGATCTGAACCATGAGAGAAAGCTTCCAGGTAGCCCTCACCTTGTGAGGGACATCTATGTTTGTCAACAAACACTGAAGTCCTCCTTCAAAGGAGATGCTGAACATAGAGACTATGTCCCCTTTTGTGCCCCTTCAGCATGTGAGAGGTGTCATCCCAAACATTTGGTGAGCCACACGGGCGTTATCTCTGATCTATGCATTTCTTTGCTTGAAGTATGACATCAGCAATATTTAGAGTGCTGACTTAAGTTACTGGGGTTGAATATGTGTAGGGAGAATTTGAAGAAGCTGCCTTCAGGGGGCTTAAATTAGATCCGTTAACTTAAGGATTCTCAAGTACAGTTCCCACTTCGTTCATTTCTGCCCACACTAATCATATGGGCTAATTCATATAATCCCCTCTCTTTGGTATTTAAAGATGTTATGTAATAGCTGTTCAGCGCTCTTAGAATACTGCTTCGTTTCAGAGATCATAGATGTCACCTGTCATTCATAATGCTAGTTTTCCCTCACACAATCGCATGTTTTAAGAGAAATCGTAATTCCCACTATGGTTCCTGTTCAGTATCAATTATTATTACCCATTTTTTCATAATTTATTTCAGTTTCTGCTTAACCTACTTTCCTAAAATTCCAGAAGATGTTTTAAAATGTGTACTGCCCAGAGAGTGTTCACATTATGAGATGATGTACAAGTTGAATGAATGAATAAATAAGATTTATAAAAATCATTTCAACTTAACATTTTTTTTCTCTAGGAGTGAACAGAATTGGAATGGAGCAGTACAGAAATTTTCCTAATTTAAACGAGCCAGCAGAAATTATGAGTTACATTATCTGCAGAGCAATGATCATTTATATTAACTGATTATGCTCTGTCCTACTTAACATCTTACAAGTTGCCTTGAGCTAGTCAGTATTTCTCACCCTAACCTACTTGAAGAGTTCGGTATAATGTTAACATGAAAATGAGAAAACACTTGGTATTTTAAAGAGGGGACATCTATTCAGGTTTGACTCTTGATTCTTCTCTAAAGTCTAGATGATGATTGCTTATTAGTACTTATCAATGATTTAGTAAAATATATGATACAATCAGTTGGTACTAGGTATTAGAGAGAAAGAGGCTCTATTTTTTAAATCAGGATATGACACATCGCCACTTGCCAGATCTAGGTTCACATTCTTTTAAGTCAGAGGAAGCAAAAACTTCCAAATTCTTTTGTCTGTGAGATAAAATAAAATGTGAAATAGGAGTGGAGAAGAGAGAGAAAAACAGAGAGAATATCGAAGGGAAACAGCTAACCTAAAAAGAATGCTATACTTCTGTCATATTTATTCATTTTTTTCCTGAATAATTAGAATTTTTCTTCTGTTGTCTCTCTTCAGTGATTTCTTTTGAAAAAATGTGTTTTTCCCCTCTCTCTCTGTTTCCTACCCTGATGTTTTGACTTACAACAAATGAATCCCAACAAATGATTCTTGAAGGCATATCATTATTTACATTATGCTATTTTCAAGACAGTCGGAACATGTCTTGGCCCTCACATTGTAAAATATTTTTTCCAAATTGGTCAGAACATTTGTTGTAAGTCCTGCCTCCCACAACATATTTAGGCCATGGCTGTATGTGGAAGCATGTTTTTTTCCAGAATGCTCACATTAATGGCTGGCTGGAATAGGTCTAGTGCATAATGCTGCCTAAATTAATTTTACTCAGCAGGGAGAATATATTAAAGCATGCATATAAACATGTTCACATTTGCTAGGGGGAGGGAAGAGATCTTGCTTTGTTTTATGTCTCTTATGGGCATGTTTACAAAATCACAGCCTGCTGGACAAGTGTCTCTGCTTGTTGGCTTTCACCCTAAACCCCACACACTCTGTGAGGTTAACAAACATGGCGAGGTAGCACCTTACTAGCTGGGACTGCCCAGGTTAAAGTGGGCGGTAGCTACCTAGTGAGGTGCAATGACCTCTCCCACTGTCAGAAGTAGCCCCTGGAGTCACGCTCTACGCCAATCGAGCAAAGACTTATAACTGGTAAACAGTTACTTCCCGTGTTTTTTCGACGCTGTATGCAAAGCCGGAGTGTCCTTTCCAGAGCACGAAACCTGGGTAAAATAACATGGAGGATAGGCTTTATCCAAGCAGCAAATCCCCCCTCTCCCTTTCACTGAAATAATCCAATGGAAAGGCAAGAGCCAATACAATTGGTTCCAGTGACATAGCAGGAGTTGGTAGAACAGCACGAACTGCCTCCTGGACTCCAGCTCTGGATTTTGCCTCGAGGTTAAATCCTGAAGCCTTTTGCATCAGTGGATATAGGCACAAAGCAGTGGAGGTTTGAAATCGGAGTTTTCCTTCTCCTAGATGGGCTGCCTTCCAAGGCTGATGAGCCCCAACTACTCAGCCTGCTCCCTAATGCCGGGATTAGAACACAGGGCTCCAGCTGCTGGACCTTGTCTTCCCAGAGGACCACCAGCTGACACTTGGAGCATTTCTACCCAGGCACCTCCTGCCTCAGCTCCTCTTCAGGAAAAAAAAACATTTAAAAAACATGAAAACGTAACAGTCTTTAAGGGACTGGGTTTTACCTGACATGCTTGCACAGACTACCTTTTCTAAAACAACAACAGTGAAGAGAATCCATACCTGGCTCTGTGGTCAAGTAATCTAGATCAGTGGTTCCCATCCTTGGTTCCCCAGGTGTTCTTGGACTAAAATTCCAAGAAGCCTTCATCACTAGCTGTGCTAGCCAGGAATTTTGGGAGTTGTAGTCCAAGAACATCTGGGGACTCAAGGTTGGGAACCATTGCTCTAGATCACTGTGCTATCCAGACAGCTAGGCCAAGCTTCTTAATTTAAATTTTGCATGATATTTTTTTAATTTACTTTTATTTATTTATTTTATTTATATCCCACCTATCTGGTCAAGCGAGGACTACTCTAGGCGGCTAACAACCTTAAAATAATACATGTAAATAAACAGTTCTAAAACATAAAAGCACTACATTACGATGCCAGAACACAAAACATAGAACCGTAAAGAAGGAAAGAAAGAGGTAATGTGATGGAAAGGCCTGCTGAAACATCCAAGTTTTTAATTGCTTCTTAAAAGTACCCAGCGAGGGAGCCGCGCGAATCTCAGGAGGTAAGTTGTTCCAGAGGCGAGGAGCCACTGCTGAGAAGGCCCGGTTTCTTGTCTTTTCCTTCCAGGCCTCCCTCGGCGTTAGGCTCCTCAGCCTCACCTCCTGGCTCGCACGAGTGACACGGGTAGATCTTGGTGGGAGTAGGCGTTCCGCCAGATATCGAGGCCCTAAACTGTTTAGGGCTTTATACGTGAGCATCAACACTTTGAAATTGATGCAGAATCGGATGGGCAGCCAATGCAATGCGGCCAGAGTGGGCGAGATATGTTGGAATTTTCTCACTCCACTGAGTAATCTGGACGCCGCATTCTGCACCACCTGTAATTTCCGCAGCAGCCTCAAAGGTAGCCCCACGTAGAGCGCATTGCAGTGGTCTAATCTTGAGATTACCTTGCATCTAGTGAAAAAAAAAACTATGAGGTTTCAAAATTTTTGTTTTCTTCAAGGACAAAAACAGAAAACAAACAAACAAAAAAACCTGACTCCTGTGTGTAAAAGTCGTACTCAAGCCTAGCCTCAGTGGCTGAAATCCTGTTGATGTTACCATGCCTGCAGAAGGCTGACATCATCAGCGAACGGCAATTTTTGAAATCAAAATTTCCTACTCCTTTCTTGGAGAATGTGGTAATTAAAGACCTGCTCCCATTCCTTAGCGTGCACAGTTTCCACGAGATTAAAAGGATTACACAGGAGACATGGAGGCAGCAGGAGCATAATAGGAAGTATTTTGCTTCTGATCAGTTTCATTCCATTTCATATCAGTTTTATATCAGCATCCACCTCCTGCAGGCCTAGTTTCAGGATTTCAGTCTTTGTGTAGTCTCTGATGAGCATATGGAGTATGATAGGAGAGAAGCTCTAAGGTTCGGTGGTAGTATGAATCAACACATTTCCCTTCATTGCTTTAATTTCATTCCACTTCATTATTTTATTGGTCTGTTAATTTTGTTATTTCTCAGACAAATTATAATAATTCTGCTTGTTCTATCACTCTTACCTTCTTTAATTGTATTTTTCAAATGTCTGTGGTAAAGTGGCATGAGGTTCCTTTCAATTTAGGCATCCTGGTGGCCACTATTATGTTCTTCCAGAACACCTTAACCTCTGTTTGGAAACTGTGATTACTTACCACAGGGAGAGGGAGAGTTTTAGGCTCACCACCCTCCTTGTCTTCTGTTGTCCCACAATGCTATGTGAACAGTGAGGAGTTTGAAAAGGAACATGGCCTCCATCTGTGGGGTCCCTGAATGTGAATCATTTGATTTTCCTGTGACCACACGTAGGAAAGAGATGACACAAGAAACAGAGGGGGCAGAGCTGGTGTGCTCCCTCCTACTTGTGATTTAGAAACAAGCGCATAGGGCTCTAGAGCTCTCATAATTCTGGGGCATTTTGAAGGAAATATACGGCCATCATTTTTGGCAGAGCCTGCAGTTTGCCCTCAGATTGCTGTCAAATGGCATTGCATTCTTGAGGTCTAAGACATTGTGTGTAAGACAAACAAAACTCCCATCATAGATCAAAGACAAGGGAGCCTAGACATCTGAAACCACACTAAGGGGACATTAAGTATGTGTTTGCATACAACAATACTTTCAGTTTTTTAACCATATTTTTCCATGTATAAGACTATACTTTTGTCTAAAATCTTTAGACTAAAATTGAGCGTCATCTTATAAACGGAAGTAAGCTGAGGAAAAAACAAAAATAAGTGGAGGGGAAAGCAGGGATCAAAGTGATCCTGCAGGGCTTTGATCCCTGCTTTCCCCTCTACTTGCTAAGCCCCACTTAGATTTCTTAATTTTGGGTTAGAAAAATGGGGGACATCTTATACACGGGGGCGTCTTATTCACTTATACACGGTACATTTGTCCATAGCCAGCACTACCAGGTGTCAAACATCCTTGATTACTGCATACCTATTATTTAGGACCAAACCTCCTGTTAAACGGAGTTAGTTAAAACCACAAAAGCATGGACAAAGGAGAGGAGGTCATGTCTAGAGTAGTTGAGACTCTAGAGCAACATTCTGGAAGACAGCAACCAAACAGTGAGTGGGAAATATTATGTTCCAAGCAGCTGATTGCTAAAACATGGAAGAGAGAAAGCAAGGGAAACAGCGATGGTTTGACTCAAGAACCAATTCTTGATTGGGGGTTGGGTTGTTTCTTCTTATAATCAGCTTAAATGATGGCTTTCAAGATCTGTATCATTAATTGCCATTGGCTCAGTGTCCATACCTTTAACAATCTAGTGGAACAGAAACTTTCTAGGGATATGTTGCAATCAACAAAGTTCAGTTGCTCCAAATGAATGTTACACCTTCTGCAGAGAACACATTATGAGAAGACAAGAAGGTGTCATCATCCATTCCTTCACCCACACTGTACAGAGGGAGTATGTTCCACTTTGATAGCTTCATATCATTTCTTGAAGCCTTTTATATATCAGACTATAAAAGTCCAAATGTTTGTGAACCTTTGTCTTTACAATTTTTCTCAAAACAAAACCAGTGATGGCAAAAGAAGATCTTCCAGAAGATCTCTGCTGGAACCGCCAAAATAGTCCTCTTGAAGAATGACTAGGAGAGTAACTCAAACAAACATCATTTATACCCAGGAGTATCTTATTCTAGTCAGCTGTTCTGTAAAGAATGATAATTCAACTAAATGGGTCCTTCTGCGTTCATTGTTCTTTCTTTCTGAAATGAATGTGTACCTTCATTAAAAAAAAACACAGATGAAGTGAACTGGCATTTTTATCAGCTCAGCTGCATAAATGCTTCCACCTCTCCCTGTGAGATGATACCATTCTGTTTTATTTGGGGAAATTCTGGAGAGAGGGAGGAAAAAGACAAATATCAACACATCAACAGCAGCTGTGCCAACTGCAAGACTTAGATGAGGGAGAGGGATGGTAGGAAGAGTGGCTCTGAATTCTACCTCTTTATATTTCACTCTCAACACTGTTCTGGTTGCTGTTACTAAAGCCTGCAATGCACTTTAGGATTAGTTACCCAGGTGAAAGCTGAAGCACTTATTCTCATTAGATCCACTGCACTAGAATTTTCTAGAGAGCAAAGCAACAAGAGAGGGACTTGCCACCAAGTTTAGGTGAAAGGAACAAATTTTGTGACCTTCCCTCTGTGTTTACACTTACAGTTGGCTGGGACAATAAAGAATAAGGTCAATTTTCCTTTAAGACCTGATGTCCATTTCTTTCCTCCTTTCGTGCTCTATATTCCAGCTTTTATCCTAGAATTTCTGCCTTCCCAATCTGCCAGTGGAGACATCAGCCAGATTGTTTATTGTGTGCATACAACAAGATCATACTTACCTTCTTTTGTTTTACAATGGCATTAGATCAAATACTCAGCAATGGCAACAATTTTATAACATCCCCAAAGTACCACAAAGTGGAGTGCTTCTGGATGGATTTGATACGTTCTAGTATGCAGATGCTGGTATTATTTACTTAAAGTAATTCTGTGTTTTTAGGATTGTTAAATCGGTGCTAGATGGCAAAGAGGTTATAAACTGGATATATTCCCAAGTCAGTAGCTTTATGATTCTCTCCCCTCCTTCCAAACAAGTAAATGTTTACCTTCGGGAAATAGCTTTACCAAAAAGAGCTCATTTCCTTTATTGCATTTAGTGAAATGAACTAATTTCATCTCCTTTCGCTTCTCTTGTATTATTCAATGGGAAATGGAATTCTCTTTTATCTCATGAAGTGCTGGTAGCTGGAATAGTGGAGCAACTGTCTTAAGTGCAACTGGACAGGAGAAAAACAACAACGTTCCCATCAAAATCATACTGTTTAAGCTGGGTGGCTCATTGCCCTTCAGTGACCACTCAGCTCAATTAGCCTGTCCAGAGGTAAATGACCCCAGGCCAGAATAGGGATGTAAATTTTTGTTAGCCCAGCTGTCCTTCAGCAACAAAAGAAGTGCAGAATTTCTCCTTCGCTGCAAGGTGGTCAGACATTTTCCGGCGCTCTTAACCCAGAATTCTTGCACTTGAAAGAATTACTTTTCGTACCAATTATGTAAATTGCACAAAATTACAATAGCTGCTGCCTTGTGGCATGGACTTTTAAAAATCAGAAGCGGTGGATTAATTGTCTGTGTCTTTTTGATTGGTTAGCCGGCCTTCTCTGTGTCCTGAGCGAGTGTGCTTTGCTTCACAAGCCTACAGAAGACAGTAATTGTTCACCGAGATTTTTTTGTACAAATTATGGGGGGGGGGGGAGGAACTCGTTTTCTGATTTCTTGTGCTGGAAATGAGATTCTCACAGAGCCAGGCAATTCTCAATAGAGAATTCTTCAATGTGTATCTCGTAAGAAGTAATTTTGTAAGTATCCTTCACATCCATAGTATGATGTTTGCCTGATGTGTGCTTTGGAGATCACCTATCACAGGGCTGTACTGGCCCCCAGGTTCAACTCTGTTTGATTAGAACCCTAAGATCACCTCCTCCCATATCGACATGCCCCAAGCTGAGATTTTCAACAGAAGCCCTGCTGTGTGGCCTTCCACCCTGACAGATCTCTGAATGCGCAAGACAAGGTTCTCTTTGTATCAGCACCTCAGCTGCACAACTTCCTCTCATGTAAAGTTCTCATCAGCCTTCATCCTTGTTTAGTTTTCACTAATCAGCAAACTCTATATTTGGGATAATAAACAAATATATAAATAAGCTTTTTTTGGGGGGAAGGTTGTGTGTGTATGTTTGTGTTGTTGTTGTTTTGAAAAAAAACTCATCGCGGTTGTGACAAACAAGGGTGACTCTTCCAATTTGCCAGTCTGGCCCCCCTTTATTTGTTTATTTATTTATTTATTTATTTATTTATTTATTTATTTATTTATTTATTTATTTATTTATTTATTTGATTTGATTTGATTTTTACCCCACCCCTCTAGACAATGTCTACTCGGGGCGGCTTACACAGATAAAAACACAATACATTAACACATTAATATAACTTATATAAAAATACAGTTATAAGAATTAATTTCCAAACAACACATTTCTAATTTGCCCCATCATTTTATCCTGAAGTTCCATCCAGCCTGAATTTCAAACTGAGTATTCCCATGTGAGATCTTATGATACACAGCACCACCAGGCACCCTGTTGTTGTTATTCTTCAGAATATTATCCCGACAACCAGCCCCATTTTTCAGGAGCTCATTGAAGTGTGTCACTACATTTCTTAAGGGAGAAAAAAATCAAAATGTCAGAAAAAGATGGTAAGGGTGGGAGAGAAATTTACTGAGGGACAAGAGCTGGATGTACAGTAAACTTCAGAGGCGTGGAAGAGAGAAAGACATTACTGACGAGTCAGCTCGATAGTGGAAATATTCTCCCCCCCCCCCAAAAAAAAAGAACTGCTGTCATTTCTTAGACAGCAACCATGAATTTCAGGTATATGTCACATTTCCAGTACTGTCAGCTGGTGCATTGGGTCTGAGGGATAAAATGAGAGGTCACACGCTACTCAGTTGTGCTATAATTCACAACAGGATGCTGATTAACTGACAGAGGATGTTTGTGAAATACAGTGCAAATTTGGTGGATAAATCCAAGCTTCCCTGACAGGCTTGTCTGTTGTAGTGCCTGCATCACAGATGACTTGTGTCAGGTGTGGAGTGAAAATGTTGGTGCCTTATTTCCCAAAAGCTTAGTACAGGGGTATAGGCAATGTAAATCCCGCTAACATCCCTAGACGTTGCAGATGCTAGTTGGAACTGATAGGAAGTATAGTACATATCGCCTAGCAGTCATGAGGTTGGATAGTCCTTACTAAGGAAACCAGCTTTATTTGTACAGCTGATCACTTTTGCCAGCATGACATAAATCATGATTCAGCACAGTGGAGGCTAGTAAGTCCAGTTTCGTAATAGGCAGTGAATCCAGATTTTTGTCCAGTCATTATAGAGGTATCCAAGGTGGTGAGCCTTACCTCAGAACAGGTTCAGGTCTTCGGACATCTCCTTTAAAGTTCGGATTAAAACCTGGACTGGATTCAATGATGAAATTGGAGCCATCATTGGCCACTAGCTAAACAAAATAGAGGGGCTTCTCTGAGGTGATATAACTCCCAAAGGAGGCCAGACTGTCCCTTTTTCTTTAGTCTTTCTCCTAGTAAGCAATTCCCTCTTATACAAGTGGGCTTTTGGTCATTGGCTGGTTGCTACAGAAGAGGTTTTTCTTAACATATTTTCATTTGGTTACATTTGATTTGTATTTTAGAATTGAACTATGCCCCAAACCGTATTGGATTTTTACATGCCTGTAATAAAAAATGCAGAAGTTGTGATAGCTAATTAAAGCCAAACTAGTAAAATGCTAGTCATGTATGGAAATTCTGCACCCGCCTTAAGTTGCATATTTTCACATGTGCATGTACAGCGGTGGCCCGCTAGACACTTACACATTAAATGATGAAATCGCTTGACGATGTCTTTTTTACAATCGCTATAGCGATCACAAAATGATGTTTACTATGGGTTTTTTTGTTTAACGACAATTAGGTCCCTGCTTCATGAACCGATTGTTCGCAAGACGATGATTTAAAACAGCTGATCAGCAGTTCACAAAATGGCTCCCCGCTGTTTTCCGGACCTATTTCTGCAAGACAGGGATCACAAAATGGCCACCCTACGGAGGATCTTCGCTGCACAAGCAGGTATTTTTCCCATTGGAATGCATTAACTGGTTTTCAGTGCATTCCAATTGGGTTTTTATTTTCGAATGATGACGATTTCGCTGTACAGCGATTTTTAATGGAATGCATTATCGTCGTATATGGATCTAACAAGATTCACCCCCAGTTTGGAGAGAAATATGGGCTGTAAGTCAAATGAATAAAAATATTAAAGCCATCTTCTAAAAACTGAAAGTTATCTATTTCAGGTGATTGATGTTTGATCTGCTACAGTCAGGTCTGCTATGTCTTGAGAGGTAGCATTTTGAAGGAGGAGGCACTAAGCAGGAGGATGAATAACAAAGCAATGTGGAAACAGAGATATAGCCAAGAGCCTCTTTTCATTTACTTCTTCCTGAGGGTGCTCAAGAACAATTTTCCTCTGAAAGAAGGAGAAAGACGATTAAATAAGCTGGTGAGCAGTGTTCTCTACTTTGCAACTAGATTCCACTACTAAATTCAATTGCTAACCTCAACTACATTAGGCCCATTGAATCAACAAAAGTGGCTTCAATGTAGACTTACCAACTTCCCGTTCATGTGGCCTGTGTTTTTTTTCCCACACAATATGTGGGAAGAGTAAATGAATAGATGAATATGAATTGGTGGGTGTTCTTGAATTACAAATAAAGAGTATAGAGTGAATGTATATGTGATGAATGGTTGGACCATTTCTCTGTACATGTGTGTAAATGGCACAGTTTTGGAAAATTTACTCTGCTCCACTCATTCCCAGACAGTAACAGGTCTCAGTGGCTCTCTGTGCAGATGTTTGTGGTTCCTTCTCGTTTAACTCTTGCTTGGCCTTTGCCTCTGTGATATTACTTCCTAGTACCAGACTTTACACTTGATGTCTCAAGGAGTGGGATGCTCGACATGGCTACTCTACTGATTGACCTTCAGGGGATGCATCTCTTGGAGAAGAAATCCATCTCCACTTTCTTAGAGCTTCCTTCTTGACGAGCTGTCGTCCCACAACATATTATGGGAAGCTACACTGGACTCCCGTATGCATCTTGTTCATCCTCCAAATGTGGGGTTTTTTTGTTATGTACTCCCACATGCAATTAATTTAGGAAGATCATCCTCAGAGTACTGAAGGTTCCCAAATTAAAAGGCCCATTGCAGTTCTATGCTCATCTCAGTGGTGTTACATGCTAATGTGACTGACAGCTTTATGAGGAAAAGACTTATTAAAAATGTTGTGGAGGTGGGAAGACTGATTGTTCAGCGGCTTTGTAAATCAAGGGGCTTTGTGTGATTGGGAAATGCATTTCATTATACTCACTGATTCCCATCCTTTTTTAATGTGTATGGGATAGAAAAAGTCCTATTTATTTAGAATAATTTTTGGTTATTTCTCATGCATCTAGTACATAAATCAGATAAGTCTGAACAGTTTTATTAATAAGCATTTGCATTTTTTATCCATTATAAATTCTTAAATGTTCCTGCTGACAATATTATCAAACTATTTTGGTTGTGAGAAAAAGCACAGAAGAATTCTAGAATCGTGGTAAGAAATACAATGCCTTCTAAACTTAGTTTCAGGAGCATCTCCTGACACTGAAGTCTTGCTAATATTTTCAGTCTTGCAGAATACTTTAGTTTATTTTTCGGTCCCCATTACTGCTAAATTGAATCCTTGTTTAGACTATAATTCCCTGAAACCCCAACAATGCTAGCTGGGGATTCTCGGAGTTGTAGTTCGATGCTTCAAGCTGTGGTAATATGTGAAAAGGACTCACCAAGAGAAGTGAGGCTGGCTCCATTTTTATAGTTTTTTTTTTAAGCAATTAAAACAGTCATCGCTTAAATGGGTTTTGAGTCTATTTAATTCTGAGTGTAAGGGCAGTACTTACTTGACCTAATGGGCCAGCCAACAGTGGCCTTTGGGAGAGTGATGTAATATAATTAATGCATCATCCCAAGCAAAAGATATGAGAACTGTAATTCTGAAAAACACAATGCATCACTCACCAAACGTACTAAAATTTGGCAAGCTATTTATGTAGGAGCATTTGTACAAATAATTCCATCATCATACAAGCTGTTCAGTAAATAAATAAGGGAGAGAAATACATCTCTTTCTCTTAATAATTATAGGCTGCCAATGCAATTCCAGCCAACCTTCCCTATCGCCCCCCCCCCCCAAAAAAAATGTTGAAGCAAGGACAGTAATTTTTCCAAGTCAGAGGATGAACAATCCCTTCTGGGGAAATGCTATGGGATTAATCTCTCCCAAATAAATTTGGGAGAGGCCAAGGTCAGCTTGCAGTTTTGTAAAAACCTTATAGAATCATAGAACAATTGAGTTGGAAGGGGCCTATAAAGCCATCAAGTCCAACACCCTGCTCAAGGCAGGAATCCAAAACAAAGCAAATCTGACTGATGGTCATCCATATTTTTTCTTGAATTCTTCCAGCATTGCAGAACTCATCACCTCCCAAGGTTATTGGTTCCATTGCCATACTGCTCTAACAGTTAAGAGCTTTCCCCTAATATTCAGCCTAAATCTGGCTTCCTGTAACTTGAGCCCATTATTATTTGTCCTGTACTTTAGGATATTTTTAAATAAAACAAAATGCCATGGGAGTAACTTATTTTAGAACAGAGTTGTGCTTTGTGGAGGCTTCCAAGAATGTGTTTCTTCTGTTCTTAGTTAATCTTTTTGGAGATGAGGGGACTTCTAGGTGCATCAGGGACAGCAAAAATGGGCGTCAATCATATGATGTTCCCCTAGCCTATTTTTCTGCAATTTTTCACTCTATTAATTGACAGAAACCACTAGTATGGCATGTCCTATCTTCACACAAACTGGCCAATCCACTGTGAAGCTGTAAGTGTGACTCTCTTCTCAACCAAGTTTCAAAGGCTGCTTTTGCACAATATCTTCCCAGTACCTGTCTACATGAATTGTTCATCCAAAGAAGGAAATACGCCTGGAAATTTAATCCAATTTTTCCAAGACTTCTTTTAAGACATAAGCTTCCCAAGAAAGAAAGGAAGGAAGGAAGAAAAGTCAATCTGTGCCAATTTTTTTTAAAAAAATCCATATGTCTATAAGTTTCCAGTTCTGCCAAGCAATAATTAAAAGGAAGGTATAGGCACCCTTGCACATTTTACCCAATTCTCTTTAAGAAAAAGTGAAATAAACCACATTAAAGCCATCTGCTCATTTCCCCATCTGCTCATTTTCTCATGATGTGACATATGAAGTGAGACTCCACTTCAGACACAAGGTAAAATGGATGATGCCCACCATAAAAAGAGATGAAGTGATTGGGTTTCTGAAGCAATGAGGCAGAATCTTAAACAAAAATTGTTTCCAGACACACCCCTACATGTGCTATCTGTTTGTCAACATATGAATTTCCCTTCCACTGGAAGGAGTGCCATTTGGCACTCATTTTTAAAATGAATGGAAACAGTCGGAATGGTGAGTCCATGTTGGCAATTGTTTAGAGATTATTTGAAAATGTCTAGAAGAATGTGTCTGCCAATATTGTAACTTGCTTCGATAAATGAACATTTCTTACACATATCCTAGAGACTTCAAGGCAACTGGCAGGTGGAACCGAGGGTATGACTACAACGAGGAGCTAAATTGATTTGATCCATTTGGAATAGAGTTGGGTCACAGCCTCCTTCGGCCCTTAAGTTGCTATTACCACCTATACCAGTGGTTCTCAACCTTGGGTAACCCAGGCGTTCTTGGACTGCAACTCCCAGAAGCCTTTAGCACTAACTGTGTCACTGGGATGTCTGGGAGTTGCAGTCCAAGAACACCAGGGTTACCCAAAGCTGGGAAGCATTGATCTATAACACACACAAACTGGTGCAAATTGAATTGCTGGAGGAAGACCAAACCAAACCAGAACAACGATTCTGATACCAATAAAGCAAAACAACAACAAAAATAAGTATGGGAAAAGGCCTAGATGTTTTGTGTTTAGCTCTACATTATGTAATCATGGGGGAAACATTGACTCTAACCATATCAGCTCCAGAACAATATGCATGTTATTTACAAATGCAGTTGCTCATTCTTTTCAGAAAGGAGGGGGAGGCAGATTTCCTGTGGCTATCCTCCTCTGCCCAATAGATGGAACCATTCACATTTCCCCTTTGCCATAATGCTTTTTCAAGAAGGCAGGGGCTGGCGTCTACCAGTACTCCAACATCCCCTGTTCAAGGGCACAGGCTGGTGTGCCATTCCTTTCCAAGGAAAGGGTATAAGGACTCTAGACAATCATCGGTGTTTCCAAATCTCCATTGTTCAAATGTAACTCAGGAGAGCATCTGTAGGTCCAGTAATATGGCTAATGTGTTTAAAAAACTTGCTATGCAATTGCATTGCAACACTTTGCTTTCACGAGTTGCAATGTATCACAATGTGGAACAAACAAGCATGCAAATAAATGCAAGAAGGAGCATTAGCACGAGCATGCACACACATATTAAAGACTTGCTGGCTGTCTCTTTACTGTGTTCTCTGTCTGCTTTGGGAGGTGCTTATTGGTATTTTGATAGATTCAAAAGTGGAGGAAAAAAATGTCCACAACAGCCCCCATATTCATGCAGAGCTGAACATAAGGATCCGTGAAATCCAACAGCATTTCAAAACTGTGCTCCTTCTTAGGAATTTAAATGCAGGAAATTGCAGAAGCAAACAAATCATTAAAAGGTCTGTCGGCAGTTGTAGAAAGCTAATTGTTCCATCTCCTAGCTGCTTGGCCATTGCAAACTAATTCCTAGAGGATGTCTCCATTTTAGATCATTAAAAGAAACACATTCTTCCAAATGCCACGAAAAAAAATAGTAATAAAAATTCAAACTTTGCCCTCAAAAAGGTTTTCTCCATAGGAAGAATACATCTCTGTGAGTTGCTGATGCGACAGAGCAGTCTCTTGTTAAGGCCATCCTTCCCCGTACTTGTGATGCTGGACACCCCCTGGAATAAGTGGGTTGATCTTGACTTTTTGATGCCAGCTGCTAGCCAGATAAAAGTCTGTAAGTCCTAAGCATCAGGGGCAGTGCTAAAGGGTAACAGCAGGGCTGGAAAAGCAGCTGCACACAACTTTTTGATTCTCCTCATTTATTTAGTATTCTGAATTTAGAATATGAAGAGGCTTTTGATACATAATCCATTACAAAAAGACACCAGAGAGACGGAAGTAGGGGAAAAAAAATTAAAACATATTTGCTGCCCTAGGCATGCTTTAGTTTGTTATTCTGTTCAGGTTGCTTCATTCAGCTGTTTGTATCTAAAGGTTTAACAACAAGCCAAAAAGAACTCCAGGAAGAAAAAAGTTGTTTAACTTTTTGCAGCTTAAAACTGTGCACAGCAGAGGGGGAAAAACAGTCATTTCTCTTCAGGTTGCGTTTTTGGTTTACGGCCAGCTCCGTATGCCAAAATCTTGGGTTTTAATGATCACTTGGGATGGCGTGCCAGTGCCCGGTGGTTAAGACTAAAAAGACGGTGTGGTATAGTAGTTGGCATGCCAGGTGAAAACTGTGGAAATTCAGGTTCAAAACCCTGTTTAGATCCTCCTGTGGCCAGTCACTACGTCATGGGCTAATGTACCTCACGGGATTGTTTTGGTAACGGTCAAGAGACGAATTATGGATGCAGCTTCTCCGAGTTCTTTGGAATACAGAAGTGGTAAAACTGTACGTAATAAATAGGATGGAAGAAGTTGTTGAACACCTAGTCCCAAATCTGTGGCAAAGTTTCAATGTCAATTACTTTGAAGCTTAGAGCTGAATGGGTTCAAGAGCAGAGGAAATATTTTCAAGGTCTTAAACACACTGGGGAGTTAGATAGGGTATTTGACTTCAAACAGACTGTTAAAAGGATTTTATTACACTCAATAACTTAGGACTGGTTTACATATGTATACCCTGGGGAGAAGCTGTAGCACAGTGACAGAGCACACACTTTGCATCTTGCAGGTCTCCTAAGAGTGGTCTTAGCCGACTAGATAGGCGGGATATAAATCAAATCAATCAAATCAATCAATCAATCAATCAATCAATCAATCAATCAATCAATCAATCAATATTCGTGCTAGCAAAGCACTATGCTGGAAACTTTGGAGAACCATCGCTGCCAATCAGAGTTAACACTTCTGGGCTAGATGGACCATAGATTTCACTCAGTCCAATGTGACGTCTGTGCATCATGCCCAGTGGATTATGGCTTTCAGACGAATGAAACTGTGGCCCCAGCCCTTCAGCTCTATGTGATGGGAGGAAACACACTCCCAATGATGTTCTTTGAACATACCTCCTCATTGTCCCCGTCATGTCCTTCATGCAAGTATGTGTGTAATCAACAACACCTTCTTCTCCTCGTCTGCCTGCTCCACTCTATGGAGTAGCAGGCCAGGTCTGGCTGTTAAATCAGAAGATCTGAAGCTTGAACATCTTCCTCAAGATATCAACTGTGATCAACACAGGCTTCTGATTTTTCCTAATGCTCTATAGGACTTTTAGGGAAGATATTCAGGTATCAGACCCTCTGACCTGACATGGCGAAAAACAAAATACTTGCACAGAGGAAGCAGAAGGGTGGTGGCAAGGAGAAGCTAGCTGAGGGAGTGAGCATAGAAAGAGACCATCTGGGATGGTTGCGGAGAGGTGACACAGTGGCATAGTGAGCAGAGATAGGCATGAACCACCGGTTTGGCGGTCTGTGCCAGTTCTTTTATTGGAGGCAGTGCCCAGAGAAGATGGGGTGGGGAAGCCAGGGCACCTACTGGAGGAGGTGAGCCTGGGAGGCATCAAACACCTGTTGGGCCACTAAACAGACCTGCACAAACTGTCAAACTAGCACCTTGTGTCCATTTCTGAAAGTGACGCACTGGGGGCTGATAAGAGAGGGGATAGTATCTATGAGCATTACAGGAACCACTTTTCTGAGTCCGAACCCTCTAGGCAGTGCGAAACGTACAAAAAACTGGGGAGAAATGGAACTGGAAGGAACATGGAAAAGGGTACTTAATGATGCCAGGGGCTTTGGGGCATATTTAAAAGGTGAGTCACTGGAGGTTTCTGGTAGTTGTCATTGACTTTTTATTGACAGGGAAGGAGGGACCTACCGTGTTTCACCAAAAATTAGACAGGATCTTATATGATGAGCATCCTGAAAAATCATACTAGGGCTTATTTTCAGGTTAGGTCTTATTTTCGGGAAAACAGGGTAGAAGAGGTCCTGGTGCCTGAAAACAGCTTTCAAGAACATGTCACCCAAGGACCACCCTTTCCCCACCTCATTTGTAAGCATCCTTGACACCTCAGGCAGCCGCCCCAGTTTATTGGACAATGCACACAGCTCTGCCGAACGCAAAAGTCTGCCTCACTGAAAAAACAGGGTATTTGAAGGAATTTTATTGATACTGCATTTCCCCACAAATCCTCAAACTCTTCATGTGCAAAAAGCAGATTTGTACAAGCAGTTTTTGCTTTTTCTCTCTCTCTCTGTCTCTCATGCTCCCCAGTGTGTGACCAAATATGCAGCTGGGTGCACAACCTGGGCATATTTAAGCATGGGACTGATCATTGGAAATATTGTTTACTCAGTTTCTGGCTTTACCTGACACAATTTCAATAGTATTCTGGCCATTGTGGTTAACCCAAGAGAACTCATTTCCTCAACCGTATGTCTGAATGCACTCTTACTGACAGTTTAAAATATAGAGATCGGATGACCAGGAGTCCAATAAAATAAAGTAGTTTAGGCATCTGGCTGCAGAGGTTAGGAATTCCGTTCCCCGCTGTGCCTCCTTGAGAGGAACTGGACTTGATGATCCATAGGGTCCCTTCCAGCTCTGCATTTCTAAGATGAAGATGATAATGTTCTCAGTTTTCAAACAGTTGCTGTGGAGCTGATAATCCTGAGAGGTGATTAGAATTTCTTCAAGTGACATAAGATAATAGATCTCTTATAATTAAAAAAATACTTGGCCGGTATCCTGTTGGGGATCTCCGTTGCACAGCTGATTGCTCAAAAAATTGCAATAGTATGTAAGTAGAGGAATGGACTTTGGTTAGGTGGACTTGGATTCAGATCATGCAGCCAATTATAGAGCAGACACAATGAAAATATTGGAACATTATTGGTACGCAAGAAAATTCAAAGCAGAATACTGTGGCTTGTGTAATATAGTTGTCTCTTTGTACCTTCCTTTCTCTGTTTTCCCTCTAGTTTGCATACCCTTTTTTAGTTCAAGGGCTTGAACATTTGAACATGCATAAGGTGTGTCCCTGTAGTGTCACCCCAGATTGCTTTGACTTAAAATGTTACTGTGATCCACATTTCCTATGAAGGTGAACTTACTGTCAATTTTCCCACTGGGATGTGCCCTGGACATAGTAATCATGGAAATATTAGTCACCTGAGCATTGAATTACACATTAAGATTGAATGCATGTTTCCTATATGGAAATGTGTTTCCCCTCACAATGTGAATTCTTCAGATGTATGTGCTGAAGTCTGAGTCTCTTGTCCTGATTTTCCTAATTTCATACTTAGCAGTGGCTACATAACTAGTGGGACCAACAAATATACAAGTGGAAGCATCCTTCATCTGGCACCAAAGGCCTCCAGAAGTCTCTTTCTCTTTGCTCTGCCAAACTAAATGCCAACGTCCTCCACATCCTCTCTCTTCAGCTCTTCCCACACGAATCACAGATCAGGAAAAACAAACAGAGACAAGACACACTCAGCTGACACCAAAGGGCGCGCAGAGTCTCACTTAGCTTGCTTCATTCTGCCTAAATTATCATACGATGAAAATGCATTTTGAGGGGGGTGAATGGCAGCTTTTAGTACGTCAAAGAGATGACAGATACACACAGCTGTGAAGTGTGGTTTTCTTCCCCGTGGCATTAAAGGCCAATAAATAGAAAAGATGGTGTTTACAGTCAATTTTTTTCTTTAAAAAATTATTTTGCCTTTCAGTGTTTAGCGGCTACAATGAATACCAAACACATTTAGAATGACTCGCAAATCTGTTAATTTATATTTGCCTCTGTGCAATACGTTGTTTTAGAATAGAACAAGAAACCTGCAGGGGCTCACCGCAAAGCATGCCAGTCCCATAAGGGAAAAACTGTTCATGTTTTACAGGTACGTGCAGCCACCTGTTATGTCCTTCTGATAAACTAGCTGAATTTTGGAATTTGGCCTAATTATTTTTGTGCAGAACTGATTCCTTCTGCTGTGTGTTATCCTGCAGTCATCCAAACTCACTTCTGCTGCCAACTCTCCCATCTTTGACAGGGCTGGACCAGTGGTAGCTGGTGCCCACCAGACGTTGGTGCGGCAGGAAGCACATCAGTAGAGGAAGGATGAATTAGGAAATAGGGGCGGGGGAAATTGACTCAGACGCTTCTTCACCTCCACTCTATCCATTCTCTCAAAAATGCAATGGAAGAGTATAAAAATACAACTCTAAATTAGAAATATGCCTACCTGTTTCTGTTGCCTTATGTGCCAGATTCCAAAACTGGACAGCTGGCATATTCAAGCACATTTTCTCATTTCCTTTCTCCTTCTCCTCTTCCTCTCTCTTTCTCTTTCCGTCTCTCTCTCTCTCTCTCTCTCTCTCTGTGTGTGTGTGTGTGTGTGTGTGTGTGAGAGAGAGAGAGAGAGAGAGAGAGAGAGATGCCCTAATGGACTAGCCATCACTGGCTGGACAAATCTGTCTATTTAGCTTTGTCTGATATTCCCCATAATCTCAAATGATTTCCATCAAATGTAATTAGGAAATCTCAAGATTTTGGAAAATTTGCAGTAAAAACAATGTAAGTGAAATTGTTAACCACTTACACTGGCCGAATGCAATATGGTATTTCATGTTGAATCATGTTGCATCTTCTGCCATTTAATTATTTAAAAGGAAGAGAGTATAAGACAAAAGTGGTCGCAATCTTATTTCCAGAACACGAAAATGGCTGGGGGAAGAACAACAACAAATACAGGGATTTAAAACCAGATTTTAAAGAATTAAACTTGATCCATCTTCAGATGGAATGACCGAACTGATCATTCATTTTCTCCATTATAAATTTTTGGTCTTGATCCTTCTGTGCTATTTATATAGATATATGTGCATCCCGGGAAAGGCTTATCAAATCTCTCTCTGTCTATTTATTTAAGTTCCCATCTTTGTCCTAATATAGGCCTTCAAGGCAGGCTAAATAAATAGGTCTTTAAAAAAAAAAACCCTAAACCCTACAGCTGCAATCCCTATAAGTGATAATATAAAATTGCAATAATGGATACGATAATTTAAAAAACAAACAACAATTGCGTTAAAACAAATTAAGAATACTTTAGAAGAAAAGGTAAAAAAAAAAAAGTACACAGAGCCACTCATCAAAAAGTCCTTTCTCAACAGATGGCACTTGCCAACTTGTTACCTGGTGTTGCCTCTGGTGTACAGCAGTTCCATGAAGGAGTGGCCTCCATCATTATGTCCTGTCCCCCACAGCCCTGCTAGTCTCCTGTAAATGTAAAGCTGTGAGTTCCTTTATGGAACCAGTTGTCAATTGCCTGACTGAATAGAAAAGTCTTTGCATTTATTTCCTCAAAAAAATTAAACCCATCCCTCTTAGGGGAACAGGACAGAAGAGCAGGCATTAGACAGATGCAGGGGATGGGTATCAAGAGACAGGTCTCTAGTTCTCTCATGTGCACCCAGAGGCATCTGGTGGGGCCTCCGTGAGATACAGGAAGCTGGAATAGATGGGCCCTTGGCCTGATCCAGCAGGGCTCTTCTTATGTAGTTGGTGTTTGATGAGCAGAATTGGGGTGTGGCCAGGGCCTGACTCTTCCCACACATATAAACTGAGTAGGGCCACTTGCACTAGTTGAATATCCTGTTATGATTTCTCATACTATCTCTAAAACAAATTCTATTCCCCTGCACATTCAGAGAGCTACGTAATACAGTTTCATGGAGATCTATGCCACATTAACTGAGGCATGTTTCAACTTACCGTGCAGGGTTCTTCACTCGGAGATGCTGTTTGTTTGTCTGAACACATTTTAATTGCCTTAATGACACTATTATTTTGCTACCTGGGAAATTTGCCATTCACAAAACCTTGCTTCAGGGGATGGAAAGTACCAAAACTTTCACAGCTGAAAGCAAGCTGGCAATACAACATATTAGCTGGGTAAATTACTTTAGTTTACAGCAAAACTGTATAAATATTCTGAGTAGTAGGCAATAACACTTCATAAGAACCTGAGGAACTGAACTTGCAGTCTGATTTTATTAGAAGTCACAGGATGGCTTCCCCCCCTCCCCCTTTTCTTTCTTTTTTACTTCTCTTTCTTTCCTTGGTATCTCTGCCCTCAGGGCTTTCGCTGCATATTAAAGAGATATAAAGGATGAGTGAAATGCAAGGAACGGCATCTTTAAAAACAGTGTTTTCAGCTAAGAACTCTTTGTGCCAGGTAATAGTAAGGAAACATCTGCAGAAGAGACACCAAAACAAATGGAAACAAACACATGTAGCTGGGCAGCATCCATCCATCAGAGGCCACACAGGTGGTTGCAACCAGTACATTACACCCCAGTTCAGAGCTTTTCCAGTTATTTATTCCAGTCTTTTACTCCATCTGGTGACAGCTTCTAAACAAGGACTTCAGCTTTGGGACTTCTTCTTAATTATTCTTCTGCTAAGGGGATAAAAACACACCAAAACATGTCTACAGTGGTGCCTCATATAACGAGTGCACCGTTGAACGATGAATCCGCATTGCGATGCGGATTTCCCCATCGCTAATGCGAGGGCACACTCCCATTACGATGGGGGAACAGCTGTCCTGCTGCTCCAAAATGGCCGCCGGAACACAAAAAATGGGTGCCGGTACACCCAAGATGGCCGCCGGAACAAAAAAATGGCCGCTGGTACACTCAAGATGGCCGCAGGAACAAAAAAATGGCCACCGGAACACCCAAGATGGCCGCCGGAACAAAAAAAGGCCACTGGTACACCCAAGATGGCCGCCAGAACACAAAAAATGGGCACCGGTATACCCAAAATGGCTGCCGGGATGCTCAAAATGGCCGCTGGTACACCCAAGATGGCCGCCGGAACAAGGGAAAACATCGGAGAATGGTGAGTTTTGGGCCCATTTGGAACGCATTGGAGTTTTTGATCCGTTTTACGATGTTTTCCCATGGCGAAGGTTAATCTGGAACGGATTAACCTCACTATGCGGGGCACCACTGTATTTCTTTTGTGAAACCTAGAGAACAGAATTCTCTTTCTCTTTCTCTGTATGTGCCCACCTTTTGCTGCTGCTTTGCAGACCAGCTGCAAGTGTGGGAGGAGAAGGATCAAACTAAATAGGATGGCAGCTTTGTAATGAGAAACTGGTATGTTTTTCTTTCAGTAATGTATTTCCTTCAAAGCCACATGTCTCATAAGTGAAGCCTGATTTTACCTCCCCATCACCATGACCAATTCCAACCCAAAAGCAAGCTTATATTAGGATGGACAGATATCTTTAACCATTTAAGTAAACTTCTTATGACATATCAAATTTGTCATACACCAGGGATTGAAATAATACTTTAAATTGTTCTTATTGTAGGTAATACGGCCTCTCTCATAACAAAAGCCTCTCCAAAGACCTTCCAAGACTTTGAAGATCTCTCCTGTCCAGTGCAAGAGTGAGTTATTAGGTGATTTCCTTCTTCACCACTTTTTCTTCTTTGTAGTTCACAGAAGACTTTTGTCACTTTGAGAAGCAAAGCACACAGGCAGGGAACACAGAAAGAGAAGCTGATTGATCAGTTGGATACAAACAACTCATCCAATGCTTCTAATTTTTAAAAAATGTCACCTTTCTGTGCCAGTAGTTTCTTCCAATATGGTTGATTGTGTAGGGAAATTCCTCTCTCTCTCTCTCTCTCTCTCTCTCAGGGACAAATTGCTATTCTTCATCCACCCGTAGTTCCTTCTTTAATGTGACCCACAGCAGCAGAGCAATCTTTTGGATTTTTCACCCAAAAAGGGAAAAAAAGTAGTCAACAATACATATATATTTGTTCTCCTCCACAGAGGTCAGGAATAGAGCACCAGTTTGGTGGTTTGGCCCAGTTTGGTTCATGTCTATCTCTAGTCAGGACAAAGTAGTGAACTTCTGGTGGCTCTCTTTGCTCATACTGACCACTTCCTTGCATCCTAAAACCTTCCTTAGAACACTCTGGAGTAGGTTTTTTACTGTCACAGAGTGCTATGGCAAGAGAGGATGGGGGAATTCAAATTCCGTTGGTGCTGAATCCTAAAACATACCCTTGGTTCCTAACCATCTTTGTTCTTTCAGAAGCTAGTTGTAGTTTGTCTTGGTGTTATCATCCAAAGCCATGCAGTTCTTTCTCATGAGAGATTAGGTTTATCTATGGTTTTGCTTATTTGTTTCCTGATGGTTTTAAAAATACAATTCCTCCCACCAAAACTAGTGGGAAGGAAAATATCTATGTAGGCTGATGTAGCTTAGTGTGCTGATTCAGTCTGCCAGGTGAAAGAAGGAACTTTGAATTCAAAGTTCAAAATTCATCCCCGAATGATGTTCCTGGAACAGTCTGTCTGGCTCAAGTGCAGAAACACAGTGATTGGGATTATGATGGGGTGTGTGTATAAAGCAGTACGTAATAAATTTACCTATTAGATTTCCACTTTTTCAAATGTTATGATGCACTTCTCAGCTATTTTTTTAAAGTACCAAAATGCATTGGGAAAAATGTGTACTTAGAAGGAAAATATATTTAGATAAGTATGTTTTGAGAGGCAACATGTTTGGAAATGTTCCTTTTGAAGGGAAATGCTTTCAGAACTAAGTGTATAAATAAATACACAAATATTACTTTTTAAAAAACAAATTCAGGTGGATGTAGAAAACAGAATTTACAAGGGAATACAGGCAAGGAACACATGAACTAGAAATGGGTTTATTCAATCATGTATCTCTCCAGTAAGCAGAACGAAATGGTACCCCTTTATGTGGGTTTGTAGAACCTAGAAAAAGGGCATTACAGTACAACCAGCAGATTGTCCAGTGGCTTCTTAAAGACTCACACACTTTGTTTGACTGCAGTCCACTTCATCACTTCAACACATATTCTGAAAAGGAGCAGCGTCAACTACCAGGAGTGATATAGAGTATAATTGTAAACCAAATACAGTACCTCCTTTTAGAGAATGAATAAACCACAGTATTATTAAAATAAATGATTATATTTATTGGGGAGCAACCATCGGGATGAGTGGGCAGTACAGTACATGTGACAAAATCAGGGGTTCTCTCCCCCCCCTTAGAGGCGGGGTTTTACAATAGGGGAAGCAAGATGACCAGTAATGACAGTCGTGTAATATTTAGACTGTGCTTCCCTATGTGATGTGAAAAATAACATCTGTGATGACGAAGTGTGATACACAGGCGTTCATTATAAACAGAAGTTCTGCGGAACCTGTGCTCTGGGGGAAAAATATGTCTTTGCTGAGGAGTGGAATCTTAGAAGTTTGGAATTCTTGAGAGTTACAAATGTGGACATGTTGGTAATTTATCTCTTTTTTAAATCGTATCAGAAATGGTCTGTTTGCCGGCAAGGGCCGGCTTTCAAATTGAGCGAAGCAAAGTTGCCAAGGTTCTCCAGCCTTGCCTTGCTAAGCGTTCTAACGGTCCTTCCTGTCCCATCAAAGAACCGAACTGGCAAAAGATTTTCTGCAGCTGATGGAGGCCGTGGTGGCTGTGGATGATAGGAGCTGTAGTCCAACATCCTGTGGAATGTGCCCAGTTGGGACCAGCTGCTCCAAACCCAGTTTTGACCCCGGGGGGGGGGGGGGAACCTTGCTTTTATCTCCAGTTGTTGATCAGATAGAAGAACAAGGATCTTTTTCTGGGCACCTCCTCGGGAGGTGGGTGGGATTTGAGAAGCACCCCCGTCTTCTCAATTAGGTGATTCAGCTGCAGGGTTTCGGGTGGAGGTCTTTGTCAGGTCCGGCCTCAACGCCACCGAACCCTGTGGGCCTCCTCTGTGAGTAGAAATGTGTAAGATGCCTACGGGTGGCTGGTAAGTGGCGACCTGCACACTTGTCTTAGCAAAACGATGTGGATTTTGGTCAGAAGAGGCTTCCTTGTGGTCAGTTCCAAGACGACCGGAGAGGTGGTAGTAGAGCGTGGGTAGCAGTTTTGTCTCCCCGTTCAGGAAAGGAAGGGATGTGCCGGATCGCACGTTGTAGATTTTATCTTGTCGAGAAAAGCCGCCCTGACCATTTCCTGAGCTTGCTTGCTCCCTTCCAATCCAGCCTGTGTTTCAGTTAGCTTGCCGTTTGAGTGTAGGGGAAAATAAAGCACAACCCGGACTTGAGAGAGGTGGAGAAGGGCCAGGATCCTGGGGATAAACCATTGGGGGGGGGGGAAAGAGAGATAGATAGATAGAGAGAGAGAACCACTTCTTTGCCATAGCCTCTCTCTCTCTGGCTTCTGAGCAGCTTCCGGCTGTCCTCTCTCTGAAGCAGGAAACGGGGTTGTTCACAGCTGTTGATGCAGGAAGGTAGAGGTGGGTTGTTTTGGGGTACATTCTTAAATCATACCTTGCTCCCCCCCCCGCCGCCGAAGGAAAAAGTTGGGCAAACTTGACTTCATAAAAATCGAATCAAAGCAGCAGGTCTCTAAACATCTTAAGCTGATTGGGGTGGGTGGGAGAGAAATACACATCCCATAATCCCCTAGCAGCCTCACCTCCTGATTTTACGGCGTATTCATTCTATACAAGATGATCATTAAAGTATCTGGAGAGACTTGCATGCTTTTTAAAGCCTGTTTTCAATGACTTGCTTTTATTTTGGAGGAGGGGCTTATGATGATGATGATGATGTCCGATCATGGTTATGTCCTGAGATTCCTCCATGTACTCCTTTCTCTTCCCACTCTCTCTTTTTTTTAAAAAAAAAAAAGCGGTTTTTTTTCCTGAAGAGGGAGGAGAAGTATAGCTTTTGAGGTGTTGTTCCACTTCATCCCTCATTCTCCCTTTAATTTGGCTGATGGAGGTTTTAGTCCCACAAGATCTGAAGGGCCACAGACTCCCTACCCCTTCCTAGATAAATTAAAACGTTCCCTCTTATTTCCTGAAAGAAAAGGAGCAGTTCTTGTTTTTTCAAAGGAAAAATGGAATATTTAGTGGAGATTTAGTACAACCCCCAGTCAGTGGGGTTGTACTAAAGCTCAGGAAAACAGAAAGGTGGGCATGAGATGGACAGACTGCCCTGGGGGGGGGAGGCACCGCCATGGGGGGGGGCTTACTGGAAACCTCTCTCTGGCTCAGGGACGGATCCAGGCTGTGACCTGAGGTTTCCAAGGGGAGGGCGACCCCCTCCAGCCCTGATCCCTGGGCTGACGCAGGGCACGCCCCGTCTCCCCCCCTCTGGTCTGGACAGCTCCGGGGGGGGGAAGGGGAGGAGGGACAATGGAATGGGCGGAGTTACCTCCAGCAGGTTCCTCCTGAGCCCCCCCCCAAAAAAACTCCTTTGGTTTCCATGCCAGTTCTGGGGGTCAGGACAGATGGAAATCAAAGAAATATATATATATATATTAACTAGGCCACAGATTTCATCAGTCCGATGTGGAGGCTCCTGGCCTTTCTCTTACCCCCTGGGGTGCGTCTGAAGAGTCTGAGCAAGACCCGGGGTCTCCTTCAGGCTGACCCACCTCGATGGAAAACACGAGTGTTGCAAGGGTGGCCACAGCCAAGGAGCCTTGACTCGAGATCTGAACCTCTGGACTCCAGTGGACTCCGAGGTTTGCACGCTTTGCATGCTCCTGAAAAGAGACCCCCCCCCAAAGCCACACAGATCTGCATCTTCATAAACATAGATCACAAGAAAGATTTTTATTGAAATATATCAGTGCTTAATGTATGATTACTATGGGAAAGTAATCAAGTAATAATAATAATAATAATAATAATAATAATAATAATAATAATAATAATAATAATAATAATAATAATAATAATAATAATAATAATAATAATAATAATAATAATAATAATAATAATAAAAAATGGATTTGGTCCAATCTTTGGTGTCTCGGACAACCCAGACAGTGTAGTTGCTGACCTTGAGCCAGACATCCTGGAGAGTGAAGTCAAGTGGGCCTTAGAAAGGGTGGCTAACAACAAGGCCAGTGGAGGTGATGGCATTCCAGTGGAACTGTTTAAAATCTTAGAAGATGATGCTGTTAAGGTGCTACACTCAATATGCCAGCAAGTTTGGAAAACTCAGCAGTGACCAGAGGATTGGAAAAGATCAGTCTACATCCCAGTCTCAAAGAAGGGCAGTGCCAAAGAATGCTCCAACTACTGTACATTGCACTCATTTCACACGCTAGCAAGCTTATGCACAAAATCCTCCAAGGTAGGCTTCAACAGTATGTGGACCGAGAACTCCCAGAAGTGCAAGCTGGATTTCAAAGGGACAGAGGAGCTAGAGACCAAATTGCTAACATGCGCTGGATTATGGAGAAAGCCAGAAAAAAGTTCCCGAAAAACATCTACTTCTGCTTCATTGACTAAGCAAAAGCCTTTGACTTTGTGGACCACAGCAAACTATGGCAAGTCCTTAAAGAAATGGGCGTGCCTGACCACCTTATCCATCTCCTGAGAAACCTATATGTGGGACAGGAAGCAACAGGTAGAACTGGATATGGAACAACTGATTGGTTCAAAATTGGGGAAAGAGTATGAGAAGGCTGTATATTGTCCCCCTGATCCTTTAAATTATATGCAGAATACATCATGCGAAAGGCCGAACTGGAGGAATCCCAAGCCGGAATTAAAACTGCCGGAAGAAATATCAACAACCTCCAATATGCAGATGATACCAGTATGATGGCAGAAAGTGAGGAGGAATTAAATGAGAGTGAAAGAGGAGAGTGCAAAAAACTTTCTGAAGCTCAACATCAAAAAAACCAAGATTGTGGCCACTGGCCCCATCACCTCCTGACAAATAGAAGGGGAAGATATGGAGGCAGTGAGAGATTTTACAGTAGTACCTTGACTTACGAAATTAACCCGTATTGGAATGGTGGCCGTAAGTCAAAATTTTCGCAAGTCGAAGCACCATTTCCCATCGGAATGCATTGAAAACCGATTAATCCGTTCTGGCCAAAAAATAAAAATAAAACACTGCAGGCCCCTGGGCCTGCAAAAGGCCAAAACAAATCCAAAAATAAACATTAGAGCAAGTCCCACGCTAGTACTGTAAAAAAAAAAGTCATCAAAAAACAAAACAACACAGAAACAAACACCCCAGCCCAAACCTACCCGCCAAAATCCACCCAGAACAACTTTTTTAAAAGAAAAAAAAGCAGCAACGTACGGGTCCGAAGCCTCCTGGGGGTCTCCTGCTGCGGCAATCGCGGCAGTGGGGGACCCCCAGGAAGCTGAGCTCAGACAGGATGGTCCAGCGGCTCACCTCCTGGAGATGGCGGAAGCAGTGGTGGAAGCCAGGGAGGCTGAGCCTCCCTTTTCCTAACCGTTGGGGCAAAAGAGCTACTAAGAAGCAGCCTCTTCGCTACCAATGGTTTGAATTTCCTGCCCTCGACCTACGAATGTCCCTACTTACAGACATTTTGACCTACGGACTGCTCCAGCTGGAAAAATTTACATCTATTTGCAGCCGGAGCTGTCTGTAGGTCAATATGTCCGTAAGTAGGGATGTTCGTAGGTTGAACTACCACTGTACTTTCTTGGGCTCCATGATCACTGCAGATGGTGACAAAATTAAAAGACGCCTGCTTCTTGGGAGGAAAGCAATGACAAACCTTGACAGCATCTTAAAAAGCAGAGACATCACCTTGCCGACAAAAGTCCGCATAGTCAAAGCTATGGTTTTTCCCGTAGTGATGCATGGAATTGAGAGCTGGACCATAAAGAAAGCTGACCACTGAAGAATTGATGCTTTTGACATATGATGCTGGAGGAGACTCCTGAGAGTCCCCTGGATTGCAAGGAGAACAAATCTATCCATTTGGAAGGAAATCAACCCTGAGTGCTCACTGGAAAGACAGATGCTGAAGCTAAGGCTCCAGTACTTTGGCCATCTCATGAGAAGAGAAGACACCCTGGTGAAGACCCTGATGTTGAGAAAGTATTGTAGCCTCAGCTTCAGGATCTGTCCTTCCAGTGAGCACTCAGGGTTGATTTCCTCCAGAATTGATAAGTTTGTTCTCCTTCCAGTCCAGGGGG
The DNA here is from genome assembly GCF_051106095.1 of Pogona vitticeps. Classification (NCBI taxonomy): domain Eukaryota; kingdom Metazoa; phylum Chordata; class Lepidosauria; order Squamata; family Agamidae; genus Pogona; species Pogona vitticeps. The sequence continues at coordinate 11,213,616 of NC_135793.1, read as the reverse complement.
CTCTCAAGAGTCTCCTCCAGCACCACAATTCAAAAGCATCAATTCTTTGAGGGTCAGCCTTCTTTATGGTCCAGCTCTCACTTCCATACATCACTACTGGGAAAACGATAGCTTTGACTATGTGGACCTTTGTCGGCAACTTGATGTATCTGCTTTTAAAGATGCTGTTGAGGTTTGTCGTCTTTTAACAAAATTAAAAGACGCCCCTAGCAGGCGTCTTTTAATTTCGTGGCTGCTGTACCCATCTGCAGTGATCATGGAACCCAAGAAAGTAAAATCTGTCACTGCCTCCATATCTTCCCCTTCTATTTGCCAGGAGGTGATGGGGCCAGTGGCCATGATCTTAGTTTTTTTTATGTTGAGCTTCAGACCGTTTTTTGCACTCTCCTCTTTCACCTCATTTAATTCCTCCTCACTTTCTGCCATCAGACTGATATCATCTGCTTATCGGAGGTTGTTGATATTTCTTCCGGCAGTTTTAATTCCGGCTTGGGATATCGTCCAGTCCGGCCTTTCACATGATGTATTCTGCGTATAAGTTAAAGGAGCAGGGGGACAATATACAGCCTTGTCGTATTCCTTTCCCAATTTTAAACCAATCAGTTGTTCCATATCCAGTTCTACCTGTTGCTTCCTGTCCCACATATAGATTTCTCAAGAGATGGATAAAGTGGTCAGGCACTCCCATTTCTTTAAGAACTTGCCATAGTTTGCTTTGGTCCACAAAGTCAAAGGCTTTTGCTAATCACTGAAGCAGAAGTAGATGTTTTTCTGGAACTTTTTTCTGGCTTTCTCCATAATGCTGCGCATGTTAGAAATTTGGTCTCTAGTTCCTCTGCCCCTTCGAAATCCAGCTTGCACTTCTGGTGGTTTTCAGTCCACATACTGCTGAAGCCTGCTTTGGAGGATTTTGAGCACAACCTTGCTAGCATGTGAAATGAGTGCAATTATACGATAGTTGGAGCATTCTTTGGCACTGCCCTTCTTCGGGATTGGGATGTAGACTGATCTTTTCCAATCCTCTGGCCACTGTTGGGTTTTCCATACTTACTGGCATATTGAATGTAACACCTTAATAGCGTCATCTTTTAAAATTTTAAACAGTTCCACTGGAATGCCATCACCTCCACTGACCTTGTTGTTAGCCATGCTTTCCAAGGCCCACTTGACTTCACTCATTGATGCTCATTGATGTCCAGGGGGAGTACTCCTCGTTGATGTCCATGGGGGAGTACTCCTCGTCAATGTCCATGGGGTAGTACTGCTCCTTGATGTCCATGGGGGAGTACTCCTTGTCGATGTCCATGGGGGAGTACTCCTTGTCGATGTCCATGGGGGAGTACTCCTCGTCGATATCCATGGGGGAGTACTCCTCATCAATGCCCATGGGGTAGTACTGCTCATTGATGTCCATGGGGGAGTACTCCTCATCAATGCCCATGGGGTAGTACTGCTCATTGATGTCCATGGGGGAGTACTCCTCATCGATGTCCATGGGGGAGTACTCCTCGTCGATGTCCATGGGGGAGTACTCCTCATCGATGTCCATGGGGGAGTACTCCTCATCAATGCCCATGGGGTAGTACTGCTCGTTGATGTCCATGGGGGGGTACTCCTCATCGATGTCCATGGGGGAGTACTCCTCATCGATGTCCATGGGGGAGTACTGCTCATTGATGTCCATGGGGGAGTACTCCTCGTCGATCTCCATGGGGGAGTACTCCTCATCGATGTCCATGGGGGAGTACTCCTCATCGATGTCCATGGGGGAGTACTCCTCGTCGATGTCCATGGGGGAGTACTGCTCCTTGATGTCCATGGGGGAGTACTCCTCGTCAATGTCCATGGGGGAGTACTCCTCGTCAATGTCCATGGGGGAGTACTCCTCATCAATGCCCATGGGGTAGTACTGCTCATTGATGTCCATGGGGGAGTACTCCTCGTCGATGTCCATGGGGGAGTACTCCTCATCAATGCCCATAGGGTAGTACTGCTCGTTGATGTCCATGGGGGAGTACTCCTCATCGATGTCCATGGGGGAGTACTCCTCATCGATGTCCATGGGGGAGTACTGCTCATTGATGTCCATGGGGGAGTACTCCTCGTCAATGTCCATGGGGGAGTACTGCTCATTGATGTCCATGGGGGAGTACTCCTCATCAATGTCCATGGGGAAGTACTGCTCATTGATGTCCATGGGGGAGTACTCCTCATCAATGTCCATGGGGGAGTACTCCTCATCGATGTCCATGGGGGAGTACTCCTCGTCGATGTCCATGGGGGAGTATTCCTTGTCAATGTCCATGGGGGAGTACTCCTCGTCAATGCCCATGGGGTAGTACTGCTCATTGATGTCCATGAGGTAGTACTCCTCATCGATGTCCATGGGGGAGTACTCCTCGTCGATGTCCATGGGGGAGTACTGCTCATTGATGTCCATGGGGGAGTACTCCTCGTCGATGTCCATGGGGCAGTACTCCTCGTTGATGTCCATGGGGGAGTACTCCTCATCAATGTCCATTGGGTAGTACTGCTCATTGATGTCCATGGGGGAGTACTCCTCGTCGATGTCCATGGGGGAGTACTCCTCGTCAATGTCCATGGGGGAGTACTCCTCGTCGATGTCCATGGGGAAGTACTCCTCGTCGATGTCCATGGGGGAGTACTCCTCGTCGATCTCCATGGGGTAGTACTCCTCGTCGATGTCCATGGGGGAGTACTCCTCGTCGATCTCCATGGGAGAGTACCCGCTGTCAGTCTCTATGGGGGAGTACCCGCTGTCGATCTCCATGGGGGAGGCCTCGCCATCGATCTCCATGGGGGAGGCCTCGCCATCAATCTCCATGGGGGAGTACCCGCTGTCGATCTCCATGGGGGAGGCCTCGCCATCAATCTCCATGGGGGAGGCCTCGCCGTCAATCTCCATGGGGGAGTACCCGCTGTCGATCTCCATGGGGGAGTACTCCTCGTCGATCTCCATGGGGGAGGCCTCGGCGTCGATCTCCATGGGGGAGTACCCGCCGTCGATCTCCATGGGGGAGGCCTCGCCATCGATCTCCATGGGGGAGGCCTCGCCGTCAATCTCCATGGGGGAGTACCCGCTGTCGGTCTCCATGGGGGAGGTCCTGCCGTTGATCTCCATGGGGGAGGCCTCTTCCTCTTCTTCATTTTCCCACTTCTCTTTTTCATCCTGAGCAGTCAGGACCTGCGGGGACCTCTCAAGCCTTCTTCTGTGTTCTAAATCTTCTTTGCAAGTTGCTCCAAGAGGCAGAAGGCCCCCCAAGGGTTGAGAAACCCATCTGGGAAGCCCCCACCTGTGCTGGGCTGTTCTCACGTGAGCTTCAAGGTCTTCTTTTCTGGGGAGGTTCAGGAATGGGAGACGCCAGACCTGGATGGGTCTGGAGAGACATGCCCTCTGTTCTTTTTCCCCAGTCCTTGTTCCCTCAGGCCCTTGCCTCTTTGCTGATCTTTGCTCACACACCTACCAGAAAGAGAAAATGAAGAGAAAGGTCCAGCATGAATGAGAGTAAAGAATAACTAGTTCTTCTTTGTGGCCTCTGTGAATGCACACATAAGGGTTTAGTCTGCGCCTGCGCTGACGTTCTCGGAGCATTCT